>NC_086097.1:21471356-22088689 GCF_963921235.1 Mobula hypostoma
AGTAAAGCTCTGATAATACACCATCCAAGTATTTGGGCATCCCGATGATTTGACATCCAGTTCATGAGGTAATGTTTGTCATGTTGCCCGTGTTCCAACACTCACATTCAGCTCACTGTCATCTTTTTTGATTCACTTGGGCTCTCCTTTCTGAATCAGTGGGGCCCTGTGTCCCACGAACTCCGCTGACTCGCTAGGACCTTGGTTTCAAAGCTACCTTCCACTCACTTGCAGTCCTTTCCCCATCAATTAAGCCCCATGTCCCAAACTGTCTTCAAAGTGACCGGGACCCATTTCCCAAACTGTCTTCAAAGTGACCGGGACCCATTTCCCACACTGTCTTCAAAGTGACCGGGACCCATTTCCCAAACTGTCTTCAAAGTGACCGGGACCCATGTCCCACACTGTCTTCAAAGTGACCGGGACCCATTTCCCAAACTGTCTTCAAAGTGACCGGGACCCATTTCCCACACTGTCTTCAAAGTGACCGGGACCCATTTCCCAAACTGTCTTCAAAGTGACCGGGACCCATTTCCCACACTGTCTTCAAAGTGTCCAGGGACCTATTTCCCAAACTGTCTTCAAAGTGTCCGGGGACCCATGTCCCCCACTGTCTTCAAAATGACCGGGACTCATTTCCCACACTGTCTTCTAAGTGACCGGGACTCATTTCCCACACTGTCTTCAAAGTGTCCGGGGACCCATGTCCCACACTGTCTTCAAAGTGACAGGGACCCATTTCCCAAACTGTCTTCAAAGTGACCGGGACTCATTTCCCACACTGTCTTCAAAGTGACCGGGACTCATTTCCCACACTGTCTTCAAAGTGTCCAGGGACCTATTTCCCACACTGTCTTCAAAGTGTCCGGGGACCCATGTCCCACACTGTCTTCAAAGTGACCGGGACTCATTTCCCACACTGTCTTCAAAGTGACTGGGACTCATTTCCCACACTGTCTTCAAAGTGTCCGGGGACCCATGTCCCACACTGTCTTCAAAGTGTCCAGGGACCTATTTCCCACACTGTCTTCAAAGTGTCCGGGGACCCATGTCCCACACTGTCTTCAAAGTGACCGGGACTCATTTCCCACACTGTCTTCAAAGTGTCCGGGGACCCATGTCCCACACTGTCTTCAAAGTGTCCGGGGACCCATGTCCCACACTGTCTTCAAAGTGTCCAGGGACCTATTTCCCAAACTGTCTTCAAAGTGTCCGGGGACCCATGTCCCCCACTGTCTTCAAAATGACCGGGACTCATTTCCCACACTGTCTTCAAAGTGACCGGGACTCATTTCCCACACTGTCTTCAAAGTGTCCGGGGACCCATTTCCCAAACTGTCTTCAAAGTGACCGGGACCCATTTCCCAAACTGTCTTCAAAGTGACCGGGACTCATTTCCCACACTGTCTTCAAAGTGACCGGGACTCATTTCCCACACTGTCTTCAAAGTGACCGGGACTCATTTCCCACACTGTCTTCAAAGTGACCGGGACTCATTTCCCACACTGTCTTCAAAGTGACTGGGACCCATTTCCTGTGCTCTCTTTAAGTTTACTGTGTCCACTAGGAAATTTATTATAACTGGTGCGACATTGTAAAAATGAAACTGATTAAAAATGTGTTGTGACACTGGTAGAAGTGGCATCCAAATGTCTGTTCACCATCACCAAAACCTCCAGAGTGCAAGGTCATCAGAGTTTGACTGTACAACCTTTCACTCCCTTGTCAGTACTTGCATACCCAACACCATCTTCTTAAGATGTAACTTAGTGTGTCATAGAAATGTGCAGCTTTGAAACAGACCCTTCAGTTCATCATGTCAATGCTGGCAATTATGCTATCTATGCTAATCCCACTTACCTTCATTAATTTCATATCCCTCCATGCCCTGCTCATTCAAGTATCTCTTCAGATATCTCTTCAATGTCCTCTGGTAGCTCGTTACAGACCGAAACAGTTTCTGTGAAAAACATATTTCTCGGATCTCCTTTAAACCTCCTCCTTCTCACCTAAACCCTATGCCCTAAACGTCTTACACATTCCTGTCATGGGGAATATTCACCAGTTATTTTCCTACCTAGGCCTTGCATAACTTTATATATACACTCAGTGTCCACTTTATTAGGTACACGAACACCTTGTTGATGCAAATATCTAATCAGCCCAATCATGTGGCTGCAACTCAATGCATAAAAGCATGCAGATATGGTCAAGAAGTTCGGTTGTTGTCCAGACCAAACATCACAATGGGAAGAAATGAGATCGAAGTGGTTTTGAACACCTCTGGGAAACAGCCAGAAGTCATGGTGCATATTGGCACCAATGATATCGGGAGAAAAGGGGAAGAGGTCCTGTGTAGTGGGTATAGGGAGGAGACTGAAGGGAAGAGCCTCCAAAGTAGCAATTTCCAGATTACTCTCTGTGCCTCGAGCTAATGCAGGTTGTTGTTGTTGTTGTTGGTCCTTCGTAGTCGAAGATGACCATGGCTTCAAAGCCAAATGGGAGATTGGTGGCTGTGGGTCCGGAGGTGACTGATGAGGCCAATCCGGGCCCTGAAGGCTCGCCCACATGTGGGACACAAGTGGGTGGGTGCTGTCGTGGCAGTGGATGCTGCTCGGGCCTTGCGCACAGCACGCTTTCGTTGCGCCTCGATGATGCGCCTGACTTCAGCTGCACGGGCTCCTGTGGTGATCTTGCTGCGCCAAGCTGGACGGTCGAGGGCAAGCGTCTCCCACGTGTTGATGTCGACACCCAGGCCTTTGAGGGACGCTTTAAGGCAGTCTTTGTAACGTTTCTTCTGCCCCCCCCCCCCCGACTGAGCGCTTGCCCTGACACAGTTCTCCGGACAGCAGCTGCTTAGGCAATCGGCTGTCTGGCATTCTGACCACATGTCCAGCCCACCTGGCTTGGGCTTTCAGCAGGAGGGTGTAGACGCTGCAGAGCCCAGCTCATTCCAGGATTTCCGTGTCGGGGACTTTGTCCTGCCACCTGATGTGGAGGAGTCTGCGGAGACAGCTCAGGTGAAAGTGGTTGAGCTGTTTGGCGTGTCTGCTGTAGAGAGTCCAGGTCTCACTGGCGTAAAGGAGGGTGGTAAGGACCACTGCACAGTAGACCTTCAGCTTGGTGGTAAGGCTGAGTCCTCTCCGCTCCCAGACGTTCTCACGGAGTCTCCCAAAGGTGGCGCTGGCTTTGGAAATCCTGTTGTTGACCTCAGCATCTATGTTCACTGCGCGAGAGAGTATGCTGCCCAGGTAGGTGAAGTTGTCGACTACCTGGAGGTTCTAGCCCTTCACCGTGACGCGTGGCTCCTGGTATGGCTTTCCTGGGGCAGGCTGGTACATAGCTTCGGTCTTTTTGGTGCTGATAGTGAGTCCGAAGTTGTCGCAGGCTTGTGAGAAGCAGTCCATTTCACGCTGCATCTCCTGCTCTGTGCTGGCGTTGAGTGCGCAGTCATCAGCAAACAAGGAGTCTCTGATGACAGTCTCTCGCACCTTTGTAACTGCCTGCAGGCACTTAAGGTTGAACAGCCGGTCATCAGTCCTGTACCTGACGTGGATTCCTTCTTCGTAGTTACGGAAGGCATCTGTCAGCATGGCAGAGAATACCATACTGAACAGAGTCGGGGCAAGAACGCAGCCTTGTTTGACGCCATTTGTCACTGGGAAGGCCTCCGACTCGTTGCCGTCATCCAGAACTTTCACCATCATACCGTCGTGGAACTGCCGGACGATTGTGATGAACTTGCTGGGGCAGCCAAACTTCTCCATGATCTTCCACAAGCCTTCTCTGCTGACCGTATCGAAAGCCTTGGTTAGATCAACAAAGGTCACGAAGAGGTTGCTGTGTTGCTCCTGGCATTTTTCCTGGAGTTGGCGCGCAGCAAAAATCATGTCCGCGGTCCCACGTTCAGCACGGAAGCCGAACTGGCTTTCTGGGAGCAGACCTTGCTCAAGGTGTTGGAGAAGGCGGTTGAGCAGGACGCTGGCCAGAATCTTCTCCGCAATGGACGAGAGGGAGATGCCTCGGTGGTTGTCGCAAGACTGGCGGTTGCCTTTCCTCTTGTAGATGTGGACTATGCTGGCATCTTTCAGCTGTTGCGGGACCTGTCCCTTTTTCCACATGGACTGGAAGAGTACAGTCAGCTTTTGCATCATGACAGGGCCTCCTGCTTTGTATACCTCAGCAGGGATTGCATCGGGTCCTGACGCTTTGCCACAGGAGAGTTGCTTCACTGCCTTCCTGACTTCATCTACTGTGGGGAGGGTGTCGAGGTTCTTGTTGATCTCTACCTGGGGCAGGCGGGCAATGGCCTCGTCGTTGATGTCGGCAGGGCGGTTAAGGACGTTGTTAAAGTGCTCAGCCCACCGATCCAGAATCTGCTTCTTCTCTGTCAGCAGCTGCGTCTCATCTGCGTTGAGGGGTGAGGAGCGAGATGACAGCATGGATGAATGAGTAGCTGAGGAGATGGTGCAGGGTACAGGGTTTTAAGTTCTTGGATCATTGGAATCTTTTTTGGGGAAGGGGTGACCTGTACAAGAGGGACAGGTTGCACCTGAACTGGAGGGGAACTAATATCCTGGCCGGGGGATTTGCTGATGCACCTTGGGTGAGTTTAAATTAGCGGTCTGAGAATTGGAGCCCCAGGTCAGCAAGGGAAGGATCAGACCAGAATGTAGATGTCAAAGAATGTATGGAAGGCAAAATCAAACTAACAGGTATGTTGGGTCGGATAGTTTGAAGTGTGTATATTTTAATGCTAGGAGTATTACGGGTAAAGGTGATGAACTTACGGGGGCAGTAGGCAGGAACTAAGAAGTTTTAATTGGGAATACATTTTCTTTGGCAAGTCCACATCGGACATGTGGAGGATGTTTAAAGATCAATTGCAACAGAGTACAGGAAAGGTATGTTTCTGTTAGAAGGAAAGATGGGGATAGAAAGATAAGAGAACCTTGGATGTATGGAGAGCTGATGAATTTAGTCAAGAAGAAAAAGGAAGGATACGTAAAGCTTCAGAAGTTAGGATCAAATAAAGCAAAACGAGAGGCCAAAAAAGAACTAAAGAGGAGAATTAGGAAAGCCAGGAGGAGCCATGAAAAGTCCTTGGCAAGTAAGATTAAGGTGAATCCCAAAGCGTTCTACACATGCATCAAGACGAAGAGGATAACTAGGGAGAGGGTGGAATCTCTTGCATGGATACAGAGAATGTGAGTGAGGTACTTAATGCAAACAACAGGAATTCTGCAGATGCTGGAAATTCAAGCAACACACATAAAAATTGCCGGCCTGTCAAAGGGTCTCGGCCTGAAACATCGACTGCACCTCTTCCTAGAGATGCTGCCTGGCCTGCTGCGTTCACCAGCAACTTTTATGTGAGGTACTTAATGAGTACTTTGCTTCAGTATTTACCAAGGAAAAAGATATGGAGGACCAGGAGATTAGTGCTGAGTGTTTAAGTATATTAGGACACTTAGAGGTCAAGGAGGAGGAAGTGCTGTGCCTCCTAATGAGTATTAAGGTGGATAGTCTCCAGAGCCCGATGGGATTTACCTCAGATTATTGAAGGAGGCAAGAGTTGAAATTGCTGGGCCCTGACCTGTATCTTCATGTCCTTTCTAGCCACAGATGAGGTTCCGGAGGACTGGTGAGTGGCTAATGTTGTAGCTCTATTTAAGAAGGGAACAAGAGAAAATCCTGGGAACTATAAACAGGTGAGTCTCACAGTTGTAGGGAAATTGCTGGAGAAACTTCTTCAGGATATGATATATGAGCATTTGGAAGCTCATGGCCTAATGAGGGAGAGTCAGCATGGCTCTGTGCATGGCAGGTCGTGCCTTACCAACCTGATTGAGTTTTTTGACAAGATGACAAGAGAGATTGATGAGGGTAGGGCAGTGGATGTTGCCTACTGGTGTTTTAGTAAGGCATTTGACAAAGTCCCTCACAGGAGGCTAATCCAGAAGATTAAGATGCATGGGGTCTGCAGTGAATTGGCTGTTTGTATTCAGAATTGGCTTGTGCATAGAAGTCAGAGGGTAGTGGTTGAAAGGACTTATTCAAGCTAGAAGCCTGTAATTAGTGGAATTCTGCAGGGATTATGCTGGGGCCTCTGCTGTTTGTGATGTATGTACTTAGCCTAGATGAAAATCCACCCTAGGTGGGTGGGCTATTAAATTTGTGGATGATACCAAGATTGGTGGAGTTGTGGATTGTGTAGAAGACTGGTGAAGATTACAGCACGATATGGATCTGCTGCAGATTTGGGCAGAGAAATGGCAGATGGAGTTAACCCAGATAAATATGAAGTGTTGCACCTTGGTAGGGAAAATGCAAGGAGACAGTACGCTGCTAAAGGCAAGATCCTTAACAGAGTTGCTGAGCAGAGAGATCTTGGGATCCAAGTTCATAGCTCCCTGAAAGTGGCTCCACAGGTCAATAAGGTGGTTAAAAAGGCTGACGGAATGCTTGCTTTTATTAGTCGAGGCATTGAGTTCAAACGTCAGGAGGTTATGTTGCAACTTTATAAAACTCTGGTTAGGCCACTATGCTACTGTGCCGCCTAAAGTAAAGATGCTGGCGTGCTTTCCATGTGATTGCATCTACATGTTTTTTTAAAATTTCAAAACATACTTTATTCAAAAATAAAATTATATACAATAAACCATTCAATCACTTTCCATCCTTTACATACGTTTCCATTATAGTCTGTACATATCCATACTTATGGCCACCCATGTGGCACTCCAATTGTTCAGCTTACCATATCATTGTTGAGGGGTATACTCCCCGCCACCCGACCCCTCCCACTTCCGCGGGTGGGGAAACCTATACCGTGGTCCTTCCCCACCGGGCCCTTGCGGTGGCTGCACCGAGTTTCAGTGCGTCCCTCAGCACGTACTCCTGCAACCGAGAATGTGCCAGTCGGCAGCATTCTCCCACAGACATCTCCGTGTGCTGGTAGATCATCAAGTTTCGGGCCGACCAAAGAGCGTCTTTCACCGAGTTGATGATCTGCCAGCAGCACCGGATGTTGGTCTCCGTGTGCATCCCCGGGAACAGCCCGTAGATCAGAGAGTCCTCTGATACGCAGCTGCTGGGGATAAACCGTGACACTTGCCCGTCCATCCTCCTCCACACCCTCTTTGCGAACTGGCAGTGTGCAAAGAGGTGGGTCACAGACTCTTCCTCACTGCAGTCCTCCCGTGGGCAGTGGGGTGCGGAGACGACGTTCCGGGTGTACAGGAGGGACCTGACTGGGAGGGCCCCTCTCACCGCCAGCCAGGCGAGGTCCTGGTGCATCTACGTGTTGGGCCCAGGACAGATAATCTTGTCGTATATATTTGTGCGTAAGACAAGCTGGACTTTGACTTCATCTTCACGGTTTATGGGCACTGACTGATGAGTTTGAGCAAATGACTGACATGAATTCAAAATTAGCGCCTGAACAGGGATTTGAACCCTAGACCCCCTGATTAAAATTCAAATGCTCTACTGACTGCGCTATCCAATAAGGAAGAATTTTATATTGGGCTGGGGCTGGGGCTGGTCTCGGATCAGTTCATGTTTTAACTTTACACTTGAGCAGACCTCTAACGAGAAGCTGCTTGTTGAAGCTGAGCATTTACAGTGATCTCCAGAACTATCATTCTCCCTGCCAGACAACAGTCCCTGGGGCATGCTGAACACCAGCCCCTGGGTACTCTAGACCCCAGCATCATTTGTAATTGTAGGCGGTTTGATTTACTGCAAAATTTTCTTTACAAATTGCTTTGCAAGACCTTAATTAACCTTGCGGCAGTTGGAGCTGCATCCCCTTCAGTCTCCGATGCCTGTAAACCTGAAGATACACCATCCAGATGCAGCCTGTGGGGTAGGCCTGCTTGGTAACCAGGACTCTTTGAGCTTCAATAAAAATACTCATCATTTCATACTCGTAGTGAGGATAAATCATTACATATTAAGATAGCTGTCAATATAACTTTGACCCCCCCCCCCACCTCTTCCCTCCTCCGCCTCCACCTTCCCGGCAACTGCAGCAAGCCCACAGTTCCCCTCCATGATTGAGGTCGTGACATTGAGCTGCAGAATGTGACTCGGGGAAATATTCATGGCTCTTAGGCTTTAATTCCTGTCACTAATCTTAACTCTTCACGTGCTCGCTGAGCCTCGCAGCCTTTGATCACGGTCCCCTGGGGCACGTCACAGCTACAGACCAAGCAGAGGGCTGAGTATACCGCAAACACTGAGGATCAAGGCACAACTTTATTCACCACGTACGCTCACTTGTGTTAGGAATTTGCTGTGGTGTGCCGGTCAGGGCTCGACATGCAACATAAAACAATATTCAATAATTATATAAAAATAAAGTTAACAGTTTAAGGGGCGGATATGGAATAAAACGTGCATAAATACATTGATACCAGCATGTATTTACAATGTAAACTGTATTACAATAAATGTTTTCAAATGTTTACAGTGCAATGAAGTGACTGGCTAAATAGAATCAGATTAACTGCCTACTGCAGATCACAAACCTAAATCAGAAACCCCAAACATTTCAGTTTCGGGTGGCATGATACTGAAATTGCTTTCCATTCCCAGTGATTGGATGACCAGGGTTCAATTCCCGCCTCCACCTGTAAGGAGCTCGTATGTTCTCCACGTGACCGCGTGGATTTCTTCCGGGTGCTCTGGTTTCCTCCCGCACTCCACTTGCGGATTAGCGTTAGTGAGTTGTGGGCATGTGTCTTTTGGTCTTGTGGCATGCCGTGTTGGCGCCAGAAGCATGGCGATGCTTGTGGGCTGCCCCTTGCACGTATCCTGACTGCATTGGTCGTGGATGAAAGCAACTCATTTCACGGTGCATTCTGATGTTTCGATGAACATGTGACAAATAAAGCTAATTTTTAATTTTAAGTCTTTAAGCCCTTAGTTACAAATATTGACCCATTCCAGGACTCCCTGTAAATATTGCTCCACATGTGGGACCATCCTGTAAACCTCTTTATTTACAGCAGGGGACCTCCGCAATTGCTGACACCAAACCTGGGATCATCTCTAAATGTTGAATAGCTCCCATTACGCTGTGCATAGACTGGGATCTCTCTTGGGGATCCTTTGCAGATGCCAACACAATCCCTGGGAGCATCTGTAAACAGCAACACAATCCCAGGAACCTTCTATGACACCGACTGACGCACAAGCTGAGGACACTCCAGTTTAGACCGATGGATTCCTGTGACACTCTGTAAACACTGATACACTTGTGGGGGACCTTTTACAACATAGAACACTGAGCAGTACAGCATGGTACAGGCCCTTTGGCCCACAGTATTATGCTGATCTTTTATAGAACATTGAGCATTACAGTACACTACAGACCCTTCGGCCCACAATGTTGTTCCAACCTTTCAACCAACTCCAAAATCAATCTAACCTGTCCCTCCTACATATCCCTTCTTTTGTCTTTTATCCAGAATCAGATTCAGGTTTAATATCACTGCCCTATGTCATGAAATTTGTTGTTATGTGGCAACAGTACATTGCAATATGTAATAAAAACTGTAAATTACAGTAAATATACAGTGGCATGCAAAAGTTTGGGCACCCCGGTCAAAATTTCTGTTACTGTGAATAGCTAAGCGAGTAAAAGATGACCTGATTTCCAAAAGGCATGAAGTTAAAGATGACACATTTCTTTAATATTTTATGGAAGAAAACTTTTTTATTTCTATCTTTTACAGTTTCAAAATAACAAAAAAGGAAAAGGGGCGGAAGTAAAAGTTTGGGCACCCTGTGTGGTCGGTACTTAGTAATAACCCCTTTGGGAAGTATCACAGCTTGTAAATGCTTTTTGCAGCCAGCTAAGAGTCTTTCAATTCTTGTTTGAGGGATTTTTGCCCATTCTTCTTTGCAAAAGGCTTCTGGTTTTGTGAGATTCTTGGGCTGTCTTGCATGCACTGCTCTTTTGAGGTCTATCTCGATGATGTTTAGGTCAGGGGACTGTGAAGGCCATGGCAAAACCTTCAGCTTGTGCCTCTTGAGGTAGTCCATTGTGGATTTTGAGGTGTGTTTAGGAGTGAGGGGTGCCCAAACTTTTGCATGCTACATGTGTGTATGTAGGTATATGTATATATTTTATGTTAAAATAAATAAGTAGTGTAAAAAAGAGGGGAAAAAGTGAGGTACTGTTTGTGGGTTCAATGTCTGTTTAGAAAATCTGATGGCAGAGGGGAAGAAGCTTTAATGTTTAAACCCTTAGTTACAAATATCAATCTATTCCAGGACTCACTGTAAATATGCTCTACATCTGGACCCTCCTCCCTATGAACCTCTTAAATGTTCCTAATGTATCTGCCTCTAGTAGCAACCCTGGTAGAATGTTCCACACACCCACCACCTCTGTATACATTGATATTTTAGAAGAATGAGGGGTATCTCATTGAAGCCTGCTGAATATTGAAAGGCCTAGGTCGAGTGGATGTGGAGAGATGCTTCCAATAGTGGAAGAGTCTCTAGGACCAGAGGGCACAGCCTCAGAAGAGAAGGGTCTCCCTTTAGAACAAAGATGAGGAGGAATTTCTTTAGCTAGGGTGTGGTAAGCCTGTGGGATTCATAGCCACAAGCTCTGTCTTTGGGTGTACATATTTGAAGTAGGTAGGTATTTGATGGGTAAAGGTGTCAAAGGTTTGGGCAGGAGGCAGGAGAATGAGACTATGGTCGAATAGTGGAGCAGACTTGATGGGCTGAATGGCCAAATGCTCCTATCCCTTATGGTAAAATTTGGCATTATGACATTGAAAACTGAAGAGCCTGTTTCTGGTGTTGTACTGTTCTTTGTTGCATGATAAAGGCAAAATATTACAGATCCTGGACACCTAAAATAAAAGCAGAAATATGCTAGAAACGCTCAACAATTCAGGCTGCATCTGATGAGAGAGAAATAGAGTTTATGTTTCCATTCTGGTGAAAAATGTCCAACATGAAGCTGTATATCTGGTGGAGTTTAGAAGAAGTGAGACAGACTTTCAGAGTATGCTGGTGGCAAGGGGCAATTTTTCCTCGCAAAGGAAGGTGGTCCTTCTGAATTAACTTCTACAGTGATCTGTGCTGGATGAGCCATTGAATGTATTAATGGCCAAGATATCAACCAAAATTTATGGGGAGCAAGGAGGAAAGCAGACATGAAGCCAGGATTGTGATCTTATTGTTCGACAGA
The DNA here is from genome assembly GCF_963921235.1 of Mobula hypostoma. Lineage (NCBI taxonomy): Eukaryota > Metazoa > Chordata > Chondrichthyes > Myliobatiformes > Myliobatidae > Mobula > Mobula hypostoma. Next base: position 21,482,575 of record NC_086097.1, read on the forward strand.
CTAGTTCTACGCACCGTGTGACTAGTCCTGCTTTTCTTCCTTTTGTGCTGATGATTTCCACAGACGGTGCTCTATCCGATGAACACTCCTGGCATTTTCTGTATTTACTTTATATTAATTGCACAGGCTGTCCTGAAGTTTTTTTCCCCTCTCTGTAAAAACTGGCACATTCCCTGGGATTCCCTGGAAATGCTGGTGCGCCCTGGAGGATTTCCTGATATCCGGGACTCTGGAATCCTGGATGTGCTCGTGACGTCCTTCCCTAGGCAGTGAATAATAAGAACAGAAACAGTCAGGTTTTTTATAATGGGATTGAATCAGGCCTTTTGGCCCATTAGGTGTACTATCACATTCAAGTTTATAGTTATGGCCATGCATACCAGCATGTAAATGCCATGAAAATTAGCTTTTGCAGAAGCCACACAGTAAATTACAAACATGACAAACATAAGTTACCATAAATTTAATTTAACATAAATTATACTTAACATATACAAAATAAACAAGATAACATGAGTGCAAGTTGAGATGAAGATAAAGAAATGTAGTCCGATATAGAATTAAAATCCTTCAGGTCTGTCGAAGAACATGATGACAGTGGGGAAGAAGCACAGTAGCTAAGTGGTTAGGACAATGCTTTACAGTAAAGGTGACCTGGGTTCAATTCCCGCCACTGTCTGTAAGGAGTTTGCCGGTTCTCGCTATGACCACGTGGATTTCCTTCCACAGTTCAAAGACCTATTGGTTGGTAGGTTAATTGGTGATTGTAAATTGTCCTGTGATTAGGCTAGGGTTAAATCAGCGAATTGCTGGGTGGCGTGCTTTAAAGGGCTGGAAGGGCCTATTCTGTGCTGTATTGCAATAAATAAATAAATAGATAAATAAATATTGTTGAACCTTGATGTGTGGGTCTTCAGATTTCTGTACCTCCTGCCTGATGCCAGCATTGAGAAGAGGGTATGGCCTGGGTGTTGGGGATCCCTCATGATAGTCTTTGCTTTCCTGTGCTCCCTTGGTAAGGGTATCAAAAGTTACAGTGGAGAAAGTAGGATAATGGAGTTGAGAGGAAAATAAACTAGCCATGATCAAATGGCGGAGCAGACTCGATGGGCTGAATGGCCTTATTGTGCTCTTATGTCTTATGGTCTTCCTGAGATATCACCACTTGTAGATTAGTCCCTTTTCCATCTTCGTTCCCTGTAACTAATTCTTTCACGTACATGCCCGTCATCTCTCTTTTTACCAATTATCCCGCCCCCAGCATGTGATGTGAGTATAAACTAGAGCATCAGGGGACACACACACTGTAACAGAGACAGTATGCAAACTCCACTCAAACAACACCCAAGGTCAGAAGTTGAACATGGTCCCTGGCTGTACCTCCTGCTGTGTTCCATTTCTGTGCCAAATGGAGTGGAAGATCTCTACGGAGCTGTTCAGAATCAGAATTCAAGTTCAAAATTCTGAGTAACTTTATTATGAAAGTAGGTTTACACTCAGCGGCCACTTTATTAGGTACACTTGTACATCTGCTTGTTAATGCAATATATAATCAACCAATCACATGGCAGCAACTGAAAGCATAAAAGTATGCAGACATGGTCAGGAGGTTCAGTTGTTTTTTAGACCAAACATTAGAATGGGAAACAAGTATGTTCTAACTGATATTGACTGTAGAATGGCAGTTGGTGCCAGACGGGGTGGTTTGAGTATATCAGAAACTGCTGATCTCCTGGTATTTTCACACACAAATCTCTAGATGTAAAAAACAGAAAAAAAAACAAACAAGCACCCAGTGAGTGGCACTTTAGGTGAAAATGCCTTGTTAATGAGAGAGGTCAGAGGTGAAAGGCCAGAGTGGTTCAAGCTGAAAGGAAGCTGACAGAACTTAAATAACTACGTCTTATAACAGTGTTGTATAGAAGAGTATCTCTGAATGAACAACACATTGAAGCTTGAAGGGGATGGACTACAGCAGAAGACCATGAACATACACGCAATGGCCACTTTATTAGGTACACCTGTACATCTGCTCGTTAATGCAAATATAAAATCGACCAATCATGTGGCAGCAACTCAATGCATAGAAGCTTGTAGACATGGTCAAAAGTTCAGCTTTGTTCAGAACATTCACCAGAATGGGGTGAAGTATGATCTAACTGACTTTGACCATTGTTGGTGCCAGATGGGGTGTATTGAGCATCTCAGAAACTGCTGATCTTCCGGGATTTTCATGCACAACAGTTTCTAGAGAATGGTGCGAGAAACAAAAAAAACTTCCAGTGGGTGGTAGGTTTGTGGATAAAAAAGGTTTGTTACTGAGGGAGATCAAGGAAAATGACTAGATTGGCTCAGGCTGACAGGGAGGCGACAATAAAATAACCATGTGGTAGATTGGCAGCAGGCATGGTTACAGTGGCTTCTCCAGGTCAAACCAAAGGAGTAGTTATTTGTGCTTTACCTCTTTTTTTCAATTGCAAGACACTGTTGGATATTAAAAACATCAAGGCCTGCAGATCGACCCCATCAGCGAGATGCTCGACAGTGATGGAGCTGGACTTTCTGTGTTGTTACATGAACTTGTTGTGTACCATTGTTGTGCAGAGACTGTGCGTGGTCCAATAAATGGTGCAAATGATTCTTTTGAACACTTATGTTGTGATTACAAGATCCTTTTGGAAATTGCAAGTCCATTTCGCTGGTTCAGTGGGGAGACCGATGGCGGGGGAACTGCGTTGCCTCGGTTGTTGCACGGACCAGGCCCTCGTACCAAGGTGTTGTTGCCTGTTGCAGCCACCCAGCAGAGCAGACGCCAGAGGTGGTATGGAGAGAGCGGTGACCTCTGTGGTTGCACTGGAGCCTCGCATTGGTGCTGCCCTCCAGTATTCACTCAGTGGAAGACCAGCTCTACCAGGATAACATCCCATAAGCCATCAATCTACAGGCCTTGCCACTCAGGGGACTTGGGCTATATTATTTGTTTGTGACTGTATGTTTTTCTGCTATTTAAACCGTACGTTCTATATGTGATGCGTGGTGCATGCTGTTAGTACTGTGTTTTGCACCTTGGGAACACTGTTTCATTTGGCTGTACACATGCACGTGGTTGAGTGATAATTAAACTTGAACTTGTTGCCACAGTGGCGTGCAGAGGAGCCTCTCTGATTGCACAACATATCGAACCTTGAAATGGATGTGCTACAGCAGCAGAAGCCAACACTGGGTTCCACTTCTGTACCCTAATAAAGTGTACAGCGTGTCACTATATCCTACCTTGAGATTTATTTTCTTGCGGGCATTCACAGTAGAACAAAGAAATACAATAGGATCAATGAAAAGCTCCAGACTAAGAGTGAGAAGCAACCAATGTGCAAAAGAAGGCAAGTTATGCAAATACAAAAGATCTACAACTAATAATAAAAATGCTGAGGACATGAGTTGTAGAGCCATTGAAAGTGAGCCCATCCGTTGTGGAATCAGTTCAGTGTCCAGGTGAGTGAAGTTCAATAGCTTGATGACTGAGGGTAATAACTGTTCCAGAGCCTGGCCGTGTGGGACCTCTGTTTCCAGGAAACAGGAAAGATTTCTAGCTGAGACAGCGGTGGGTGAATCTGAGTGCATGTTCAGTTATTGAGTGATGTGCTGCAGCCAACTGGAACCATTTAAGCAGCAGAAAAGAGTTCCCACTCGACGGATTCCGAGCTTCATCTCAATTCAGTGTGCGGCACAGATAAGCTAACTGAGCCACAATAGGCACAGTGTCAGGCGCCTGCCCGTTGCACTGGAATAATCACATGATATCGGTATAATGGGATCTGGTGGAGCAGCAGAATCCTAATGGCAAAGCTGGAGCGCCCAGCTGCATGGGCTTTCTGGCCCAGAGCTGTCCTGCCAGACAGCAATCTTCATTTTTGACAGAGTTATACGTTTATTATCAGTGAGAGCTTCTGTTTGAAGAGCCTTTGGCTGAAATGCTGCTGCCTCTTACCCTCCGCACAGGCTGCACCCATCGCAGCGCCTCATGACGGCTGTAATATTTGCACGTCGTCATCACTCAATCTTCTTTCGCGCAGTCAATGCTGTGATTCTGAGGCTGCAAAGACAGCACACCGGCTACGGACTGCAGAATTGGGAACTGATTTGATATTGCCGCTTGTCTTGCCGTTGTTTTGTTGCTGTTGTTCTGTTGTTTTTACTTTTTCTGTTCAACGCTGTGGGCATTGTGGGATCTTATTGAAACATATAAGATTATTAAGGGATTGGACACGCTGGAGGCAGGAAGCATGTTCCCGCTGATGGGTGAGTCCAGAACCAGAGGCCACAGTTTAAGAATTAGGGGTAGGCCATTTAGAACGGAGTTGAGGAAAAACTTTTTCACCCAGGGAGTGGTGGATATATGGAATGCTCTGCCCCAGATGCTTTCAAAAAAAGAGATGGATAGAGCTCTTAAAGATAGCGGAATCAAAGGATATGGGGATAAGGCAGGAACCGGATACTGATTGTGGATGATCAGCCATGATCACAGTGAATGACAGCGCTGGCTCGAAGGGCCGAATGGCCTACTCCTGCACCTATTGTCTATTGTCTATTCTGTTTTGCTGCTGGAATGTGTGGTGACTCTTGTGGGCTGCCCCCAACACACCCTTAGCTTATAAGGTGGTTAAAGCAAAACAGTGCAGTCATCATTCCATTCCGGGACTTGGACCAGATATTTAACTTGGGGGCAGCGTCACCTGCACCACCCACAAGCGTTGTGAGCCTTGTCCGCACTCATCCAAAATCCAGTTAAACAACAGGGATCAAATGGATCAGTTTTTGCTCACATACTGGCTGATTGCATTCTCCTTATCTCCAGGAAGGCATTGAGCATACACTTGGGGCATAAAATAAATTCATGCCCCAGTAAGCAAGTTCAAAGTAAATTTATTCTCAAAGACCGACAAGCAACCGACAAGAAGGCAAACTGTGCAAATACAAAAAAGTAATAACAATGAATAAAAAAATACTGAGACCATGAGACCTTGAAAGTGAGTCCATCGGTTGTGTTTGGTGATCAGTTCAGTGTTGAGGTGAGGGAAGTTTTATTTTAATTTATTTTTTTGGAGATACAGACCGTTCTAGCCGAATGAGCTGTGCCACCTTGCAGCCCTCCTATTTAACCATGGCCTAATCACAGGATAATTAATCTGACCAATTAACCTACTAACTGGTGCGTCTTTGGAATGTGGGGGGAAACCGGAGCACCTAGGGGGACCTCACGCACCCATGGGGAGAACGTACAAGCTCCTTAGATGGTGCTGGAATTGATCTCTGGACTCTGGAATGCCCCGAGCTGTAAAGGCCACTATGCTACTGTGGTACCCCAGTTATCCATGATGGTTCAGAAGCCTCATGGTTGAAGGGTATTAATTGTCCCTGAACCTGGTGGTGTGGGACCTATGGCTCCTGTACCTTCTTCCTGATGGCAGCAGTGAGAAGGGAGTATGGTGGATGGTGACAGTCCTTGCTGATGGATACTGCTTCCTTGTGGCGGTTCTCCTTGTAGATATGATCAACAAAGGGGAAGGCTTTGCCTCTGATGGAGTGGGCTGTATCCACCACTCTTTGTAAGCTTTTCTGTTCTTGGGCATTGGTGTTTCTATGCCAGGCTGCGATTCAATCAGTCAGGATATTCTCCACTTTGCGTCTCTAGGGTGATAGGGTTGTGTTTTTGGTCCCAAAGCTTCCGAACCCTTGGTTCTTAGGTCTCTAGGGTGACGGGCTTGTGGCATTGGTCCCTAGGTCTCTAGGGTGATGAGGTTGTGGTATTGGTCCCAAAGCTTCCGAACCCTTGGTTCTTAGGTCTTTAGGGTGATGGGGTTGTGGTATTGGTCCCAAGGTCTCTAGGATGATGGGGTTGTGGTATTGGTCCCAAGGCTTCAGATTGCACACTTGAGAAAGCAAAACATTGGAGAAGGGACTGCTGGAGTTTGTGGTTTTGTGGGGGAGTTTATGCCAAACAGACTGGATTTCTGCTGTGAAGCGTAAATGCAATGATGGACAAGGATAGGTCCTTTGCTCCATCCACCTTGATCAATGCAAATGTCATTGCCTGAACATCAAGCACCGTCACCCTCCTCCCCGCCTAGAAACATGGATCTCCCTAGACACACAAGGAAACAGATTTTAAAAAATGCAGGCTAATTTGTATTTAAAATGAAAAGGTTAATTGTACTAGATATTACCTTGTGCCTTTGAAATGCTAATGCAGTTGGATTTTCAGAATCATCTCAGGCATTTATAACGACTTTGCTATGGTGAAGAGTTAAGAGCAAATGAGTCAACGGGCAGCCAAGAGACTGTCGTTCACGCTTTATGTACTTAAGTGCTCAAAATTATTAATATCCTGATTGCTTGACATTGAGAAAAAAAATCCATTTGTTCTTCAAACGAGATTGCCTTGCAAATGAAAGGAAGTAGAGACTTTTATCAAAACGGCAGTCCTTTGATTTTTTTTTTTTTGCATTCATGCCCTCTGCTTAAATGAGGTTCAGGCAACAAGTCCGGATGGCATTTAGTAAGGGTCTTCACCCTTAATAATTCAGTCACATAAACAATCAGAAAGTTCTTGAAAAGATCTGCATAAGAAACTTCTGTTGTTTTGAAGCATTTAACATATTATCTAACGCAAACACAAGGAAATCTGTAGATGCTGGAATTTCAAGCAACACACATAAAAAATGCTGGTGAACACAGCAGGCCAAGCAGCATCTATAGGAAGAGGTACAGTCGACGTTTCGGGCCGAGACCCTTTGACAGGACTAACTGAAAGAAGAGATAGAGATTTGAAAGTGGGAGGGGGAGGGGGAGATCTGAAATGATAGGAGAAGACAGGAGGGGGAGGGATGGAGCTAAGAGCTGGGAAGTCGATTGGCAAAAGGGATATGAGAGGATCATGGGACGGGGCCTGCTGCGTTCACCAGCATTTTTTATGTGTGTTGCAACATATTATCTAATATTTCTCTGGAGTTCTGATTCTACCTAATTATTTGTCTTTTGAATCAGAATTAGTATCGAGTTTAATATCACCGTCGTACGTCGTGAAGTTTGTTGTTTTTGCGGCAGCAGTACAATACGTGGGCAGCACAGTAGCATAGTATTTAGTGCAATCGCCTTTCAGCTCGGCTATCATCAAGCAGGGTTCAATTTCATCCGCTGCCTCTGAGGAATTTGTACGTTCTCCCCGTGAGTTACTTCCCTCTGGCTGCTCCGGTTTCCCCCCACATTCCAAAGATGGTAGAGTTGGTGAGTTTTGGGTATGCTGTGTTGGCGCTGGAAGCATGGCAGGACGTGCAGGTTGCCCCCGGTACAATCCTTGTGTTGGTTGTTGACGCACAGCGACGCATGTCACTGTGTGTTTCAATGCTTTGGTACACATGTGACAAATGAAGAATATCTTTAAATATAACCCTTATTTTAGCCTGTACCTTCCATTCCTGATGTTTTCTCTTCAAAGTGCATAGGCGTTTTTTTGGAAAAGGTGATAAGTTTATATTATAATTCTAAATAAAACTGTCATGATGGTAGCAAGTACTTCTTTCACATAACAAGGACATGTTACCATCAAAAAGATGGAGGTCCTTATGAGAATGACTTTATACAATGGACATAGGTGTGGCTCAGCTCCTTAGGTGTGACTGGTATGAAATGCTACTTAAATCACAATTTTATTGGAGAGTGTATTATCTTCTCCCGTAGAGCAGAGTTGGCGCAAAACTATCAAGTTTGTTGAAGCTAGGAATTATACCGCTGTGCTGGCCAGTGTCTGCTCTCTAACACAGAGCAGCTAAGGTCAAATGAGATGGCTGGTCGTAGCTTTGCAATCTGTGAGTGTTCTCCTTATGGTTACAGCAGGCAGTGGCCAGAAAGCTGTATATTGAGCTTTGACAGCCATTTGCTGACACCTGGACCAGTCTGGTGGGTATCCTTTGGTCTTTTCGCGATGTGCATGTTCAGGCAGGAGTTTGCAAAGTTGCTCAATGACTGTATCATCCAGGCCATGCTCTGTTCTTGCGACCAGGAGGTGCGAGAACCTTAGGTCCAACACCACTAGGTTCAGGAACTGTTATTAACCTACACCCATCAGGCTCCTGAACGGTGTGGATAAAGTCACACACCTCAACACTGAACTGATTTCGCAACCTATAGACTCACTTTCAAGGACTCTACAACTCAAGTTTAAGTTCAAGTTTAATTGTCATTTGACCATACATGTGTATACAGTTAAACAAAACAGTATTCCTCTGGGACCAAGGCGCAACACACAGTTTGTGCATTTGTGTGCAAAACACAGCACGTACAATTACGAAAACACATACAGTCATTAAGTAATATTAGCACAAGTCCCTGCGTGGTATGGCCTGGAGACTGCTGGTGTAGGGGGTGTTGTACTGGAGCCACATTCCTGCAAAACAGGCAAGCAGAAGATTCTCATCTCCCACAGCCACAGATAAAGGCAATCCAGTTTGTCTTCTAGGGAGAGAACACTAGAGGGCAGCACCGCAGGGAGAGCCGGACTGTAGGAGCTGATCCCCAACACAGCACTGATTCCAGTGGCCCGCTGTGCCTCTGTCTCTCCCACACTGCCTCCAGGCCTCCTCTCTTGGGTGACTGTCACAGGAGACGCTGTGGCATGAGTGCCTGAACCTTGGGCATGGATTCCAATGTGCCCGCTGTGCCTCTGTCTCTCCCACACTGCCTCCGGCACCTCCTCTCCTGGGTGGCTATGAGAAGCAGTGCCATGCCTTGAGGGCGTGGTCCACACAACAACCGAGACCATGCAGCTCCCTCGCCGTCAGTCTGACCAATTAACTTACGTTCTTAGTATTATTTATGTATTTATTTATTATTTATGTTTGTTTTGTATTTGGCTTCTTTTGCACGTTGGTTGCTTGTCAGTCTTAGTGTGTAGTTTTTTTTATTGATTCCATTGTATTTCTTTGTTCTACTGTGAATGCCTGCAAGAAAACAAATCTCAGGGTAAGCTATAGTGAGATCAATGTACTTCGATGATAAATTTTACTTTGAAATTTGAACTCCAGATGCGGGGACCACATGCCTTCTTGGACCGGAGTGAGCCAGTCAGAGTGCAGAACAGAGAGTTCCTGAAATCGGACCGAGTCACCTTGCCTTCTGAACCCCACACATATAATTGGATAGACAGAGGTGCATATAACAAATCTGATTCTGATTCAGAGATGTTGTTTCGGCGACTTCATGGTCATGCAGTGCAGAAGCAAGCCCTTCAGCCCATCTGGTCCATGCCGATCAAGATTTCCATCTAAACTAGTCGCAAGATTGGCCCATATCTCTAAACCTTCAAAAAGTGCCTTTTAAATGCTGATGTACCTACCTGAATCACTTTCTCACACAGGTCCTACCAATCATACACTGGGTGACAACATTGTCCCTCAGGGTCTTGTTAAATCTCTTTCCTCTCACCTTGAAATCGATGCTCGTTAAAGCTTGGATTCCCTAATACTCGAAAAAAAACTGTGTGCATTGCCCTTCATGATTTCTACGCCTCTATAACCTGCTCAGCCTCTCTCCATAACTCAGTTCCTCAACATCCTTGTAAATCTCCTCTGCAATCTTTCTAGCTTTATGTTATGTTTCCTCTAGCAGGGTGACCAAAAGGGATCGAAGTATTCCAATGTAGCCTCACCAATGTCTTGCACAACTACAGCACGGTAGAGTAGTGGTTAGCACAACGCTTTACAGTACTGGTGACCTGGATTCAATCCCTCTGTTGTCTGTAAGGAGTTTGTACATTCTCCCTGTGACCCTAGGGTTTTCTCCTATAGTCCAAAGACGTACCGGTTAGTAGGTTAATTGGTCATTGTAAATAGTCCTGTGATTAGGCCATGGTTAATTTGGAGGTTGCTGGGAGGTGTGGCATGAAGGGCTGGATGGGCCTGTTCTGCTTTGTACCCCAATAAATAAATAAATAAAACATAACATCCATTCCCATCATCCCATCAATACTCATTGCCCATTGCCCTGACTGATGAAGGCCAGTGTCCCTGTTGACTTCTAATTCCAGTTTCATGGAATCATGAGCTTGTACATGAAGGTCCTTCTGATCCACAACGCTCTCCAGAGCCCGACTATTCACTGTGAAAGTCCTATTCTGATTTGCCTTACGAAACGGCCCCACCTTACTATTACCTTGGCAGCTGTGGAGGTCATCTCACTGGGTGTGTTAAGGCGCAGGTTGATAGGTTCTCGATTAGCCGGGGCGTGAAGGTTATGGGGAGAAGGCAGGAGAATGGAGTTGAGAGGGAAATGGTTCAGCCATATTGAAACAATGGGCTGAATGTCCTAATTCTGCTCCTATGCCCATGGTCTTATATATAGTCTTATCTGAATTAAACTCCATTTGCCATTCCTTGACCCACTTGCTGAGCTGATCAAGTTCCCTCTGCAATTTCTGAAGACCATCATCACTGGCGAGGACACTACCTATTTTTAGCATCTCCTGCAGACTTACTAGTTGTGCCTTCTGCATTATCATACAAGCACAGTAACATAGGAAAGAGGGGCAGGAGTGGACCATCTGGCCTATTGAGCCTATTCGACCAAAATAAGATCATGGCTGATCTGGTCATGGACTCAGTTCCACTTACCTGTCTTTTCTCAATAGCCCTTAATTCCATGCTATGTAAAAATCTGTCTTACTCTGCCTTAAATATATTTTAATTAGAGATCATCTACTTCTTCCTTTTGAGACAGAGACAATATTCACCTTGGTGAAACTTACTTACATCTGTCCTGTATGTAGGTGACCAAAACTGCAGACAATATTCCAAATTAAGCCTCACCAACGTCTTATACAACAACATAGCATCCCATCTCCTGTACTCAGTACTTTGATTTATGAAGGCCAATGTGCTGAAAGCTTTCTTTATGAACCGTCGACCTGTGATGCCACTTTCAATGAATTATGTACCTGTATTCCCAGATCCTTTTGTTCTACCACACTCCTCAGTGCTCTACCATTCACTTACCTTCGTTGGTCCTACTGAGTGCAACACCTCACACTTATCCGCGTTGAATTCCATCTGCCATTTTTCAGAACGTTTCACTGACTGGTCCAGATCTCGCTGTAAGCTTTGATAGTCTTCATCGCTGAGTAGTACATCCCCTATCTTGGTGTCATCCACAAATTTCCTGATGCAGTTAACCACATTATCATCCAGATCATTGATCTTGATGACAAGCAACAACGGACTGGGCACCAATCCCTGTGGCACTCCACTAGTCACGGGTCTCCAGTCAGGGAGGCACCCATCTACTACCACTCTCTGGCTTCTCTCACAAAGCCAATGTCTAATTCAATTCTCTACCATTTAATAAGAGCATGGCTAATGATGGATTCACCTCTAATTACTTGCCTTTCCCCTGTAACTCTTAATTCTGCTACAACACAAAAATCTATCTAACTGTGTCTTAAATGTACAGTATTTAATGAGGTGGCCGAGAATTCCACTGATTCACTACTGTCTGGGAAAAGCAGTTTCTCCTCATATCCATCCTAAATCTATTTCCTTGAACTTTGAGGCTACGTTTCCTAGTTCCAGTCTACTAGTCTTCCAGTGTACGGAAGGCAGCTGGTCTGGACGGAATACCTGGCCATGTGCTCAGAGTCTGTGCAGGGCAGTTGGCTGGGGTCTTCACGGACATTTTCAATCTGTTCCTGGCCCAGGCAGTTGTCCCCACAAGCTTCCAAGATCGCCACCATCGTGCCAGTGCCGAAACATTCCACTACCACTGGCCTGAATGACTTCCGCCCAGTTGCACTCACCCCCATCGTTGCAAAGTGCTTTGAGAGACTGGTGCTATCACATCTGAAATCCTGTCTGCCCACTACCCTGGACCACCATCAATTTGCCTGTCGCACCTACAGGTCAACAGAGGACGCCATCTCCACAGCACTTCACAGCTGGACAGCCCCAACTCTTATGTCAGAATGCTGTTCATTGACTTTAGTTTGGCGTTCAATATTGTGATACCCTCCAAGCTGATCACCAAACTTTGCCAGCTTGGTATCAGCTCATCTCTCTGCAATTGGACTTGGACTTTCTGACTGACAGACCCCAATCAGTTAAGTTAGACAACCTCTCCTCCTCCACTCTCACCCTGAACACCGGTGTGCCTCAAGGCTGTGTGCTGAGCCCTCTTCTGTACTCCCTTTTCACCTATGACTACGTTCCTGTACATGGTTCTAACTCCATAATCAAGTTCGCAGATGACGCCACAGTGGTTGGCCTGATCAGAGGGAATGACGAGACGGCCTACAGGGATGAGGTCCAGCACTTGGCTGCGCGGTATGCCGACAACAACCTGGCCCTTAACACCTAGAAGACCGAGGAGATTATTGTGGACTTCAGGCATGCTAAGAGCCACACTCACGTCCCCATCTACTTCAACGGAGCTGTAGTGGAGCATGTATCAAGCTTCAAATTCCTTGGTGTCCACATTTCCAAGGATCTCACCTGGTCCCTGAACTCCTCCGTCCTGATCAAAAAGGCACAACAGCGCCTTTACTTCCTGCGGAGCATCAAGAAAGCTCACCTCTATCCCAGGATACTGATGGACATTTACCGCTGTACCATTGAGAGCATACTCACCAACTGCATCTCAGTGTGGTATGGCAATTGTCCCGTATCAGACCGCAAAGCACTCCAGCGTGTGGTGAAAACTGCCCAGCGGATTATTGGTACCCTATTGCCCACCATTGAGAACATCTACCATAAACGCTGCCTGGGCAGGGCGAAAAGCATTATCAAGGATGCATCTCCCCCTACCATGAACTTTTTACTTTCTTCCCATCTGATAGGCACTACAGGAACCTCCGCTCCCGCACCAGCAGGCACAGGAAGAGCTTCTTCCCTGAGGCTGTGACCCTGCCGAACCTCACAAAACAGCGCTAAGCAGTATTGCACCCATATTGTATTCTCTCAGTACTTTTATATTTGTGTGCTGTAGCACTTACTTTTTATTCACAGTTATTTTGTAAATAACACTATTCTTTGCATTTATGATCAGATGCTAACTGCATTTCATGGGCTTTGTATCTGTACTCGGCACTATGACAATAAAGTTGAATCTAATTTAATGTAATCTCATTTACCAATGCAAGCAACTTTCACTCTTCTATCTTGTTTGTCCTTTTCACAATTTTATGTTTCTATAAGAGTCCTTCTCATGCTTCTAAGTTGTGGTGAGTATAGTCCCAGGTGAGTCAGTCCCTCCTCATAAGCTAACCTCCACATCTCTGGATCGCTGTTCAGTGTTTTGAAGTTTTCCATTCTGTTGGAACTTTTCTTTAGAAGAGTCTAGTTCACCACTCAGATGTCAGATGAGTAAAACCACCTTTGTGTTTCTTGCTCTCCGAAGGTTCACCGTCGTTCTGCTCATCACCTGCTGACACTCTGCCGTGCCAACAGGGGCACCTTCATCAAAGTGGGCCAGCACCTGGGGGGCTTGGACTACCTGTTGCCTGAGGAATACACCAGCACTCTGAAGATTCTACACAGCCAAGCCCCGCAGAGCAGCCTGCAGGAGATCAAGCAGGTTATCCGGGAAGAACTCGGCAAAGAGGTAACAAGGGAGCTTCGAGTTCAATGTTGTGATGTACTTGCAATATTAATCTAATTGAGGAGCATGTGTATTTATGTTATAAATACACACATATGAAATACACTTCACATCTATGGGATCATGTAATCATGTTTAATCAAACATCTTATGTCTATAAACACAAGGGATTCTGCAGATGCTGGAAATCTTGAGCAACAAGACTGATAGGGTGATTCAGGAGCTTATGGTGTGTTGTCCTTCATTAGTCGGGGATTGAGTTCAGGAGCCACAAAGTAATGTTGCAGTTTTATAAAACTCTGGGTCGACCACACTTGGAATATTGTGTTCAGTTCTGTTTGCCTCATTATAGGAAAGACGTGGAAGCCTTAGAGAGAGTGCAGAGGAGGTTTACCAGGGTGCTGCCTGGACTAGAGGGGGTGCCTTATGAAGATAGCTTGAGCAAGTCCAGGGCTTTTCTCTTTGGACCGAAGGAGTACGAGAGGTGCCCTGATAGAGGAGTACAAGATGATAAGAGGCACAGGTAGAGTGGACAGCCAGAAACTTTTCCCAGAGCCGAAATGGCTAATACAAGGGGGCTTTAAAGTGTTTAAAGGAAAGTATAAGGGGGATGTCAGAGGTAATTTCTTTACACAGAGTGGTATGTGCATAGAATGCCCTGCCAAGGGCGGTGGTAAAGGGAATATATCAGGGGCATTTAAGAAACTTAAACAGGCACATGGATGACAGAAAAATAGAGGGCGATGTGGGAGGAAAGGGTTAGATTGATCTTAGACTAAGTTAAAAAGTCAGCACAACATTATGGGCCAAAGGGCCTGTACTGTGCTATTATGTTCTACGTCCTATGTAACACACAGAAAATGCTGGAGCAGCTCAGCAAGTCAAGTGGTAACTTTTTGGGCCGAGACCATTCATCAAGACTGTAAACAAAGGGGGCAGAGGCCAGAATAGGAAGGTGGGGGGAAGGGAAGGAGTACAAGCTGGCAGGTGATAGGTGAGACCTAGTTAGAGGGAGGATGTATGTGTGAGGGGTGGGTGGGGGGTTGTAATCTCAGGGGAAAACTATGCTTATAAAGGCACAGCTAGAATCTGCCCCCTTCCTTTCCAGTCCTGACGAAGGGCACTGTTCCCTCTCAGCTGTGTGACTGCATGGTTGTGCAGTAACTAAAAAGCTCCCATGCACATAGCTTTTGTTGCTGCGCAGCTGGAATTTTCTTTTATATAACGTTAATATAATTTTACAATTATGTTAATAAAAGTTTGACATTGTGCTAATATAATTTTGAAATCTATGTTAATATAATTGTGAGATACCCTGTAACTAATTATGCATTAATGAATATAATCCATAAATTTTCTAAGTAATAAACATACCACAACCTTTACTCTGAAACATTTTAGAGCTTCAACATATTCACATTGTCAGTGTTTCAAGTTACAACACTGTTACAAATTGGAATGGAAGTTGGTGGCTGATTGTTAATAAACTGCTGGCCTGCTGCATGCAACGTGAAAGATTTTCTCTGTTGTACTGTATTTCAATATACCCTTCAATTAGTAGATAAAATCAAAAGTATGTGATTTTTAAATTTTTCATTCTAAATATTCATAGTACGCACATTACAAAAAAAAAACAAATTTAAAGTGCCACACAGTTTTCAGGCCGTGTAAAAACTTCCTGTTCAGAGCAATAGTTGGTCCGTGCAGCTGTTAAAAAAAATTAGGGGTAATGTTGATGAACGATCTCAGCCCGAAACATCAACGGTTACTCCCCTCCATAGATGCTGCCTGACTAGCTGAGTTCCTCCAGCATTTTCAGTTTGTTGCATATAATTTCTATATAAAATATGCAAGTATAATATATAAATCCTGCAATTGTTAATCCTTGTGAAAAATTAAAACAATTTTGAATATTTGTTATAATTATTTTTTAATATCAGGGCTGGTATTATTAATTTCAGTGCATTGAATACAGCTCTGAATATTTATCTTATAATTGTTTTTGAATGTCACGAGTGGGTTAAGTAATGTGCTGCTGTTGTAGAATTGGCTGTGAAGCTGCCTCTCGAGCAGTCATGGTGATAATTAGCTGTTGAATCACTGGGAATAAGCAGCAGGGAAAGAGGGCACAACTTCCTCATGTTTACAGAGGCAGAAAGATCCGCTGCAGGATGGGAGGAGAACGAGGGACAGATGAAAGACAAATGGGCAGCACGAGTGGCATAGGGAACATTGGCAGAAGGAAATGATGAAAGGAAGCAGGGGGAAAAATAAATAGAGAGGCAGAAGAGAGAGTGGATTTTACACAAAGATTGGCTGGTGCGCATGAGAGTGTGCAGACGTGTGTGTGGAGAGTGAGATGCGCATGAGTGTGCACACAAACACAGACACACACATACACACACACAGACACACACCACACACACACACAGACACACACCCCACACACACACACACACACACACACAGTCTGCACGAGGCGTCCACCAAACAAGAAATAGTCCACCTTGACACATTTCAAATCATAGTTGGGGACTTCAATCAGGCTTGCTTGAAGAAAACCCTGCCCGGCTACCATCCACATATAACCTGCAGCACTAGAGGCCCCAACATACTCGACGACTGCTTTACTGCGATTAGGAATGCCTATTATTCCGCGCCTAGATATCATTTCAGGGAATCTGATCACTTGGCTGTCCTCTCCTACCTGCACACAGGCAGAGGCTAAAGAGCAAGGCGCTAGAGATAATGACAATAAAGAGGTGGTTGTGTAAAGCAGAGGAGCATTTATGGGATTGCTTCAAGTCGGTGGACTGGGCTAATTCAAGGGCTCATCTGTGGATCTGAATGAATATACCACGGTTGTCAGGGACTTTATAAAGATAGTCATAGACGACTGTGTCCCCACAAAATCATTCAGAGGCTTCCCCAGCCATAAGCCCTGGATGAACCATGAGATCGCAATCTGCTGAGCGTCAGATCAGAGGCATACAAGTCTGGAGACCAAGTAAGATAGAAGAGGTCCAGTACGATCTCCGGAAAGCCATCCCACGGATGAAATGGCAATTCCAGACTAAACGAGTCAGTGAAGGATGCTCAGCAGCTGTGGCAGTGTTCAAATGTGAAATCAAGTGAGATAGGCGACAACAGGGCTTCACTTCCAGATGAGCTCAGTGCGTTGTATGCTCACTTTGACTGTCAAAACAAGGAGGAATCTTCACAACCTCCCACAGCCATCGCTGACCCTGTGATTTCCGTTTCAGGCTGACGTGAGAGCATCCTTCACAAGGGTGAAGGAAAGCTTCCAGCCCAGATGGACTAGTTGGCTGAGTACTAAAGATCTGTGCTGATCAACCAGCTGGAGTGTTCACCAATATCTTTAACCTCTTGCTTTGGCAGTCTGAAGTACCCACCTGCTTCAAACAGGCCTCAATTATACCCGTGCCTAAGAAGAATGCGGTAATCTGCTTCAGGGACTATCTTCCCCTGTAATAAAGTGTTTTGAGAGGTTGGAGGTGAAACAAATTAACTCCTGACATAGATTCTCTCCAATATGCCTACTGGCACAACAGATCCACAGCAGGTGCTTCACTCAACCCTGGAACATCTGAACAGCAAAGGTGCCTACATCAGGATGCTCGTTATCGACTGCAGCTTGACATTCAATATTATCATCCTCTGAAAACTAATGAATAAGCTTCAAGACCTTGGCCTCAATACCTCCTTCTGCAACTGGATCCTCGATTTCCTCACTTACAGACCCCAGTCAGTTCAGATTGGTAAAGGCATCTCCTCCACAATCTCCATCAGCACGGGTGCACCACAAGACTCTGAGCCTAGCCCCACGTTCTGCTTGCTTTACATTTATGACTGTGCAGCTAAGCACAGCTCCTATGACATTTTAAAGTTTGCTGATGACACCACTGTTGGCTGAATCAAAGGTGGTGATGAATCAGGATATAGGAGGGATCTGGTAGAGGGATGCCACAACAACAACCTCTCACTCAATGTCAGCAAGACCAGGAGCTAATTATTGACATCAGAAGGAGGAAGCTAGATCCAAGAGCCAGTCCTCATCGGAGAATCAGCCACTTTAAATTCCTCGGTGTTACCATTTCAGATAACCTGTCCTGGAACCAGCCCACAAGTGCAATTGCAAAGAAAGCATGGCAGCACCTCTTCTTCCTCAGAGGTTTGCAAAGATTCACCATGACATCTAAAACTTTGACAAGCTTCTATGGATGTGTGGTGAAGAGTAGGATGGTGGTTAGCATTATGATATTACAACGCTGGCAACCAGGGTTCAATTCCACCACCGTCTGTAAGGATTTTAAACGTCCTTCTCATGACTGAGTGGGTCTCCCTCAGGTGCTCTGGTTTCCTCCCACAATCCAAAGACGTGCAATTATTTATGTTAATTGGTCACATGAATGTCATTGGGCGGTGTGGGCTTGTTTGGCCGGAAGAGCCTGTTACGATGCTGTATCTCTAAATAAAAAAAATGTGTACATGTGTGCATATGCCACTGTATCCGTGCGTGTGTGAAATCCACTGTGTGAGCGTGTGCATGCATAACTCAATGGTGTCCATTTCTGACACCCACTGTACCTGTACAGGCACACATACATGTGTACGTGTTCATTTGACCCAAGGAGCTGGTGGAGTAGGTAACTTGGTAAAGTGGTTTATTATTGTCATGTGTAGGGTGACACAGTAGTGTAGTGGTTAGCACAATCCCTTATAGTAGCAGCGACACGGGTTCAATTCCCGCTGCTGCCTGTGAGGAACTCATATGTTCTCCCCATGACCGCGTGGGTTTCCTTCGGGTGCTCTGGTTTCCTCCCACAAGTCAAAGACTTACCAGTTAGTAGATTAATTGTTCATTGCAAATTGTCCTGTGATTAGGCTAGGGTTAAATTGGGAGTTGTTGGACAGCACGGCGTGGAGGGCCGGAAGGGCCTATTCTACACTGTAACTCAGTAAATAAATAAGAAGTACCAAGGAACAGTGTGTGCGTATCTGGTTCTTCACTGTGCACACATCTGCGTGCGCGCGTGTGTGTGTGTGGACACCTGCAGTTCACTGTATCTGTGTCTGCAGTGGGCAAGGATAATGCCTTCAACGGCAGTCAGAAATGGCTTCTTCCCCTCCACCCCCAGCCCCGTGGAAGAATTTGATTAGAGAATACCATCAGCTCAACGTCAAGTGCTAGTGCACCTGTCGCCACCATTGGCTACACCTGTAATAGCCCTCCCACCACTGAGCACATCTACATGGAGCATTGTCACAGGGAAGTAGCATCCATCATCGGGGACCCCCACTACCCAGGCCATGCTCTCTTCTCACTGCTGCCATCAGGAAGAAGGTACAGGAGCCTCAGGACTAACACCACCTGGTTCAGGAACACTTATTACTCCCCAACCATCAGGCTCCTGAACCAGAGGGGATAACTTTACTCAACTTCACTTGCCCCATCACTGAAATGTTCCCACAACTTATAGACTCACTTTCAAGGACTCTTCATCTCATGTTCTTGATATTTGTTGCTTAGTTATTTATATTACTGTTGTATTTTTATTTATTTGCTGCTCAAACTGATAAAACCTGAGGTGCAGGCATATCCAAGCACACTCATTTCTCAATGGTTAGGAACTTAACATATCTACTCTATTGGCGTTTAGTACTGTGGCTTTTAGAGATTTACGCAGATATTACTGTTATGCTATTGTGTAGTGACTTTGGGATGATACCAGTTGTTTACTATTGGGACTGTTCATGTCCAAAAGTCTTTCAATTTCCTCTTTTAATTCAGCGTATTTCTGGTATTTTTCCCTTATTGATTTCTGTAAGTAATGTGTGTTTGGAATGGCTATATCTATTAGGTAAGTTGTTCTTGCCTGTTTACCCTGTATTATTATATCTGGATGGTTATTATGAATTATCCTATCCATAATAATGGATCGGTCGTAATATAATCTGTGGTACTCTGACTCTAAAACTGGTTCAGGCTTCTGTTTATAGTAAGGTATGGTGTCTTTTATGAGCTTGTATTTTAAAGCAAGATTTTGTTGAATGATGTTTGCCGCTTGATTGTGCCTGTGTAAGTCATCAGATTGAGTTAAACTGCTGCAGGATCCTGTAATGTGTTCGATTGTTTCTGGTTTCTCTTGGCATTTTCTGCATTTATTGTCTTGAACTTGTTGGTCTTTTATTATGTATTGTTGATAATTTTTTTTGTGTTAAACAGCTGGTCCTGTATTGCCACAAGGAAACCGTCTGTTTATTATTATTAATTTTATTGTAAAAAGTTTTTTTCTCAGCTCAAGCTGGTAATACCTGAGGTACGGGTATAACCAAGCAGACTCATTTGTCAATTGCTAGGAACTCATAGACTATTCTAGTGGTGTTTACTTTTGTGGCTTTCTAGAGATTTACATAAATATTACTGTGTAGCCCTAATTGTTTAATGCTATTATGTAGTGCCTTTGGGATGATACCAATTGTAGATCTGACAATCAGGCCAATGCATTCCTTGTTCATGTTCCAAAGTCTTTCAATTTCCTCTTTTAATTCAGCATATTTCTGGTATTTTTCACTTAATGATTTCTGTAAGTTGTATATGTTTTGGATGGCTATATCTGTTAAATAAGTTGTTCTTTATTATTATTATTTCTTTCTCTTTGTATTTGCACAGTATGTTGTCTTTTGCACACTTGCATGCCCAGTGAGTGCGGGCTTTCAATGATTTTGTTTCGGTTATTGGGTTTATTGAGTTGCCCGTAAGAAAATGAATCTCAGGGTTGTATATGGAGACATATATGAACGTTAATAACAAATTTACTTTGAACTTTTAAACTTTGAACTTGTAAAAATAATCTTTGAGAACATTACCAGGAAGGGTTTAGACAGACTAGCACTTTATTTCTGAGAATGTAGGAGACTGAGGGAAGAACTTACAGAAAACTATGAGGGACATATCTATCGTTTCCCCAGGGAAAGGGAGTCGTGAACTAGAAGGAGCAGGTTTGAAGCATGAAGGAAAAGAATTAAAATGGACCTGAGAGGTATCTTATTCACGCATGTATGGAGCAAGAGGAAGTGGTTGAGGCAGGTTCAGAATCAGAATCAAGTGTATTATCACTTACATATGTCATGAAACTTGTTTTGTGGTGGGAGAACAATGTAGTACACAAAATATTACAACAGGTTGCAATAACAAAGTAAATAAATAGTGCAAAAAGAGATCAAAATAGTGAGGTTGTGTTCATGGACCATTCAGTAATCTGATGGTGAAGGGAATGGGGCTGTTCCTAAAGAGTTGAGTGTGCTTCTTCAGGCTCTTGTACCTTCTCGCTGATAATAGGAATGAGAAGAGAGCATGTCCTGGATGCTGAGGGTCCTTCATGATGATTCCAACCTTTGAAAGTGTCCTTAATGGTGGGGAGGCTTGTGTCTATGATCAGGAGGAGGTACCAGAGCCTTAGATCCCATATCACCAGGTTCAAGAGCAGTTAATACCCTTCAGTCATCAGGCTGCTAGACCGGAGTGGATAACTTCATTCACCCTAACAATGAACTGATTATTAAACACACTCAATGTCAACAACTCTACAAGTCATGTCCTCAGTGTTATTCATTCAGTTGATTCATTTATTTATCAATCTATCTGTCTATCTATTTGTATATGCACAATTTCTCCATCTTTGTGTGTAGTTTTTCATTGATTTCATTGTACTTATTTGCTTTACTGTGAATGCCTGCAAGAAAATGAATCTCAGGGTAGTATTTGGAGACATAAACATACTTTAATAACAAATTTACTTTGAACATTGAGCTTTCAACATAATGGAGCTGGCTGTGAGCGTACAACCATTTGCTGCCTCTCTACCCTGTGCATTGGAGCCTTTGTAGCAGATGGTGATGCAACTCAGTCAGAGTGTGCTCCATGGTACATCTGTAGAAATGTGCTCGAGTCTTTGGTGACATACCACATCTCCTCAAACTCCTCACAAAGTATAGCTGCTGGCGTGCCTCATTCGTGATTGCCTCGATATGTTGGGCTTAGGATATATCATGGGATCCAGCATAGGTTAGTAACACTTGTGACGGGATCCTGAATTATCCTTATGAACTTTGTTTTTAAAAAGAGAGAGAGAGAGAGTTGCTCAATACAAGCACCTTGTTATTAAGAGAGAGAGAGAGGCGAAGACTGCTCACAGTTTGTTTGGAATTTCTGCAAGGGCACTGGCAGCTTCTGTGTTCCTACAGAGAGAGAAGGGAGGAGCTGCTTGATGGACAGCTGGTGTTCAACACAACAGTACTTAAACCAGAGTAATTGCTTGTTTCACGGAGGACACACAGGCGCACAAGGGTATGGTGAAGTTACCACTATCCTGTGCAGGTGCCCACGAGTGTGGGACTGAGGATCGATTCTGAGGGGTCGATCTGTGATTATTAGTGCGTGAAAGAGCGACCCTGTGAAGTCTACCAGTGTGTCTAACCTTTGCCTGGGTTGGTAGACTATCACTTGAAGATGGTGCTCTTAAGTTGGTCAAGTTTGGCTAACTTGGAAGTTTCGGAGGACAACAGTAAGATTGACAGCATCAGCTCACCCGAAAAACTAAACACCTCTCTCTCTCCACCACTACTCAACTAAATACCACGAACTGAACTGAACTTTCCCATCACCGTAAGACTGTATCCAGTTACCCCTAGGCTTGAAAAAGCTTGGTTTTTATATTTGGTATTGCTTTGCACTGCTGTAACTATATGTCATAGTTATGTGGTTCTGTCAGTGTTAGTCTTTGGTTTGTCCTGTTTTCTGTGATATCACTCTGGAGAAACATTGTATCATTTCTTAATGCATGCATGCATTTCTAAATGACAATAAAAGAGGACTGAGTGTTCTCATAATCTAATCTATATTTACACACACACACACACACACACACACATATATATATTATCGTTGCTAACCTGTTTGATATATCTGCATTTACATTACTGCATTGTGTAGTTACTCATAAATAGCATTAGTTAAAAGCAATACCAGACTCCAAAGTGTTTTCCATTTCTGCTGGTTCTTTAACCCATCACTGGGTACATGACACACTTAACAGACCTTCTTGATAAGTACATGGATAGGAAAGGTTTAGAGGGATATAGGCCAAATGCAGGCAAATGGGACTAGCTTAGATGGGAATCTTAGCCAACATGATCAAGTTAGGCTGAAGGGCCTTTTTCAATGCTGTATTACTCTGTCGCGCTATGACTCTATGGGCAAGAGGTTCATGAATGCCCAAGTGTCATAGAGTCATTGGGAGATACTGCATGGAATCAAGCTCTTTGGCCCACCGTGCTTGTGCTGAATATTAAGCAACCATTTCGAGAATATAAAAGCAAGGGTGTAGTGCTGAGTCTTTATAAGGCACTGGTGAGGCCTCACTTGGAGTACTTTGAGCAGTTTTGACCCCTTATCTAAGAAAGAACGTGCCGACATTGGAGGGGGTTCATGAAAGTGATTCCCGGATTGAAAGGCTTGTCATACGAGGAGCATTTGTGGCTTGGGGCCTCTACTCACAGGAATTCAGAAGAATGGGGGTCACCTCATTGAAACCTATCAAATGTTGAAAGGCTTTGATAGAGTAGATGTGGAGAGGATGTTTCCTGTGGTGGGAGAGTCAAAGACCAGAGGACACAGCCTCAGACTAGAGGGACGTCCTTTTACAGCAGAGATGAGGAGGAATTTCTTCAGCCAGAGAGTGGTGAATCTGTGGAATTCTTTGCCACAGACGACACTGGCTCAAGGGCTTTGGCTCGACAGGGCTTCAGTGGGAATTGGCAAGGTAAGTAGGCAAGTTGATTCCTTAGTTTTTATTTTTTCTTATTTAACTTTTGAGGGAATAGGTGGTATGTCTATAGGGCCAATGTTCTGTTCTGGGTGTCAGATGTGGGATTAACAGGAGACTCCCAGCCTCCCCGATGGTCACATCTGCACCAGGTGCATCAAAATGCAGCTCCTTAGAGACCGTGTTAGGGAACCGGAGCTGCAGCTTGATGCCCTTTGACTTTTAGGGAAAGTCAGGAGGTGACGCACAGGAGCTACAGGAGAGGTAGTCACCCTAAGGCTACAAGAGATAGATAAGTGTGTGACTGCCAGGTAAGGGAAGGGAGAACATCAGGTAGCGGAAAGCACCCCTGTGGGCATTCCCCTCAACAATAAGTTCTTCATTTTGAGTACTTTTGAGGGGGTCAAACTACTTGGGGGAAGCAACGGGGGCCGTCGCTGTGGCACCGAGTCCGACCATGTGGCTCAGAAGGGTAGGAATCTGAAGAGGATGGCAGCAGTAATAGGGGACTCTGCAGTTGGCGGGGGGGGGGCAGATGGGTGATTCTGTGGACGTGAAAAGGAAAGGTGGATGGTAGTTTGCCTCCCAAGTGCCAGGGTCTGCAACATTTCTGAACATATCCACAATATCCTGAAAAGGGAGAGTGGGCAGCTAGAAGTTATGGTACATGTTGGTACCAACGACTTAGGTAGTAAAAGGGAGGAGCTCCTGAAAACAGAATACAGTGAGTTAGGAAGGAAGTTGAGAAGCAGGACCTCAAGGGTAGCAATATCGGAATTGCTGCCTGTGTTATTGGGAGTGGTTTAAACTAATATGGCGAGGGAATGGGATCCAGGGTGATAGAGCCGAGGATGAGCCAGCAGGTTTACAAGTAGATGATGTAATATGTAACATGAATGTGTGATTAGATATAACCACAGACAGAGCAAAGAGCTGAGTTGTACCACAGAGGTAAAATTCAGAAGGGTGAAGAACGTAGGACTGAACGTGCTGTATTTAAATGCAAGTGGCATTCGGAATAAGGTGGACAAACTCGTGGTGCAATTAAAGATTGGTTGGTATGACGTTGTGGGCTTCACTGAGTCATGGCTGAAAGAAGGTCATAGTTGGGAGGTACATCAAAGAATATACTTTGTATCGAAAGGACGAGCAGGAAGGCCTAGGTAATGGTGTGGCTCTATTGGTAAGAGATGGAATTACATCTTTAGAAAGAGGTGACATCGGGTCACAGAATGTTGAATCTTTGTGGGAGGAGTTAAGAAACTGCAAGGGTGAGAAAAACTATTATAGGAATCATATATAGGCCTCCAAATAGTAGCCAAGATGTGAAGTTGGGATTGCAAAGGGAGCTGGAAAAGTGCATGTAATAAGGGTAATGTCACAATTGTAATGGGGGACTTCAATATGCAAGGGGATTGGGAAAATTAGGTTGGTGTCGGATCGCAAGAGAGGAAATTTGTTTAATGGATTTTTAGAGCAGCTTGTGCTCAAACCTGCTCGTGGAAGGGCTATCTTAGACTGTGTAATAATCCAGATCTTATTAGGGAGTTGAACGCAAAGGAACCCTTCAGAGGCAGTGATCATAATATGATTGAATTCATACTGCAATTTGGGAGGGAGAAGCATAAGTCACATGTATCAGTATCGCAGTGAAGTTAAGGGAATTACAGAGACTTGAGAGAAGAGCTTGCCCAGGTGGACTGGAGGGGGATACTGGCAGGGATGACGGCAGAGCAGAGATGGCTGAAGTTTCTGGGAATAGTTCACAAGGCGCAGGAAAGATATGTCCCACAGAAGAAGTTGTTCTCAAACAGCAGGGGTAGGCAACCGTGGCTGACAAGGGAAGTTAAGGACTGCATAAAAGCCAGGGAAAGGGCATATAATGTAGCAAAAGTGAGGGGGCAGTTGGATGATTGGAAAGTTTTTAAAATCCAACAAAAGCCAACTAAAAAGGCTATAAGAAGGGGAAAGATGAAATATGAGGGCAAACTAGCCAATAATATAAAGTAGGATACTAAAAGTTATTCAGTTATGTAAAGAATAAAAGAGAGGTGAGAGTTGATATTGGACCACTGCAAAGTGATGTTGATGAGGTAGTAATGGGAGACAAAGAAATGGCAGATGAATTTAATAAGAATTTGCTTCAGTCTTTACTGTGGAAGACACTAGCTGTATACCAGAGCTCTGTAGTGTCAAGGAGCAGGAGTGAGAAGGAATAAGTGCTACGCAAATTGAAAGGTCTTAAGGTGGATAACTCACCTGGACCAGATGGACTACATCCCAGAGCTCTGAGAGAGGTTGCTGAAGAGGTAACTGATACATTGGTTATGATCTTTCAATAATCACTTGATTCTGGCATGGTTCCGGAGAACTGGAAGTTTGCAAAAGTCACTCCACTCTTTAAGAAGAGAGGAAGACAAAAGAGAGGAAATTATAGGCCAGTGGTTGGGAAAGTGTTGGAGTCCATTATTAAGGATGAAGTTTCGCAAAACTTGGAGACTAATGATAAAGTAAGTCAAAGTCAGCATGGTTTCTGTGAAGGGAAATCGTGTCTGACAAATCTGTTGGAATTCTTCGAAGAAGTAACAAGCAGGAGAGGCAGTGGATGTCATTTAATTAGATTTTCAGAAGTCATTTGATAAGGTGCCTCAAATGAGCCTGTTTAACAAGATAAAATCCTGGCATGGATAGAGGAATGGCTGACAGGCAGAAGGTCATCATCATAGCTTGTCACACCAGACAGCCAGCCACTCTAGTGTTGTGTGGTTGATGTTGAGCAGGTCAGTGTCAGCTAACTCAAGTGAGAGTGGGCAGTTGCGCGAACGTGTTCAATGTTCTGCAGCCTTTCGCCACACTCACAGGATTTGCTGGTCTTCAAACCCCACTTCACCATATTGTCTCCCGTCCTACAAACTCCCGCTCTCGCTCTGTTGAGAGTGTACCACTTCCATCGGTCAAGCAGCGCCTCGTCTGGCAACATTTCTGTGGGGTCTTGCACTGTATTGTTTGGTGGGGTTCTGGCTTCTGTTTGTTGCCGGAGGTTAATCCTGTATGTTTGGGGGGATGTTCTGTGCGGTAGTTCCTTCACTGTAGCAAAGCTTTTCCTCGATTTTAGGTGGTTGGAAACTGGCACATGATGGTGTAGTGGGTGCCGTGGATCCGAGTTCTGTTTACCTTTTTCAATTTTTGTTGTATGTCTTCGGATCTCTGGCAGGAGGTAGAGAGTGGGAATAAAAGGGATCTTTTCTGGTTGGCTGCGGGTGACTCGTGGTGTTCCGCAGGTTTCGGTATGGGGACCACTACTTTTCACATTGTTTGTCAATGATTTAGATAATGGAATTGATGGCTTTGTGGCAAAATTTACGGATGATATGAAGATAGGTGGAGCAGTAGGTCGTGCTGAGGAAGCAATGTGATTGCAGCAGGACTTAGACAAATTGGAAGACAGGGCAAAAAAGTGGCAGATGGAATACAGTCAACACACATCAAAGTTGTTGGTGAACGCAGCAGCCCAGGCAGCATCTCTAGGAAGAGGTACAGTCGATGTTTTGGGCCGAGACCCTTCGTCCTGACAAAGGGTCTCGGCCCGAAACGTAGACTGTACCTCTTCCTAGAGATGCTGCCTGGCCTGCTGCGTTCACCAGCAACTTTGATGTGTGTTGCTTGAATTTCCAGCATCTGCAGAATTCCTCGTGTTTACGATGGAATACAGTGTTGGGAAATATACCTGTATATGAAGGCAAGTTGGTAAAAAGAACAACAGTACAGACTATTATATAAATGGGGAGAAAATTCAAACATCAGAGACATAAGGGGACTTAGAAGTGCTCATGCAAAACTCCCAGAAGGTAATTCACTGGTTGAGTCTGTGGTAAAGAAGGCAAATGCAATGTTGGCATTTATTTCAAGGGGAATAGAATATAAAAGCAAGGAGATAATGCAGCACCTTTATAAGACAGTAGTCAGACTGCACTTAAGAGTAATAGTTTTGGTCCCAATATCTCAGAAAGGATGTGCTGTTATTGGAGAGAGTTCAGAGGAGGTTCAAGAAGATGATTCTGAGAATGAAAGGGTCAACATATGAGGGGCATTTGGCAGCTTTGGGCCTATACTCACTGGAATTTAGAAGAATGTGTGGGGATCTATTTGAAACCTACTGAATGTTGACAGGACTAGATAAGGTGGATGTGGAGAGGACGTTTCCTCTGGTGCTGATATCCAGAAATAGAGCGCACAGCCTCCGAATTGAGGAGTGACCTTTTAGAACAGAAGTAAGGAAGATTTTTTTTTAACCAAAGATGGGTGAATCTGTGGAATGCTCTACCACAGACTGCGGTTGAGACCAAGTCCGTGGGTATATTTAAAGTGGAAGTTGATAGATTCCAGATTTGTAGGGGCATCAAGGGATATGGTGAGAGGGCAGGTATATGGGGTTGAATGGGATCCAGGATCAGCCATGATGAAATAGACCGGACTCGATGGGCTGAATGGCCTAATTCTGCTCCTATGTCTTATGGATTTATTGGGTGTATTTAAGGCAGAGGTTGATAGATTCTTGATTAGTCAGAGCATAAAGGGAGAAAGGAGGTGATTGGAGCGGAGAAGGAAAATGGATCAGTCATGATGAAAGGGTGGAACAGACTCGATGGGCCAAATGGCCTTATTCTGGTGCTATATCTTATGGTCTTATTTCACACTAATTCTACACTAATCCCCACATTCCCAATAACTTCACCACATTCCCTTTGTCCCGCAGATTCTACCTCTCACCGACACACTCAGAGCAATTTAGAATGGCCAATTAACCTGTGAGTTGACATGTTTATGGAGGTGTGGTTGTGATGGTGGGGAACCAGAGCACCCAGGACAAAGTTCACATAGTCACAGGAAAACCATGCAATCTCCACATTGACCAGTTTTGCTGCCAGGATTATCATTGCGCCACTCTCTAACAAATTGTGAAAGGCTAGTCCGCTCTGCACCAACCATATTCCCCACTGTGAAGTTCTCTTTGGCCACTGAAGTTGCCTGTATAGGTGGTGGCCGTTGTGTTGGTTTGTTTGTGGGTGGGCAACATCAGAGAGAGAAGCACCTTAAATTATCCAGAGCGTGTTCTGAGTTATGGTGACTGAAATTGTGGGATTGATTGATTCACTGAGGACGTAAATATAGAAAGGTGCCAGAAGAAGGCTAGCAATATCATGAAGGATCCTACTCGTTCTTTTAATGGACTGTTTGTCCCACTCCTATCAGGGAAGAGGGTATACTGCATCCATACCAGAATCACCAGTCTCAAAAAGTTACCTCCCCCAGCCATCAGGCTGATTAACCCCTCCAGCACAAACCATCCCTTACCACCACTGCTTTACCACTCCTGTCAGATTCATCTAATGTACAGGTACTCCCCACCTAAAGTCATGTTATGTACATACAATCAACGTATATAAGCTAATTTTGTGTATTTATAATTATTGTCTTCTTTAGGCTTATTATGTTTTTTATGCTGCATCGGATCCGGAGTAATAATCATTTTGTTTTCTTGTGCACTTGAGTACTGAAGAACAACAATAAACTTCTTGAATCTTGAGTACAAGTATCTCGGCTATGCTGGGAGAGTTGAACTTTTGAAGAGGGGTGACATTGAAGCCGGGTCTACCCTCACAAGTGAATACAGCAGATCTTACTGAGTGGTTGTGAAGAGGTCAGGCTGGACCTTTCTGATGCAGGGTCACAACCTGAAATTCGTGGATAAAAAGGATTAGGTGTCATTATCTAAATTAGTTTGGCGTGGTATTGTGATCTGAATAGTCTGTTCCTGCACTGCACTGTTCTATGTTCTATGTTCTCAGTGCTCCCCGGTAACTTCACTCACCTCAACTTTGAACTGATTCCACAACCTACAGGCTCACTTTCAAGGACTTTACACCCTTTTTTTTACTTGCACTATTTATCTTTTGCATATTGTTTGTCTTTGTTTATGTATAATTTTTCATTCTTTTATATTTCTTGACTTTCTTGTAAATGCCTGCAAGAAAATTAATCTCAAGGTAGTATATGGTGATATGTGCCTACTTTGATAATGAATTTACTTTGACTCTGTAAGTTGGTCGATCACAGGGGTTCCCAATGTTTTTTATGCCATGGAGCCCTACCATTAACCGAGGGGTCCGTGAACTCCCGGTTGGGAACCCCTGTTCTGGCTCTTGCTCCAGATCTCAGACCTTCCCAATGGTTTTCCCATTGCTCATTTTGTAACTAATCTCAGTAAGGAAAAATACTAAATTTTCTAGTCACTATCACACTACTTTTCATGGGAGCATATTGAGCTCTGATTTGATTCAGATTCATTTATTTATCACATATGCCGTACATTGAAACATACAGTGAAATGCGTTGTTTGCATTGACAATCAATACAACTTAAAGATGTGTTGGCAAATGTCACCACATATTCCGGTGTCAAATCGCCACTCCTGGTTGGCTACCACACTGAAAACAGCGACCCACTTTTCAAAATTTGTTCATTGGCTCTCCTTCCATTTTACCTCCTGCCTTCGTTCTCCATGTAAGAACGCTGTCCAGCGTCAACTGTGCAAGGGTGGGATCTGAGTCCACAGAGACGCACTCGACAGAGAGTCCAAGGCCTGCACTCGGCACAGTTACCAGCAGGGGTCGCTGCATTGCTATCAAGAGGGACCGGTCCTAGTTTAGGAATGCAGAGCAAAATAAACAAGGTGCTAGAGGAACTCAGCACGCCAGGCAGCATCTATAAAGTGCTGCATTTTCGGGCCAAGATGCTGTATCAGGACTGAGTAATCAGGATAGGAATGGAGAGGTGTATGTCCTATCCCAGCATCCAGCTCTTTCAGTAGAGCTCGGGGACTCGGGGATCGAACCCGCCACTCTTCACATTTGCACCCTTTTACCCCTGGTTCTGGCTTTGAAATGGCACTTAAAGCTCCATCTGAGTCAAAATAATGAGTCAGGCCTTTCATTGCGAACAGGGGAATGGGACTAATGAGCTTGATGAGTGAGGATCTAACTTTGACCTGATGGGCAGAATGGCCTCCTGCGTTATAACAATTCTATGATATTCTATATGTTCCCATTGAAGGCTGTTCCTTATTCTCTGGGAGAAGCTCATTGTGAGGCTGACTCCTCTCTCCTTGGGTCGACTCGGTCGATAGTTGCCACTGCTTGGAGCTCCTTGTAAGTTTTATAAGTGTCCAGAGCAAGGCCCTAATGTTGACGGTTTGAGGATGTCTTAAACTGAGTGTTTATACTGGGTCTTTACCATTAGAAAATCCTCTTCCACTTGCTTCATTTTTGGTTAATTAGTTTTTTCCTCATTGACAACTTTATATTCAAAGTCAAGTGTATTGTCCATGTATACACAGGTGCGATTGAAAACTTTCAGCAGCAGCACACGTACAGAGCATTATGTAAGCCACGTTCACAAGAAAAACATAAATCATAGATTTTTTTTACAGGAATCAATATGATTAGAACACAAACGACAAAGTCCATTCTAGTGCAAAGTGATCAGAGTGGTCATAGTGTAATTGTGATTAGGGTTAGACCATAAGATATAGGAGAAGAATAAGCCATTCAGCCCATCGAGTCTGCTCCGCCATTCCATCATGGGTGATCCCGGATCCCACTCAACCCCACACACCTGCCTTCTTGCTGTATCCTTTGATGTCCTGACCAAACAGAATGGTTGAAGGGAAGTAGCAGTTCTGAACCTGGTGGTGTGGGTCCAAGGTTCAGTACCTCCTGCTCGGTGGTAGCTGCGATCCCATCCACAGATGGCTGTTGAGGCCAGGTCACTGGGTATATTTAGGTTGGAGGTTGATAGGTTCTTTAAGGTTGCCGGGAGAGGTAGTTAGGATAAGCTCCCATTACCTATTAAATGCTCCTAATGGTTTGCATCTGAAATAACTTCTGACAGCCCAGTCCAGCTCCTGGCCTTCGTGTGCAGCTTAGCTACTAAGCCCAGAAGAATCGTTTCTACTGACAGGAGAAGGGGCAAAGGAGGGTTACTAGTGCCTCAAACCAGTCGCTTCGGGCGGATGAGGCTCATCTAGGAGAAGGAGAACTCTGATCTCAAGCTTCCACTGCCTTGCGGCTATACCCACTCATGGGGAAGGCTTTGGGAGTAAACCCCAAGAAAAATTCGGAAACTGGAGTCCCCAGGGCAGTCCTACGTTGGGTTGACTGGCAGCTCCTGCAATGCCGCTGGTGTCAAACTGTATCAGTCTCTGCCGTTGCTTTGGATTCATCAGCTGCGTGGAGAGGGGGAGTCTGCTGCATGGGCAACAACTTGCTCTCCGTATCGTACTGCCCTTGCTTGCATATCACGTGGACAGCTAGGATGCAAATAACCCAACTCAATAGAGGGCCTTGTGATAGGTACTTTAACTTGACTAGTAAGGGCATCAAAGATTCCAGAGAGAAAGGCAGGAAAATAAGGTTGAGAATGTATAAGGTAATGACGAGCATTGATCGTGTGGATAGCCAGAGGCTTTTTCCCAGGACTGAAATGGCTAACACAAGGGGTCATAGTTTTAAGGTGCTTGGAAGTAGATACAAGGGGGGATGTCAGGGGCAAGTTTTTCACACAGAGTGGCGGGCACGTGGAATGCACTGCCAGTGAAGGTAGAGGAGGCGGATACAATAGGGTCTTTTAGGAGACTTAAATAGGTACAAGGAGCTTAGAAAAATAGAGGGCTATGTGGTAGGAAAATTCTAGGCAGTTTCTCAAGTAGGTTACATGGTCGGCACAACATTGTGGGCTGAAGGTTTCTATGTTTCTATGTATGTTTCTAATAAATCAGCCATGATGGAATGGGAAGCAGACTTAAAGTAGCCTTAGCACTCAGATCTGCAGCTGGATCTTCAACTTCCTCACAGACAGGACCGAAGCTGTAAAAATAGGGGACAAGCTCTCCTCTACAATCACTCTGAGCACTGGTGCCCCACAAGGCTGTGTACTCAGCCCCCTGCTGTACTCTCTGTACACCCATGGTTGTGTAGCCAAGTTTCCATCAAACTCAGTGTATAAGATTGCTGATGACACAACAATTGTAGGCTGTATCTCGGGCAATGATGAGATTGAGTACAGAGAGGAAATTAAAAACCTGGTGGCATGGTGCGAAGACAATAACCTACCCCTCAACATCAGCAAGATGAAGGAATTGGTTGTTGACTTCAGAAGGAGTAGCGGACCGCACGACCCAATTTACATCGGTGGTGCGCAAGTGGAACAGGTCAAAAGCTTTAAATTCCTCGGGGTCAATATCACAAATGACCTGACTCAGTCCAACCAAGCAGAGTCCACTGCTAAGAAGGCCCACCAGTGCCTTTACTTCCTGAGAAAGCTAAAGAAATTTGGCCTGTCCCCTAAAACCCTCATTAATTTTTATAGATGCACTGTAGAAAGCATTCTTCTAGGGTGCATCACAACCTGGTATGGAAGTTGTCCTGTCCAAGACCGGACACATCACACAAACCAATCTTCCGTCCATGGATTCACTTTACACCGCACGCTGTCGGAGCAGTGCTGCCAGGATAATCATGGACATGACCCACCCAGCCAACACACTTTTCGTCCCTCTTCCCTCTGGGAGAAGGCTCAAGAGCTTGAAGACTCTTTCGGCTAGATTTGGGAACAGCTTCTTTCCAACTGTAATAAGACTGCTGAACGGATCCTGACCCGGATCTGGGCCGTACCCTCCAAATATCCGGACCCGCCTCTCGGTTTTTTTTTTGCACTACCTTACTTTCCCTTTTCTATTTTCTATTTATGATTTATAATTTAAGTTTTTAATATTTACTATCGATTTGTAATTCAGGGAGCGCGAAGCGCAGAATCATATATCACTATGATGATTGTACGCTCGAGTATCAATTGTTTGGCGACAATAAAGTAAAATAAATAATGGGCCGAATGGCCTCATTCTACTCCTATATCTTCTGGTGGCCATGGAATAATGATGCACGTCGCCTTTCTACGGCAGTGCCTCCTGTTAATACTACCAATGGCGGGGCGGTATTTGCTCATTGAGAGATAATTGCTGGCTGGGGCGCTACTTCTTATTCAGACTGTGACTCCATTTTTAATCACCCCGCTACCTGTGTGTGTCAGCCACAGGCTGATGTCTGGGAGACTGAGGGGAAATGATTGATGGAAATAATGAGGATAACAAATCTGAAGTAAACCAAATGATCTAGTAGAGTTGTGGTTAGTGCAATCGCTTCACAGCGTCTGATTTCACCGATTGGGATTCTATTCCTGCTGCTGACTGTTAGGGGTTTGTACGTCCTCCCGTGACCGTGTGGGTGTCCTCTGGGTGCTCTGCTTTCCTCTCGCTTTACAAAGACCTATAGGTTAGGGTTAGTGATTTGTGGGCATGCCTTGTGATGTACTGGCACGTCCCTCCCGCTACTGTCTGCAGCCTCTCATTCTGCATTTGAATTCCAATCTATTCCCACTCGGTCTACATCTTGCACCAATTATTTTGACGTGTTTTGCAACCTGCATTGAAACAGGTGTCTTATATTTTTAGACAGCATTTAATCACACACTCCCTGGCTCCCAGACTACTTAAGCCCTTGAGGGGTAAAAGTCAGTAAAAAAAAATGATAAGGGGAGTTAAATGACTTTTATTGAAATGAACAATTTATCTTAAAGAGAGTGGAGGAGATTCCTTTAATCTCACGTCCACAGCATGAACCATCAGCGCTCTACGAAGCACATGGGGAATTTGCACCTGTAACAGTCACAGGGATAGAAAGAGAGGGAAGTATCATTATTACAAGTAAAACATTTTCAAGGCTGCAGATTAACTAACAGATCTGCTGCAAACAACCTTAATTTTTCCTGACTACCTTGAATGGCTCGAAAACTTTTCTCCTCACCCTGAACATCTCCCCTTTACCCACTCCCAAATGAGGGCCATAAATCAAGCAGTCAGCTCCCAACACTGAATTTTCTTTAATTCAGTCAGATGGACCTTGTGTCCTTCTGGATTAGCCCAGAGTCTGCGGGAGTTGAAGTTTCATCTCTGGAGCACTAGTGTGCGCACCTCCAGAGAATAGAAACCCATGGGGCACCAGCAACAGAATTAGTCTTGCTTTACTGTTCTTTGAGCACTCCTGTCTACCAATTGCAACATTAATTAAGGATGGGTGGAATGAATATTTGCATCATCTGGAGCATCAGCCAGCTGAGTAATCAGGACTTTGCTCTGGTATAAGAAGGCTGTGCTTTACCAGAATGGATATGTCGGATATACCGTAGCAGTTAGTGCAATGTGTTTACTGCTCAGGGCGTCACGTCGGAATTTGGAGTTCAAGCGTAGGAAAGTCCTCTGTGAGAAAGTTTGCATGGTCCTCCCATGTGCCTGTGGATTTCCTCTGGGAGCTTCAGTTTCCTCCCAGACTCCAAAGATGTACTGGTTAGTAGGTTAATTGATCATTGAAAATTGTCCTGTTAGTAGGGTAGGGTTAACTCGATGGGCAGTGTGGCTTGGTGGGCTGGAAGTGCCTGTTTCATGCTGAATCTCTAAGTAAAATAAATATATGGCAGGGGCTGGGGACAGCATGTTTAAAGGCATTGAAATGAACCTCCCCTCTGTGGGCTCTGTCTACACTATAGCCTGCCTCAGTTAAGCAGCTAATGTAATGAAAGACTGGACATTCTCTCTCTCTCTCCTCCCCAGTGGGCTAAAGATACACAAGTCTGTGCCACCAAGGTCTCGAACAACTTCTAACCCACTGTTATAAAACTATTGAATGGTCTGCTGGTGTGATAAGATAGATACAAACAATGCATTTCATGACGTTTGGAGGTTTCAATGTATATGTGACAAATGAAGCTCATCTTTAAACCTCTTCACCCCATGATCCACCTCGTTATGGCCTTGCACGTTATTGTCTGCCTGCACTGTACTTTTTCTGTAACTGTAACACTTTATACTGCACTCTGAAATGTTTTACCTTCTGTTACCTCAATGCACTTTTGTAATGAAATGAACTGCACAGATGTTATGCAAAATAAGTTTTACCCTGTACTTCAGTACAATAATGAGCCAATTAATCAATTTATTAATCATTCAACCTGAGCTGACACACCTACATCAACCCTGTTCCACTTTTGACCTATATTCAGTGGCCACTTTATTAGGTACACCTGTACAACTGCCCATAGTGCAAATATCTAGTTAGCCAATTATGTGGCAGGAACTCATAGCATAAAAGCATGCAGACATGGTTCAGAGGTTCAGCTGTTGTTTAGACCCAAACTTCAGGATGGGAAAGAAATATGATAGTAACATAGAAAATCTACAGCATATTACAGGCCCTTTGGCCCACAATGTCGTGTCAACCATGTAACCTACTCTAGAAACTGCCTAGAGTTTCCCTACCGCATTGCCCACTATTTTTCTAAGCTCCACATACCTATCTAAGAGTCTCTTAAAAGACCCTATTGTATCCGCCTCTACCACCTTCGCTGGCAGTGCATTCCACACACTCACCACTCTGTAAAAAAACCTTGCCTCTGACATCTACTTCTAAGCATCTTAAAACTATGCCCCCTCATGTTAGCCATTTCAGCCCTGGGAGTGCCTTCAATCCAGGCAACATCCTTGTAAGTCTCCTCTGCACTCTCTCTATAGTATCTACATCCTTCCTGTAATGAGGTGGCCAGAACTGAACACAGTACTCCGAGTGGGATCTAACTAAGGTCTTGTATAGCTGTAACACTACCTCACAGCTCTTGAACTCAATCCCAGGGTTGAAGGCCAACACACCATTTGCCTTCTTAACAATGATCTAACGCAGGGATGGCCAATCTTTGGCATTCCATGCATCAATTTTTTCACACACGAGTTCAGATGCGATTTTTTCACACACGAGTTCAATGTTAACATTTTTACACCAATTGTGGGGGTACAAGAGTTGTATGGCACATCTGAACTTGTGCATGAAAAAATTGACGCATGGAATGTGAAAGGTTGGCCACCCCTGATCTAACTGATTTTGAGCGTGGAATGACAGTTGGTGCCAGACAGGGTGGTTTACGTATCTCAAAAACTGCTGATCTCCTGGGATTTTCACGCACAACAGACACTAGTGTTTACAGAGAATGATGTGAAAAACAAAAAAAAACACCCAGTGAGTGTCACTTTGGGCAAAAATGCTTTGGTAATGAGAGAGGTCAGAGGTGAGAATGGCCAGAGTGGTCCAAGCTGACAGAACTTAAATCACCATGTGTTACAACAGTGGTGTGAGAAGAGCATCTCTGAATGAACAACATATTGAAGCTTGAAAGTGGGTGGGTTACAGCAGAGGACCATGAACATACACTCAGTGGCCACTTTATTAGCTATAGGATGTACCTGATGCCTCAGTGTATGTCAGGATGGTTAAACACCTTCCGCCCTTCTGTCTCCTCTTCAGTTCTCTGTGGTTGAAGCCAACTCCCTATCTGCTCCTTTCTCGCAGCACTGCAAATGTAGGACAATGTTAAAACCAGAGGAAAGAGATCATCAGTAGGCAAGGGGTGACAGTAGAAAGGATTCTGGAGTCAGAGAGCACTACGTCAGGGCAGCAGGCCCTTCGGCCCTTCTAGTGTAGCCAACAGAAGTATTATTTACCGTAGAATCACATAGGACTGAAGGCAAGATGTATGAGAACTCTGTTTTTTATTTATCCATTCATAGCATATCACCACTGATTGGCTAATAGGGATTCCACAAAAAGTACAGGCAGCAAGTTGCTGCCTTCACCCGTGTGGTCTTGATAACAGTGGCAAATCAGATTGGCTCCCCAGGCCATTTCACAGTGGATAGGTCTTCAGCCTGAAATATTAACCCTGCTTCTCTTCTGCAGAAGCTGCCTGTCCTGCTGATGCTCTCCAGCATTTTCAGTGATTGCTTCAGATTCCCAGCATCGGCAGGTGTTTTGATTTTAATTTCTCAGTGGGTTTAATGTTCTGTGGGTTATAGAGCACTTCACACAGAAACAGGCTCTTTGGCACCACTTAGTCCATGCGGAACTATCAACCTGCACCCAGACTGTGGCCCTCCATAACCCTTCCAGCTACAGAATGTACTTTTCCAAATTTAGAGCCTTAGAGTCGTGGAACACTACAGCACAGAAACAGGCTCTTTGTCCTGTTTAATCTGTGCCAAAATATTAATCTGCCTTGTCCCATCAACCTGCACCCAGCGCGTGGCACTTCATACCCCTCCATTTATGTCCCTGTCCAAATTTCTCTTCAATGTTGAATTCTAACCTGCATCCATCACTTCCACTGGCAGCTCTTTCCGCACTCTCACTAACCTCTGAGTCAAGTTTCCCCTCATGTTCTCCTTAAACATCTCACCTTTCATCCCTAACCCATGTCCTCCAGTTCTAGTCTCATCCAAGCTCAGTGGAAAAGGCCTAGCTAGCATTTACCTCATCTATACCCCTCATAATTTTGTACATCTCTATCAAATCTCCCCTCCTCCTCCTCCTACACTTTCCAAATCATCTTAACCTATTCAGTCCTTTCCTATACCGCGGGTGCTCAAGCCCCAGTAACATCCTTGTAAAATCTCTCTGAACTATTTCAATCTTACTGATATCTTTCCTGTAGGTTGGTGACCTTAAATACACACAATACTCTGAATTTGGCCTCACCAGTGCCTTATACATCTTCAATATTAGGAGTCAATATTAGGAGGCTATTACAGACTCCCAATGGGTTTTTACAACAACCCATTAGTTTCATGGACATCATTACTGATGATAGTTTTTTTCTTCTGGATCTATATAATTAACCAAGTCCCCAGCTGATCTCCTGATCGTTAGTGAAGGCCTCTTGATTACAAGTCCAGGGATGTAAGCATGTGTTTCTGGTGTGCTAGTTGAGAGATAATTGCTGGCTGGGACACCACTTCTTATTCTGACGGTGACTCAATTTTTTAACCTCTCCACTACCTCTGCGTGTAGGCAGATGTCTGGGAGACTGGGCGGGGGGGGGGGGAAGATAAAGGAGAAATGAACAAAGGAAATAACAAGGATAACAAATCTGAAATAAACCAAATACAATGAAAAAAGACACGGTAGCGTAGCCTTTGGTGCTTTGCTTTACACTGCTAGCTTTCACTGATCGTGGCTCAATTCTTGCTGCTGCCTGTACAAACTTTGTATGTTCTCTCCATGAGTTTCCTTCAGAAGCTCCAGTTTCCTCCCACATTCCAAAGATGTACGGATGGGGTTAGGGAGTACTGGGCAAACCATATTGGTGTTGGAAGCTTGGCGACACTTGCATAATCCTTGCTGGTTTGATTTGACACAAATGACACATTTCTCTGAATGTTTTGACGTACATATGACAAATAAAGCTAACATTTTTAAAGAATACAGCTTCTCTTCTGTAAACGTAGTACAGTCCAAGTAACGTTATTGTGTCAGTCCATTACATCAGCTCTGTACATTTACAGCATTGCCTCCAGCTTCTGTGTGTCTATAAAAAGTACCAGAAAATAGCTTCAACAAGCTTTGTTCCTCTGAACTTGCACTGCCATTTTACAAGTTACCACACAATACTCAGACCACTGTTGGCTAAGGGGTGAATGTAGTTGATCTGAGGATTTAATTGGTATTATCAATGTGAGGAGATGCTTTGAGAAGGTTAATGAATAATGTAGGTCTATTTTCCACCACGAACAAAGGGCAAGGATTAAGGAGGAAATTGGATTTTTTCTGACAGCAAAATTTGAATATGGAACAGTTTTGTCACGAATAGTCATTACAAGAGTATACTAGAAAATTTTACATGCCTTTGGAAGGACATTTGACAAGGAAGACTGAGATTTATTTGGTAACATTTCAGTTCTTCTGGTCTTAAAAAGTACTTCAACTAGTCGGTTCTTGTCAAAGAGCATCCTTTATTGCCCTTTCACTGCCTCTGCCTTGCCACACTCTTGACTGATCAGCAGTAACCCACTGGGCTGAAATTACTTCCAACTCAGTAGGTGAGACCATTAGCCATAGGGAACAGAATTAGGCCATTTGGTCCATTGAGTCTGCCTCGCCATTCCATCATGGCTGATTTATTATCCCTCTCAACCCCTTTCTCCTGCCTTCTCCCTATAACATTTGATGCCCTGACCAATCAAGAACCTATCAATCTCCAGCTTTAAATGTACCCAATGATTTGGCCTCCACAGCTGTCTGTGGCAATGATTTTCACAAATTCCTCACCCTCTGGCTAAAGAAATTCCTCCTAATCTTTGTTCTAAAGGCATGTCCCTCTATTCCAAGGCTGTGCCCTCTGGTCCTAGACTCCTCCAATATCGGAAACATCTTCTCCACGTACACTCTAGATAGGTCTTTCAGTATTCTGTAGAGTTCAATGAGATCCCTCTGCCCCTGCTAAACTCAAGTCACTACAGCCCCAGAACCATCAAATGCTTCACATAAATTAACCCTTTCATTGCCAGAATAATGCTGGTTAACCTCCTCTGGACCATCTCCAATGCCAGCACATCTTTGCTTAGGTAAGTGGCCCAAGTCTGCTCACAGTACTCCAAGTGTGGTCTGACTAATGCCTTATAAAGTTTCAGCGTTACATCCTTACTTTTATATTCCAATCATCTCAAGATGAATAGCACTGTATTTTCCTTCCTTGCCACAGTCTCAGCCTCCAAGTTAACCTTTAGAGAATCCTGCATAAGGATTTCTAAGTCACTTTCCACCTCTGGTTTCTGAATTTGCTCCCATTTAAAAAAAAATAGTCTATGAAAGTGCATTGCCATACAATTCCCTACACTGTATTCCATCTGTCACTTCTTTGCCCATTCTCTAATCTAATTCCTTCTGCACCCTTCCTGCTTTCTCAACACTACCAGCCTATCCACCTATCTTCGTTTCGTCCACAAACTTGCCCAAAACATATTGACCAAACCGATTGTCTTCAGCCCTGTTTGATAACTCTGTTTCTTTTTCCAAATTTCCAGCATTTTCTGTTTGTTTCAGATTTTCTGCATCTGTAGTATTGTTTCAGTTTTCTTCTCTTTCTTCAACACCTTTGCCAATCACTGCTGAACCCCTGATCTGTGCTCTTGTAAACTCCAGATTTGGCTCTTCAGAGCACTCTCCTAAATTTGAACCTCCACATATCTTCATCCAGCCAAATCTTTGCAGGCCCTGCCCTAATCTGCTGTGACCCATTCACCCACCACATAAGAACAGAAGAGCATACGAAATAGGAGAAGGAGTAGGCCATCTGGCCCATCGAGCTTGCTCTGCCATTCATTAAGATCATGGTTGATCTGACCACAGACATATCTTCACCTACCTGCCTTTTCCCCAAAACCCTTAGTACCCCAACTATGCAAAAATCTAACCAACCTTGTCTTAAATATATTTACTGAGGTAGCCTCCACTGCTTCATTGGGCAGAGAATTCCACAGGTTCATCACCTTCTGGGAAAAGCATTTCCTCCTCATCTCTGTCCTAAATCTACTCCCCCGAATCTTGAGGCTATGTCCCCTAGTTCTAGTCTCACCTATCGGTGGAAACAACTTTCCTGCCTCTGTCTTATCTATCTCTTTCATAATTTTATATGTTTCTATAAGTTCTCTCATTATTCTGAATCCCAGTGGGTACAGTCCCAGGGGACTAAATCTCTCCTCAAAGTCTAACCCCCCAATCTCTGGAATTAACCTGGTGAACCTCCTCTGCACCGCCTCCAAAGCCAGTACATCCTTCCTCAAGTATGGAGACCAGAACTGCACACAGTACTCCAGGTGCGGCTCCACCGGTACCCTGTACAGTTGCAGCGTAGCCTCCCTGCTCTTAAATTCAATCCCTCTCGCAATGAAGGCCAACATTCTGTTTAGCCTGCTGTACATGCAAACCAACCTTTTGTGATTCATGCACAAGGACTCCCAAATCCCTCTGCACAGCAGCATGCTGCAATTTTTTTTACCATTTAAATAGCTCCCCTTTCTCCTGAATCATATCAACTCAGAACTTAAAAAAATTTTATCTTTATTTTCAAAGTCCTCCATTGCCCTACCCCTCCCCATATCTGTAACCTCTTTCAACTCTGCAGCCCTTCTGAGATCTTAATGCTCCTTTAAGTTGGATCCTGCATCATCCTCAATCACCTTATCTACCTCCATTAGTTGTCAAGACTTTAAACAGTGCAATTTCTTCTCTGAAGTTCTCCACCTTTTTGAGAAAGGGCGTAGGAGCCCTTTCCGGTCTTTTGGCTGATACATGTCGTTTAAACACTTCTAAACTAGGCTAATTGACTAGTTATCACCTTACTGTTTCTTGTGTTTAGACTGTATGATTTGGCTGCTGTGATTGCCCAAGGGTGACCTGCAGGCTAGCAAAGGGAAGAGCCCCTTACACCTCCTTTGCTAGAGGTGGATATCCACCCTGCCACCCAAGAGGAATAATGTCAAATATTAATCTAGAATTGAAGCATACTCAGTAAAACTAAATACTTTGCTCTGGCCTAGACTATGTCCAGTGCTCGGTTAGCAGAGCAGTGTACAACCCAAGCCAACTGAGTGTAATGAGGGTCTTGATGTTGGGAGCATTGGTCAGGGAGAGAACACTAACATTGGTTCACTTGTTGTTCCAGAGGACCAAGTGGAAATAACATGCCAACTATCTCTCTGGTGCCTTGAGCTGCCTGCTATAGGAAATCCATAACAATACCAGGAGCTGCATTGCCTCCATTCACCACAGTAAAATTGCTTGACTCCATCTTTGCTTCTGCTGCCAATCCCTTTGATAAATCTGGACTTGATTATGCCTGACTCATTGAACTTCTTTGCTTTAAAGTGGAGATCATCCAAAACTCTGCTATCTATGGCACAAGTCAAACTCTTCCCCTCCTGTGTGCACTGCCGTATCTTGGCTTTCAGTAAACCACGCCTTGGATTTGAGATTATCACTGCTGACTTCAAATCCCCCTGGGGCCTTGTTCCTCTCTGCTCTGTAATCTCCATGTCATACAGTCTCAGAAAAGTTCTGTCATGTGGTCCCTGAAGAGTTTTTGTTTCACTACCATGAATTCAGTCACCCCATTAGCCATGCCTTCAAACTGCCAAATTCATGAGTCCCTATTGTATCTCTGCTTTCCTTTCTCCTTCAAAAGGCTCAGTGACATCTCCTCTCCAGTCATACTTGCTTTCAGAGCTCCTTCTGTGTCTTAAAGTCAAATTTAGTTTCATAACTCTCCCATGAAGCTCCTTGGGATGCTTTGACAAATATATCGTCAATGTTTAATATCGTGTCAACTTGTGGGTGTTTCACAAGAGAAAATCTCCCTTTTGCTCTATATCTGCCTTGGAAATTGTCAGTAATAACCAATCAGCTCAGGTGGAGTGGAGGAAAGGTGGTTATTGCAGCCAAATTACAGTATGGACTGGTGACTATCACAGCCAATTACGCCATCTCAGTTGGAAATTGGACAGAGAATTTTCACAACCAATCACTTCAGGGCGACTCTGATAGCTGTCACAACTAATCAGGTGTCCAATTTTTAAAAAAAAATCTTTAAAATGATGAACAATAATCATCTTTGAAATCTAGTTTTCAAATATATTTCAAATCTTGTTTTAGAAATTAAAATACTAAAATGGCACAGTGTGAGCAATCCCCTACAAGATAGTTGGTGAGTGGGGGAATTTGATGGCAGACAAGCAAACTGGTATTTAATAAAGCAAAGACACAAGAGATCCTGCAGTTGCTGGAAGCCTGCAGCAAATTGCACCAAATACAACCGCAGCTCGCTATGTCGGGCAGCATCTATGGAGGAAAGTAATGGTCTGAAAGGCAGAGCTGAAGACCTGCACAATTAGTCTCGAGGTATTACATAAAATTTTTGCTGGCACGAACATCTATTTTTCTAACTTCCTGTAATTTCTTCCCCTCCCCCCGCTCTCTTTTTCCATTCCCCATTCTAGCTTCCCTCGTGCCCCTTCCCTTCTCCTCACCTGCCTATCGCTTCCTGCTGGTGACCCTCCTCGTTCCCTTTCTCCCATCGTCCACACTCCTTTCCTTACAGATTCTTTCTTCTTCAGCCCTTTCATCTCCCAGCTTCTCACTTCATCACACCCTTTTCCACTCACCCACCATCCCCTTCACCTATCACCTGCTGGCTTGTACTCCTTCCCCTCCCCCCCCATTCTAACTTCTGCCTCCTTCCTTTCCAGTCTCGAAGGGTCGTGACCTGAAAGGTTGATTGTTTATTCCTCTGCATAAGTGCTGCCTGACCTGTTGAGTTGCCCCAGCATTTGGATTTCCAGCATTTGCAGAATCTCTTGTATTTATTAATTTGAAAAACTGCTATTGTTACAATCAAGCCAGAGTTTCAACTCATGTTCATGGGGCAATGAGGTTGTGAAGTTGGGGAAATGTGAACTTAAAGTGGCAGATGGGTACGAGCTGGCAGGCTGAAGGCGAAACAAAGAACACAGGAGTGACAGTCGTGACAAAATGAGATCGACCAGATCAGG
This sequence comes from Mobula hypostoma, assembly GCF_963921235.1. Classification (NCBI taxonomy): domain Eukaryota; kingdom Metazoa; phylum Chordata; class Chondrichthyes; order Myliobatiformes; family Myliobatidae; genus Mobula; species Mobula hypostoma. The sequence goes on from NC_086097.1 coordinate 21,526,597, forward strand.
GAATCCCCATATCCTGGCCTCAGGCCTCAGATCATCAAATCCCCAGACCAACATGAGGTTGACAAAATCAGGAGAAAATACATGACAGCAGAAGTTTTAAAACTTGACAAATGATTAAATCCACACTCCCCAATATTCTGCAGAGAGTGCGTGCAGGAACCTCACAGTCATTGTAGTCACAGATCCATGTATGGTATTTGTGGGGGGAGGGATTGCCTGCCATCACTGGGTGTGTTGTATATGTCCTGATTACTGGGTAAATGGGGAGGCTATGTTAGACATAGACATAGACATACTTTATTGATCCCGAGGGAAATTGAGTTTCGTTACAGCTGCACCAGCCAAGAATAGAGCATAAATATAAAAATACAAAAACCACAAACAATCGAACAACAATATGCAAACTATGCCAGATGGAAATAAGTCCAGGACCAGCCTATTGACTCAGGGTGTCTGACCCTCCACGGGAGGAACTGCAAAGTTCGATGGCCACAGTCAGGAACAACCTTCCATGACGCCCAGTGTTGTATCTCGGTGGAATATGGCTGGAGTCCAACAGCAAAAAGTTCAATATCCGGGCTACAAACAAGTGCCTCGATCGTAATATGACCAGGATTGCACCATCCGTTGTTAACCAGAACAGCAAGCCCCCAACTCCTTTACGCTTACCGCTTACCCGTTATGATTAATGGGAGGGTAGGCCCTGATTTCAGGGAGGGAGGAATGTCCTAATTACTGTGAATGGTGTGTCCTGATTACTGGGAGGGTATCTGATTCCTGAGTGGGGTGTTTCCTGATTACTGGTAGGGTATATAATTACTGGTGGGTTGTGTCCTGATTACTAGGGGGGATCGTGTGTCTGGGTAGTGTGTGTCCTGATTACTGGGGAGGGTGTGTCCTGATTACTGGGTAAATGAGAGGATATGTCTTTATTAATGGGAGGTCAGGCCTGCGCTGGACCTGATTGCGCCCATCCCATAAACTGCAACTTCTACTTATTCTTACCCTCCTCTGCTGTGGCGGACACACAAGGCAATCTTTGTCAGAATTAGTCACAGTGAGCTGAAGAGAGAAGGCAAGACAGCAGCAAGAGTTGTGTTAGTTGCTTTTATAGCCAGATGCTTAGCCATTCATTGATACTGGTATTGGTTTATTATGGTCATGGACTCCATCTCCACCGCATCTGTTCCCGGGATGAGGCTTTCCTTTCCAGGACATCAGAGATAGAAACATAGAAACAGAGAAAATCTACAGCACAATACAGGCCTTTAGGCCCACAAAGCTGTGCTGAATATGTTCTTACCTTAGAAATTAGCTAGGGTTACCCATAGCCCTCTATTTTTCTGTGCTCTATATACCTGTACAGGAGCCTCTTAAAAGGCCCTATCGTATCCGCCTCCACCACTGTCGCTGGCAGCCCATTTCATGCACTCACCACTCTCTGCGTAAAAATCTTACTCCTGACATCTCCTCTGTGCCTATTTCCAAGCACCTTAAAACTGTGCCCTCTCATGCTAGCCATTTCAGCCCTGGGAAAAAGCCTCTGACTATCCACACAATTAATGCTTCTCATCATCTTATACACCTCTATCAGGTCACCTCTCATCCTCCGTTGCTCCAAGGAGAAAAGGCCGAGTTCACTCAACCTTTTCTCATAAGGCATGCTCCCCAATCCAGTCAACATCCTTGTAAATCTCCGCTGCACCCTTTCTATAGTTTCCACATCCTTCCTATAGTGAGGCGACCAGAACTGAGCACAGTACTCCAAGTGGGGTCTGACCAGGATCCTATGTAGCTGCAACATTACCTCTCGACTCCTAAACTCAATCCCACGAATGATGAAGGCCAATACACCGTATGCCTTCTTAACCACAGAGTCAACCTGCGCAGCAGCTTTGAGTGTCCTGTGGACTTGGACCTCAAGATCCCTCTGATCCTCCACACTGCCAAGAGTCTTACCATTAACACTATATTCTGCCATCATATTTGACTTACCAAAATGAACCACCTCACACTGATCTGGGTTGAACTCCATCTGCCACTTCTCAGCCCAGTTTTGCATCCTATCAATGCCCTGCTGTAACCTCTGACAGCCCTCCACACTATCCACAACACCCCCAACCTTTGTGTCATCAGCGAATTTACTAATCCATCCCACCACTTCCTCATCCAGGTCATTTATAAAAATCACAAAGAGTAGGGGATCCAGAACAGATCCCTGAGGCACACCACTGTTGACTGACCTCCATGCAGAATATGACCCGTCTACAACCACTCTTTGCCCTCTGTGGGCTAGCTAGTTCTGGATCCACAAAGCAATGCCCCCTTGGATCCCATGCCTCCTTACTTTCTCAATAAGCCTTGCATGGGGTACCTTGTCAAATACCTTGCTGAAATCCATATATGCTACATCTACGGCTCTACCTTCATCAATGTGTTTAGTCATATCCTCAAAAAATTTAACCAGGCTCGTAAGGTATGATCTGCCTTTGACAAACCCATGTTGACTATTCCTAATCACATTATGCCTCTCCAAATGTTCATAAATCCTGCCTCTCCATCAGCTTACCAACCACTGTCCAAACAACACACACAAAATGCTGGAGGAACTCAGCAGGTCAGGCAGCATCTGTGGAAGAGAGTGCAGTCGATATTTCGGGCCAAAGCCCTTCAGCAGGACTGGAGGAAAAAAGCTGTAGTAGATTTAAAAAGTGTGGGAGGGGATGAGAAACACAAGGTGATAGGTGAAACCTGGAGAGGGAAGGATGAAAAGCTGGGAAGTTGATTAGTGAAAGAGACAGAAGGCCATGGAAGAAGGAAAATGGGGAGGAGCACCAAAGGGAGGCAATGGGCAGGCAAGGAATAAGGTGAGAGAGGGGAAAGGGGATGGGGAATGGTGAAGGAGGGGGGTGGGGGCGGGGTCATTACCGGAAGTTTGAGAAATCGATGTTCATGCCATCAGGTTGGAGGCTACGCAAACGGAATGTAAGGTGTTGTACCCCCAACCTACAAGAAGGGTCAGAGCCGTCTCTATTTCCTGAGGAGACTGTGGTCCTTTAACATCTGCCGGACGATGCTGAGGATGTTCTACGAATCTGTGGTGGCCAGAGCTATCATGTTTGCTGTTGTGTGCTGGGGCAGCAGGCTGAGGGTAGCAGACACCAACAGAATCAACAAACTCATTCGTAGGGCTAGTGATGTTGTGAGGATGAAACTGCTCTCTCTCACGGTGGTGTCTGAAAAGAGGATGCTGTCTAAGTTGCATGCCATCTTGGACAACGTCTCCCATCCACTACATAATGTACTGGTTGGGCACAGGAGTGCATTCAGCCAGAGACTCATTCCACTGAGATGCAGCACGGAGCGTCATAGGAAGTCATTCCTGCCTGTGGCCATCAAACTTTACAACTCCTCCCTTAGAGGGTCAGACACCCTGAGCCAATAGGCTGGTCCTGGACTTATTTCATAATTTACTGGCAAAATTTACATATTACTATTTAACTGTTTATGGTTTTATTACTATTTATTATTTATGGTGCAACTGTAACGAAAACCAATTTCCCCCGGGATCAATAAAGTATGACTATGACTATGAAGCGAAGCATGGCCTCATTATGCCAGTGGGGGAGGCCATGGATGGACATATCGGATTGGGAATGGGAATGGGAATGGGAAGTGGAATTAAAATAGGTGGCCACTGGGAGATACTGCTTTTTTATGGCGGCACGGTCTCCCAATTGACGTCGGTCTCACCGATATACAAGAGGCCACAACGGGAGCACCGAACACAGTATATAACCCCAAAAGACTCGCTGGTGAAGTGTTGTCTCACCTGGAAGGTTCGAGAAACAATACCTTATATTCCGTGGGTAGCCTCTAAACTGATGGCATGAACATCGATTCCTCACACTTCTGGTATGCCCACCATCCCCCTCCTCTGCTTCACCATTTCCCATCCCCTTTTCCCTCTCTCACCTTATCTCTTTGCCTTCCCATTGCCTCCCTCGGGTGCTCCACTTTTTCTTTCTTCCATTTTCTTCTGTCTCTTTCACCAGTCAGCTTCCCAGCTCTTTACTTCATCCTTCCCCCTTCAGGTTTCACCTACAACCTTGTGTTTCTCTCTCCCCTTCCTCCCTCCTTTTAAATCTACTCCTCAGCATTTTTTTTCCAGTCCTATGGAAGGGTTTCAACCCAAAACATCAACTGTACTCTTTCCCTAGATGCTCCTTGGTCTGCTGAGTTTCTCCAGCATTTTGTGTGTGTTGCTTGGACTTAAAGCATCTGCAGATTTTCTCTTGTTTGTTATCAGAGATATCTTCCTTCTTCAAAGAAGAAAAGTTGTTAAAGGGCAGGACCTCCAGCATTGTGATCTCATGATTGCTACCCAAATCACATACTAGTGAGGCCAGAAGAAGGTGATTTTAACTTTCCACATATGACTGGGACTCCCATACTGCAAAAGTGCTGGATGGGAAAAAGTTTGTTAAATGTGTTCAGAAAAGTTCCCTTAATCAGTACATAAGAAACCCAACTAGACAGAGTGTGATACTAGATCTCCCATTAGGGAAAGAGACAGGGCACATAACAAGAGTTTGTGCAGGGGACCGCTTTGCATCTAGTGATCATGATGCCAGGGCCTGATACAGTATACCCTCGGACCTCGTGGGAGGCTAGTACAGATACTGCAGGAACTCCAGCAGAGATATTTAAAATATCCTTAACTACAGGTGAAGTGCCAGAGGATTGGAGGATAGATAATGTTGTTTTGTTGTTTAAGAAAGGTTCTAAGAAAAAGCCAGGAGCTTGACGTCATTAATGAGAAAGTATTGGAAGGTATTCTAAGGGACCAGGTATATAAGTAGAGTATCTGGATAGGCAGAGACTAATTAGGGATAGTCAACATGGCTTTGTGCATGGTAGGTCTTTTCTATCCCATCTTATAGAGTTTTTTGAGGAAGTTACCAGGAAAGTTGTTGAAGGCAAGGCAGTGTATGTTGCTACATGGACTTTAGCAAGACCTTTGACAATGTCCTGCATGGGACGTTGGTGAAGAAGGTTCAGTCGGTCAGCGTTCGATATAAGGTTGTAAATTAGACTGGATATTGTCTTTGTGGTAGAACCGCAAAGTGTGGTAATCGATGGTTGCCTATCTGACTGGAGGCCTGTGACTAGTGGTGTGCTGCAACATTGGCACTGGCTTCAGTGTTGTTTGTCATATATATCAATGATCTGGATGATAATGTGATCAGCAAATTTGTGGATGACAACAAGGTTGGGGGTGTAGTGAATAACAAGGAAGGCTATCATGGCTTACAGCGGGATCTGAACAAGCTGGAAAAATAGGCTGAAAAATGGCAGATGGAAGTTCATGCAGACAAGTGCAAGGGTTGGTTTTATACAGAGAACAGTAGGGCACTGAGGAATGTGGTAGAAGAAAGGGATCAGGGACTTACAGGTCTATGATTTGTTGAAAGCAGCCTCATAGGCAAATAGGGTATTAAAGAAAGCCTTTGGCACATTGGTCCGTCATAGGTCAAACTGATGAGTTCAGGAGATGAGATTTTTTTAATGAGGTTGTACAAGACATTGGTGAGGCCTAATTTGGAGTATTGTATGCAGTTTTGGTCACCAGCCTATAAGAAAGATGTAAGTAAGGTAAAGTGCAGAGAAAATTTACAAGGATGTTGCCGAGACTTGAGGATCTGAGTTACAGAGAAAGATTGAATAGGTTAGTACTTCATTCCCTAGAATGTAGAAGATTGAGGGGAGATTTGATGAAGGTATCCAAAATTATGAAGGGTGTAGAAAGGGTAAATGCAAGCAGGCTTAAGGGCCTGGTTCTGTACTGCAGTGTTCTATGATTATTTGACCTGTACACTTGCATGTTAGTGCAAATATCTAATCTGGCAATCATATGGCAGCAACTCAATGCAAACATGGTGAAGAGGTTCGGACCAAACATCAGAATGGGGAAGAAATGTGTCCTAAATGACTTTGACCATGGAATGATTGTTGGATCCAGACGGGATGGTTTGAGTATCTCAGGAACTGCTGACCCCCTGGGATTTTCATGCACAACAGTCTCTAGAGTTTACAGAGAGTGGTGTGAAAAACAAAACAAAGCATCCACTGAGCAGCAGTTCAATGGGTGAAGATGCCTTGCTAATGAGAGAGGTCAGAGGAGAATGGCTCAAGCTGACAGGAAGGTGACAGTAACTCAATTAACCACGATCTACAACAGTGGTGTGCAGAAAGGCGTTTTAGCACACAAAGCATTGAACCTTGAAATGGATGTCGCAGCAGAAGATCACGAACATATGCTTGGTGACCACTTTATTAGGTGCAGGAGGTAACCCATTTCATCTTATTTACTTCTATCAAGTTAACTCTCACCCCCTTCACTCGAAAGAGAAAAGCCTTAACTCATTCAGCATTTGCTCATTTCATTGCAACAGAGACTGCCCTCTGGACTGCACTGTAATGTACCTCCCCTGGGTTGCCTGCGAGGGCAGTTCTTTTGGAATTCCTTTCGTTCTACCCTGCCACACATAGGGAGGGTTGGCAAATTTCTTCAGATGTACAGTGGGAAGTATTCTGACCGGTTACTCAGCGTCTGGTACGGAGGCTGCAAAGAGCAGAATCATAAGAGGATGTGGAGGGTTTCTAGCTCCCTTATGGGCTTCAGCCCTCCTCACCATTGAGATCATCTTCAAAAGGATACCTCAAGAAAGCTGCATTCCTCATTAAGGACCCTCATCATCCAAGACATGTGGCGAGAAGGCAGGTATATGGGGTTGAGTGGGATTGGGGTCAGCCGTGTTGAAATGGCGGAGCAGACTCGATGTGCTGAATGGCCTAATTCTGCTCCTGTGTCTTCTGGTCTAATGGAGCCGCCCTTTTTTCATTCTTAACATCAGGGAGGAGGTAGACCCACACTCAATATTTCCGTACCAGCTTCTTCCCCCTGCCATCAAATTTCTGTGCGGTGCCTGAAACCATGAGCATCACTTCATAATTCATCTTTTGCATTATTTGTTTATTTTTGTAACTCAAGGTGATTTTTATGGATTGCACAGCACTGCTGCCGCAAAGCAACAGATTTCATGACACATGTCAGTGATTACAAAGCTGATTTTGACTCCAGCTGTTTAACCTCTGTGGGGACCGCTGTGTGGAATAGAATCGCTTCTGGGTTGGACCTCGGCCAACAGGGCAAGCTGTCTGTGGAATTGGCCACTGGGGGCAAACGTTGGCAAGAGCTTCTCGCCATGAATTCCCCGCCGGCCTCTCACCTGATGCCCTGATTAAGAACCTCATTGGTCCAGTTTAAAAGTAAGATTTGGAACCTGAATCGAGGCAGATAAGGTGACTGCTTGGCCTTGTAATCCATTTGATATTTCTAAACCTGTTTGATTGCTAGAGAGCTGAAGGATGGTAATCTCCATTGTGCAAAGACTAATCTATCTTTTATGTTACTGTGGCAAAGCCCAGCTGTGCCTGTTTACCTATTCATGGAGTTTAGTGGATGCCTGAGCTCTGCTCACACTAGATACACATCAGGACCATTGTCACAGAGTTCCAGTTCGATTTCATTGTGTCGCTCTGCCTCGAACCTTTAACATTTGGACGTACCAAGGAATATTTCCAAAGAAGGTCTTCTGTTTTCACGTTTTCAACATCAGAAGTTTTTTTTTACGTTTTGAACCAAAGTTCAAAGTTGAAAGTATATTTATTATCAAAGTATGTATACTATATACAACCTCGAGATTTGTCTCTTTACAGGCAGCAACAAAATAAGGAAATGAATGTCAAGGTTGCACTTTTGATATAAAATGCAAAAAAACCTGATGTCAAAGCAGAAAATGCTGGTGATACTCATCATATAAAAAATCACTGGCCTGAAACACTAACTCTTACCTCTGTCTCCACAGATACTGCCTGACCTGCTGAGTACTTCTAGCATTTTGTTTTAGACTGAAAGGTTGACTGAGCTAGGGCCTTTCTCTTTGGAGCAAAGAAGAATGAGAGGTGACTTGACAGAGGTGTATAAGATGATAGGCGGCATTGATAAAGTAGACGGCCAGCAGTGCTTTCCCTGGGTGGAAATGGCTAATGTGTTTGCTTGTTCGTTAGCTGCTGTGTCATATGATGTGGGTGATCACGATCTTTCCACGACCATGGTTGCTCTTCGCAAATTTTTCTACAGAGTTTGTTTGCCATCGCCTTCTTCTGGGCAGTGTCTTTACAAGACAGGTGACCCCAACCATTATCAATACTCTTCAGAGATTGTCTGCCTGGCGTCAGTGGTCATATAACCAGGACTTGTGATGTGCACCAGCTGCTCCTACAGCCATCCGCCATCTGCTGTCATAGCTTCATGTGACACTGACCAGGGGGTTAAGCAGGTGCTACACCTTGCCCAAGGGTGACCTTGTTAAGGATCTGGCTTGAACACTGGGTCGAAGGCCCTCTGCGGGTAGCTCTGGATCATGACAGTCTTTAATTTCTGTTTTCTTTCACCTGGCCATGTGGGTTTTGGTCCAGCCCTTTTCCTTTTTGGACTTCCTCCAATTACCTGCTTGTCTCCTCATTTGCACCCACCTGTTTCTAATTTTCACTCATTACCCTGTCCATTTAAACCCTGCCTTGACTAGCATCCTCTGCCAGTTTGTCCCAGTTTTGACTTGTGCAGTTCTAGCCTGTCATTGTGACTTCTGCCAACCGATTTTGCCTGTTCTTGGACCTGATTTTTGCCTGTGCGCTCTGGATTGTCTGCCCTCGCCTGACTGCCTTTCCTGGTAAGATCTCTGCCTGTCATTTCGGATTTGTGCCTGCCTTCCGTTTTTGAAAGACTGTTGCCTTTGTGCTCCCTAATAAATCCTGGTGAAAAAGTATTCATTGGTCTGCACTTGAGTCCCACCGAAACCCGACAGACCTGCAGGTTAGCGGAGGCTGCACCTTACAGCTCCTTTGGTCAAGATGTATCTCTGCCCCACCACCCAACATGAACAGGCATCAGTTTAAGGTGTTTGGAGGAAAGTATGGGGGGGGGGGTATGTTGGAGGCAGGTTTTGTTACACAGAAAGTGGTAAATGTATTAACAAATTCCTACTCTCTGTGTAAAAGTGCCAGGGGTAGTAATAGAGGCAGATAAATTTGGAAGATTGAAGAGGCCCTTAGATAGGCACATGGAAAAAAAAAATTGGGAGCTATGATGGAGGGAAGTGTTAGACTGATCTTGGAGCAGGTTAAAATGTTGGCATAACATCCTGTAGTGTGCTGTACTGCTCTATGCTATACTGTGTGTTCTAAGTTCTACTTCCAGCACAGATTTATAGGGCCATACAGCACAGGAACAGGCAGTTTCATCCAAGTAATGCAAGGTGCCTATCCAGGCTGGTCCTGTTTGCTAGTGTTTGCTTTAAATTAAACAACACAAGCATGTTTGTCAAGAGCTTCCACTTCTGTGGGGAAATGGTGAAGCTGGCATTATTCTCTTACTTGCAAAGGGGGCAAAGATTAAATAAACATTTTGGAGGTTCTCGCAGAATATGGAAGAATCTTACAGGAGTATCTATGGTCTGGACGGCAGCTCTATCTGAAAGGGTGGCCAGGTACCAGCTACCCAGGGACAGGCACATTCCAGGCTGCAGGAGTATCTGCTGAGGGGCGGACTAAAGCTCAGTGCAGCCACCACAAGGCCTCGGTGGAGAGGACCACAGTATAGGGTTCTTCCACTAGTGGAGAGGGAGGGGCCGGGTTGGATGAGGAAGCCCCTCAATTTATTATAGCGAGTACCACCCCGGGGGCCACATGAGTGGCAACCATCTTATTGGTTTTGAAGAATGAAATAGAAAACTAAGAGCATTGACTTAGAATGTGAGACTATTAAGGCATTGTATGGTTTACTCTTGAAAATAATTTTTATTATGAATAATGTTTATTTTGATAATAAAACAAACAGCTACTGAAGAGAAGCTGAATAAATATTAACAAAGTTAATGGGAGACGAGAAGGAGCATGTGAGCCAAGGCTGGTCTTTCAGTGAGCTAACAGAGACCGACGGTTGAATGGCCTCTTGCACGGGGAAGGCTCTGTAATGCAGATCTCAATTGATGAGATTTTGTTGTGCCAACCAGGACCTCCTTGTAAAGCTGGACCGTACAGATTACTGCGTTTGAGAGTGATTGTACTCGTTTGACACACTTGGCTGGGTGGTGAACAGAGTTTGGCAATTCATGTCTACAGGAATCTATGTCCACGGCCCCTCTTCAGCCACTCAGCCAGACAGTGCCAGCATCTCTTATTCTCAAAGTGATGTGAATGCCTGGTGGGGCTGTGTGGATGTTAGGAATGTCTCTTCCACTCAGGATATCATGAAATACAGAGCAAACTCAGTGGACTGAAACCCTTCGGAGCTGGGCAAGGGTTGTGTTGTGAGAAGGGAGGGGAGAAGGGGAATGTGACTGTAACCTGCTGGATATACTGGTGTCTGCTAGACCTGCTTTTTGATTCTAACAAGAACACTGATTAAGATAAACAGCCTGGAGTGTAATACATGGTCACTGTATACTGTATGACAGTATCTTCAGTCTGGGCTGTTCCTATATTGGTAACATGGAGCAAGGAGATTGAAATGCTGGACAACAGTGGATAAAGCAATTTATTTTTGTAACTGCATCCCCATTCCAGTGCTGCATTTGTCAGGAATGAATGGAAGTAATTTTCATGCCAATTGGTCATGGTTGGTACAGCACAGACACAGGCCTATCGGCCCATCATGGCCATGCTAATCCTTGCCCATCTACACTAACCCCATTTGCCTGTATTAGGGCTGTATTATTCATGTATCACCGTTGCGAGTGTTCAGATTGGCTGCGTCACCATCTGGTATGTGGTGGGTGGGGTGGGGGGGGGGAGGCTGCTGCACAGGATCGAAGAAAGCTGCAGGGAGTTGTAAAGTCAGTCAGCTCCATCATGAGTACTGGCCTCCAGAGTGTCCAAGATGTCTTCAAGGAGCGGTGCCTCAGGAAGGCAGCGTCCGTCATTAAGCATCCCCATCACCCAGCACATGCCCTCTTCTCATTGCTACCATCGGGAAGGAGGTACAGAAACCTGAAGGCACACTCAGCAATTCAGAAACAGCTTCTTCCCCTCTGCCATCTGACTCCTAAATGGATATTGAACCTAGGAACACTACTTCAATACTGTTTTTATTTATGTTTTTGCACCACTTATTTTAACTAAACTATTTAAGATACATATATATAATGACAGTATTTCAGTTTTTTCTATATTTATCATGTATTGCATTGTTCTGCTGCTGCGAAGTTAGCAAATTTCACGACATATGCCAGTGATAATAAACCTGATTCTTATTCTACACTTTGTCCATTTAAATGTGTGTCTATAAGTCTCTCAAAAATAGTGATTGTATTTGATTTCAATAACTCTTCCGCCAGTGAGTCTAGATAGAGGGCACAGCCTCAAAATAGAAAGATGTCCTTTTGAGATGAGGAGGAATTTCTTTAGCTGGAGGGTGGTGAATCTGGACTTCATTACCACAAATGTCTGTGGAGACCAGGTCACTGGGTATATCTAAAGCAAAGGTTGATAGATTCTTGATGAGTAATGGCATTAAAGGTTACAGGGAGAAGGCGGGAGACTGGGGTTGAGAGGGCTAATAAATCAGCTATGATGGAATGGCGAAGAAGACCCAATGGACCAAATGACCCAATTCTTCTCCTATGGCTTATGGTTTGATGTTCTTATGCTTTGTAGTGCTGCCACAGAACAACAAATTTCACGACATATGTCAATGGTAATTGATCTGATTCTGATTCTGATTAATTGCTTTGTGACACAGGCTATTAAGGCACACAACTAGAGGGCAATTATGGATGGGCATCAAACACTGGTGATACCCTCTTCTGGGGATGGATGTACATAGGCGGCAGAGTGAGGGTGTCCAGTTTTGTTGTTGATGTTGTTCCTTTCCACACCTCGTGGCGCATCAGGCAGCAACCTTGTTGTTTCTTCTCCTCGTTTTTAACGTTTTTTTATGAGGCTGAGTTGCTAGCTCGATGCTCAACCCAGCACGGATGGAAAGTGTGCAAGGAGCACTCGCCTTGAAATCCGGTGTGGATGACACTACACCACTGGCCGGTTCTAGTGGTTATATGGTTCAGTGCCTCAGTTCAATGTCAGTGTACAACCTGAAATTCTTACTCTTCACAAACATCAGGCTTGTTTTGCAGCAGTTCATTATGGACTTACAGTACTGTGCAAAAGTCATAGGCAGGCGCACACACACACACACACACACACACACACACACACACACACACACACACACACACCAAGGGTGGCTAAGACTTTTGCATAGTTCTGTAGTAATTTTATGCATTACACTGTACTGCTGCTGCTGCTGCAAAAAAAAACAAATTCCATGGTATATGAGTGATGATAAACCTGATTCTCAAATGGGTCTCTGCTGTGGACAGAGTGGGAAGGGGTCAGAGAGAGGGGAATCATGGCTGGGAAAAGGAGAAGGGAAAGGGGAGTGATCGGGAAGCACCAGAGAGACGTTCTGTAATGATGACTAAGCCAATTGTTCGGGGTCATATGACCTTGCCTGGTGTCTCACGGCTGGGTGTGTTTGTACCTGTGCCACCCCCTGCCCCTGGCACTCTGCCACCTGTCCTACACCCCTCCTGTGGGCACTCCACCCTCACCATTACCAATATTCTTTACTCCCACCAGATTTACAAACTCGCTCTCTGCTCCATGTTGACAAATACAGTACTGTGCAAACACCTTGGACACCATCGCTATATAGATGTGCATCAGACTTTTACGCAGTCCTGTAGCTGGGAGGTTAGCCTTGCCATCTGCACTGATGACTTCTGGCACATCAGCAAACACATGCTAGTGCCCTTTTATGTAACCCCACATTTATCGGCTAACCTGTGGCATTCTATTAAGTGCCACACAACACACTTATGGTGAAAACCTCTTTAAATAGATTTTGGAGCCCTGTAAATCACACAGGAATGAACTCTTTGCAAAACCTGATTCTGCAGCTGCAGCGGGAGTACTAAATAACGGGAGCACTGCGGTGACAATAATCATTTCTATTATGTGTCACCTTCCCCTAAACACGTTACAGGGAAATGTTATTAACTGGGATGGTTTGCCTGGGAATTCTGTGACACAACTGTGCTTTTCAGAAGCTTTAATGCAAGAGGGTCTGCAGATACTGGAAATCCAGAGCAACGCACGCACAAAATGATGGAGGGACTTAGCAGGTCAACAACTATGGAGAGCAATAAACGTGGATAGATGGATAGATAGATAGATAGACTGTCGGACATTTTAGGTTGAGACCCTTCATCAGACTGTCAGACCTTTCAGGCTGAGACTCTTCATCAGGACTGTCAGCTGTTTTGAGCTGAGACCTTTCATCAGGACTGTTGGATGTTTCAGGCTGAGGTCCTTCGTCAGGACAGTCAGATGTTTTGAACCAAGATATTTCATCTGGACTGTCTTCGGTTCAGGCTGAGACCCTCCATCAGGACTGTCAGATGTTTTGGGCCCGGAACCTTCATCAGGATTGTTGGACATTTTGGGCTGAGAGCCTTATTCAGGACTGTAGGATGTTTGCCCAAAACCTTTTATCAGGACTGGATTTATTCCTCTCCATAGGTACTGCCTGACCTGCTGATTTTTTTCAGCATTTTGTTTGCATTGCTCTTTTCAGAAACTAATATTGTTTCTAAACCAAAGCAGTTTCATCGTGAACCGGATTGTCTGAGGATTGGGAGAGCTAGGTAGAGCAGATGGCAGTGAGTTTAAAGATCAGGGAATGGCCACCGGGTTTCGGGAATTTTGGAATCACTGTTAGCCAATCCTCTGGCTGAGGGATTCAATCCTGTTGATGCTAATGATGACCGGCTTTTCAAGGTTCCTCATCTGTCTGCCTTGGGAGATCTAACAAGCTTAATTTTGCAAGCGGAAAACACTGGAAACATTCAGCAGGTCAGGTAGCATCTGCTGCTAATGTTTCTAATTAGTGGCCCACCTTCAGAAATCTAATGACTGCTGCTGAGCAGTCCCAGTGTCTTCAATTTTTATTTCAGATTTCCAGCATCTGCATTATTTTGGATTGAATTTGGTGTTGCCTCTGAATCCGTGTGATCCGTCTATCACAGGGCCAGTAGCAAAGGGAGAAATTGGAAAATAAGTGATTTTTTTTCAGGGAATTGAGTTAGATTTCATGGGCATAGATTCACGATTGTTTAATGTCATTTCCAATACACTAGCGTAAAGGTGAACAAAACCATTGTTACACCGGATTTGATGTAGCACACAAAAAAAACACAATAAGATCATTGACACAGCAATAATAAAATAGTCAAAATAAATATAAATGCATAAGATAGCTTATATACATAGATTGGTTGTAGGACCATAAAGTGACCCTAGGCCCAGGAGTATCTGTACGTAATGTGTCTGACGGGAAATGATAAAGTGGTGGTGGTTGGGACTGTATAGGGGTGGGTTAGTGGGTGGAAGTGTTGATAAGCCTTGCTGCTTGGGAAAATACAGTAAATGTTTTTGAGTGTGGTGGTCCTGGTGTGGATTCTGTGTAGCCTCCTCCCTGATGGGAGTGGGACAAACAGTCCATGAGCAGGGTGGGTAGGATCCTTCATGATGTTTCTGGCCCCTTTCTGAATATACACCCTTGACGATGGGTAGGTGATGCCAGTGATGTGTTGGGCCGTATTGACTACTCGTTATAGTGCTTTCCTGACCGCCACAGTGCAGTCCCTGTACCGTGCACTCGTGCAGCTTGTTAGGATGCTCTCTGCTGAGCGTCTGTAGAATGACACAAGTATGGATGTGCACAGTCCAGCCCTCTTCAGCCTCCTCGGAAAGTAGGGGCACTGACGAGCTTTTCCGATTGTGTGTGATGTGTTCTGGGACCGTGAGAGGCTGTGCGAGATGTGCGCTCCCAGCAGTCTGAAACTGCTCACAGCTGTGATGCTATGCCACCGATGTAGAGAGGGGTGTGAGTGGTGCGAGTTCTTTTGAAGTCGATAAACATCTCCTTGGTCTTGTTGACATTGAGGAAGAGGTTATTTGCCTGGAACCAGGCCTCGAGCTCTTCCACATCCTCTCTATAGGTGACGAAACCCACCACTGTCGTGTCATCAGCGAACTTGACAAGAATAGATGTTAGCTGATTTCCCTCTGCTGCTGCGATGAACGAGACAAGTGCAACACTTCAAGCTTAAATACTGGAAGAATGTAGCGTTGGCGGATTAAAACATAGTGTAGTCATAAATACAAGCATCTGTGCTGAGAGAATCAAAACCAAAATCAGATTTAATATCATGGGCATATGTTGTGAAATTTGATAACTTTACAGCAGTAGTACATTGAAATACATGACAAATATGGAGAAAAAATACTGAGTTATATTAAGTATATATATATATATATATGTCAATTAAGTAGTTAAAGTAAATAGTGCAAAAAAAAACAAATAAAAAATAGTAAGGTAGTGTTCATGGGTTCAGTGTTCATTTAGAAATCGGATGGCAGAAGGGAAGAAGCTGTTCCTGAATCGCTGAGTGTGTGTCTTCAGTGTACGTCCTTCCCAATGGTAACGGTGAGAAGAGGGCATGTCCTGGGTGGTGGGGGTCCTTAATGATGGACATCACCTTCCTAAGGCACCGCTCCTTGAAGGTATCTTGGATACTACGGAGGCTGGTATCCATGAGGGAGCTGACTAATTTTACAAGAGGAAGGCCGGACTCCAGAATTCACTGCCAGCTTATCAGGCTGTCTCTGTGGATTGATGGTGTCTTGTCTGTAGTGAATTCTGCATTCCCATGATGATTTTCACCTTGGAGGTATGGGAAAGCATGGTAGTACAGTGGTTAATGTAACACTTCACAGTGCCAGCAAGTACGATTCCCACCGCTGTCTGTACGTTCTCCCCGTGGCGGTGTGGGTTTCCTCTGGGTGCTCCGGTTTCCTCCCACATTACAAGGATGTACAGGTTGAGTTAGTGAGTTGTGGGCATGTTTTGTTGGTGCCGAAAATGTACCGACACTTGCAGGCTGCCCCCAGCACAATCCTCGGACTGTGTTGGTCATTGACACAAACATGGCTTTTCACTGCATGTTTTTGATGTACCTGTGACAAATAAAGCTAATCTCTGATCTTTGTAAACCTCTGCACTGATAAAGGGAGCCCTGTTCCTGCATCGCTTAGCAGCCGAGTCGGGTTTGGTGGAGAATCGCATGGGCGAGAAGGACGGTCCTGTGCATTTAAAACAATGGCTCCAACCCTGCAGGTACGCAGAGTGACTGATGGTGGAAGGAAGGGAGCAGGAGCTGTAACCTAAAATTAGGTTGATACTGTCTTCAGGGTATTTTATGTGCGTGTGTTCCTGAGACGAGGGACTGAGGAGTTGTTGCTGGCTGTTGTTAGAGGTTGTACTCAGCCGCCACTAAAGCAAGCACTGTCCTGCAGGGAACATTTGCAGTCAGCCGAAACCAAGAAGGGAGGGGGACAGGGAACGCAGCAGCCATCACAAGGGGGCACTGCTCCTCTAGAGGTTTGCTCGGTTACTGAAAATGGAAAAAAGCATTTATCCTTCCTTTTTGTCCCAGTTTAAGCTGCAAAATTAATTGAAAATGAAAATCTGTCCAAAAGTAACATTCAAACCACAGCCGTAACCTTGAGATGTGTCAGCTGTTCGTGTTGCCACAGAGGAGCTTATAGAGCATAGAATATAGAACAGTACAGCACAGTACTGGCCCTTCGGCCCACATTATTGTGCCGACCCTTTAACCTACTCCAAGATCAATCTAACCCCTCCCTCCCACATAATCCTTCATTTTTCTTTTATCCACATGGCCATTTCAGAGACCCTTGGATGTATCTGCCTCCTTCTCTGCCACCACCTTTTGAAGTTGTCCTCGATGTTGAGAGGGTTATGCCCATGATGGGGCTGACTTGAGTGTACGAGGCATTGGCAAGGTGCACTGATATCTCCATACTAGGCCCTGATGCGACCAGTCAGAATGCCCTCCACCTTGCATCTGCAGAAATTTGCTAGTGACAAACCAGCTCCCCTGAAACTCCCTGTGAAATGTAGCATGTCTTTATTTTAGTTGATTGATATGTTGAGCACAGGATAGATTCTCAGAGATGTTGACGTCCAGGAATTCTTTGTGCTCACAGTCCTGGACTCACTGCTAAAATTCGCACGTGCCTGATTCCCCCATGCCTCATTCCTCCTTTTCTTTCTAATCACCCTCTCATTATCTCTGTACTCCACTCATTAAGATCTTTCAAGCATACCAGGGTTTGATGGCTCCACCATTGACTGTGCTCCTTCAGCTGCCTTAGCTCTATAAGTTGGCATTGGAGCCTCTTTGTCCTCCTTTATCAGTGTGTGTAAAATCATGGTGGGGGGGCGGTGTAGAGTTAAGCTGAATCTGAGACCAGATTCAAAGTACGTTTGTGTATGCTGTACCACCTCATCGCCAACTCCTCAAGGGCAACTAGGGACGGGCAATAAGTGCGGCTTAGCCAGTGACGCCCACATCCCATAAATAAATAAATACAACCCTGAGATTTGACTTCTCCACAGACAGCCCCGAGACAAAGAAAACTATGGAATCATTCAAAGAAAAAAAAAAACAGCCTAATTTGGAGTATTGTGTGCAGTTTTGGCCACCTACCTACAGGAAAGATGTAAATAAGTTTGAAAGAGTATAGAAAAAACTTACAAGGATGTTGCTGGGTCTGGAGGACCTGAGTTAGAAGGCAAGATTGAATAGGTTAGGACTTTATTCCTTAGAACTGAGAGGAATTTTGATAGAGGTATACAAAATTATAGATAGGGTAAATGCCAGCAGGGTTTTTTCACTGAGGTTGGATGGGACTACAATCAGAGATCATGAGTTAAGGGTGAAAGGTGAAAATTTTAAGTGGAACATGAAGGGAAACTTCTTTACTCAGAGGGTCATGAGAGTGTGGAACGATCTGCCAGCGCAAGTGGTTCATGTGAGATTGATTTCAACATTTAACAGAAACCTGGATAGGCACATGGATAGTAGGGATATAGAGAGCTTTGGTCCCAGTGCAGGTTGATGGGAGCAGACAGTTTAAATGGTTTCAGCATGGACTAGATGGGCTGAAGGGCCTGTGTTTGTGCTGTACTTTTCTATGACTCTATCAACCCCCCACACACACAAAAAACAAATTGCGCAAATGGCCACAAGAAGGAACGAGTGAAAACGTAGAAAATAAACCCCAAAAGTGAAGAGTCCATATTCATTTCAGTGTTCCTTACCCGCAGGGCGCCCTGAATTAAAGTCGCCCACAATATCAAAATATCAACAGAAAAAGGAGCGACTAGAAACTATAGTCCAATCCACAAAGCGCAGACCCAGAAATGGAGTACCATCCCCTCAAAGCATCGATTTGGGGCGGGGGGAGAGAGAATTTGAATGCAGGGGCCTTCTCTCAGGAGCAGTGAGTGAGAAGGAGCAAAAAACCCTCATACGCAGGCACCTCCTCTGGCAGCAGCGAGGGAGAGGCTGGTAAACAGCACTGAACACCCGCTCGCCTCCTGCACTCTCCTCAATGTTTTCAAACCTCCTTGACGTTTTGATCTGTGAGATGGTGAGAAATGGAGTCGACTGTGGGCTCAAGCCCCATCTCTGAGCTTCTTGGCTTCGGGGCTGCTCAACTCCTGGAACCTTCTTGGAGACGGCAAAGTGCCGGATCACTCAATCGGCCTGAAGGCACACCATCAAACTGTAGGTCACAGGCCCCAACAGTATCAGAGCCAGATTTAAAAGAAACAAAACATAAAAGAGGTGAAAGAAGCAGATTCACGGACCAACTGGAGAATGTCACCCACAATAACGCTGTTCGCTGGTGCCACAAGGATGTTACCGAGACTGGAGGGTTTGAGTTATATAAGGAGAGACTGTTTAGGATGAGACTTTTTCGCTTAGAGTGCAGGAGGCTGAGGAGGCGATCTTATAGAGCCATAGAGCATTACAGCACAGAAATGGGCCTTTCAGCCTATCTAAAAGTTTAAAGGTTCAAAGGTTCATTTATTATCAAAGTATATAACTCCAAAATTATTCTTCTCCAGGTAGCCACGAAACCAAGAAAGAAAAGAACAGCAGCATGATCACCCAACCCCCCAAATCCCTCCTCCCCACACAAAAAGATGAACAAAAATGGAACAGGCACATCGACTCTCAAATACCCCTCCTGCGCACACAAAAATGAGTGAATAACACAGAATATAAAAAAAACTAAGTCTGAAAAAGAAGTCTATAGTCCAAGTCCGTATCCAAAATGCGGAAAACCTGGGTATCATTCTCCGAGCACACTGGTAGGCCTTTCCCTCTCCGTAGCAAAGTGATACCCCAGCGATCAAAAAGCGGTTTTCCCCCTTGCAGAGCGATCCCACCAGCAATCAAAAGACAGTCTCCCCTCTCCGTAGCAAAGTGATACCCCAGCGATCAAAAGGCACTTTCCCCTCTTGCAGAGCAATCCGGCCAGTGATCAAAAGTCTCCCCTCTCCAGTAGCAAAGTGATACCCCGATGATCAAGAGGCAGTTTCCCCTCTTGCAGAGCAATCCCACCAGCGATCAAAAGACAGTCTCCCCTTTCCATTTGCAGAGCGATCCCATCAGCGATCAAAACGCCATCTAGTCAATATCAACCTGGTTTTCTGCCAAGTCCCATTTACCTGCACCTAGACCATAGCCCTCCATACCACTGTCGTCCATGTACCTGTCCAAACTTCTTTTAAATGTTACAATTGAACTTGTAGCTATCACTTCTGCTTGTTTCACATTTGCACCTTCCCTCTGAGTGAATAAGCTCCCCTTCAGCTTCCCTTTAAATATTTCATCTTTCACCCTCAACCTATGACCTCTCAAGCTGAGGGGAAGAAGCTTGCCTGCATTCATGCTGTCTGTACCCTTCATAATTCTTTATACCTCCATTAGATCTTCCCTCATTCTCCTGTGCTCTAAGCCTATGCTGGTAATTCAGGTCTTCAAGTCCCAGCAGCAGCGTTGTAAAATTTATAGAGATAAGTAATATCATGAGGTTTGTAGATGAGGTGAATGGTCACAGAACTAGAAGGATAACTTTAAGTGAAAGGAGAAAGATTGTAAAGGGACCCGAGGGGAAACGTTTTCACACAGAATGTGGTGTGACAAGAGGCCTAGGCAAAGATGGTAAGGACCCAAGTGCTGGAGCATCTGAGACTAGAATTGAGACATGATTTTGAGATTGAGATGAGAGCAGCATTCTTAACTGGATGCTACACGAGGATCCTACTGAGACAGAAATCAAAAATGCAATCGCAATACTAAACTAACTTGAGCTGACGACTGAGCATTGAACCTGAGGGCAGGTACTCTTGTAAATTTTAAAATCCTGGCTAAAATCCGAGCACTGTGAGGGTCATGTTTTTTGACTTCTCCAGTGCGTTCACCACCATCCGCCCTGCTCTGCTGGGGGAGAAGCTGACAGCGATACAGGTGGATGCTTTCCTGGTGTCATGGATTCTTGATTACCTGACTGGCAGACCACAGTACGTGTGCTTGCAACACTGTGTGTCTGACAGAGTGATTAGCAGCACTGGGGCTCCACAGGGGACTGTCTTGTCTCCCTTTCTCTTCACCATTTACACCTCGGACTTCAACTACTGCACAGAGTCTTGTCATCTTCAGTAGTTTTCTGATGACTCTGCCATAGTTGGATGCATCAGCAAGGGAGATGAGGCTGAGTACAGGGCTACGGTAGGAAACTTTGTCACATGGCGTGAGCAGAATTATCTGCAGCTTAATGTGAAAAAGACTAAGGAGCTGGTGGTAGACCTGAGAAGAGCTAAGGTACTGGTGACCCCTGTTTCCATCCAGGGGGTCAGTGTGGACATGGTAGAGGATTACAAATACCTGGGGATACGAATTGACAATAAACTGGACTGGTCTAAGAACACTGAGGCTGTCTACAAGAAGGGTCAGAGCCATCTCTATTTCCTGAGAAGACTGAGGTCCTTTAACATCTGCCAGACGATGCTGAGGATGTTCTATGAGTCTGTGGTGGCCAGTGCGGTCATGTTTGCTGTTGTGTGCTGGGACAGCAGGCTGAGGGTAGCAGACACCAACAGAATCAACAAACTCATCCGTAAGGCCAGTGATGTTGTGGGGATGGAACTGGACTCTCTGACGGTGGTGTTTGAAAAGAGGATGCTGTCCAAGTTGCATGCCATCTTGGACAATGTCTCCCATCCACTACATAATGTGCTGGTTGGGCACAGGAGTACATTCAGCCAGAGACTCATTCCACCGAGATGCAACACAGAGCGTCATAGGAAGTCATTCCTGCCTGTGGCCATCAAACTTTACAACTCCTCCCTTGGAGGGTCAGACACCCTGAGCCAATAGGCTGGTCCTGGACTTATTTCCTGGCATAATTTACATATTACTATTTAACTATTTATGGTTTTATTACTATTTAATTACTTATGGTGCAACTGTAACGAAAACCAATTTCTCCCAGGATCAATAAAGTATGACTATGACTAAAACATAGCCACCAATTAGCGGAGTGGTCCTGAATCATTAAAGGGCCATGCCAGCTATCCGTACTTTGGGGAATCGGAGCATCCAAAGCCCCGGAAGCTGACGCGGTCGGGTGCGTACCATAAGAGTTGGTGGGCATGTGGAAAGAACTGCCCGAGGAAGTGGTACAGGCAATACATTTAAATGACATTTGGACAAGTACATGGGTAGGAATTCCCAACCTGGGATCTACAGACCCGTTGCTTAATGGTATTGGTCCATGGCATAAAGAATGTTGTGAATCCCTGGTTTTAGATGACACGGTGAACCTGCGCAAAATTCTCAAAGTAGAGGTGCTGTCATGCTTTCTTTGTGATGGTCCCAGCAGAGATCCTCTGATATGATTATGCCAAGGAATTCAAAGTTACAAATCCTCCCAACTCCGATCCCCTAATGAGACTGGCTCATGGACCCCAGTCTCTTCCTTCAGTCGTCAGTAAACCGCTCTGTGGTTTTGTTGACATTTAGTGAAAAGTTATTGCGGTGGCAACATTCAAACAGATTTTCAATCTCCCTCCTGTATGCCAAGTCATCACCACCTTTGATCTGACCAACGATAGTGGGATTGTCGGCAGACTCTGCTGTGGCATTGGAGCTGTACCTGGCCTCACAGACATGAGCATAAAGTGAGTAGAGCAGGGGACTGAGCACTCAGCCTCCTGGTCCACCTGTGCTGATGGTGATTGTGGAGGGGAGGGAGCTGTGTGTGACTGTTCCTGTAAGTGATAGGGCAGGGAATCAGAATCAGGTTTAATATTACTGGCATATGTCATAAAGTTTGTTGCTTTGCAGCAGTACATTACAAAACATAATTGTTGTTCCTTTCCACACCTTGTGGCACATCGGGCAGTAACCTTGCCATATCTTTAGCTTTTGTCTGTTTTTTACGAGGCCGAGTTGCTCGCTCGGTGCTCAACCCACCATGGATGGAAAGGGTGCAAGGAGCCGGCCGGATTCGAACCCAGGACCACTCGCCTCGGAGTCTGGTGTGAATGTCACTACACCACTGGGCAGCTTAAGTACCATACAAAACCCTAAATCACAATAAGAAAAATACTATATAAAATGTTATAAATTATAATAAAAATAACTTGAATAAGGAGTGCAAAAAGGCAAATAAAGAGCAAAAAAAGAAAAAAGTGAGGTAATGTACATGGGTTCATTTCCCATTCAGAAATCTGATTGTGGAGAGGAATAAGCTATTTGTAAAATGTTGAGTGTGTGTCTTCAGTTTGCAGGAGGTTACAGTGGGTGTTTTGTCCATTGAATCTGATCCACCTTTCAATCAGGGCTAATTTATGTTCCTCTCAATCCCATTCTCCTACCTTCTCCCCATAACCTTTGACACCCTTACTAATCAAGAAACTATCAACCTCTTCTTTAAATATAGGCAGTGCACTGAGGTCTGTTGGCAGAGGAGAAAAGCTGGTTCTAGAATGTTGAGTGTTCATTCAGGCTGTTGTGCCTCCTTTCTGCTAACAGTAATGAGAAGTCCTTAGTGATGTCTGCCACCACCTTGAATCGCCTATTGAAGACGGACTCGATAGTTGGGAGGCTTGTGCCCGTGAGGGAGCTGGCAGAGCCTGTAACTTTCTGCATCTTCTTGGATGTAGGTGTCTAAGAAGATCTAGATGTCCTTGTTCATCAGTCACTGAAAGTAAGCATGCAGGTACAGCAGGCAGTGAAGAAAGCTAATGGCATGCTGGCCTTCATAACAAGGGGAATTGAGTATAGGAGCAAAGAGGTCCTTCTGCAGTTGGACTGGGCCCTGGTGAGACCACACCTGCAATATTGGTGTACAGTTTTGGTCTCCAAATTTGAGGAAGGACATTCTAGCTATTGAGGGAGTGCAGCGTAGGTTCACGAGGTTAATTCCCGGGATGGCGGGATTGTCATATGTTGAAAGATTGGAGTGACTGGGCTTGTATACACTGGAATTTAGAAGGATGAGAGGGGATCTGATTGAAACATATAAGAGCTTACAACATATAAGAAGGGATTGGACACGCTAGAGGCAGGAAACATGTTCCCGATGTTGGGGGAGTCCAGAACCAAAGGCCACAGTTTAAGAATAAGGGGTAGGCAATTTAGAACGGAGTTGAGGAAAAACTTCTTCACACAGAGGGTTGTGGTTCTGTGGAATGCTCTGCCTCAGAAGGCAGTGGAGGCCAATTCTCTGGATTCTTTCAAAAAAGAGTTAGATAGAGTCTTAAAGATAGCGAAGTGAAGGGATATGGGGAGAAGGCAGGAACGGGTACTGATTGTGGATGGTCAGCCATGATCACAGTGAATGGTGGTGCTGGCTCGAAGGGCTGAATGGCCTATTCCTGCACCTACTGTCTATTGTCTATTGTCTTCCGATCCTGCGCAGTGGGGTCTCCATACCGGGTGGTGATGCAACCAGTTAGAATGCTCTCCATGATACATCTATAACAATTTGCTGGAGTCCTTGGTGGTTTCCCAAATCACCTCAAGCCTACAAACAATGCCGTTTCAGTCACAGATATTTCCATCCATCCCATCACCGAGGGAAAGAGTCACACATAACTCACACCATGCTGTTATGGGCAGTGACAGGCACGCACAGCAGTACGGAAGGTAACAGTCACGCTTAGATCCAGCTCCACCATCATTGATTGCAACTCTACACAAGGCCTCCTATAAATCATCGCTGACAGAAAATGGATTGAAGCTGTCACAGGGCTCCCTCTATATCACTGGTGATAGAAAACTGACACACAGCTCCATCTAAACCAACACTGATATATAATATTCATACACGCATCAGTCCACACCTGTAATAGAAGCTGTCACACACAAACTCCCTTTACACTGTTACTTACAGGAACTGTCACTCACACCTCCCTCTACACCAGCACTTTCAGGAATTATCGCACATATCTCCCCTTGCACTATCCCTTACAGGAACCGTCACACACACCACCCCCCATGGGGATCAGCAGTGGAAAGGGTGAGCAGTTTCAAGTTCTGGATGTCAACATCTCTGAAGATCTATCCTGGGCTTAACATATCGATGCAGTTACAAAGAAGGCATGACAGAGGCTGTATTTCATTAGGAGTTTGAGAAGATTTAGTATTTTATCAAAGACACTTGCAAAGTTCTACAGATGTACCCTGGTGAGCATCCTAACTGGGTGCATCACTGTCTGGTATGGAGGGGCCACTGCACAGGATTGGAAGAAGCTGCAGAAAGTTCAAACATAGCCAGTTCCATCACGAGTATTAGCCTCCCCACCATCAAGAACATGTTCAAAAGGTGATGCCTCAGAAAGACAGCATCCATCGTTAAGGACCTCCATCACCCAGGACATACTCTCTTCTCCTTGCTACCATCAAGTTGCAGGTACAGAAGCTTGAAGACACACACTCAATGTTTTAGGACAAGCTTCTTCCTCTTCGCCATCAGATTTCTGAATGGACAATGAACCCATGAACACTACCTCACTTTTTTAGTTCATTCTTTTTGCACTACTTATTTAATTTTACTTAAAATTTTTTTTCTTCTTGCTGTGTACATATCTGGGAAATGATAGAATTTCGCGGTGAGTTGGATTTTATTCTGCTTTTTTACAAGGTAGGAATAGATTAAGAAGGTGATTCAACCTATGCCAGCACACATAAACCGGCTCATGCATTCTTAATGCAACACACACAAAATGGAGGTGAATAAACAGTGAACAGTCCGATGTAGCTGGGTGCACTATGCAGATGTAGTTATCAGGGAGAAAGGAGGTTTCCCAGATCTCCCACATCTGACATGAAGAACACACCACTGACCCTGATCCTTTCTCACCTGTCCAGCTGTGCACTAAAAGACGATGAAAGAAAGAAACCTACCGGAAGCATACCTTGGTCTTTACCTCTTCTCACCAAAGCTGCTTGAGCCAAAGTCTCACGCTCTCCTCTTTAATACTGGCCCACTCACACAATGGCCGTTCCTCTAAAACTCCACCAGTTTGTTAAGGGCCCAAAATGTCGACTGTTTATTCCCCTTTGTAGATGCTATCTGAACTGCTAAGTTTTCCAGCATTTTGTGTGTATTACTCAAAATGTCCATAATCTACATGATCTCTTGTGTTTATCATTGATTCTAATTCTGTTTTGTATCTATCCCTATTATTCTAACTCGAAGAGTTGTTTGGTAGTGTAATGGTTAAATTCGTGGGTTAGAAAACCAGATGATATGACTTTGAATCCCACCAGATCAGCTGGGGAATTTAAATTGTTCATTAAACAAGCTGGAATAAAGTGTATTGGTGACCTTGAAACTACAGGATTGTCATTAAGAACTCAACAGGGGAAGAATTACTGCAGTCTTTACCTGGTCTTGGCTGCCTGTGACAGCAGATTCACTGCCTCCTGTGTTTCCAAGCATATCTGTCAATAAATACAGATGATGTTCAACTCTCATGAACTGATGCTTATTGCTTTTATCTTCAGCTGTGAGTACATTTTAATTGGTCCTTGTGTACTGTGGCAACCACTGCTTTGGTTGTGGGATTAAATGCTCACATACAGAATTCCAGAGCCTCTCTGTCAGCGCAGTGCACACGAAGGCTGCGCCTGGGATCAAGGGGAGAGTCTGAAGGTACGGGAAGAGGCAGTTAGGTAAGGAGGGAGGGAGATCAGCTACAGGCAAATTGACAGCAGTAAAGGACCACAAGTTGTTAAAAGGGGGAAAGGGTTCAAATGTCCTGGGCCCTTTTGGGTGGTTGTATCTGAACTGAGAGCCCTTTCCCTATCCTACCCGCTTTATACTTATGACTGTGAGGCCAAGCACATCTCCAATGCCATATTTAAGTTTGCTGACACCACTAGTGTCACTGGCTGAATCAAAGATGGTGACAAAGCAGCTTATAGGAGGAAGACTGAAAATCTGACTGAGTGGTACCACAGCAACTCATTGTCAGCAGGACCCAGGAGCTGATTATTGTCTTCAGGAGGAGGAAACCAGAGGTTCATGAACCAGTCCTCATTGTGGGATCAGAGGTGGAGAGAGTCAGCAACATTAAATTCCTTGGCCTAGCACATTAGTGCCATTACAAAGAAAGCATGGTAGTATCTCTAACTTCCTTAGAAGTTTACAAGGATTTGGCATGTCATCTAAAACTTTGACAAACTTCTATAGATGTGTGATGGAGAGTATACTGATTGGTTACATCAGAGCCTGATATGGAAACACTAATAACATTGAACAGAAAAGCGTACAGAAAGTAGTGGATACAGCCCAGTCCATCACGGGTAAAGCCCACCCCACCATTGAGCGCATCTACACGGAGCACTGTTGCAGGAAAGCAGCATCCATCATCAGGGACCCCCCACTATCAGACCATGCTCTTTTCTTGCTGATGCCATTGGGAAGGAGGTACAGGAGCCAGAGGATTCAGTGACAGTTATCACCCCTCAACCATCAGGCTCTCGAGCCAAAATGGAGAACTTCACTCACCCCAATGCTGAACTGTTCCTACAACCTACAAATTAACTTCCAAAGACTCTTAATCTCATGTTCTCGATATTTATTTATTATTATTATTTTGTTGGTTTCCTTTTTCTTTTTGTATTTTTACATTTTGTTTTTGCACTTTGGTTGTCCATCTTGTGTGCAGTTTTTCAGTGATTCTGTTGTGTTTCTGTGAATGCCCACAAGAAAATGAATCTCAGGGTTATATATGGTGACATATATGTACTTTGATATCAAATTTTGAGTTAGCAAGGCAATTGAACACAGAATTTAGAATATTATAGCACTGTACAGGCCTTTCAGCCCACAATGTGCTGACATTTTATCCTACTCAAAGATCAATCCATGCATTGATTCCCACATAGCCCAACATTTTAAAATTATCCCTGTCCCTACCTAAGGGTTTCTTAAATGTCGCTAACGTACCTGCCTCTATCACCACCACTGGCAGCGCGTATCTCGCACTCACCACTCTGTGTAAAAAGCCCTGACAACCCACCACCCCCAATTTTCTCCAATCACCTTTAAAATTTTGCCCTCTTGTATTAGGCAGTTCTGTCCTGAGAAAACAAAGTCTTCAGCTGTCAACTTGATCTATTCCTCTTATCGTCTTGCTCACCTACGTATGTCAAGTCACCTCCTTCGCACCAAAGAGAAAAGCCCTAGCTCACTCAACCTACCTTTATAAGACATCCTCTCTAACCATGACATCATCCTGATAAATCTCCACTGCACTGTTTTTAAAGCTTCCACATCCTTCCTGTAATGAGGTGACCAGAACTGAACACAATATTCCAAGTGTGGTTAGCCAGGGTCTTATAGAGCTGCAACATTACCTCGTGGCACTCGCACTCGAACTCAAATCCTGTCTAATGACGGCCTGCACACCATATTGCTTTCTTAACAACCATAGGCTGTTTGAAGGTCGGTGAGTTGGAAGGGCTTTGGGCACTGTGGTTTGCAGTTTGGTACCTCAGGAGGGTGGAGCTGGTTGGTGGAAGAAGTTTGTTTGGATGGTTTCATAGGGTCTCCAATGGTCAGCAGCTAAATGGTTTCTAGGGCATCTCTGGGGCCTGTGGGGGGAGTCATTGCAGCCACGCTGTCATATCATGGCTGGCACGCTTGATATTAGTTTGCTATTGATATAGTGAACAGTTCTTGTTTCATTTTTCAATGAGACAGATGATACCATACATCGAGTAGTAAAAGGAAAATTTCTGTTTGAGGGAAAGTGCAGTGCTGGTAGATCAATCAAGTGCGAGGGCCACATTGAGGGAGAGTGGGAGATCAGGCTGAGCTCATCTTACCACGATAGAAGGCAGACAGCCAAGGGCAGAAGAAACCACTTCCCACAAGCTAACCTTGGAGGGTCAGGGTGCTGGTCAGTGTCAGGGTTCAAGCTCAGTTTGCCAACTCCCTACCCAATTAATTTCCCACTTCAAACCACTCTCCCCACTCTCCATCGATCCTTCCACAGATCCTTACCAAGGCCTGTCAGAAAGCAACCAGACTCATGCCTGATCTGAGAAGACAATTTGAGGGAGTGAGCCAGCTCCCTCAACAGTACAAGCCTGCCCACCTTCAAAATGGTGGCATCTGTCATTATGAACTCTCACCATCCACAGTGTTTCCCTCTTCTCACTACTACCATCAGGCAGGAGGTACAGGAGCCTGAAGACCAACACACAACGTTTTAGGAACAGCTTCTTCTCCCTCCAGCATCAGATTTCTGGATAGTCCATGAACACATATCTCATTACTCTTTTTTTATTGTCACTTATAGTAATTTTATGTCTTGCACTGTATTGCCACAAAACGAGAAATTTTGTGGCGTATGTCAGTGATAATAAACTCGATTCTGATTCTGGATCCATTTCCAAACTAATATTTATTTCTGTGTCACACAGAAGCCCACCATTTTATTGACCCTAGTCAGGCTCTCAGAGAATTCCATCACTTCCACTCCCCCATTTAATTCTCTAAATACTATTCTGCAACTTGGCTAACAACTACCACCCACCACCTATCTACACAAGGAACAATTTACAATGGCCAGTTAACCTACCAACCCACATACCTGTGGGATGGGGGAATCAACCAGCATAACTAGAAGAGACCCACGCAGCCACAGGAAAGAATGTATGAAGTCCACGCAGACAGTGCGGGTGAACAAGATCACTTCTGGGTCAGTGGCACGCTACCTGCTGCTCTGTTGCTATACAGAGAGAACAAAGAGCTCTACAGCACAGTACAAGCCCTTCAGCCCGGGACGGTGTGCCAACCTTTTAACCCACTATAAAATCAATCTAACCCTTCTCGCTTACATAGCCCTCTAATTTTCTACCACCCATGTGCCTGTCTAAGAGTTTTTTTAAATGTCCCTAAAACATCTGTCTCTACCGCTACCCTTAGGAAGGTGTTTCATGCACCCTTTACCCTCTAGGTAAAGATGTTATCTCCGCCATTCCCTCTGTACTTTTCACCAATCATATGCCCCCTGTTATTAGTCTCTCATCTTCCGTCACTCCAAAGATAAAAGCCCCAGCCTGCTCAACCTCTCCTCATAAGACATGCACTCTAATCTAGGCAATGTGCTTACTAATCCAGGCCACATGGTATGTTCTGGAAAAGCATATAATAATGTTTAACCAGCTTTTGCCTTACAACAAGGAAGTTACTCCTTGGACAACACTTGTTTAAAGTATTGCAGAAATTATTCATCAGGATGAAAGTTCTTGGCCCGAAACATCAGCTGTTAATCCTCTCCATAGATGCTGCCTGACCTGCTGAGTTCTTCCAGCATTTTGTGTGTGTTACTCTGGATTTCCAGTATCTGCAGAATCTCTTGTGTTCACATTTGAAACTTCTACCTTTGTGCGACACACTGCTATTTACCCGTACTAATTAAGTGCTCTTATCAAAGTCTTTGAAATCTAATCATCCATTTGCCCAAAGGCATCTCTTCGCTTATTAAATAAGCTGCAGATTAAGATAGTAAATGCAGACAAATAATCTTTGACAGGGGAGATGATTTGTAATGAGGATAAAAGTGAAGGGTTTTATTTTTCGATGATCCCAAGCTGAATGTGCAGACGCTGGAAAGGGGATTGTATCAGTGAGCTCGCTGTGTAACAAACGAGACTTGCCCATCCCATAGGACCGGAGACAGATGTAACTCACGACCGGCCGCACACTGTTGGCAGAAGATTAGCAGATCAGTGCTTAATGAGGCTTTCTCATTCATCAACGTGGAGTGTTCAGTCGCACAAGTACCGTCTGGGAATTCAGACGAGTGCCAGGAGCGATAGCAAGCTAGTGAGCAAGAGATCAAATTCCCATCGTTCGGGGAGGCCTTCTGGATACAGCCAGTATACAATGAACCTTTTGAAGTTGGATTTTCTGCCTAATCCAGTGAACGGCCTTAGTGCTTTATCAAGCGTAAAGCGAGTTGATTATCACCCATTGACTCGACCACAAACAGAACCCAGAGCTGATCAGCAGGTCAGGCGGCATCTGTGGAGGGAAATGGACAGTTGGTGTTTATGGATCAAAAACACTGATCAGTTGAAACACTGAACTTTGACCAGACTATTGAGTATGTGTGGAGGCTCAAGAAGCTGCAGGTGTTGGAACCTGGACCAACACACAAGAAGCTAGAAGAGGTCAGTGGGTCAGTCAGCAGCCGTAGAGGGAAGTGGACAATTGACGTTTTAGGTCCCGAACCTTTCCATTTCCCTCCACAGATGCAGCCTGAACCACTAAGTTCCTCCAGCATTTTGTGTGTGTTGATCTGGACACCCAGCATCTGAAATTCTACTCACACTCAGCAGTCCGGTCAAAGTTCAAAATTCAAAATAAATTTATTATCGAAGTACGTATAGATTACCATATCCTACCTTGGGATTCGTTTTCTTGCAGGCCTTTACAGGAGAAAAAAAAAAAGAAATGCAATAGAATTTACGAAAAGCCATACATAAACTGACAAAGACTGACAAGCAATCAATGTGCAAAAGAAGATGAACTGTGCATGTAAAAAATACAACTCAGAACTTGAGTTGTAAAGAATCCATGAAAGTGAGTCTGCAGGTCATAGAATCAGTTGGAGTTGTGGTGAGTTGTTATCCACACCGGTTCGGGAGCCTGATGGTTGTAGGGTAATAACTCCCTGAACCTGGTGGTGTAGGGCCTAGGGCTTCTGTACCTCCTGCCTCATGGTAATAGTAAGAAGAGGGCATAGCCTGGATGGTGGGGTCCTTGATAATGGATGCTAAAAGTACAACTTATAGTAAAGAGTTCCATTTAAGTGTCTGATAACATTGGGATAGAAGCTGTCCTTGAGCCTGGTAGTATGTGCTTTCAGGCTTTTGATTCTGATGGGAGATGGGAGAAGAGGGAATGTCCTTGGCTCATAATATCTGCGGTGAAGGAATGCTTAATTAAGCCAAATATCTTCTACCTGTATGATCCCTATTCTTGTGCGTGATCCATAGTACTTGTGGTCATGCCTTGAACTCTCTCATTTTTAGCTATCTGCCCCAAAGGCTGGGGGCGGGGGGATAGGTTGTGGGGAGGCATCTTCTGTTAACCGACCAGCTTGGCCGCCTCCTTCCTCTGGGCCCCGCACTTCCTTTCAGCCCGAATCTGAGGTTACTGCCTCTCTGCTGATTGCTGGCACCCTGTCCCCAAGGTTCACCTAGTCATCCCACCTACCACAGAGACTGATGTCTGTGATTGTCTTCATCCACAATGGCTCAAAAGCCCTATTTAAAAAATAGAAATACAATCCAAACAATTACAATGATTGAACATTTAAAAAATATTAAAATACCCCACACCTTTAACAACAATTAAGTACAGTTAAAGCAAATGAAATCAGGGAAATTAAGTCGTTCCCACTGTTCTGTTGGTATTGTCCTTTCCCACGGGTTCCACTCAGGAGTCCTGACCCTCACAATCTGCCTCATTATGATCTTGCACATTAACATTTACCTGAACTGCACCTTTTTTTGGGAGCTTTTACACTTTATTCTGAATTGTTATTCTTTTACTTTATTCTAGCTTAGTCACTGTGTGATGATTTGATATGTATGAACAGTATGCAAGACAAGCTTTTCATTGTATTTCAGTATATGTGACAATTGTAAACCAATCCCAATACCTGTCAAATGGTGAAAGGCCTAATTCTGCTCCTATATCATAGCTTTATTAGTCAGGACGTCAAAAGTTACAGGGAGAAGACAGGAGAGTGAGATTGAGAGGGATAATCAATTAGCCATGGAGCAAACTCAATGGGCTGAATGGCCTAATTCTGCTCCTTTGTCTTATGGTCTTATTAGTCAGGCTGGTGGACTTAAGTTGCTCTGCAAGGGTTGCAATGGAAGAGACGCTGACCAACACCTTGTCAAGTGGTTTTGGAGCGCCGTTGAGATTTTATTGTTTTTGTGACTTGAAAAGTGCAGTGATGTTGTTGGATAAACTCCCTGACTCACTGAAGGGACATGAATGAGTTCCTAGTGGGCGAGATGCATTGTGCGTCATTAGCATTGTATGCCTGTCGTGATGTATGTTATGAGTCAGATGACTTAGTGACCAGGGTGATGACGGGGATGGAGGGATTGGATTATGAAGGGTGATTACATAAATAGGGCAAGGTTTGGGGGGGGGGGGTAATCCGAGTGGCGAGCTCAAATGATTAAGTAATGTGAAACATGGCATTTCACCTTATCCAGCACAGCAAAACTACAGCAACTTTTACTTCTGGAGGGGAAAAAAATCAAAACTAATCATTGGAAATATTATTTCAGTCTGTGAATGTATCTGTGGAACAGCCTCCCTAGGGAGGCAGTGGAAGCAGATAGTGTTGATTCATTTAAATGCAAATTAGATAGACTTCTTTCAGAAAATAGCATTTTGTGATACAGTATTGTGAGTAATTTGAGACATAACGTGTGTTGCTTGTAGCACTCCTGGGAATGAAAGACTTGTATTTCTATAGAGCCTTTTACATTTCTTTCAGGCCATTTGAAGTGTTTGTGAAGTTCAAAAAAGTTCAGTGTAAATTTATTATCACTTATATGTCACTGTATACTACCTTGGAACTCATTTTCTTGCAGGCATTCACTGTAGAACAGGGAAACACAATAGAATCAAAGAAAAACTACACAAAAAGACTGACAAACAACCAATGTTGCAAAGACATTGGCAAATCAGAATCAGGTTTATTATCATCACTGGCATGTGACGTGAAATTTGTTAACTTAGCAGCAGCAGTTCAATGCAATACATAATCTAGCAGAGAGAAAAAATAAATAAAATGATAATACTAAATAAAATAATAATAAATATAATAATAATAAAAACAAGTAAATCAATTATGTATATTGAATGATTTTTAAAAAGTGCAAAAACAGAAATACTGTATATTTAAAAAAAAGTGAGGTAATGTCCAAAGATTCAATGCCCATTTAGGAATTGGATGGCAGAGGGGAAGAAGCTGTTCTTGAATTGCTGTGTGTGTGCCTTCAGGCTTCTGATGGTAACAGTGAGAAAAGTGCATGCCCTGGGTGCTGGAGGTCCTTAAGAATGGACGCTGCTTTTCTGAGACACCGCTCCCTGAAGGTGTCCTGGGTACTTTGTAGGCTAGTATCCAAGATGGAGCTGACTAGATTTAAAACCTTCTGCAGCTTCTTTCGGTCCTGCGCAGTAGTCCCTCCATATCAGACAGTGATGCAGCCTATCAGAATGCTCTCCATGGTACAACTATAGAAGTTTTTGAGTGTATTTGTTGACATGCCAAATCACTTCAAACTCCTAATAAAGTATAGCCACTGTCTTGCCTTCTTTATAACTGCATCGATATGTTGGGACCAGGTTAGATCCTCAGAGATCTTGACAGCCAGGAACTTGAAACTGCTCACTCCCTCAACTTCTGATCCCTCTGTGAGGATTGGTATGTGTTCCTTCGTCTTACCCTTCCTAAAGTCCACAGTCAGCTCTTTTGTCTTACTGACGTTGAGTGCCAGGTTGTTGCTGTGGCATCACTCCACTAGTT
Source organism: Mobula hypostoma (assembly GCF_963921235.1). Classification (NCBI taxonomy): domain Eukaryota; kingdom Metazoa; phylum Chordata; class Chondrichthyes; order Myliobatiformes; family Myliobatidae; genus Mobula; species Mobula hypostoma. Next base: position 21,560,810 of record NC_086097.1, read on the forward strand.
AAAATAAATAAAGAACTTCTCAAAATAAATAAATAAATAATACGGAGGACATGGGTTGTTCCCACCAATCCATCCAGCCTCCTCTTTGACTTTCTACCATCAGGCAGGAGACTCTGATGCATAAAGACAAAAATGGTCAGGATGGGGAACAGTTTCTTCTCTCAGGCCGCTGGGCTTCTGAATTCCCTGTCACATCGTATTCAAAGTGTCACTGGTTAATCTGTTCTGTATCTGACAATATTTAATTTATGTACTTTTATTTGTGCACAATTCATCTGTAGATTTAATCCTTACTTTCCTAAGTTATCGTGTATTAAATGTGTGTTAATTGTACTTCTGTGCTTTACTCCCGGGTCTGAATAAAAGTTGTCTTATTTCACAGAATACACCTATGTGGTGAAATGACAATGAACTTGACTTGACTTGACTTGAATTGCTGAGTCCTTGAAAGTGAGTTCACAGGTTGTGGAATCAGTTCAGCGTTGGGGTGAGTGAAGCTATCCACTCTGGTTCAGGAGCCGGATGGTTGCAGGGTAATAACTGTTCCTGAATCTGGTGCTGTGTGATTTAAGGCTCCTGTGCTTCATTCCCGATGGCAGCAGGGAGTATGACTTGGATGGAGGGGTCCACGTTGTGGAAGTGCTCCCTGGAGGTGTGCTCAGTGGTGGAGAAGGGTTTTCCTCTGATGGACTGGCTGTGTCCACGGCTTTTTGGAGGTTTTTCCACTCATGTGCATTGGTGTTTCCATACTGGACCACGCTGAAATGTAGAAATGTGTAGCCAATGTGGGAAGTATGTAGCCAATTGTGCACAGCATGCACCCAAAATAACAGATAATATTTTCAAGCAAACAACAGGAATTCTGCAGCTGCTGGAATTTCCCTTTAGTACCTACCGACTGAGGGAGATATATTGGTCAGGACATTGGAAAGCCCTCCTCTACACTTCTTCGAATTTTTTTGGGGATATTTAACATCCACCTTATGTTAATGTCCCAGCATTTCTTCAGTCTTTGTTTCTCTACTGAACTTGATACTAATTGATCCGAGGCAAGAGTTATTCTGACTGACCTACATTTAAATCTTGAAGCAACAGCAAAACAAGCCTCTTTCCACCCTCCCACCTGCAGCCTCTAGGCACCAGGCTTTAGTCATTGGGCTCTGATTCTGGACTTCTGATCGACTTTCAGGCTCCAACCTTTGGTTTCAACTCCCCACTTAGCCGATGATGGTTCCCTGAACACTAGTCACGGCAACTGAGTGATCCTACCTGATATATGGACCTCTGGTCGCTGGCCTTCAAGTGCAGAGTGGAGGCCTGAACAATGGATGTCCTTCATCACCATGCACGCTGCTGGCCTTCGAACGCAGAGTGGGGGCTAGACCGCGGGTGCCCTTTGTCTCCTGACCATGTTGTTAGATACTGAATGTGGATTACGGAGTGGAGGGCTGACCTTTAATTCCAACACATCCCTGTCCGTAAACCCGAATCTGACATCTAGCTTCTTCACAAAACCGTCCCTAAACCTTAACCTGACTTTTAACTCCCCTTTCCGTCACCAATATCAACCCAATGATCTTAAAATAACAACTATCTCTAAGACATGATCTCGATGGAAACCACAGCTTGGCACCATCTTTAAAAAAGTCTATAATAGCTCTATGTGAGATCAATCCAACTAACCCCACCTCCTTGGTTCTCCCCATGTCCCTGCAAACTCTTTTCTGTCATGAACGTACCCAGCTTCCTTCTGATTTCCACTGGTAAATAGTTTTTTCCTCACTTACATTTGATTTGTTTACCAGTCACTTCCTTTCTATGTTCCCTGTGTCTTGACCCTTCCACTGATGGGAACCGTTCCTCTCCATCCATTGACTACAGATTCTTCAGGATTTTAAATACTTCTATCAGATCTCCATCCAACCTTGGCCTAGATGAACATCAAGTCTATCCACAACCATTCCTCTGTTCTTGAGTTATTTTACTAAATGTCCTTTGCATTCGCTCTGAAGCCTTTATATCTTATCTGAAGTATGTCAGCAAACTGGGCACCTTACTCCAGTGGTGCTAAACTAATGTCTTATCTGCATTCATCATAGCATCATGCTCTTGTACATTGAAGGACAACCCAGCCAGGGAATTGAGAAGATTGCTTCAGGATGTTGGCTTCATCGCATGCCTCCCTTGTGACCCCTTGTGACCTTCTTTGTCTAAAGATAGCAGCAGATGCCAGACCATTCTACTTGCAAAAGGAATTAGTTGGAAGTTCAAAGAATTATTCAACAAAAGTTCTGGCACATACATGGCACCTCGTACGCAGTAAAATGGTCCAAAGAGCTTTGCAGGAGCATTAGCAAACAGAGTTTGATAATGAGATGTGTTATGGTAACTGCTCTGTCCAACACCACAAAAAACTGCCAAAAGTTGTGGACACAGCTCAGCACATCATGGAAACCAGCCTTCCCTCCATGGACTCTACCAAACTTCTTGCTGTCTTAGAAAAGCAGCCAGCATTACCAAAGACCTCACCCACCCCAGATGTTTCCTCTGCTCCCCTGTTCCATTGGGAAGAAGATACAAAAGGCTGAAAGCACGTTCCACCAGGCTCAAGGCATCAGAGTCTTGAACCGACCTCTTGTGCAATAAGATGGACTCTTGACTCCATGATCTACTTTGTTATGGCCTTGCATCTCATTGTCCAGTCCTAAGTGTAACACTTTAGTCTGCATTCTGTTATTGCTTTCCTTATCCATCTCAATGTACTGATGTGATTAAATGATCTATATGGATGGCATAAGGAGATGGCGGAACCAGTAACCAAAGTGTGGATGATGATGAACATTTTAATACAGGAGAGAGGGACTGAAGTGATGTTTAACAGATTTCCTAATACAGCACGCAAGCTAATTCAGTTAAACATGACCAACATTAATTGCACAATTCTGGGCAAAAGTCTCAGGCATGTATATATAGCTAGGGTGCCTAAGACTTCTGCAGAATACTGTAGTAATTTTATGTATTGCACTGTACTGCTGCTACAAAAGAAATCATGACATATGTCAGTGATGATAAGCCTGATTCTGATACGGGTCTCTATGGCGGACTGAGAGTGGGAAGGGGCCAGGCAGAGGGGAATCATGGTTGGGAGAAGGTGAAGGGAGATGGGAGGGAGTGGGAAGTTCCAGAAAGGCATTCTGTAATGATCAATAAACCAATTGTTTGGAATCAAATGACCTTGCCTGGTGTCTCAAAGCTGGGTTTGTCTGCATTGGCCCCTGGCATTCCTTCTTTGCCCCACACCCCTCCCGTGGCTCGGCAGTCCACCTTCTCCATTCCCAACATTCTTTGCTCCTGCCAGACTTACAAACTCTCTCGGTCCTCCACATTGACACATACGATAATGTGCAAAAGTGTGTGTGTCCAGGATTTTTGAACAATACTGTGTATTGCTAAAACAAATCAAAGGTGATAATTTGGAAATATTTTGAGCAATTCCCACCCACCCCTGAAGGTCAAATCTATAAGTTTGCAGCATATTTGGGTATGGGTTCATCGATACTTGATTTTAACTACCTTTGTTTTACCAATGGTTATATTTTCACATTTACCACAAGATAATCAGTAGAAGAAGTAAGTAGAGACGACCTGCTTTACCTATAGAATCAGAATCAGGCATATGTTGTGAAATGTGTTGTTTTACAGCAGTAGTGCATTGCATACATAAATTACTAAAAATCATAATAATAATAAATAAATAACGCAAAAGAGGAATTATGAGATATATTTCATAGGTTCATGGAATATTCAGAACCATAGAACCATAGAAATTACAGCACAGAAACAGGCCCTTTGGCCCTTCTTGGCTGTGCCGAACCATTTCCTGCCTAATCCCACTGACCTGCACACGGACCATATCCCTCCATACACCTCCCATCCATGTATCTGTACAATTTATTCTTAAATGTTAAAAAAGAACCTGCATTTACCACCTCGTCTGGCAGCTCATTCCATACTCCCACCACTCTCTGTGTGAAGAAGCCCCCCCTAATGTTCCCTTTAAACTTTTCCCCTCTCACCCTTAACCTATGTCCTCTGGTTTTTATCTCCCCTTGCCTCAGTGGAAAAAGCCTGCTTGCATTCACTCTATCTATACCCATCATAATTTTATATACCTCTATCAAATCTCCCCCCATTCTGCTACGCTCCAGGGAATAAAGTCCTAACCTATTCAACCTTTCTCTGTAACTGAGTTTCTCAAGACCCGGCAACATCCTTGTAAACCCTCTCTGCACTCTTTCAACCTTATTTATATCCTTCCTGTAATTTGGTGACCAAAACTGAACACAATACTCCAGATTCGGCCTCACCAATGCCTTATACAACCTCATCATAACATTACAGCTCTTATACTCAATACTTTGATTAATAAAGGCCAATGTACCAAAAGCTCTCTTTACAACCCTATCTACCTGTGATGCTACTTTTAGGGAATTTTGTATCTGTATTCCCAGATCCCTCTGTTCCACTGCACTCCTCAGTGCCTTACCATTAACCCTGTATGTTCTACGTTGGTTTGTCCGTCCAACGTGCAATACCTCACACTTGTCAGTATTAAACTCCATCTGCCATTTTTCAGCCCATTTTTCCAGCTGGTCCAATTCCCTCTGCAGGCTCTGAAAACCTTCCTCACTGTCTACTACACCTCCAATCTTTGTATCATCAGCAAACTTGCTGATCCAATTTACCACATTATCATCCAGATCATTGATATAGATGACAAATAACAAGGACCCAGCACTGATCCCTGTGGCACACCACTAGTCACAGGCCTCCACACAGAGAAGCAATTCTCTACCACCACTCTCTGGCTTCTTCCATTGAGCCAATGTCTAATCCAATTTACCACCTCTCCATGTATACCTAGCGACTGAATTTTCCTAACTAACCTCCCATGCGGGACCTTGTCAAAGGCCTTACTGAAGTCCATGTAGACAATATCCACTGCCTTCCCTTCATCCACTTTCCTGGTAACCTCCTCGAAAAACTCCAACAGATTGGTCAAACATGACCTACCACGCACAAAGCCATGTTGACTCTTCCCTAATAAGCCCCTGTCTATCCAAATGCTTGTAGATTCTGTCTCTTAGTATTCCCTCCAATAACTTACCTACTACTGACATTAAGCTCACCGGCCTATAATTTCCCGGATTACTTTTCGATCCTTTTTTAAACAACGGAACGACATGAGCCACTCTCCAATCCTCCGGCACTTCACCCGTAGACAGCGACATTTTAAATATTTCTGCCAGGGCCCCCACAATTTCAACACTAGTCTCCTTCAAGGTCCTTCAAGGGAACACTCTGTCAGGTCCCAGGGATTTATCCACTTTAATTTTCCTCAAGACAGCAAGCAGCTCCTCCTTTTCAATCTGTACAGTTTCCGTGGTCTCACTACTTGATTCCCTCAATTCCATAGATTTCATGCCAGCTTCCTTAGTAAATACAGACGCAAAAAACCCATTTAAGATCTCCCCCATTTCCTTTGGTTCCGCACAAAGCCGACCACTCTGATCTTCAAGAGGACCAATTTTATCCCTTACAATCCTTTTGCTCTTAATATACTTGTAAAAGCTCTTTGGATTATCCTTCACTTTGACTGCCAAGGCAACCTCATGTCTTCTTTTAGCCCTCCTGATTTCTTTCTTAAGTATTTTCTTGCACTTCTTATACACCTCAAGCACCTGATTTACCCCGTTTCCTATACATTTCATACAACTCCCTCTTCTTCTTTATCAGAGTTGCAATATCCCTTGAGAACCAAGGTTCCTTATTCCTATTCAATTTGCCTTTAATCCTGACAGGAACATACAAACTCTGCACTCTCAAAATTTCCCCTTTGAAGGCTTCCCACCTACCAATCACATCTTTGCCAGAGAACAACCTGTCCCAATCCACGCTTTTTAGATCCTTTCTCATTTCTTCAAATTTGGCCGCCTTCCAGTTCAGAACCTCAACCCTAGGACCAGATCTATCCTTGTCCATGATCAAATTGAAACTAATGGTGTTATGATCACTGGAACCAAAGTGCTCCCCTACACAGACTTCTGTCACTTGCCCTAATTCGTTACCTAACAGGAGATCCAACATTGCATCCCCTCTAGTTGGTCCCTCTATATACTGATTTAGAAAACTTTCCTGAACACATTTTACAGACTCTAAACCATTTAGACCCCTAACAGTATGGGAGTCCCAATCAATGTATGGAAAATTAAAATCTCCTACCACCACAACTTTATGTTTCCTGCAGTTGCCTGCTATCTCTCTGCAGATTTGCTCTTCCAAGTCTCGTTGACTATTGAGTGGTCTGTAATACAATCCCACTAATGTGGCCATACCTTTCCTGTTTCTCAGCTCCACCCATAAGGACTCAGTAGACAAGCCCTCTAATTTGTCCTAATCTGTTCGCAGAAGGGAAGAAGCCGTTCCTAAATTGTTGAGTGTGTGTCTTCAGGCTCCTGAACCTCCTCTCTGATGGTAGTAATGAGCAGAAGGATTGAGCCAAATGGTAGGGGGTCCTTAATGATGGACTCTGCCTTCTTGAGGCACTGCCTTTTGAAGATGGCTTTGAAAGCGAAGAGAGTTGTGCCTGTGATGAAACTGGCTGAGTCTACAATGCCCTGAAACCTCTTTCAATCCCGTACATTGGAGCCTTCGTACCAGATGGTGATGCAACTAGTCAGAATGCTCTCCACTGTACATCTGTTAAAGTTTGTAAGAGTCTTTGGTGACATCACGATAGAGTAGTGGTTAGCACAATGCTTTACAGTACAAGCGACCCAGGTTCATTTCCTGCCGCTGCCACTAAGGAGTTTGTATGTTCTCCCTGTGACTGAGTGGGTTTCCTCTGGGTACACCAGTTTCTGCCCACTGTCCAAAGACGTACCGGTCGGTAGGTTAATTGGTCGTTGAAACCGTACCATGCGTAGGCTAGGGTTAAATTGGGGGCGATTGCTGGGTGGCATGGCTTGAAGGGCTGGAGGGGTCTATTCCACACTGTATCTCAAACAATAAATAAATTAACAAATCTCCTCAAATTCCTAATGAAATCATGTGTTACATGGTGTTATTGAGGCAAATAGCAATGAGAAATTGTAGAATTCTATGAAAGAGGAAGGAGTAGAGGTTGTCCTTGATGATGTGGGGATAGAAAGGGGAAGACTCCAGATCAGGCTTGCTGGGACCAATGGCTTATTCCTCTGCTGAAATTCCTTACTCCATGTGATTGTACAGTTTATCTTTTAGAAAGACGTCCAAGGTGTCATTTGCCCATGATCAATTGATTTGCTGTTTAACCACAGCTTGATGCCGTTGGTGCACAGAGAGTAACCAAGTGGCCTATTCAACGTATTCTGTCTTGACTCAGTAGATTACTGGTCCAGTGAGTAGCATCACTAAGTTTCAGTGCATTGAATGTATTCTCCAAGTACATTTACTGGTGTAGAATGCTTAGATTCAGTGAGAAAATAATACTTCTGTATATTAGCTACAATTGACTGACTGATGGCTGCACTCCAGTTTCTGACTGGATCATAATCAACATAGACAAACAAGATGCATTGGAGAGCTCTGCAGTAATGCAGTGCATCTTCCTTACATCTGCATTGGCCTACTGGCTGCATTACGGACACATTTTTAAGCTGGAGTAAAGCTTAGCTACAGTGATGTAAATCAAATGGAAATCTGCAGCTGCTTCAAATCTGAAATAAAGAAAACAGAAACTGGTGGAAAAGTCATTTAGTTTTTCACTAACTTTTTTATTCTTCATTCCTTCCTTCCTTCTGTCCATCCCTTCTTCCTTCTTCTTCCTTCCTTCCTTCCTTCCTCCCCTCCCCTCCCCTCCCCTCCCCTCCCCTTCTTCCTTCCTTACCTTACTATCTTCCCTTTTTTCTTCCATTCCTACCTTCTTCCTTCCTTCCTTCCTTCCTTCCTTTCCTTCTTCCTCTTTCCTTTCTCCCTTCCCATCTTTTCTTCCTTCCTTCCTTTCTTTTTCTTTCCTTCCTTCCCTCCCTCCCCTCCCTTCCTTCCTTCCTTCCTTCCTCTCCTTCCTCCCTTTTCTTCCCTTCCTTCCTTCCCTTCCTTCCCTTTCTTCCTTCCTTCCCTCCCTCCCCTCCCTTCCTTCCTTTCTTCCTTCCTCTCCTTCCTCCCTTTTCTTCCCTTCCTTCCTTCCCTTCCTTCCCTTTCTTCCTTCCTTCCCTCCCTCCCTTTCTTCCCTCCCTTCCTTCCCTTTCTTCCTTCCTTCCCTTCCCTCCCTCCCTTTCTTCCCTTACCTTACTCTCTTCCCTTTTTTCCTTCCTTCCTTCCTTCCTTCCTTTCCTTCTTCCTCTTTCCTTTCTCCCTTCCCATCTTTTCTTCCTTCCTTCCTTTCTTTTTCTTTCCTTCCCTCCCTCCCTTTCTTCCCTTACCTTACTCTCTTCCCTTTTTTCCTTCCTTCCTTCCTTCCTTCCTTTCCTTCTTCTTTCCTTTCTCCCTTCCCATCTTTTCTTCCTTCCTTCCTTTCTTTTTCTTTCCTTCCTTCCCTCCCTCCCCTCCCTTCCTTCCTTCCTTCCTTCCTCTCCTTCCTCCCTTTTCTTCCCTTCCTTCCTTCCCTTCCTTCCCTTTCTTCCTTCTTCCCTCCCTCCCCTCCCTTCCTTCCTTTCTTCCTTCCTCTCCTTCCTCCCTTTTCTTCCCTTCCTTCCTTCCCTTCCTTCCCTTTCTTCCTTCCTTCCCTTCCCTCCCTCCCTTTCTTCCCTTACCTTCCTTCCTTCCCTTACCTTACTCTCTTCCCTTTTTTCTTCCATTCCTACCTTCTTCCTTCCTTCCTCTCCTTCCTTCCTCTCCTTCCTTCCTCTCCTTCCTTCCTCTCCTCTCCTTCCTTCCTCTCCTTCCTTCCTCTCCTCTCCTTCCTCTCCTCTCCTTCCTTCCTCTCCTTCCTTCCTCTCCTTCCTTCCTCTCCTTCCTTCCTCTCCTTCCTTCCTCTCCTTCCTTCCTCTCCTTCCTTCCTCTCCTTCCTTCCTCTCCTTCCTTCCTCTCCTTCCTTCCTCTCCTTCCTTCCTTCCTCTCCTTCCTTCCTTCCTCTCCTTCCTTCCTTCCTCTCCTTCCTTCCTTCCTCTCCTTCCTTCCTTCCTCTCCTTCCTTCCTTCCTCTCCTTCCTTCCTTCCTCTCCTTCCTTCCTTCCTATCCTTCCTTCCTTCCTCTCCTTCCTTCCTTCCTTCCTCTCCTTCCTTCCTTCCTTCCTCTCCTTCCTTCCTTCCTTCCTCTCCTTCCTTCCTTCCTTCCTCTCCTTCCTTCCTTCCTTCCTCTCCTTCCTTCCTTCCTTCCTCTCCTTCCTTCCTTCCTTCCTCTCCTTCCTTCCTTCCTTCCTCTCCTTCCTTCCTTCCTTCCTCTCCTTCCTTCCTTCCTTCCTCTCCTTCCTTCCTTCCTTCCTCTCCTTCCTTCCTTCCTTCCTCTCCTTCCTTCCTTCCTCTCCTTCCTTATATTGTACTGTACAACAAACTTCACGACATACGTCAGTGATTATAAACCTGATACTGATCTGGTGTTTCGATCTGGAGACCCTTCTTCTTTTAGAGCATTACGGAGACTGAGCAAGTCAGAAAGCAGGCTAGTCGAAGTGGCAGAGAAGGCAGAGTAGGGGGTAATGTCTGTAATAGGGTGAAATGGCATTGTCTTCAATGAGACTCCTCTGTCTGTGTAATGTGTGGCTAATGTTGAGCAGTGGCGTAGTCTTGCTAAGCAGTCCCTCTGGATTGAGAATGTTGTGCTTCCAGTACAGTTCTGCAGGGTTTGACGAGGTCAGTGTTAAATCTGAGGACTCTGCTACCAGTGGAGAAGGAGATGGCTGATGGGGCAGTGGCAGGAAGGTAGCTTGCTAGGTGGTGCACTCCTCCCAGAGCCTCTTCATCTCTCTTCCCCTCTCTCAGTCCTGATGCAGGGTTCCACCAATGTTCCCTTTAAGGTGCGTGCACACATTTTTTGTTACAAGCACACAGAGGGATTTAAACTGCGCACAAAAGGTTGTCACCCTCTTCCTTGTTGGCATGTTAAGTATATTTCATGATCGTACACAATCACATTTCCTTTTCCGGTTTGTGACGCGGATGGTATTGACAACGCGGAGTTTGCAGTGATTTGTCTGCAGATTTTAGAACTGGCTTATTTATTTATGTTGTTTTTATTGAAGAAATTATTCAGTGTGCACATGTTGTTGTCACTGGGCAAAACACTGCACAGCACAAGAATCTTGCACACACTGGTCATTACAAATTAGAAGGAACATTGGTTTCAACTCCAAATATCAACAATTCGTATTAAGGTTGTGAGAGGCATAGATAGAGTGGACAGCCTGCACCATTTTCCCAGGGCGACAATGGCCAATACCAGAGGACACCCTTCTAAGATGAGTGGAGGAACATTTATTGGAGTTGTCAGAGGTACAGAGAGTGGTAAGAGCCTCAATGCGCTGCTGGGGATGGTGCGAGAGGCTGATACATTGGGGATATTTAAGAGACTCCCCGAGAGGTACATGAATGATAGAAAATTTGAGGGTTAAGGGGTATGTAGGAGCGAAGGATTAGATCGATCATGAAGTAGGTTTATATTGGTCAGCATCACATTATGTGCTGAAGGGCTGTACTATGCCATATTTTCTATTTTCTAGTTGAAAATAGTCTAGCTGCTTGACCCTCTCCTCCAACAAATTGTTTGTTGTTTCTGTAGCTCCTCTTGAACTTGAATTGTGAGTGCCAGAGCTAATGTTCCTTCTCCACTTGAAGTTGTTGTGGCCCAGGGATTCCTGAGAATTGCTGGGGATGCTACTTTTTTCCAAAAACCGTTTCCTCAGTTCCCCGGCACTTTGCTCTAAACTCTATCCGGCACCATCCTCTGTTGCCAGGAGATGCCAGTCATTCCTTCGCCATACTTTAAGATCAGCAAACCTTGGGTTTTACTGCAGTTCACCTTCAGTCCCCTGGCTATTCACCGAATCATAAGACCATAAGACACGGGAGCAGGATTAGACTTTTCAACCCATTGAGTCTGCTCCACTATTCTGTCATGGCTGATTATTATCCCTCTCAACCACACTTTCTTGCCTTCTCCTCGGAACCTTTGATGCCCTTACTAATCAAGAACGTATCAACCTCCGCTTTAAATATACCCAATGACTTGGCCTCCACAGCCGTCTGTGACAATGAATTCCACAAATTCATCACCCTCTGGCTAAAGAAATTCTTCCTCATCTCTGTTCTAAAGGGATGTCCTTCTATTCTGAGACTGTGCCCTCTAGTCCCAAACTCCTCCACTATAGGAAACATCCTCTCCTTGTTCAATCCTCTCAGCAGGCATGAAAGACACAACTTAGTCCTTCTTAAACAGGTGGTTGTCAAAACATAATTAATGTGCGTTTTAAACCATTTGTGGAATCACTGTTGGCCTGGACTGATAAATATCATAACCCACTTTTAGCATTCCTGTGTGCAATTTAGCTTTCCATTAACTTTTTAAAAATAGTCTTTGTTTAAGTGCTGACTGGAAATGGCTAGAAGGACTCTCTGAACCAATCACATGAAAGGAACTGAATTAATATCCTCAGATGGTCATTAATCTTTTGCTTCTTATTCATTCAAGGGATGGATTTTTTGCCTGGCGCTCTTTGTCCTTCAACAGCGTGGCTGGCTGGGCCATTTCTGTGGCTTCTGAGACATCAGCCATTGCTCCAGGGACACTGTGTGCTAAACCAGCTGTCCTTAGCCCTGACCCAGTTCCTCTCACTCAGTGTACAGAAGCATTTACCAGCGACTTCACTTCTGCCCGCTGAGCATTGGCCTGTGACATCTGTTAGGCTTGTCAGAGGGTCAAGTTAAGGGAGTCACCAGTCTGAGGCACAGGTCCATGGGAGGTGCCAACAGGGTGTCTGAGATTGCCTGTCTGGGAGCTTGTAATGCTAATGTCCTGGAGCACATTTACAAGGAGCGCTGCCACAGTGTAGCAGAATCCATCATCAAGAACCCCCAACCATGCAGGCCGTGCTCTCTTCTCACTGCTGCCACTGGAGAGAAGATACAGGAGCTTCCGTTCCATACCACCAGGTTCAGGAACAGTTATAGCGCTTCAACCATCAGGCTCCTGAACCAGCGCGAATAACTTCACTCACCCCAACACTGAACTGATTCCACAACCCTTGGAGTCACTTTCAAGGACTCGACTACTCATGTTCTCAGCATAATTTATTGATTTATCTATTTATTTACCTTTGTTTATTATTTGTTTTATTGTGTTTACATAATTTGTCTTTTGCACATTGATTGTCAGTATTTGTGTGTAGTTTTTCATTGATTCTATTGTATTTCCTTGTTTCACTGTGAATGCTTGCAAGGAAATGAATCTCAGGGTGGTATATGGCGACATATATATACTTTGATAATAAAATTTACTTTGAACTTTGGAGTTAGAGCATTTTTGGACCCTTTGGCCTGTCAAGTCCTTGCTGACTATCAGGTACCCATTTTGCATTAGTCTTATACTAAACTCATTTTAATCTCCCTATATTCTCAACGACACCCCCTTCCACTACCAAGATTGTGTCTCACACCACATGCTAAGGGTAATTATATTATCTTACCAACCCACTCATCATTGGGAGACGGGATGAAACTAGAACACCCGGAGAAAATCCACGAGCTACAGGATGAACATGCAAACTCCGCACAGACATATTATTTGAGGTCAGGATTGAATCTCATTCTCTGTAGTTGTGAGATACACCTAGTCACAAATGCCTTACAAGGCCATTTTTGCCATACATGTGGTACAGCAAAATTCTCCTTCTTCACCTCCCCACCGCAACCCCCAGCTCCATCATCACTGCCAATGTTAGTATATCGGACATGCTTCCGAGGAAACAGCAGATCCAGCCCACTTGGAAAGCTTGCTAAATACAGTTGCCTTCTTAAGGACTGCCAGCAAATATGTATATACTCTTGTAGATGTTGGAGCTTCACTTTGGTCACCCTGAAACTTTGACATGATCATGGAAACCCCTTTATTTATTCACCTCTTCACCTATCCTTCTATCTATCTACCATCCATCTGCCATCTATCTATTTATCCAGTCATGTATGTATGTATCTATCTATCTATCTATTTATCCATCTATCCATCTATCCATCTATCATAGCCTGGGTGGTACTGGTAGAAAAAGTATTTATAACCCGTCCTTAATTTTCATTGTGAAAATGGTGCTAAGCTTTCTTTGTGAACTGCTGCAGTTCTTGTGATGAATCTGTTCCTATTGCTGTTGGGTAGAGAGTTTCAAGGTTAAGCTTTGCCCTGAGAAACTCCTGGATATTTCGCAGAAACTCCTGTAAACACTGATACGCTCCTAGGGAACCCTTTAAATCCTGACACACTCTCAGGGACTCATTTAACCTTGACATACTCCCAGACACCCCTTTAACCCTGACACATTCCCAGAGACCCCTGTAAACACTGACACACTCCCAGAGATCCCCTTTAACCCTGACAAACTCCTAGAGACCCCATTAACCCTGACACACTTCCAGGAACCCCTATAATGCTGACACACTCTGAGAGATGTCAATGAGCCTGACCACTCCCAGACACCCCTTTAACCCTGACACACTCCTACGGATCCCTTTAGCCCTGACAAACTTCCAGAGACCTCATTAACCCTGACACAATCCCAGAGACCTACATCCTTTGAAATATTGTTTATAGTTCCTTCACTAATAAGACCACAAGACATAGGAGCAGAATTAGAATATTTGGCCTTTCAAGTCTGCTCCACCATTCAATCATTTTTCCACTCTTCAACCCCATTTCCTGGCCTTCTCCCTGTAACCTTTGATGCTGTGTCGAATCAAGAACCTATCAAGCTCTGCCTTAAATACACCCAATGACCTGGCCTCCACAGCTTCCCGTGGTAAAAAGTTCCACAAATTCACCACCCAAAGGCGAAAGAAATTTCTCTGCATCTCTGTTTTAAATGGACGCCCCTCTATCCTGAAGCTGTGCCCTCTTGTCCTCGACTCCCCACCATGGGAAACATCTTTTCCATATCTACTCTGTCTTGGCCTTTCAACATTCAAAAGGTTTCACTGAGATCTCCCCCACCTCCTTCTAAGTTCCAACGAGTACCAACCCAGTGCCATCAAATGTTCTTCGTATGATAACCCTTTCATTCCTGGAATCATCCTTGTGAACCGCTCTGGCCCCTCTCCAATGCCAGCACATCTTTTCTTAGATGATCTAAGAAATCTAACAGTTTCTTAGATGAAACTGTTGACAATACTCAAGGTGAGGCCTCACGGGTGCCTTATAAAGCCTCAGCATCACATCTCTGCTTTTGTGTTCTAGACCTCTTGAAATGAATGCTAACATTGCATTTGCCTTCCTCTTTACCGACTCAACCTGCAAGTTAACCATTAGGATGTTCTGCACGAGGACTCCCATATCCCTTTGCATCACAGATTTTTGTGTTTTCTCCCTGTTTAGAAAATAATCTGCACATCTATTTCTACTACCAAAGTGCATGGCCATGCATTTTCCAACATTGTATTTTATTTGCCACTTTCTTGCCCATTCTCCTAATCTGTATGTCCTTCTGCATCCTACCGGTTTCCTCAACACTACCTGCCCCAATCTTTGTATCATCTGCAAACGTGCAACAAAGCCATCTATTCCATCATCTAAATTATTGATATACAGAATAAAAAGAAGCAGTCCCAACACTGACTCCTGTGAAGCACCACTAGTCACTGGCAGCCAACCAGATAAGGATCACTTTATTCCCACTCGCTGCCTCCTACTTATCAGCCAATGCTCTAACCATGATAGTAACTTTCCTGTAATACCTTCGGCTCTGTACTTGAAAAAGTTTTTACTATCCACTTTTATATTGTCTGCTAGCTTGCTTTCATATTTCATCTTTTCCGTTCTAATGATTCTTTTAGTTGCTCTGTAGGTTTTTAAAAGATCCCAAATCCTCTATCTTCCCGCTAATTTTTGCTTTGTTGTATGCCCTTTCTTTTGTTTTTACATTAACTTTGACTTCCCTTGTCAGCCATGGTTGTACTATTTTGCCATTTGAGTATTTCTTCATTTTTGGAATACATCTATCCTGCACCTTCCTCATTTTTCCCAGAAATGCACGCCATTGCTGTTCTACTGTCATCCCTGCCAGTAGCTCCTTCTAACTTACTTTGGCCAAGTCTTCTGTCATACCACTGTAATTTCCTTTACTGAACTGAAATACTGCTATGTCAGACTTTACTTTCTCCCTATCAAATTTCAAGTTGAATTCAATCATATTGTGATCACCAGCTTTTTTTTTTTTACCTGAAGCTCCCTAATTGCCTCCAGTTCATTACATAACACCCAATTCATTATAGCTGATCCCCTAGTAGGCTCAACGACAAACTGCTCGAAAAAGCCATCTCGTAGGCATTCAACAAACTCACCCATTTGAGATCCATTACCAACCTGGTTTTCCCAATCGACGTGCATGTTAAAATCTCCGTTGCCCTTTTGACATGCCTTTTCTATTTCCTGTTGTAATCTGTGGTCCACCTCCCAGCCACTGTTGCGAAGCCTGTAAATAACTGCCATCAGGATCCTTTTACCCTTGTGTTTCTTAACTCAACCCACAAGGATTTAACAATTCCAGTCCTATGTTACATCTTTCCACTGATTTGATGTCATTCTTTACCAGCAGAGTCACGCCAGCCCCTCTGCCTATTTTCCTATTCCTCTGATACAATGTGTAACCTTGGACATTCAGCTCCCAACTACAAGCATCTTTCAGCCATGATTCACCCTGTTGGTTGCAATTTTGTGCTATTATCTGCCTGCGCTTCCTGACAATCTGACTGCACGCTATCTTTGTTCTTTTACCATCTGTCCTATCCTGAGTCCCTTCATTCTGGTTCCCACCCCCCTGCCAAATTAGTTTGAACCCTCCCCCACAGCTCTAAGAAAAACCTGCCCACAAGGATATTGGTCCCCCTCAGGTTCAGGTGCAACCCATCGCTTCTGTGCAGGTCATACCTCCCCCAGAAGAGATCCCAGTGATCCAAAAAGCTGAGGCCCTGTTCCCTCCATCAGCTTCTCAGCTATACAACTTTCTGCCAAATCATCCTGTTTCTACCCTTACTAGCACGTGGCACAGGTGGCGATCCAGAAATTTCTATCCTGGAGGTCTTGCTTCTCAGCTTTCTACCTGGCTCTCTCAATTCTTTCTTCAAGACTTCATTGCTTTTCCTGCTTATGTCACTGGTACCAATATGTCCCAATACATCTGGCTGCTCTCTCTCTCTAAAATGCTGTGGGCATGATCTGAGATGTCCCTGACACCTTGGAGGCAACGTACCATCAGGGTGTCCCATTCATGTCCACAGAATCTCCTGTCTGTTCCTCTGACTATTGAGTCCCCTGTCACTACTGCTCCCCTCTTCTCCCTCTTTCCCTTCTGCACCATGGCCCCATGCTCAGTGCCAGTAACTGGTCTCCATGGCATTCCCTGGGAGGTCATCCCCCACACGTATCCAAAACTGTATTTTTGAGTGGAAAGGCCACAGGGGTGCTCTGCGCTAACTGCTTATTCACATTTCCATTTCTCCTGGCAGTCACCCAGCTGCTCAGCTCCTGGAACTTCGGAGTGCTTGCTTCCCTGTAACTCTGATTGATGATCTCCTCACTCTCCCGTACAAGCCGAATGTCATCCAGCTGCTGCTCCAGATCCCTAACATGGTCTTCAAGGAGCTGCAGCTGGATGCACTTCACGCAGGTGTAGTTCCCCGGGAGACTCTGGGTCTCCCAGGACTCCAACATTCGGCATGAAGAACACACAATGGCCATTTACTACACTAAGTACTGCAAGAGAGAGAGAAAAAAGGGAACCTTAACAGAAATGTACTCATAGACGATGGATTTTCTGAGCAGAAGCCTCTTTTGAGCCAAAGCCTAACACTCCTACTCTTACCATTATCCTACTCCCAACAATGGCCGCCCTGCTTATCTCTTCTGTATTTTTACTTAGTTCGCTCTGCTCTGCTCCCACTGCTGATTGGGCCTCTGGAATAGCGAAAGCATATAAATCATTCCCTTCATAACAGACCCCTCACCTCAGGTAAATTATCCTGGGTCAGGTTAAGCTATAACAGTGCACAGTATTATTCAGTACCTTCACTCTCCCATGCTTACATTTTGCAAGGGGACAGGTTGACATTGCAGCCCAAAGAAATCCTGCAAGTAGGAACACTTATCTCTGTGTGATTTGCTGCACATTTTCACCTGATATTTATTTTGCCCCCTCCTCTGATGAAAGTCAGTTGGATAGGTAGTGGGAGAGTCTAGGGACAGAGAGCACAGCTGCATAATTGAAGCACGTTCCTTTAGAACATAGGTAAGAAGGAATTTTTTTAGCCAGAAGGTAGTGAATCTGTGGAATTAATTGCCATAGATGGCTGTGGAGGCCAAGTTGTTACAGTATATTTAAAGCAGAAGTTAATACGTACTTAGGCTGTCAAAGACGAGAAAATCTGCGGATGGCTGGAAATTCAAGCAACGCACACAAAATGCTGGTGGAACGCAGCAGGCCAGGCAGCATCTATAGGAAGAGGTACAGTCGATGTTTCGGGTCGAGACCCTTCGTCATAACTAACGGAAAAAAGAGATAGTAAGAGATTTGAAAGTGGAGGGGGGAGGGGGAGATCGGAAATGATAGGAGAAGACAGGAGGGGGAGGGATAAAGCTAAGAGCTGGAAAGTTGATTGGCAAAAGGGATACAAGACTGGAGAAGGGGGAGTATCATGGGACAGAAGGCCTTGGAAGAAAAAGGGGGAGGGGAGCACCAGAGGAAGATGGAGAACAGGCAAGGAGTTATTGTGAGAGGGAAAGAGAGAGAAAAAAAATTAAAAATTAAGGATGGGGTAAGAAGGGGAGGAGGGGCATTTCCTCCCCCTCCTGTCTTCTATCATTTTGGATCTCCCCCTCCCCCTCCCCCTTCCACTTTCAAATCTCTTACTATCTCTTCTTTCATTTAGTCTTGACGAAGGTTCTTGGCCCAAAACGTCGACTGTACTTCATCCTATAGATGCTGCCTGGCCTGCTGCATTCCATCAGCATCTTGTGTGTGAGGCTGTCAAAGGTTATGGGGAGAATGCGATTGAGAGTTAAAATAAATCAGCTATGATTGAATGGTAGAGCAGACTCGATGGGCTGAATGCCCTCATTCTGCTCCTAAGTCTTATGGTCTATGAATGATAGTAGAATTGATATTATAAGGGGTCCTGGATTCAAATATTGTCTCTTTATCACCACAATCAGAGACATAGTCCTTATCACAGTATCATAGATGCAGACTTTGAAGGGATTGGTTCGAAGTTGGGTCTTTCCAACTCAGGCTCAGCACCTGATGTCATTACCTTTTCCTGTTGATGTTTTGCATTTATCTGGAGATCCAACTCACAAAATTAGCACTGGAATCATTTGACAAGGTATGACAGCAATATTTAAGAAATATTTGGACTAACTCACGAACAGGCAGGAAATAAAGTGTTAGGGATTTTGTGCAGGCAGATAGGGTTAGTTTAAAGTGGCGTCATGGTCAGCACTGACTTTGTGGGCTGAATGGCCCGTTCCTTTGCTGTACTGTTCAATATTCTGGTTACTATCTTATAAGGTGTGAGCTGTGGAGGACCCCACGATGAACGTGAATGATCATGCATGGACTTGCAAAAATTGGCTCTTTCAAAGCCAGCCTAAACACAAGCAAAAATTAAAACATTGACTTTCTAAATGACTGTAAGCTTCTGAAGTGTGTAACTGCTTTAAAATCTCTGTTTGTTAGGTTTGTTTTGAAGTTTTAGGAACCAGAAACAATTAGTAGTTTACACCAGTAAATGATTAGTGAAAGGTTATCATTGTTTGATGTTCACCGAGCTTGGCAATTAGCTTGCAGACGTTTCTTCACCAACCAAGGTGACATCCTCAGTGCGCAGTGGTTGGTGTTTCTCTCTGGGATTGCTCGTGTTTATATAGGCCCCCCTTCGCTTGCCTCAGTCCTGATTGGCTACGCCTTCAGTTGACTATCAAATCCTATTGGCTCGTGTTTCTTTGACTCATTTATTATACAGCCAGGAACAGGCCCTTCAGTCCACTATCTTCATGTCAACCATCAAGCACCCATCTACACCAATAGTATTTGCCAGAAATTGGCTATAACCTTGGTGATTCAAGTACTCATTAGATACCTGTCTCCACTACCCCCCTCTGAGTGAAATAATTCCTCCTTAGATCCCCTCTAATCTTCTTACCCCTTCCTGACACCTAAGCTCTTCAGTTTCAGATACAAGGTTGTGAGTGACTGTACAAGTCTCCAATCTTGGTTTGAATTCTTTGTGGCAAAACTTCTTTTGAACAAGGTTCCTTTTGTTCCTCTTTGGCCACCTTCCGGTGGTCAATGGATTTTTCTAATTTGCTCAATATTTCCAGCCAGGCGTTCTCTGTGAATATAATTAGAGACATCTTAGAGAGAAATGGAGGGATACGTAGGAGTTAAAGCTTAGCGTAAGTTAAAGGCCAGCACAACGTCGTAGGCTGAAGGGGCCTGTAATGTTCTGTAGAGTTCTACAGTATATTCAATAATCCATTGGAGTCAATATAGTCACTGATTCTGCAAGGAGATTTCCCAGGGAAACTATATGAAGCAAGAGACAAACTACAGAAAGTACTCAGTGGATTGGGCAGCATCTATAGAGGCAAGGAGCTTCCAATAATTTGGGTGATGTCCTTGCGTCATCAGCCCTGGTGCAGGGTTGACTTTCCATATGCTGCCTGACCTGACCCCAGAGAAGACAGTTGTAGAGTCATGGAAGACTACAACACAACACAGAAACAGGTCCCTTGGCCCGTCTAGTCCATGCTGAACCATTGTAACTACCAGAGCCACACCGGAACCATAGCCCTCCATACCCCTCCCATCTATATACCTATCCAAACTTTTTTTAAACTTTGAAATTGAAATCGCATGCACCACTTGTGCTGGCAGCTCGTTCCACACTCTCATCACCCTCTGAGTGAAGAAGTTTCCCCTCATATTCCCTTTAAACTTTTCACCTTTTACCCCTAACCCATGACCTCTGGTTTCACTCAACCTCAGTGGAAAAAGCCTGCTTGCATTTAGCCTATCTATACTGCTCATAGTTTTGTAAACCTTCATCAAATCTCCCATCAATCTTCTACCCAACCACAACCTATTCCAGCTGCTACCATCCGGGAAATGATACCACAGCATAAAAGCAGGACCAACAGGCTCCAGGACAGCTTCTTCCACCAGGCCATCAGACTGATTAACTCGCGCTAATTTGAGTGTGTTCTATGTTACATTGACTGTTCTATTTATTATAAATTATTATGATTGCACATTGCACATTTAGATGGAGACGTAATGTAAAAACTTTTACTCCTCATGTATGTGAAGGATGTAAAAAATAAAGTCAATTCAATACAATTCAAAGAAGTTCTCACCTATTGAATCTTTCCTTGTAACTCAGGTCCTCCAGTCCCGACAACATCCTTGTAAATTTTGTCTGCACTTTTTCAATCTTATTTACATTTTTCCTGTAGGTGGGTGATCAAAACTGCACACAATACTCCAATTTAAGCCTCAGCAATGTATTATACAACTTCAACATAGCATCCCAACTCTTATACTCAGTGCCTTGATCTATGAAGGCCAATGTTCCAAAAGCTTTCTTTATGCCCCTGTCTACCTGTGACACCACTTTCAATAAATTATGGACCTGCGTTCCCAGATCACTTTGTTCTACCATGCTCCATAGTGCCTGACTGCTCGCTGGGAGGGACCTACTCTGGTTGGTCCTCCCAGGGTGGCACACCTCACAATTGTCTGCATTAAATTTCACCTGCCATTTCCCCATCTGGTCCAGATCCTGCTGCAAGCTTTGATAGCCTTCCTCGCTGACCACTACCCCTCCAATCTTGGTGTCATCCCTAAATTTACTTATCTAGCATCTTCCTCTTATGTTAATCCCCTGGCAGATTTTTCTCTCTGTGGAATAGACTATTCCTAAAATGTCAGCTCTGTGGCCCTCTGCGAGCTGGAACCGGCTGCAAGTGGTAATTAAACCTCAGGCAGTGGAACCTGAAGCCTTGCCCTCAGCACTGCCCTAATAACTTTTGACAGCTCCCTGCTGTAAAGAGGCATTTACACACTATGAAACATCTCTCTTGTTCAAAGATATTTAAAAGCAGTTAAAGTGGATTTAAATGACTTAAAATATAATTAAAATAATTTTAAAAAACAAATTAGCCTTATTAAAAATCAAATATATATATATATAGATAATGGCTAATTTATTAGGTACATGTATACACATGCCTGTTAATAAAAATATCTAATCAGCCAATCATGTCCAAAGTACAAAGTAAATTTATTATCAAAGTGCATACATGTGTAATGGGCTCTTCGGGTCTGTGCGGGGAGCTGGAGAGTTTTGGGCTTGGAGGTTTCTAGAGCACCTGGATTTGTTAATTGTTGTTTTAATGAGGGTCATTAATCCCTGGTGCTTTCTGTTTAAACTTGATAAGATTATCTTGACTGGCATGAGTTTTCGGCATTCTGTGATTATTTAAGTGGCCTCCCGATTTGCACATCGCTGGGTCCTAGCTTTGATAATGTTGTGCCTTGTGGTGTTGTCCTGCTGAGCCACCGATGTTTTGTTGGAACTATAATGAGTAAACCCTGGTTACAAACTCCTCACGATATTCTGTCTTTCCTCTTCACTTGGGTTCAGCCTTTGCTAGCACTCACCATGACAGTATATCACCATATACAACCCTGAGATTCATTTTCTTGCAGGCATACTCAATAAATCTATAGTAGAATAATAACCATAATAGAATCAATGAAGGACTTTCTTTCTTTTTAAATCTTTTTATTGAGTAAGTATACAAAAAAGGTAAGCCATATAAACATTAATACAATGTTAAAGTATAATAAAATTCCAAAAGATATCAATACCAAAAAGAAATTACTACAAACAATGTAATTTAAACATAAGGAACCAAGATAACATAATAGTATACTAAATTTTATATATATCAATGGAAAGAAAAAGAAAAAAAAACCCCCCAAAAAAAAACCCACCGTGCAGCGAAGGACTGCACCAACTTGGGTGTTCAACCAGCGTACAAAATACACAAACTGTGCAAATACAAAAAGAAAGAAATAATAATAATAAGTAAGTCTCTCTCTCTCTTTCTCTGACTATCCATCCCATAGGATGATGATGGTTCCTTTCAGTCAGTTAGTGGGGTGGTACCCCACTCCTCAGAAAGGAACAGCGTATGCGTGAGTGGATTTTAGGTTAGTGGGGGGTTGCACAGGTCCAGACCCACCCTCTTGACATCCCCTCCCGGATCCAGCGGCATGGTGGGGTCCAAGACGGCTGGGGGAAGTTCTGTTTCAGTGAATGGCCAGACCAAGCTTCGATGAAAGGGATGCCCTTTCCGCGCTTTACGGCACGTGTTTGCTAGATGGCTGTTGACCCTACGAGAGGGTTCATCTGCCCTTTGACAGATCTTGTTTTTTGTCCTGCAGGGTGTCTAGCCACCCTCCTCACCGGGCAAGCCTGGTGGGGGAACCGGTTTAGTTGCCGACCACCTGACCATGCGACAGGTAGTACTGGGTTACATGGCACCAGTTGCACTCAGACGAGTGACCTGACCATAAATAAGTAAGCAATAACTATTGAGAACATGAGATGAAGAGTCCTTGAAAGTGAGTCCATAGGTTGTGGGAACAGTTCAGTGATGGGGCAAGTAAAGTTGAGTGAAGTTTTCCCCTTTGATTAAAGAGTCTGATGGTTGAGGGGTAATAACTGTTCCTGACCCTGGTGGTGTGAGCCCTGAGGCTCCTGTACCTTCTTTCTGATGGCAGCAGCGAGAAGGGATAGTGATGGATGCTGCTTTCCTCCAATCATGCTTCGTGTAGATGTGCTCAGTGATGGGGAGGACTTTACCTGTGATGGACTGGGCCGTATTCTCTGCTTTTGGTAAGATTTTCCATTCAAGTGCTTTGCTGTTTCGATGCCAGTCAATATACTGTCCAACACACATCTACAGAAGTTTTAGATGTCATGGCAAATCTTTGCAAATTCCTAAGGAAGTAGAGGTGCTGACCTGCTTTCTTTGTAGTTGCACGTAATCTGCTAGGCCCAGGACAAATCCTCTGAAATGCTAACACAGAGGAATTTAAAGTGGCTGACCCTCTCCATCTCTGATCCTCCGATGAGGACTGGCTCCAGTTTCCTCCTCCTGAACTCAATAATCAGGTCTTTGGTTTTGCTGACATTGAGTACGAGTTTGCTGTCAACACTCAGCCAGATTTTCAGTCTCCCTCCCATATGCTGATTTATCACCACCTTGACAGTGGAGTAATCAGCAAAAACTTGAATATGGCATTGGAGCTGTACTTAGCCTGATGAAGTGTAGCAGCTGCCTGCCATCTCCATGATTGCGTCAATGTGTTGGGCCCAGGCAAGATCCTCTCAGATCACCCAGGAACTTGAACCTGGCTGACTCTTTCTACTGCTGACCCGTCACAGATTGATGAGTGTTGTCTCGGCTTCCTAAAGTCCCTGGTCAATTCCCTGGTCTTGTCAACATTGAGTGTGAGGTTGTTGTCATGACGCCACTCAGCCAACTGATTTACCTTGCTTCTGTGCACCTCCTCATCACCACCAGAGATTCTACCAACAACAGTGGTAGAGATAAGCAAAAGCAATATCAAAAATTAAGGAATGGAGTTGCTTGCTGGGGCCTGGTGTAATGCTGGGAGACTGCATTTGATACCTCAGTTGGTTTTACCACTGTCACTTGACTGAGTGATGAGGCCGGTGGACTGACACCTCTGCTCCAGTGTACTGCAGCACCCAGATGCAGCTACAGGTCGGAGGGTAGACAGGGACTGATGCTCTCAACAAAACGTGATCCACCATGATGTTTCTTCCTGTGGCTACTGTTTAATTTCCTCTGATTACACTCCCATGTAGTCCCTTGGTTGTATTAATGGCATATACATGCAAGTTGTAATAGTGTAAAAGCATTTACAGGCTAGAGGCAGGAATTAATTTACACCGAATCTTAATGAATCAAAATGGATTCAATTAAAATGATGTGAAACAAGATGAAGATATGTGGGGGTGGGGAGGGGTGCTGCGGCCAATAGTTGTCAGTGGTAATGTGGAGCAATTAGATTGGTGGCATTGTTTGATTACGCTCTTTCTTCCCCAGAGTAATGCTTCCAATAGATAAAAATATCGCCTGCCAGCTCTATCAGGTCATCCCCTCAGCCTGCTTTGCTCCAGAGGAAACAACTCCAGCCTGTCTGATGAACAAGATCTGCAAGCAAGCAATTGCTGAGAGTTTTTGGATGTGCTGTTAAATCATGGCCCAAAAGGAGGCTGGGAACCCTCAATCTTCGCCCTCTAGTTCTTGATTCTCCAATCCTGGGAAAAAGGCAATGCTCGTTGACCCTCATGATTTTATGCACCTCTGTATTATTAGTCCTCGTTCTTCTACATTCCAGCGAAACGGTCCCAACCTGGCTCAGACTCCCTCCACGGTAGCGTCGCAGTTAGCGCAACGCTATTGATGCTGAGAAGGTGGGAGTTCGGAGTTCAGTTCCGGCACCGTCTGTAAGTCTGTACGGTACCCTCTCTCCCGGGAGTGCTTGGGTTTCCTCCGGGTGCTCCAGTTTCCTCCCACAGTCCAAAAACGCAGCGGTTAGTAGGTTAATTGGTCATTGTAAATTGTACTGTGATGAGGCTAGGGATAAAGAAGTGGGTTGCTGGGCCGGAAGGGCCCGTTCCACACAGTATTTCTAAATAAATAAGTAAATAAATCACAATTCCGTCCCTTGAGTTCCTAGCAACACTCTTGTAAGTCGAAAGATCAGCAGCAGTACCTGCTTTAGGCACAGGGGCTGTTCTCACATGATTTTGCCTCCACCAAAATTTCTTTTCTGTACTTTAGCAAATGAACAATTCCCAATGGGAATCCTGAATCTAGAGTTCCTAATCTCCTTCCCATTCTCGACTTTTCCTGAAAGACACTTGTTACAGACTGCTCAATTGAAAAAGGTGATTGTCAGTCATCCTAATTTCTTTTAATATTTTTCTCAGTATCAAATTTTATTTGGTTCCGCTCCTGTGAAACACCACTATTAAATTGGTAAATTGGTTTATTATTCTCACATGTACCGAGCTACAGTGAAAATCTTGTCTTGCATATCATAGATACAGCATATCATTACACCAGAAGACTGAGGCAGCAGAAGGTAAAACAATAATAGAATGCAGAAAAAGGTGTTACAGTTACAGAGAAAATGCAGTGAAGTGGGTTTCCTTCGGGTGCTCCCATTTCCTTGCACATTCCAAAGACAGTAGGTTAATTGGTCATTGGAAATTGCCCTGTGATGAGGCGAGGGTTAAATGGGTGGGTTGCTGGGTGTTGTGGCTCATTGGGTCAGAAGGACCCGTTCCGTGCTGTGTCTGTAATTAAAGGTTCCCAACCTGGGGTCCATGAATCCCTTGGTTAATGGTGGGGATCCATGGCAAATAAAAAGGTTGGGAACCACTGCTCTAAATAATAAATACACAGATAGATGGACAGATAAATAAATAAGGTGCAAGATCACAGAAAGGAAGATTGTGAGGGAAAGACTCCACCTTATCATGCTAGTAGTAGTCTTGTAACAGCAGAATAGAAATTACCCTTGAACCTGGTGGTGCATACTTTCAGGATTTTGTATCTTCTACCCGATGGGAGGGGTGAGAAGAGAGCATATCTCTCTTGGTTGGTCTGATCAGAGGGGATGACGAGAGGGCCTACAGGGACGAGGTCCAGCACCTGGCTGCGTGGTGTGCCGACAACAATCTGGCCCTTAACACCCAGAAGACCAAGGAGATCATTGTGGACTTCAGGCATGCCAGGAGTCACACTCACGTGCCCATCTACATCAACAGAGCTGTAGTGGAGCGTGTATCAAGCTTCAAATTCCTTGGTATCCACATTTCTGAGGATCTCACCTGGTCCCTGAACTCCTCCATCTTGATCAAAAAGGCCTTTATTTCCTGCGGAGCATGATGAAAGCTCACCTCTGTCCCAGGATACTGACTGACTTTTACTGCTGTACCATTGAGAGTATACTCACCAACTGCATCTCAGTGTGGTATGGCAATTGTCCCGTATCGGACCACAAAGCACTCCAGCGTGTGGTGAAAACTGCCCAGCGGATTATTGACACCCAATTGCCCACCATAGAGAACATCTACCATAAACGCTGCCTGGGCAGGGCGAAAAGCATTATCAAGGATGCATCTCACCCTAACCATGGACTTTTTACTCTCCTCCCATCCGGTAGGTGCTACAGGAGCCTCCGCTCCCACACCAGCAGGCACAGGAAGAGCTTCTTCTCTGAGGCTGTGACACTGCTGAACGTCTCATCACAGCGTTAAGCAGTATTGCATCTATATTGTAGTGTCTCAGTACTTTTATATTTGTGTGTTGTAGCACATTTTTTTATTCACAGTTACTTTGTAAATAACACTATTCTTTGCATTTCTGGTCAGATGCTAAATGCATTTCATTGGCTTTGTATCTGTACTCGGCACAATGACAATAAAGTTGAATCTAATCTAATATCTGGTGGGGGATTGGATGGGGTGGAGGTCTTTGCATTAGGCTGGCTGCTTTACTGAATCAGTGAGAAATGAAGACACCACCCATGGAGAGGAGGCTGGTTTCCGTGATGTGTGAACTGTGTCTGCAGCTCCCTGAAGTTTCTTGTGCACCCAGGCCGAGCAGTTGTCATACCAGGCCGTGATAGGTACATCCAGAGTGAATGTTTTCTACGGTGCGTTTATAAAAATTGGTGTAGGTCAATGGGCACATATCTGATTTCTTTCCTGAGGAAGTAGAGGCACTGGTGCACTTTCTTGACCATTGTGTCTACGTGGTTAGATCCAGGACAGATTATTTATTAATTGAGATACAGTGCAGAGTAGGTCCTTCCAGCCTAATTGTCACAGGACTATTTACAAAAACCAATTAACCTACCAGCCAGTACATCTTTGGACTGTGGGAGGAAACCAGAACACCCGGAGGAAACCCACGCAGTCACGGGGAGAATGTACAAACAAGCAGTGGCTGGAATTGAACCCAACACTGGTATTGTAAAGCGTGCTAACCACTACACTACTGTACTAATATTTACTCCTAGTAACTTGAAACTCTCATCCCTCTTAACCTTAGCACCACTGATATCAATAGGAGCATGTACACCACCCCTCTCCTGAACTCAGTGACCAGCTCTCGTGCTTTGCTGGCAAAAAGGTTGTTGTCATGCCATGTCACTAAACTCTCTATAACCTTTGACACTCTTACTAATTATTTATCAACCTCCACTTTAAATATACCCAATGACCAGCCTCCACAGCTGTCCGTGACGATGAATTCCACCTTGTGGCTACAACCATTTTTCTTCATCTCTGTTCTATAAGAACATCCTTCTATTCTAAGGCTGTGCGCTTTGGTCCTAGACTTCCCACTACAGGAAACATCTTCTCCACGTCCTCTCTGTCTAGGCCTTTCAATATTGAATAGGTTGAAATGAGATCTCATCTCATTTTTCTAAACTCCAGCAAGTACAGGCTTAGAGCCATCAAACACTACCCTTTCATTCTTGGGATCGTTTGACCTCCTTTGAAATATCTCCAATATCAGCACATCCTTCCTTAGATTGTGGTCTGACCAATGGCTTCTAATTAGGAAATAAAATTAAAGTCTTTTGCCATTGAAGGCTAATCAGTGAACCCCCTTTCTCAACAACTCCTTCTGTTGTGCCACCTAGTGGAGAAGAGGAATGGTTTTGTCTGTGGGCCTGAGAAATCTTGCACACAAGGAGTGTACTTGGCTGGAACCACTTGTATGAAGAAATGTCTTGAGCAAGTGGAGAAAATTGGCAAGAAAGAAAGAAAATTGTAGTTAAAAGAAAAAACGTAATTTTGTAAATTAGGTTGGAAGCATTTTCAGTTTTTAGAAATGACATTTTTTAGCAGAAAATGTGACTCGAAATTTGAAAGAGAGCAGATGCTGGGACAGCATGCATTTGAACCGAGTTGGGTTAGCTACAGATAAATTGATAGCAGTGCTGATTAATCCTCAGAAAAATGCAGCTTGGAGATCTGTTTGCCTGCATAATAGATACTGTACATCAGATTAATTCATTATACATGGAGCTTTCTGAGATTCTCGCAGATGCACAGTGTGCCACAATATAAATGCAAATCTTCCCCCTTTATCTGTTTTGAAGCGGGAATGAAGGTTGCAGGTTTAGGGCAGATAAGTCAAATGCTTCAGGGAACACAGTGCTTCCCAGTCACTGAGACCAAAAAGAAAATATTGGTGCTCTTCAAGTGTAATCCTCTCGGATAGAATAGTGGAGATTTCAGGATTAAGAAAATATTCCCTTCCTAAACCTCTTCTCTTCATTTCTCTCCCTAAATTAGAGATTGTGCTTTATGCAGAGCTGTCCAATGAAAATTGAATTGATAAAGCAACTTGTATTTTACATACAATTAGTGTAAGGCGGAAAAGGCTCGATGGCACGGTAATGTAAAACACTTCACAGTTGGAGTGATCAGGATTTAACTCCTGTCGCTCCCCATACAGAGTCTGAATGTTCTCCCTGTCACCATGTGGGTTCCTTCGAGTGCTTCTGCTCCCCCCACGTTCCAAAAGACAGGCACGTTAGTAAGTGGTGGGTATGCTTTGTTCAAGCCGACACTTGCGGTCTGCCCCGGCACATGCTCGGACTGTGTTGGTCGTTGATGCAAATACCGTGTGTTACTGTATGTGTTTATGCAGATGTGAGAAATACAGCTAATCTTTAATATTCAAGATCAAGATTGTTTAACGCAGCAGGCCAGGCAGCATCTATAGGAAGAGGCGCAGTCGACGTTTCAGGCCGAGACCCTTCGTCAGGACTAACTGAAGGAAGAGTGCTCACACACTCACTCTTCCTTCAGTTAGTCCTGACGAAGGGTCTCGGCCTGAAACGTCGACTGCGCCTCTTCCTATAGATGCTGCCTGGCCTGCTGCGTTCACCAGCAACTTTGATGTATGTTGCTTGAATTTCCAGCATCTGCAGAATTCCTGTTGTTCAAGATTGTTTAATGTCATTTCCAGTACACAAGTATAAAGGAGAACAAAATAATTGGTACCCCAGATCTGATGCAGCACAAATACACAATAAAGATAAAGAACACAAAAATTAAAAAAAAACACAATAAATATAAATACATAAAATAGCTTACAGTACTGTGCAAAAGTCTTAGGCACATATATATAGCTGGGGTGCCAAAGACTTTTGCACAGTGCTGTAGTAATTTTATGTATTGCACTGTACTGAAGCCACAAAAAAAACTGTGGTAAGAAGGTATGTGAAACCACGGGGGGGGGGGGGGGGAGAGGACCTACAAGGGAGTAGAGATAACCCAGGAAATTATAGACCAGTGAGTCATACTTCAGTGGTGGGCAAGTTGTTGGAGAAGATCCTGAGAGGCAGGATTTATGAGCATTTGGAGAGATGTAATCTGATTAGGGATAGTCAGCATGGCTTTGTCAAGGGCAGGTCATGACAAACCTGACTGAATTCTTTGAGGATGTAATAAAACACATTGATGAAGATAGCGCAGTGGATGTACTGTATGTAGATTTCAGTGAGACATTTGATAAGGTTCCCCATGCCAGGCTCATTCAGAAAGTGATGAGGCATGGGATCCAAGCAGACCTTGCTTTGTGGATCCAGAAATGGTTTGACCACAGAAGGCAAAGGGTGGTTGTAAATGGTTCGTATTCTGTCTGGAGGACAGTGACCAGTTATGTTCAGCAGGGATCTGTTCTGGGACCCTGTGCTCTTTATGATTGTTATAAATGACCTGGATGAGGAAGTGGAGGGATGGGTTAGTAAATTTGCTGATGACACCAAAGTTGGAGGGTGTTGTGGATAGTCTGGAGGGTTGTCAGAGGTTACAATGGGACATTGATAGGATGCAGAACTGGGCTGAGAAGTGGCAGGTGGAGTTCAGTCCAGATAAATGTGAAGTGGTTCATTTCAGTAGGTCAAATTTGAAGACAGAATACAATATTAATGGTAGGAGTCTTGGCAGTTTGAAGGATCAGTGAGATCTTGGGGTCCATGTCCATAGGACACTCAAAGCTGCTGCGCAGGTTGACAGTGTTGTTAAGAAGGCGTATGGTGTATTGGCCTTCATCATCGGTGAGATTGAGTTCAAGAACCATGAGGTAATGCTGCAACTATATAGGACCTTGGTCAGACCCCACTTGGAGAACTGTGTTCAGTTCTGGTCACCTCATTCCAGGAAGGATACAATAGAAAGAGTGCAGAGGAGATTTACAAGAATGTTGCTTGGATTGAGGAGCATGCCTTACAAGAATAGGCTGAGTGAACTTAGCCTTTTCTCCTTGGAGTGATGAAGGATGAGAGGTGACCTGATAGAGGTGTATAAGAGGATGACAGACATTGATCATGTGGATAGTCAGAGGCTTTTTCCCAGGGCTGAAATGGCTAACATGAGAGGGCACAGTTTAGAGGTGCTTGGAAGTAGGTACAGAGGAGATGTCAGAGGTAAGTTTTTCACACAGAGAGTGGTGGGTGTGTGGAATGCACTGCCAGTGATGGTGGTAGAGGTGGATACAATAGGGTCTTTTAAGAGACTCTTAGATAGGTACATGGAGCTTAGAAAAATAGAGGACTATGTGATAGGGGAATTCTAGTTAGCTTCTAGAGTAGGTTACATAGTCAGCACAACATTGTGGGCTGAATGGCCTGTAATGTGCTGTAGATATTCTATGCTCTATGTTATATGTTCTATGTCCTCATTGACATGGTCAAACCGTCGTTCAGGGACCTCAAAAGGTGCCAGTGGTGCCTGGACATGGGCGGTAAATCTTTCCCCACTGGCACTCCACACAGGCTGCAGTCCAATCACGCACGTCCTTTCTGAGGCCATACCAAACAAACTTCAGCGCAACCAGTTTCTGTGCGGCTTTTCAGCCCGTATGGAGTCGAAAACAGTTCATCTGCAGTTTGCGGGCACATTGAGGTGAGGGTGACCAGTTGAGACATTGCACAGGAGCAAGACACCAATTCCTGGAATTTAATGTCAACCAAACACAGGCCCATGACTGTTGTCCAGTAAGCCTGGACCTCTGGGTCATTAACTTAGTTGGTCGCCATGCCAGCATAGTCAACCCCTATGTGTAGGGCCTCAATGACTGGCCGTGAGAGGCAGTCAGCCACAGAATTATTTCTCCCCTTGATATGTTGTATATCCGTTGTGAACTCAGATATCTAGACCAGTTGGTGTTGCTGCTGTGCAGACCAAGGGTCTGATATTTTGGCAATCGTGTGCACGAAGGGTTTGTGGTCAAGGAACGCTGTGAGATGGTGACCCTCTAGAAGAAAATGAAAATGGCAGACAGCCAGATAGAGACCAAGAAGCTCACGGTCAAACCTGCTGTACTTCCTTTTGGGGGAACGACACCCACAGCATCATCTGCAGCGTCAGTAGTAGTGACTATCGATGCGTTGGGGAGTAGGTGTTCCAGTAGTGTTGCATTAGAGAGAGCTCGTTTGGTATCATCAAATGCCCTGGTCATGACTGCTGACCAGTCAAGTCCTTGATTAGGGGTGTTTCCTATACAGAGGGAGCATGCGGTCAGCAGTTCACGGAATGAAGCGGTGGTAGAAACTCATCATGCCAAAAAACTCCTGTAGTTTTTTTAGTAGTGAAATCCATAATAGCTGCTACCTTTGATGGGAGGGGTTTCGCACCTTCAGTGGAGGTACAATGGCCGAGAAAATCAGTGGTTGACAACCCAAACTGCCATTTAGCAGGGTTAATAATTGGATACATGTTCAGATTTGGATGCATTGGGGACAAATATGTCATCTGGGTAAACAAAGAGGAAGTCTTAAATGTTTTAATACAGAGTCCATCAGCTGCTGGAAAGTCTGTTTTACATTTTTCAGTCCAAGCGGTGCGCGCAGAACCGCTAATAAAAGGCCAAATGGTGTTATCACAGCTGTTTTAGGAATGGCCTTCAAGCACACAGGCACCTGACCATAGCCCCTAACTAGATTGACTTTGGAAAAAATTAACTTTCTGGATAAATGTGCCAAAAAGTCTGGGATGTGTGGGACCTGATAACAATCGGGAGTGGTGGCTGACACCATTGAACTTAGGGACCCTATGGAGGGGTGAAGCCTAGGGACCATTTGGCCAGCGTACAATGCTGAGTCTTTCCACCTTGGCAAACTCAGCCTCCGCTGTTGTCAGCTTTTCTGGGTCCATTCTAAGCACGTGGGCATGGCCTGGCGGGCTGTTGGAGGAATGTGGTGTTCAACTCCATGTTTTGTGACTGTAGTGGAGAATGTAGGCTTGGTGGGGTTTGGGATTTCACCCAGCAGTTGAGTAAACTCACATGTGTTGGTGCATACGCTTGATAGATTCACTGTGGGGAACTTACTGGGGGAGCAGAGTAACGACCCAAAGTTCTCGACATCCACAAGCTGACAGTTCTTAAGATCAACTAAAATTCCTTAGTTACACAAGAAATCTGCACCGAGCAGAGGTCTAGCCACTTTAGCCAGAACGAAGTCCTATGTGTAATGTCATTCACTGAAGCAGAGTGTCACCCCTCGTGTTCCGTAAGTCTGGATCCTGCTGCTGTTGAAGGCCTCCAGTGAGGCTTTGTCACTCTTTGCCTTCTCATCAATAGGCAATGCTGACAGTACACTCACTCAAGCACCCATGTCACACAGGAAGCGTCGTCCTGAAAGGACATCAGTAATGAACAGTAAATAACCCTGGCAGCTGAAACCCACGGTGTTCACAGATCTCTGATGTCCCGATGCGCTGGCACTGTTGAAGCTGTAAGGCAGTTGGCACTTCCTAGCGATTGTGGTAAAAGCACAGGCCCAGCTACGTCTTTTTCGCAGCCGAAGGCATCCTTATGTTGGGAACCTTGCTGATTGGGCTTATTGAGATAGTGAAGGAAGAGGAATGATACAGCACTGCCTGTCTGAGTGGAGACTATCAGCCATTTGAACAAAGTCTGTATAGACCATCATGGGGGGCATTAGCGAGGGTTACACGATCTGGATCAGGATCAAGCATTTGCTGTAGGAAGAGTTCTTTAAAAATAAATCGAGTTAAAATTGGCATGTCGCAAAGGTAATGCTACAGTTGTTATGGGGGTTTTCAACTTGAAGGTAGACTGGAGGAATCAGGTTGGTACTGGACCCCAAGAAAGGGAGTTTGTGGAGTCTCTCCGAGATGGATTCTTAGAACAGCTTGTACTGGAGCCTACCAGAGAGAACGCAATTCTAGATTTAGTGTTGTGCAATGAACCGGATTTGATCAGGGACCACGAGGTAAAGGAGCCATTAGGAGGTAGTGACCATAATATGGTAAGTTTTAATCTACAATTTGAGAGGGAGAAGGGAAACTCAGAAGTGTCAATATTACAGTTGAACAAAGGGAACTATGGTGCTATGAGGGAGGAGCTGGCCAAAGTTCAATGGAACAATACCCTAGCAGGGATGACAGTGGAACAGCAATGGCAAGTGTTTTTGGGAATAATGCGGAAGGTGCAGGATCAGTTCATTCCAAAGAGGAAGAAAGATCCTAAGGGGAGTAAGGGGAGGCCGTGGCTGACAAGGGAAGTAAAAGAGAAGAAGTATAACATAGCAAAGACGAGTGGGAAGCCGGAGGATTGGGAAACTTTTAAAGAACAACAGAAGGTAACTAAAAAGGCAATGTTCTATAGATTCAGAATCAGTTCCTGTGGATTGGAGGGTGGCTAATGTTGTCCCTGTCTTCAAGAAGGGAGGAAAGAGAGAAAACAAGGAATGATAGACCGGTTAGCCTGACGTCGGTGGTGGGAAAGATGCTGGAGTCAATTATAAAAGATGAAATTACGACACATCTGGATAGCAGTAAGAGGATTGGTCCGAGTCAGCATGGATTTACGAAGGGGAAATCGTGCTTGACTAATCTTCTGGAATTTTTTGAGGATGTAACTATGAAAATGGACAAGGGAGAGCCAGTGGATGTAGCGTACCTGGACTTTCAGAAAGCCTTTGATAAAGTCCCACATAGGAGATTAGTGGGCAAAATTAGGGCACATAGTATTGGAGGCAGAGTACTGACATGGATTGAAAATCGGCTGGCTGACAGAAAACAAAGAGTAGCGATTAACGGGTCCCCTTCAGAATGGCAGGCGGTGACCAGTGGGGTACCGCAGGGTTCAGTGCTGGGACCGCAGCTGTTTACAATATATATTAATGATTTAGATGAGGAAATTAAAAGTAACATTAGCAAATTTGCTGATGACACAAAGCCGGGTGGCAGTGTGAAATGTGAGGAGGATGTTATGAGAATGCAGGGTGACTTGGACAGGCTGGGTGAGTGGGCAGATGCATGGCAGATGCAGTTTAATGTGGATAAATGTGAGGTTATCCACTTTGGTGGTAAGAACGGGAAGGCAGATTATTATCTAAATGGAGTCAAGTTAGGAAAAGGGGAAGCACAATGAGATCTAGGTGTTCTTGTACATCAGTCACTGAAAGCAAGCATGCAAGTACAGCGGGCAGTGAAGAAGACTAATAGCATGTTGGCCTTCATGACAAGGGGAATTGAGTATAAGAGCAAAGAGGTCCTTCTGTAGCTGTACAGGGCCCTGGTGAGACCACACCTGGAGTACTGTGTGCAGTTTTGGCCTCCAAATATGAGGAAGGACATTCTTGCTATTGAGGGAGTGCAGCATAGGTTCACAAGGTTAATTCCCGGTTTGATGGGACTGTCATATGTTGAAAGATTGGAGCGACTGGGCTTGTATACTCTGGTATTTACAAGGCTAAGAGGAGATCTTATTGAAACATGTAAGATTATTAAGGGATTGGACACGCTGGAGGCAGGAACCATGTTCCCGCTGATGGGTGAGTCCAGAACCAGAAGCCACAGTTTAAGAATAAGGAGTAGGCCATTTAGAACGGAGTTGAGGAAAACCTTTTTCACCCAGAGAGTGGCGGATATATGGAATGCTCTGCCCCAGAAGGCTGTGGAGGCCAAGTCTCTGGATGCTTTCAAGAAAGAGATGGATAGAGCTCTTAAAGATAGTGGAATCAAAGGTTATGGGGATAAGGCAGGAACTGGATACTGATTGTGGATGATCAGCCATGATCACAGTGAATGGCGGTGCTGGCTCGAAGGGCCGAATGGCCTACTCCTGCACCTATTGTCTATTGTCTATTGTAAAACAAGGATGGTAATTTTCCAGGAGAGGCAGCATGCGGTCCATTAGAATTTGGTATTGTCGGTGCTGATTTCTCACGGAGTGAACTGGGCCTCGGCTTGTATGAACCAAGCAACGGCATTTTGCTTCCAGAACTCCAGTAGTTTGAAAGCGACTGTGTTGACAGACATGTTCAGGAACTCCGGATCGGCCTAGGGCATTGGGGTCACCAATGTAGGATTTTGCAAATGAAATGAAGTGAGGCATTTTATGTTTAATGAAACCCATTTTGTTGAACTCCAAAATCTACACACAAAAGCGCGCTAAGACACAAATTTTTTTGTGTTTGCCTCCCTCATAGCACTCCATTTTTTCTTTCATCCATATGTCTGTCTAAGTGTCTCTTAAATGTTATTAACAGCTGCCTCAACCACCATCCTCAGCAGTGCATTCTGTTCATTTACCACTCTCTTTGTAAAAAAAAACTATCCCTGACATCCCTCCTATACCTTCCTCCAATCTCTCTTGTATTGGCCATTGCTATGCTGAGAAAAAGTCTCTGGTGGTCCACTCTCACTCTATATCTGCCATTTGTCATCTTATACACATCTATCAAGTAATCTCTTATCCTCCTTCACTCCAAAGACTAAAGCCCTAGTTTGCTCCACCTTTCCTTATAAGACATGCTCTCTAATCCAGGCAGCATCCTGGTAAATCTTCTCTGTAGCCTCTCTAAAGCTTCCACATTCTTCCTATAATGAGGTGACCAGAAATGAACACAATACTCTAAGAGTGGTCTAATCAGTATTTTATAGAGCTGCAACATTAGCTTGTGGCTCTTGATCCAAATTCCCTGACTAATGAAGCCCAGTACACCATATGCCTTCTTAACCACCCTAACAACTTGTGTGGCAACTTTAAGAGGTATATGGATGTGAACCTTAAGATCTCTTTGTTCCTCCACATTTCTAAGAATCCTGCCATTAACCCTGTACTCTGCCTTAAAGTTTGACCTTCCAAAGTGTATCACTTTGTGCTTTCTCATATTGAACTCCATCTGCCACTTCTCAGCCCATCTCTGTATCCTATCAATGGCAAGTTGTTACCTTTGACAACCTTCTCCATTATCCACAACACCACCACTTTCCACTATCCAGTATCTGAAGAAATTTGCTTTCGGACAACCCTGGTTTTGTTGGCTACAGTTATACATAAGAGTGGTTTCAGAAGCGTTGGGGATTTGGGTTTTGCAACTATCATTATTGATAGATTGGTGATCCCAGTGTCTAGTGGCAGGGATGGGTGGTTGAAGGTAGGAGGTTGTGTAATGGTGGTTTGCTATTGTCACATGTACTGAGATAGAATGAAAATCTTTTGCTTGCATGCCATCCAGACAGATCATTCCATACATCGAGATAGTAGAAAAGACCGTAAGACATAGAGGAAGAATTAGACCATTTGGAAACATCCAGTCTGTTCTGCCATTCTATCATGGCTGATGTATTCTCCCTATCAACCCTGTTCTCCTGCCTTTTCCCCGTAACCTTTGATGCCCATACTAATCAAGAATCTATCACCCTCCACTTTAAATCCATTAACTTGGTCTCCACGACTGTCTGTGGCAATGAATTCCATAGATTCACCATCCTCTGACTAAGGAAATTCCTCCTCATCTCTGTTCTAAAGGGACATCCTTGTATTTTGAGGCTGTGCCCTCTGATCCGAGATGCCACCACTATAGGAAATATCCTCTCCATGTCCACTCTATCAAGGCCTTTCAATATTCGATATCTTTCAATGAGATTCCCCACCCATTCTTCTAAACTCCAGTGGGTAGAGGCTCAGAGTCATCAAACGCACAAGCTACTTCAAGTTTCTAAATTAAATTATATTCACTGTCCACTTTATTGTACTCATGTACTTTATTATATACATGAGTATATGTTTGTGAGCTTCTGCTTCTGTAGCCCATCCGCTCAAGGTTCGAAGAGTTTTGTGTTCAGAGATCCTCTTCGGCACACCACTGTTATAACGCGTGGTTATTTGAGTTACTGTCACCTTCCTGTCAGCTTGAAACAGTCTGGCCTTTCTCCTTGACCTCTCTCATTAACAAGGTGTTTTTGGCCAAAGAACTGCTGCTCAGTGGGTTTTTTCTTGTTTTATGCTCCATTCTCTGTAAACTCTAGAGAATGTTGTGCATGAAAATCCTAGGAGATCAGCAGTTTATGAGATACGCAAACCACCCCATCTGGCACTAACAGTCTTTCCACGATCACATCTCTTCTCCATTCTGATGTTTGGTCAATCTGAGCAGTTGAACTTCTTCACTATGTCTGTGTGGTTTTATGTATTGATTTGCTGCCTCATGATTGGCTGATGAGATATTTGCATTAAAGAGCGGTGTACAGGAGGTACCTAATAAAGTGGCTACTGGGTGTATAATCCCACCTTTTATCCATGTTGTATTTGCTTACCTGAAACTATTTCAAATTCCTAAGTTAGATAGAATTCAGCAACCCCATTTTAAATCAAACAGTTAACGATGGATAGTGCTCTTCCTTTTGTTGCTTCGGGTGATTTAATGCTAATGGACCTGGTTTGTTTTTTGACACATGAAATATGATTCTCGGTTATTGCGGCATGGCTCCCACTTTCCTGAGCTTATCTTTTTCATGTGCTGCGCTTCTGACAGAGAAAGCTCTGTATCACAAGCTGTGCGAGTATGTTCAGTACCCTCAGGGCTTAGCAGAACGCAGTTACAAGAACTTTGGAAAATTCATTTTCCCCACTAAAATGAGAAAAAAAAAGGATATTCACAACTGAGCAATGACCCACTCCCGCCTGTGAGGGATGAATTGCAAACGTCACATTCATATTCATTGCCCAGAATTGATAAGAGTTGAGGAGAACATTTTTTTCTGGGAATGACTTTCAGTTTTCATTTCCTTTTTTATATTGCAATATCATGAATATAATATTTAACTGGAAGTCTTTATTTTAATAAAATGACTTTATATTCTTCATACAAGGGCATATTTTACGGCCTTTTCTATAATCCTAATAATTCTAATTGGAGTCAAACCACCAGGCAACATGGATTCAATATTTTGTTAAGCTGAACTCAATAATCCATGTCACATTCACCTGAAATTCCTCTGTCTGGTTACCTGGTTTTCACACAACTGGATCAGTATGTGTGTTGGAATTAGACAGGCGGAACTTCACTCATATCCCTGGAGCATCAAGCCGGCACAACATATTCATATCTCCGTGCTTCCATCTGTTGCTGTGCCTCTCTTAAGATTTTTCCTGCTCAACAATTACTTGGCACTTGCGCTGGGCGCGCGAACATGCAGTTTTTTCTCCTTGTTTTTGAAAGGGGGGCAGGATGCAGGGTTAATGGTCCCTCAAAGCTGTCGTGCTAGTTGATAGAGTGCTTAAGAAGAGTATGGTGTGTGGACCTTCATTAGTCGGGTGATTGAATTCAGGAGCTGCGAGGTAATTTTGCAGCTCTATAAAACTCTGGTCAGACCACACTTGGAGTATTGTGTTTATTTCTGGTCACCTCATTATAGGAAAGATATAGAAGCTTTAGAGAGGGTGCAGAGGAGATTTATCAAGATGCTGCATGGATGAGAGAGCATGTCTTATGAGGATAAATTAAGCGAGCTAGGCCTTTTCTCTTTAGAGCAAAGGAGGATGAGAGATGACTTGATAGAGGTAAACAGGATGATAAGAGGCATAGATCAATGGGATAGCTAGAGACATTTTCCCAGGGCAGAAATGGCATAGTTTTAATGATGTACTCTGCAGTAATTAAATATTGTAACTTGACCACAAGGCATGATAGGATAGAGTCCTAGAAAAGTACAGCCCTGAAACAAGCCCTTCGGCCCATCTAGTCCATGTCAAACCATTCCAACTACCTACTCCCATTGGCCTGCACTTGGAAAATAGACCTACATACCCCTACCATCCATGTACCCATCCAAACTTTGGTTGAAATTGAGCTCGCATCCACCACTTGTGCTGACAGCTCGTTCCTCACTCTCACCACCTTCTGAGTGAAGCTTGATTTTAAGGGATCGGAAGAAAGTGTGGGTGCGAGGGGAGGATGTCAGAGGTAGCTTTTTACACTGAGAGCGGTGGTGTGTGGAACGTGCTGCCAGGGGTGGTGGTAGAGGTAGATACATTAGTGACATTTAAGAGACTCTTAGATAGGCACATGGATGATAGAAAAATGGAGGGCTATGTGGGAAGAAAGAGTTAGATTGATCTTTTAGAATAGGTTAAAAGGTCGGGATAATATTGTAGGCCGAAGGGCTAGTGCTGTGTTCTAGTGTTCTATGTTCTAGATTGTACTTATTACATCTTCCAAATTGTCCTGACTGCCCAGTTTTCCCTTTATCTCTAAGTAATGCAAAGATAAAATGGCAGGAACTACTGGTATCTACACAGTGAGTAGGAACAAGCGTAGTTAGATGTCCAAATCAGGATGAGTTGTAATTTGGAGAGAACCCTACCTCAGAGGTGGTCGCAAGTCTACAACCAGCCCTTGCACTATCATGGATTGGTTTCTATTATCACTTTGCTTTTTCTACGCTTAAGGCCTTGCTCTTGCGTCTCTTTTTCCACTGTATGATTTTATGTACAATTTATTTTTCATATTTGGTATGTTCTTTATTCCGATGCACCTGTATTGCTGCTACAAACAATCTTGTGAGGAGTCATTATTTCCTTAGCATCCCCCAGGTTTCCACATTTCATATCTTATAATTCAACCCAGCTTTCGGCTCTCTATTCTACTACCTCAGTTTTCAAGGCAATAAACCATAAGACCATAAGATATAGGAGCAGAAGTATGCCATTCGGCCCATCGAGTCTGCTCCACCATTCAGTCATGGGCTGATCCAATTCTTCCAGTCATCCCCACTCCCCTGCTTTCACCCCATACCCTTTGATTCCCTGGCTAATTAAGAACCTATCTATCTCTGCCTTAAATACATCCAATGACTTGGCTTCCACAGCCACTCGTGGCAACAAATTCCACAGATTTACCACCCTCTGACTAAAGTAATTTCTCCACATCCCAGTTCTAAAAGGACATCCTTCAATCCTGAAGTCGTGCCCTCTTGTCCTGGAATCCCCTACCATGGGAAATAACTTTGCCATATCTAATCTGTTCAGGCCTTTTAACATTCAGAATGTTTCTATGAGATCCCCCCTCATTCTCCTGAACTCCAGGGTATACAACCCGAGAGCTGCCAGACGTTCCTCATTCAGTAACCCTTTCATTCCTGGAATCATTCTCGTGAAAATTCTCTGAACCCTCTCCAATGTCAGTATATCCTTCCTAAAATAAGGAGCCCAAAACTGCAATACTCCAAGTGTGGTCTCCCGAGTGCCTTATAGAGCCTCAACATCACATCCCTCCTTTTATATTCTATACCTCTAGCAATGAATGCCAGCATTGCATTTGCCTTCTTCACCACCGATTCAACCTGGAGGTTAACCTGTAGGGTATCCTGCACAAGGACTCCCTTTGCATTTCTGCATTTTGAATTCTCTCCCCATCTAAATAATAGTCTGCCCATTTATTTCTTCCACCAAAGTGCATGACCATACACTTTCCAACATTGTATTTCATTTGCCACTTCTTTGCCCATTCCCCTAAACTATCTAAGTCTCTCTGCACGCTCTCTCTTTCCTCAACAATTAATATTTCTGCAGAAGATGTTCTAATCCAAATGTTCCTGTGTTAACTGATGCATCACGAACTGCCAACACAACTGCTGATAATTTTGTACTCCCGAAACTCTTTCTTTTGTACTGAGGAGTGTGGTAGAACAAAGGGACCTGGGAATACAGGTTCATAATTCATAGAAAGTGGCATCACAGGGAGGTAGAGTCGTTCAGAAAGCTTTAGGCACATTGGTCTTTATAAATCAAAGTATTGAGTAAAGGAGATGGGATGTTATGTTGAAATTGTATAAGACATTTGTGAGGCCTAATTTGGAGTATTGTGTGCAGTTTTGGTTACCTAGCTACAGGAAAAAATGTAGGCAAGGTTGAAAGAGTACAGAGAGAATCTACAAGGATATTGCTGGGTTTGGAGGATCTCAGTTATAAGGAAAG
This sequence comes from Mobula hypostoma, assembly GCF_963921235.1. Lineage (NCBI taxonomy): Eukaryota > Metazoa > Chordata > Chondrichthyes > Myliobatiformes > Myliobatidae > Mobula > Mobula hypostoma. The sequence goes on from NC_086097.1 coordinate 21,602,408, forward strand.
ATTGAATAGATTGGGACTTTATACCTTGGAATGTAGAAGATTGAGAGGAAATTTGATGGAGGAGTACAAAGTTATGTGGGGTATAGATAGGATAAATGCAAACAGGCTTTTTCCTCTTAGGTTGAGTGGGACTACAACCAGAGGTCCTAGGTTAAGGGTGAAAGGTGAAAAGTTTAAGGGGAAACTTCTTCACTCAGAAGGCGATGAGAGTGTGGAATGAGCTGCCAGCACAAGTGGTGGATGTGAGGTCGATTTCATCATTTAAGAGAAGTTTGGATAGGTACATGGATGGTAGGAGTATGTAGGTCTATCTTCCCAGTTCAGGTCGATGGGAATAGGCAATTGGAATGGTTTGATATGGACTAGATGGGCCAAAGGGCCTGTTTCAGTGCAGTACTTTTCTAGGACTCGATCCTATCATGCTTTGTGGTCAAGTTACAATATTTAATTACTGCAGAGTACATCATTAAAGCTATGATTTAAACAATTAGTATCACACATATTCAATGTATTCTTAACAAGCCTAGTTAATGTAGATTAGGTGGTGGCCGTTGTTTATGGTTTGTGTGTCCCTAAGGCACACTTTCCTCATGCTCGCTGTACCAAACTATATCTGAGAAATGCAAATTGAAGATTAAAGATTTAAAGATGAGTTTTATTTGTCACAGAGACGTGAAAACATACAGGGGGAATCCATTGTTTGCATCAAATCAAATCAGGTTTGTGCAGAGCAGTCCGCAACTGTGCGCAAGCTTCCTGCAGCAACTTGGTATATCCACAGCTCATTAACTCTAACCATACCAATTTAGAATGTGGGAGGAAACCAGAACACCCAGAACAAACACATGTGATAAGAGCGATGGACAGAACGTACAGCTAGTGCCATTTTCCCAGGGTGGCAGTGCCTAATATAAGAGGACATTTTTATGAGCTGATTAGAGGGAAGTATGGGGGGTGGTGATTTTAGATACAAGAGGTTCTACAGGTGCTGGAAACCCAAAGCAACACAAGCTGAATATTGGAGTAACTCAGCTGATCAGGAAGCATCTATTGAGATTTTCCATTTGAGGACGAGATATTTCATCAAGATCAGTGGGTGGACGTTAGAAGTAGGGTTTCAAACAGACTGGGAGATGATGGGACGTGCTGCCAGGGGTTGTGGGAGAGGCAGGTATATTAGGGACACTAAAGAGACTCTTAGATAGGCACATGGATGAAAGAGAAATGGAGGGCTGAATGGGAGGGAAAGGTCAGATAGATTTTGGAGTAGGTTAAAAGTTTGGCACACACTGTGGGCTGAAGGGCTTGTACAGTGCTGTACATAAGAACATAAGAAATAGAAGCAGGAGTAGGACATCTGGCCTATTGAGCTTGCTCTGCCAGGCAATAAGATCATTTACTGTTCTATGTTCTATAATTCCGCGGTGTGGAGTTTATATATGTGACTACATACATGAGTTTCCCTTGGGTTCTCCAGTTCCTCCTGTATCATAACGACATGCCTGTGGTCAGACGGATCGGCCACTGTAAGTTACCTCAAGTGTCATCTCTGAGGATTGTCTATGAGGATAATCAAGTTCGCAGACGACACCACGGTGGTTGGCCTGACAGAGGGGATGACGAGACGGCCTACAGGGACAAGGTCCAGCACCTGGCCGTGTGGTGTGCCGACAACAACCTGGCCCTTAACACCCAGAAGACCAAGGAGATCATTGTGGACTTCAGGCATGCTAGGAGCCACACTCACATCCCCATCTACATCAACGGTGCTGTAGAGCAGCATGTACCAAGCTTCAAATTCCTTGGTGTCCACATTTCCGAAGATCTCACTTGGTCCCTGAACTCCTCATCCTGATCAAAAAGACGCAACAGTGCCTTTATTTCCTGTGGAGCATCAGGAAAGCTCACCTCTGTCCCAGGATACTGACGGACTTTTACCGCTGTACCATTGAGAGCATACTCACCAACTGCATCTCAGTGTGGTATGGCAATTGTCCCGTATCAGACCGCAAAGCACTCCAGCGTGTGGTGAAAACTGCCCAGCGGATTATCGGCACCCAATTGCCCACCATTGAGAACATCTACCATAAACGCTGCCTGGGCAGGTCGAAAAGCATTATCAAGGATGCATCTCACCCTAACCATAGACTTTTTACTCTCCTCCCATCCGGTTGGCGCTACAGGAGCCTCCGCTCCCGCACCAGCAGGCACAGGAAGAGCTTCTTCCCTGAGGCTGTGACACTGCTGAACCTCTCATCACAGCGCTAAGCAGTATTGCATCCATATTGTACTGTCTCAGTACTTTTATATTTGTGTGCTGTAGCACTTTTTATTCGCAGTTATTTTGTAAATAACAATATTCTTTGCATTTCTGGTTTGATGCTAACTGCATTTCATTGGCTTTGTATCTGTACTCGGCACAATGACAATAAAGTTAAATCTAATCTAATCTAATTGTCTCCTTGTCATGGTGGAGAGGCTTGTGAGTTCCTGAGAGCAATATATACTTTGATAATGAATTTACTTTGAAATTTGAACATTATTTAGTGAAAGTTTGAGGGGACTTGGTGTGGGATTGGGGATGGTATATGGCATATCCTTTTCAGTAGCCCAGAATGCGGTGGAAATTAGTAGTTGTTGTTTGTATATCAGTGCAAAGTCTACAGAAACCTTCACCCTCACAAGGCCAGTGTCTTTTTACACGTCCTTATACTCGGCTACATTGCCCTCTTGAGCAACAGCAAACCAGCAGAGCCTGCTTGTGACGACATTCCATTTATAAGTTCTTATTAAATGTATTATTATATTGATTATTATAATTAATTGCATATTTTATATATTTAATGCACTGTTGCTGCAAAGAACAAATTTTACGACACACAGTATGTCAGGGATGCTAAACCTGATTCTGATCTTGACAGATCACCCAGCTGTTTGCCAGCTTTGATGAAGCCCCCCTTGGTGCTGCGTCCTGGGCCCAGGTCCATAAAGCAGTTCTACACGATGGAAGGACGGTGGCGCTTAAAGTCCAGCATCCCAAAGTACAGAGCCAGTGTGCCAAGGATGTTGTTCTGATGGAGGTAAATTTGATTAAGTCTTTAGAAGTAAAGAGCATGACACTTAGAGAATTGGGTAACTGATGATTAGGATAATCACTACTTGCCTTGTTTTTGCAGAGTAATTGTAAGAAATTCAAGCTCTGTTTTCTGCACCTCACACAGCAATACTTCCTCATGCAAAGTAACCATGTATTAAGATTCACATAAGAGTCGCATAGAGTTACGTGCAAGCTACAGACCTTAAGACAAAGGAGTATAAGCACCTTTACTAATCAAGAACCTCTGCTTTAAATATACCCAATGAATTGGTCTCCACAGCCATCTGCAGCAATGAATTCAGCAGGTTCACAACCCTCTGGCTAAAGAAATTTTTCCTGATCTCTGTTCTAATGGGACGTCCCTCTATTGTGAAGCTGGTTCTAGACTCCCTCACTATAGGTCAACATGTTCTCCAAATATTCAATATTTGACAGGTTTCAATGAGATCCCCCCCCCCACCCCATTCCTCTAAACTCCAGTAAGTACAGGCCCTGAGCCATCAAACGCTCCTCATAAGTTAACCCTTTAATTTCTGGGACTATTCTCATGAATCTCCTGTAGACCATCTCCAATGCGGCACTTGCTTTCTTAGATAAGGGGCTGAAGTCTGATCACAACACTCCAATGGGGGCTGACCAAAGCCTTATAAAGCCTTCGCATTACATTCTTCCTTTTATATTCTTGTCCTTTTAGAATATAGGCTGGTGTCAGTTTTTAAAAACTAATCTTATTTATTTATTTATCGATCCATCCATCCATCCATGTGCAGTGTGGAATAAACCCTTCCGGTCCCTTGAGCAATGCCTCCCAGCAATCCTCTAATTTAATCTCAGCCTAATCATGGGACAACTTACAACGACCAATTAACCTACTAACCGGTACGCCTTTAGACTGTGGGAGGAAACCGGAGTACCCAAAGGTAACCTACATGGTCATGGGGAGAACGTAGAAACTCCTTACAGACAGTGGTGGGAAATCAACCCAGATTGCCTGCACTGGAAAGCATTGTGCTAACCATGACACTACTGTGTTGCCCCTCTCAAAACGAATGCTAACATTGCAATTGCCTTCCTTACCACCGACTCAACCTGCAAGTTAGCCTTTATGGAACCCTGCACGAGGACTCTCAAGTCCTTTTGCACCTCTGATTTCTGAAATTTCTGAAAATAGTCTATGCCTTTATTCCTTCTATCAAAGTGCATGATCTAACGCTTCCCTGCACTGTATTCAGTCTGCCACTTCTTGGCCCATTCTCCTAATCTGTCCAAGTCCTTTTGCAGACTCGTAAACACAAAATACTCTGCAGATGCTGGGGTCAAAGCAACACTCACAACACGCTGGAGGAACTCAGCAGGTCCGGCAGCATCCGTGGAAACGATCAGTCAATGTTTCGGGCCGGAACCTGAATACTGACAAAGGGTTCCGGCCCGAATCGTTGACTGTTCATTTCCACGGATGCTGCCCGGCCTGCTGAGTTCCTCCAGTGTGTTGTGAGTGTTGCTTTTGCAGACTCTCTGCTTCCTCAACCATATCAGTATAGAATCAGTGCAACACACACAAAATGCTGGAGGAACTCAGTGGCCAGGCAGCATCTATGGAAATGAGTACAGTGGACGTTTCGGGCAGAACTGGAGAAAAGATGAGGAGTCAGAGTCGGAGGATGGGGGAGCGGAGGGAGAAGTACAAGGTGATGGGTGAAACCTGGGTGCGGGGGAGGTGGGAGTAAAGAGCTGGGAAGTTGATTGGTGAAAAAGATACAGGGCTGGAGAAGGGGGAATCGGATAGGAGAAGACAGAAGGCCATGGAAGAAAGAAAAAGGGGGGGAGGAGCACCCGAGGAATGTGATAGGCAGGCAAGGAGATATGGTGAGAGAGGAAAATGGGAATGGAGAATGGTGAAGGGGGGAAGGGCATTACTGGAAGTTTGAGAAATCAATGTTCATGCCATCAGGTTGGAGGCTACCCAGATGGAATATAAGGTGTTGTTTCTCCAACCTGAGTGTGGCCTCATTGAGGCAGTAGAGGAGGCCATGGACTGACATGTCGGAATGGGAATGGGAAGTGGAATTAAAATGTGTGGACACTGGAAGATCCCACTTTTTTTGAGAAGCGATCTTGCAATGTACAGGAGGCCACACCGGGAGCACTGGATACAGTAGATGACCCCAGTAGACTCACAGGTGAAGTGTCACCTCACCTGGAAGGTCTATTTGGGGCCCTGAATGATAGTGAGGGAAGAGGTGTAGGAGCAGTTATAGCTCTTGTTCCGCTTGCAAGGATAAGTGCCGAGAGGGAGATCAGTGGGGAGGGATGAATGGATAAAGGCGTTGCGTAGGGAGTGATCCCTGCGGAAGGCAGAAAGTGGGCAGGAGGGAAAGATGTGCTTGGTGGTGGGATCCCACTGGAGATGGTGGAAGCTACGGAGAGTTATGTGTAGAACGTGGAGGTTGGTGGGGTGGTAGGTGAGGACGAGGAACTCTATCCCTGGTGGGGTGGCGGGTGAAGTGGTGAGGGCAGTTGAACACGAAATGGAAGAGATGCGGTTGAGGCTAGCATTGATGGTGGAGGAAGGGAGGGTCCTTTCTTTGAAGAAGGAGGACATCTCCTTAGTTCTAGAATAAGATGCCTCATCCTGAGAGGAGACGGAGGTATTGCACCTGTTAAATACATCCTGGGCAGAAAAGAGTTGTTTGCTGTAAGTCTGTTTTCCACATCTTGGTCCATGGCCTTGCACTTTAAGTCCTTGGCCAGCTACTCCTTAAATATGCAAGGGGTTTTGCCTTTCAACAGTAGGTTCTAGACTGCCACTGCCCTCTTTGCAAACAGATATTCCTCAAATCCCCTTTGAACTTTCTACTATCTGTAAACCTTTGCCCACTGGTTATTGAATCATTTTTTTCACGGCTAGAACTTTCCAAGCCACTCTGTCTAGGTCTCTTCTTGGTACTAAATCTTCCCTCAATAAATCTTCTCTCACCCTCCTCTGCCACAAGGAAAACGACCCTGCCTCCTCTAACCTCTGCTCTTATTGGCTTATCTACATATTGTGTCAGGAAACTTTCCTGAACACACCTAACAAACTTCACCCCATCTAAACCCCTTGCTCTAGGGAGATGCCAATCAATATTTGGGAAATTAAAATCTCCCACCACGACAACCTTGTTATTATTACACCTTTCCAGAATCTGTCTCCCTATCTGCTCCTCGATGTCCCTGTTACTACTGGGTGGTCTATAAAATACACCCGGTAGAGTTATTGACCCCTTTCTTGTTTTTAACTTCCACCCACAGAGACTCAGTAGACAATCCCTCCATGACTTCCTCCTTTTCTGCAGCCGTGACACTATCTCTCAACAGCAGTGCCACACCCCCACCTCTTTTGCCTTTCTCCCTGTCCTTTCTGAAACATCTAAAGCCTGGCACTCTAAGTAACCACTCCTGTCCCTGAGCCATTCAAGTCTCTGTAATGGCCATGATAGCTCCAAGTACTGACCCACGCTCTGAGCTCATCTGCTGTGTTCATGACACATCTCAAACCCTCAGTCTGAGTGCATCCCTTCTCTATCACCTGCCTATCTTCCCTCTCACACTGTCTCCAAGCTTTCTCTATTTGTGAGCCATCTGCCCCTTCCACTATCTCTTCAGTTCGGTTCCCACCCCCCCAGCAATTCTAGTTTAAACTCTCCCCAGTAGCCTTAGCAAACCTCCCCACCAGGATATTGGTCCCCCTGGGAATCAAGTGCAACCCGTCCTTTTTGTACAGGTCACACCTGCCCCAAAAGAGGTCCCAATGATCCAGAAATCTGAATCCCTGCCCCCCTCAGCCACGCATTTATCCTCCACCTCATTCTATTTCTATACTCACTGTCGCGTGGCACAGGCAGTAATCCCGAGATTACTATCTTTGCGGTCCTGCTTCTCAACTTCCTTCCTAACTTCCTGTAGTCTGTTTTCAGGACCTCCTCCCTTTTCCTACCTATGTTGTTGGTACTGCTCCAATCTTCAGGTCAGATGCACCTGAGGAATGTATGTGATATTCCAGCTGTGGTCCAAATGGTGGTTTATACAGCTCTGGCATGATTTTCCTGTCCCTGTACTCTGCACTCAGTCTCCGCCTTGTCTACTTGCCCTGCCACTTCCAAGGTCTTTCTGTCCCTCGGTACTTCTCAGTATCCTACTGTTCATTTTATGTTCTCTCCCCTTCTTTAGCCTCAACAAATGCTTGATTTTACAATTCCCCAGATGGAATCTGTTTGCCTTCTTCAGGTCAGGTCAAGTTTATTGTCATTTCGACCATAAGCTGCTGGTACAGTTCACAGTAAAAACAAAACAATGTTCCTCCAGGACCCTGGTGCTACCTGAAACAACACAAAAGTACACTAGACTATGTGAGACAGCACAAGGCTACACCAGACTATGTAAAACAAACAGAAAAACTTCACTAGACTACAGACCTGCACAGGACTACATAAAGTGCACAAAACAGTGCAGGGCAGTACAATAATTAATAAATGAGACAATAGGCACAGTAGAGGACAAATTACAATACAATAATAAATGATGTAGATGTCAGTCTAGACTCTGAGTATTGAGGAGTCTGATGGCTTGGGGAATGAAACTGTTGCACAGTCTGCTTGTGAGAGCTGGAATGCTTCAGTACCTTTTGCCAGAGGGCAGGAGGGAAAAGAATTTGTGTGAGGGGTGCGTGGGGTCCTTCACAATGCTGTTGGCTTTGCGGGTGCAGCGTGTGGTGTAAATGTCTGTAATAGCAAGAAGAGAGACCCCGATGATCTTCTCAGCTGACCTCACTATCCGCTGCAGGGCCTTGCGATCCGAGACGGTGCAATTCCCAAACCAGGCAGTGATGCAGCTGCTCAGGATGCTCTCGATACAACCTCTGTAGAATGTGGTGAGGATGGGGGGTGGGAGATGGATTTTTCTCAGCCTTCACAGGAAGTAGAGACGCTGCTGGGCTTTCTTGGCTATGGAGCTGGTGTTGAGGGACCAGGTGAGATTCTCCACCAGGTGAACACGAAGAAGTTTGGTGCTCTTAACGATCTCAACGGAGGAGTCGTCAATGTTCAGTGGGGAGTTCTCGCTCTGTGCTCTCCTGAACTCTTTTCCTCGCCTTTTGGCATTTTCCTGCAATATTCTGGTTTCCGCCTCACCAACAACCAAATAAGTAATCTTAGCATCCCGTACTTCAGCCTAAGTCATTGTTAGCTCCTCGCATTTTGTGGTACAGGTGTCCCCCGTTTTTCGAACGTTCGCTTTACGACACCTCACTGTTATGAAAGACCTACATTACTTAATTGTTTTCGCTAACAGAAGGTGTTTTCACTGTTACGAGAAAAGGCAGCGCGCGATAAAAGGCAGGTGCGATAAAAGGCAGGTGTGATAAAAAGCAGCGCGCGCCCTGAGCAGCAAAGCTCCTCCCCCGGAACTGCATTCTAGCTGGCATTGCTTAAATACGTGCCTGTGAGCATTTGTGCTTTATGTCGATTTATTTTGAGCATCCGTTAGCAAGATGAGTTCTAAGGTATTGGAAAAGCCTAAAAGAGCTCGTAAGGGTGTTACATTTAGCGTAAAACTAGACATAATTAAGCGTTTCGATCGTGGTGAACAAAGTAAGGACAAAGTGAGTTTGGCTTGTGGAAGTTGACGAAGATGATAGTCATAGTCATAATCATAGTCATACTTTATTGATCCGGAGGGAAATTGGTTTTTGTTACAGTTGCACCATAAATAATTAAATAGTGATAAAACTATAAATAATTATATAGTAATATGTAAATTATGCAAGGAAATAAGTCCAGGACCAGCATATTGGCTCAGGGTGTCTGACCCTCCTAGGGAGGAGTTGTAAAGTTTGATGGCCACAGGCAGGAATGACTTCCTATGACGCTCAGTGCTGCATCTCGGTGGAATGAGTCTCTGGCTGAATGTACTCCTGTGCCCAACCAGTACATTATGTAGTGGATGGGAGACATTGTCCAAGATGGCATGCAACTTGGACAGCATCCTCTTTTCCGACACCACCGTGAGAGAGTCCAGTTCCATCCCCACAACATCACTGGCCTTACGAATGAGTTTGTTGACTCTGTTGGTGTCTGCTACCCTCAGCCTGCTGCCCCAGCACCCAACAGCAAACATGATAGCACTGGCCACCACAGACTCGTAGAACATCCTCAGCATCGTCCGACAGATGTTCAAGGACCTCAGTCTCCTCAGGAAATAGAGAGTAGAGATGTTGAAGAGGTTTTGGCATCCCATGACCAAGAACTGATAGATGAAGAGCTGATGCAATTGGAAGAGGAAAGGATAACAATCGAAACCGAATGCAGTAGTCATCCAGGAACTGAACGTGAAGCAACTGCGTGAGATCTTCGCTGCAGTTGACAACGCTGCAATGATTGCAGAAGAGTACGACTTTAATTTTGAAAGGCTACATCCGTTTAAGGGATATTTGCAGGATGGTTTGAGTGCTTACAAAGAACTATATGATAGAAAAATGTGCGAGGCTAAGCAGTCAAGCGTACCCTCGTTTTTCAAGCCTTCCACATCAGCCACAGCAGACAACGAACCTCGACCTTCAACATCGAGGCAGGCAGACATAGAAGAAGAGACCTGCCTGCCCTGATGGAAACAGATGACGATGAGATGACACCCCAGTGTCCCACCACCCCAACCTCTGACGACTCAGCCTAACACACCATCATCAGTGTGCTCGTTGTCTTCCTGATTCCGGTAAGCGATACTACACTGTACATACATTATTTCTACTTTATATAGGCTGTGTATTTTTATGTGTTATTTGGTATGATTTGGCAGCTTCATAGCTTAAAGGTTACTGGGGAGAGTGCTTCTGCTGAGAGCGCTTGTACCGAGTGTTTCTGCCGAGAGCGCTTGCGTGAGATTTTCGCTACGGTGGACAGTGCTGCAATGATTGCAGAAAAGTATTTCTACTTTATATAGGCTGTGTATTTGTCATATCATTCCTGCTTTTGCTATATGTTACTGTTATTTTCGGTTTTATGTGTTATTTGGCATGATTTGGTAGGCTATTTTTTGGGTCTGCGAACGCTCACAAGTTCTTCCCATATAAATAAATGGTAATTGCTTCTTCATTTTATGACATTCCGGCTTACGAACCGTTTCATAGGAACGCTCTACCTTCGGATGGAGGGGGAAGCCTATACATTTCGGACAGTGAGCCTTGTGGAATCCCTCTTCTTACAGCTTTCCGATCACCGTTGGCCATTAACAGTTGTTTCCTGGCATTAAGGAATCACTTTCAAGGACGTATGGACTCAACTTCAAGGACCCCACAACAAATGTTCTCAATATTATTTATTTTTAAATTTTTTTATGGCTTTGTATACTTGTGAAACCCTTTTTTGCTGGGCGTCTCTGGAAATGCGACTCGTTAGCCCCTCGCTAACAGCCATTGGACTCTGCGGCGAGAAGCCCACCTTCCTCGGGCTTCGTACGTCTAGGGTGTATACAACTTTGGTCCCGCCAGATCCGTGAGGTTGAGATGTCTCGCCCACCTGAACCCTGGTTTGTGTGAATGCTGTTCGATTTACTATCCCCCGGCAATCATCCGTCGGCAAGAGATAACAGATCGCACACTGCATACAATGATTTTAAAAAGTATATTTGAGAAGGAAAGCACTAGAATATCAATTATTTGGAATCAAATAACCTCGCCTGGTGTCTCAGGGCCGGGTGTGTGCACCCATGCCACCCCCCTCCCACAGCACTCCTTCTCGGCCACATGTCCTACGCCCTTCCCACGGTGCTCCACCCTCGCCATTCCCGATATGCTTTGCTCCCACCAGATTTGCAAACTCGCTCTTTGCTCCACATTGACAAATACAGTACTGTGCAAAAGTCTCATGCACCCTAGCTATGCACACCCTAGTCATGCACAGTACTGTATGCACTTTGATAAGAAGTATAATTTGAACTTTGAACTTTTGATTCAATCATGAACCTTCCATGTAGGGCATTGTCAGATACCTTCCTAAAACCCATGTAAACTACATAAAAGTGTTATCCTCCTAAGTCTGCTTTTTGTTATCACCTGAAAAAAATCATTCAATTTAGTTTGATGTGACCTTGCCATCACAAATCCTTACTGAATGTCCTTGCCCATCTGAATGCTGATAAATACTCTTCCTTGGAAGTTTTCCAGAAAAATTGTCCACTATTGACATTGAATTCAGTGGCCCAAAATGACTTGATTTACTCTAATCTGCATTTCTGAACAGTGCTGTATTTGCTGTCTTCTGATCCCGGGCCAAGAAGCCTCCAGCCAAAGAGGGCTGGAAAATTATGTTTAGAGTCCTGCTCTTTCCCCCCCGCTTCTCTTAAAAGGCTGCCTAAAATCTGCGAAACCCCTTTAATATTTTTCTTGCTTGCCTTGCCTGTCTTATCTAATGTTTCACTATCTCTTCATTAACTACATCATATACTACATTTTCCACTTGAACAGACAAGTGCAAAGTGCTCGTTAAGAACCCATATTCCCGTCTGCATATGCAGATTACCTTTCATTCTTTCATAGCTCCTACTCTTTCCTTTTGTTCTTTATGTTTGTAATACTTAATTTAGTTCCCTTTTATTTTCTGTGCCTCTGTTCGAGTTCATGAATTTCTTTAGCTCTTCGCTCCTGCATTATCTATACTTCTGAATACAGAATTGACCTTGGTATATAGAATATGCTTCAAAGTTCAAAGTGCATTTATTATCAAACAATGCATAAATTATACAACCTTGAGATTTGTTTGTTTACAGGCAGCCGCAAAACAAGAAACCTGAAAAGAACCCAATTTAAAAAAATAAAGACCAACCCCCAATGCGCACAGAGAAAGAGAGAAAAAAACGCAAATCGTGCAGAATGTAGAAGCGAGGAACAGCATCAGCATTCCGAACCAAAATGAGTCCTCAATCTAAATCCCCCAGAGCAGTCTGGAGTAGGCCCAAAGCCCCGGTATTCAATTCAATATGCTTATCATGTATGCTGAATTTTATCCTATATCTCCCTTGGCATCTCTGCATCTCTAGATTTGATCCCTGGTACCAGTTTGAATTAATTTGCAAATATATTTTCTTTGAACCCTTGCTATTAAAGTGCCTACTGTGGTGGTGATGTCGACGCATTCAAGGATCTGTTCCCAGTCCAGTTTTAGACAACAAGGTGTAGGAGCAGAAGTAGGCCATTCAGCCCATCAAGTCTGCTCCACCATTCAATCATGGGCTGATCCAATTCTTCCCGTCATCCCCACTCACTGGCTTTCTCCCCATAACCTTTGATGCCCTGGCTGATCAAGAACTTATCTATCTCTGTCTTAAATGTACCCAATGGCTTGGCCTCCACTGCCACTCGTGGCAACAAATTCCACAGATTTACCACCCTCTGTAACTTCTCCACTTCTCTGTTCTAAATGGACGTCCTTCAATCCTGAAGTCATGCCCACTTGTCCTAGACTCCCCTACCATGGGAAATAACTTTACCATATCTAATCTGTTCAGGCCTTTTAACATTCAAAATGTTTCAGTGAGATCCCCCCTCATTCTTCTGAACTCCAGGGAATATAGCCCAAGAGATGCCTCATGTTCCTCATACGGTAACTGTTTCATTCCTGGAATCATTCTCGTGAATCTTCTCTGAACCCTCTCCAATGTCAGTATAACCTTTCTAAAATAAGGGCCCCAACGCTGCACACAATACTCCAAGTGGGGTCTCATAAGTGCCTTATAGAGCCTCAACATCACATCCCTGCTCTTACATTCTGAACCTCTAGAAATAAATGCCAACATTGCATTTGCCTTCTTCACCACTGACTCAACCTGGAGGTTTACCTTCAGGGTATCTTGCACAAGGACTCCCAAGCCCCTTTCCATCTCTGCATTTTGAATTCTCTTCCCATCTAAATAATAGTCTGTCCATTTATTTCTTCCACCAAAGTGCACGTCCATACACTTTCCAACATTGTATTTCATTTGCCACTTCTTTGCCCATTCCCCTAAACTATCTAAGTCTCTCTGCAGGCTCTCTGTTTCCTCAACACTACCTGCTCCTCCACCTATCTTTGTATCATTGGCAAATTTAGCCACAAATCCATTAATCCCATAGTTCAAATCATTGACATATGTCATAAAAAGCAGTGATCCCAACACAGACCCCTGTGGAACTCCACTGGTAACTGGCAGCCAGCCAGAATAGGATCCCTTTATTCACACTCTCTATTTTCTGCTGATCAGCCAGTGCTCCACCTATGCTACTAACTTCCATGTAATTCCATGGGCTCTTTTCTTGCTAAGCAGCCTCATGTGTGTCACCTTGTCAAAGGCGTTCTGAAAATCCAAGTACACCACATCTACTGCATCTCCTTTGCTTGTAATTTCCTCAAAAAAATTGCAGTAGGTTAGTCAGGCAGGATTTTCCTTTCAGGAAACCATGCTGGCTTTGGCCTATTTTGTCATGTGCTCCAGTTATTCCGTAATCTCATCCCTAGCAATTGATTCCAACAACTTCCCAACCACTGATGTCAAGCTAACAGGCCTATAGTTTCCTTTCTGCTGCCTCCCACCCTTCTTAAATAGCGGAGTAACATTTGCAATTTTCCATTCATCGGATACGATGCCAGAATCTATTGATTCTTGAAAGATCATTGTTAATTCCTTCACAATCTCTCCAGCTACTTCCTTCCAGACCCGAGGCTGCATTCCATCAGGTCTAAGAGATCATTAAGCTTCCTGATCATCTTCTCAGTCGTAATTTTCACTGCACATACTTCACTTCCCTGACACTCTGGAATATCCGGTATACTGCAGATGTCTTCCACTGTGAAGGCTGATGGAAAATACACATTCAGTTCCTCTACCATCTCTGTGTCTCTCATTACAATATCTCCAGCATCATTTTCTATTGGTCTTGTATCTACCCTCAACTCTCTTTTACCTTTTATATATTTAAAAAAGCTTTTAGTATCTTCTTTGATAGTAGTCGCCAGCTTCCTTTCATAATTCATCTTTTCCTTCTTAATGACCTTCTTAGTTTCCTTCTGGAAGTTTTTAAAAAAACTGCCCAATCTTCTACCTTCCTACTAGCTTTGGCTTATTTGTATGCCCTCTCTTTTGCTTCTACTATGGCTCTGACTTCACTTGTCAGCCACGGTAGTGTGTCATAAGGTGGTGGTTGGGAATGGACCCAAGTGCAAGACACAGACACTGAAGTACTAGGGACAGGACTAGGATACAGAGTGAGGACAAGGACATGGACACGAAAACCGGGAACCCGGAACAGGACTGGACAAGAGAGCTAGGAGACCAGAGACTCGAGACGAGGCTGGGGACTGGAGGCTCGAGGCAAGACTTGAGACTAGAAGCTTGGCTTGGCTGAGGCTCGAGGCTTGGGGTCTTGAAGCTTGGCTTGGGGCGAGGCTCGAGGCTTGGGGTCTTGAAGCTTGGCTTGGGGTGAGGCTCGAGGCTTGGGGTCTTGAAGCTCCTCCTGGGCAGGGCGCGGATCTCCACCCAATGGAGGCAAGGCACAGGAAGGGCCAGAACCAACTGCAGGGTAATGGCAAGATGGCTTGGCTTACCCGACAGAGGCAAGGGACAGGAAGGGACAGAAACAACCGCAGGGTAACGGCAAGACTGCTTGACTTACCCGGCGGACGCAAGGGACAGGAAGGGAGCTAGGTACAGGGTGGCTCCAAGACAAGACTTCAGGTGAGACGAGGCGAGAGTTATCAGCAAGACTAAGCAAGGCTTCAGGCAATGCAAGGTGAAACAAGAACTTCAGGCAAGGTGGGAGTTACCGGCAAGACAAGGCAAGGCTTCAGGCGAGGAAACAGAAGGCAGGGGAAGGGATACAAGGAGTAAGGACAAGAACAATCCAGCAGCCACGCCCTGGTCTCTGGAGGTATTAATGCAGCCAGCCCCACTGAGAATCAGCTGCCTCAATTAGTGCGTGAGATTTTCACTACGGTGGACAGTGCTGCAGTGATTGCAGAAAAGTATTTCTATTTTATATAGGCTGTGTATTTATCATATCATTCCTGCTTTTACTATATGTTAGTGTTTTTTAAGGTTTTATGTGTTATTTGGTATGATTTGGTAGGTCATTTTTTGGGTCTGGAAATGCTCAAATTTTTCCCATGTAAATTAATGGTAATTGCTTCTTCGCTTTACGCCATTTCGGCATGAAAGGTTTCATAGGAACGCTCTACCTTAGCGGGGGAAATACGGGACAAAGGCAGTCCCGTATGGGACAAACCAATTTAGTCCAATATATGGGATGTCCCAGCTAATACGGGACAGTTGGCAACCCTATGTTCAAGTTCAATAGTGCGTGACAGGGAACGAGGAAAGGTGCAGCTGACTCATATCGTTTCCTCGCGGCCCGGTAGCACATGCTTTGCGGCCGGGTACCGGTCCGTGGCCCGGTGGTTGGGGACCGCTGCCTTATTGGGCTCAACAACAAGTTGTTTTAAAAAGCTATCCCTTAAACATTCTACAAATTCTCTCTCTTGAGGTCCAGTACTGGCCTGGTTTTCCTAATCCACTTTCATGTTAAAATCAGCAACGGTTATCATGACATCGCCCTTCTGATACGCTTTTTCTATCTCCTGCTGTAATTTGTAATCCACATCCTGGCTGCTGTTTGGAGGCCTGTATACAACTGCCATTCGGGTCCTTTTACCCTTGTTCTTAGCCCAACCCATAGAGACTCCACACTTTCCAATCCTATGTCATTCCTTTCTAATGATTTAATATATTTCTTATACACAGGGCCACACCACCCCCTCTGCCTACTAACCTATCTTCTTGATACACTGTATATCCTTGGATGTTCTGCTCCCAATGGCAGCCATTCTTTAGCCAAGTTTCAGAAATGGCCACAACATCATACTTGCCCATCTGTAGCTGAATTTCAAGATCGTCCGTTTTATTTCTTATTCTGTGTGCATTCAAATATAACACTTTCAGTCCAGTATCTGTTGCTTTCCATTTTAACTGCGCTACACCTCTATTGCCCTGTAAATCATCCCACTGACATTGATTATGCCTCATCTGCTGCCTGTCCTTTTTATCATCTCTGTTGCACACTACCTTTGATTTATTTCTGTTTTCCCCTTCCTCAGCCCTATCACTCCGGTTCCCATCCCCCTGCCAAATTGGTTTAAACCTCCCCCAACAGCTCTATTAAACCTGCCTGCAAGGATTTTGGACCCCTTTGGGTTCAAGTGTAATGCGTCCTTTTTGTACAGGTCGTACCTCCCCCAGAAGAGGCCCCAATGATCCAGGAACCCGAAACCCTGCCCCCTACACCAGTCTCTCAACCATACTTTAATATGCCTGATCATGCTACTCTTGCATGGCACAGGCAGCAGTCCTGAGATTACTACCCTGGAGGTCCTGCTTTTCAACTTCCTACCCAACTCCCTGAATTCTCTCTTCAGGACCTCCTCCCTTTTTCTACCAACATTATTGGTACCAACATGTACCAAGACTTCTGGCTGTTCACCCTTTCCCTTCAGAGTTCTCTGCACTGAATCTGAGACATCCTGTACCCTGGCACCTGGGAGGCAACACACCATGCGGGTAACTCTATCAGGCTGACAGAGCCTCCTGTCTGTTCCCCTCACTATGGAATCCCCTACGACTACTGCATTCCTCATCTTCTTCTCTCTCTTCTGCACCACGGAACCAGGCCTAGTGCCAGAGACCCAATTGCTGTGGTCGTCCTCTGTCAGGTCACCCCACTCAACTGCATCCAAAATGAGATAACGATTACTGAGGGGGATGGCCACGGGTGTGTTCTCTAATATCTGAGCTCTTCTCTTCCCTTCCCTGACGGTCACTCACTTGTCTAACTCCTGCAGTCTCGGGGTGACTAACTCCCTGTAGCTCCTATCTACCTCCTGCTCACCTTTCCTAATAAGCTGCAGGTCATTGAGCTGCAGCTCCAGGTCCCTAACACGGTCTCTCAGGAGCTGCATCTCAGTGCACCTGGGGCAGATGTGGCCATCTGGGAGACTGGAAGATTCCCAGCATTCCCACATCTGACACCCAGAACAAAGCACTAACCCTGCAGACATGCTCGCTATTCCTCAAAAAATGCAGGGGAAAAATGAAGTCCACTTACCCACTTACCTCGCCGAAGCCCGAATGAGCCAAAGCGCAACTACTCTGACTCGGACCACTCCTTTGATGACAGCTCTGCTAGGCAGTGTCTTCCTTTTATGCCTGAACCTTCTCTGCTCTCCAACACGATTGGTGTGCTGGTTACAGCCGAGTTCCCGCGAAGCTTTCCCCATTTAAATTTTGCTCCTGGTCCTGTGTGCCACCTCCTCTCTCGTAGCTCTCCAACTCACGATTGGTGCGCTGGTTATTGCCAAGTTGTATCTCAAAATGGCATACTTGGCTGAGTCTATTTAAGAACTTTTGCTGAACAACATTAAATTTACTCTGAGGCCTCTGTTGGTCAGGACTGATAATCAGTGTTGTGTCCTGGCTGTCTAGGTGCACAAGCTTGGGCTGTACAATATGGAGAGCAAGGTGTCGTCCATGTAACAAGCTCCCTCTGTCTGCAAAGGAATGGCAGAGACTGATACGGATTGGCACCAGGAATGTCGTGGGAGTTGCCAGTCAACCTTGGACTGCCTTAGGGACTCCAGCTCTAGATTTTTCCCTTGGGGTTTACTCCTGAAGCCTTCCCCATGAGGGGGTACAGCTTCAAGACAGCAGAGGTTTGAGAACAGAGTTTTCCTTCTCCGAGATGAGCTGCCAGCAACAGCTGATGAGCCCCATCTGCCCAAAGTGACTGGTTTTAAGGTGCCAGTAACCCGCCTTTGTTTCTTCTCCTGTCAGTAGAAACGGTTCCGCCAGGCTTAATAACTAAGCCACATGTGAAGGGCAGATGCTAAACTTGGTTATTGGAGGTTATTTGAGGCACACGCTGTTGGAAATATTTAATAGGTAGTGGGAGCTTGTCCCCATTGCCACCCCCAGCTAAAATAACCATAGGAACCAACAGTAAAATTAGCTGAGTTCTGGTCCCTGTTGCCAAAATACTCCCTTTTCAGGCCAGCTTCATTCCACAGCAGCAGTGAAATTATCCACACATTTTCTCCCACACTGTTCATCTAACCCAATGGTCTCCTTCGTGCGCTTATTCAGTTGCTCTTGAAATGAGAGAGATAGATATTCATCTCCCAAGTGCCTTGTGATTATGAATTCTATCTTCTTTCAAATGGACAATGGATTTATTGGCCTTATGACCACTGGTAATTGATATTGTGTTATTATTGTCAACGCGTACCAAGATACAGTGAAAAGCTTGTCTTGCACAGTGTTCATCAGTTTTCTGAGGTAAAAATTAAAGAGAGATTAGCATTATTTGTCACACGTACATCAAAACGTTGAAACAACAAATGTGTCATTTGTGGGACTGACCAATATAGTTCAAGGATGTGCTGGGGGCAGCTCACAAGTATCACCATGCTTCTGCACCTACAACTGACTGACCTAAATGTTTTTAGAATGTGGGAGAAAACCCATGAAGTGACAGGGAGAATGTACGAATTCCTTACACACTAGTGGGAATTAAACTCCAATTGGTGGTTGCTGGCACTGCAAACAATTACCTTAACCTCTGCGCTACTGTCTCACCTGTAGAAAAAGGTGAAACACTAACAATGCTTCTAAAGTCTAGAAGCTACAGAGAAAGCGCAGTGCAAGGTCATAAGGAAGGAGCAGATTGTGAGGTCAAGGGTTTGTCTTAACGTACAAGATCTATCGTACCACCTTATATTTACAGAACCCCCTTCCCAGATTTAGTTGGGGGTTGTGAGGACTGAATAAGCAGTGGGTTTCAGTGAATGTATTACAGGGCTCGAATCTTAGTGAGTTCAAGAGCCAGAGACAGTTTTGGTCACATGACATGGTTATTGTTGGGAAGGTCAACATTCATTGCCCATCCCAAATTGTCCTTTGGGAGGTGGTGTATCTTGGGCTTCCTGGAGAAGGTTTCTCCATTTTGGGTCCGATTCAGATGCAGTTACAACGAAGGAGCAGTAATCTATTGTGGTGTGAGACTTGGAGGGGAACCCATGTTGTTCCCATGTTCCTGCTTCCTTTGTGTGTATGGATTTGCTGAAGAAACCTTGACAAGTTGTTGCCATGGATTTTGTAGTCTGAATCAACAAAATACACTGTTGATTCAATCTACAAAATTGAACGGATTTCAATGTATTCAAACTAAAGTGAACAAATTTAAATTTTTTCAATTCCAAGTAATTGAACTGATGTCATAGAGTGCTGGCAGTGGAAGGTGAACACTTGGTTTGTACTCCATGCCTGTCAAGCTGCCTGCTTTATTGCTGATTGAAATTATAAAAAATATCTAAAAGGCACCTGGGAAGTCAAGGTTTAAGGGACCTTGGTGTGGAGAATGAACAAGGCATCAAGCTGATAATGATGTTTTGATTTTAACAGCAGCCATATGTTGATGGGAGTATCTTATCTTCTATGGTTTGAATTTTCAGTGTAAGGTCATTACATCTTGAACATAATCCAAATGCTCAAGGTTGTGATGAGATCATGTCCGAGTAATGAAAATGTGGAATTGCAAGTCCTTCCTCCTCCACCTTATTCCCCTGCTTTCCTGAGATTTATCTGTGTCTCTCACAAACTTGCCATTGTTAGAATTATAGGAAAGTACAACATAGAAGGAAACCTTTTGGCCGATTGTTTCTGTGCTGGCAAAAAAGAACCATGGAGACCAATGCAGCTTCTCAGGTGTTGGCCAGGGCTCTAGGGGTTATGACTTTTTAATAGCTCATCAGTTACTTTTTAAATGTGATGAGAGCTTGTGTCTTCATTAGTCTTTCAGGCACTGAGTTCTGGATAGGCATTTCTCCTTGGAGTCACAATCTTCCCACAGCCCCCTCGAATCCATAGCCCTTCATACCACTCCCATCCATGTACCTATTCAAACTTCACTTGCTGAAGTACAATTAATGTTAATTCCTTGGTATTTCATAATTTTATGCATGTTTGATTAAGTTTCATCAGAGCCTCTGTTCTGAAGAAAATAATGCTTGCCACCTTGTAATTCTCATCGCCAAATTTCTCCATTGTTTGCAGACATCCTTGTAAATCTGCTCCTTGTACAATCGCACTTGTTCAGTTGCAGAGCATAGAACAGTACAGTACACTTCAGCCCACTATGTCTGCACTGACCATAATGTCAAGCTAAATACTCCTATTTGCTCACACATCTGTCTGTCTAAGTGCCTCTTAAACATTGCTATCATGTTTGCTCTGCCACCTCCCCGGCAGTAAAAGCAATCTTATTTTCATTGACATATGTCGTGAAATTTGTTGATTAGTGGCAGAGGGACAGTACAATACATAAAATTACAATACATTACAATAACTGTAAGTCAAAAATAAATAGCGCAAAAGAGAGAAGAATCATGACAGAGTATCCTTTGGTTCTTGGACCTTTCAAAAACCCGATGGTTGAGGAAAAGAACCTGTTCCTAAAACATCAAGTTTCAGGCTTCCGTGACGAGAAAGGGGCCTGAGCCGAGAGGGAGGGAGCTTTATGACAGATGCCACCTTCCTGAGGCAGCACCTTTTGAAGATGTTTTCGATGGTGGCGAGGCTAGTGCCCTTGATGGAGCTGGCTGAATCTACAACTCTCTGCGTGGCCCCTCCATACCAGCTAGCAATGTAACCATTCAGAATATTCTCCATGGTGAGTCCGTAGAAGTTTGCCATACCCTATATTCTCAAACTCTGTTCATTCAGAACCAAAGATGATCTGGATATGAATATTCCCTGAATATGAATATTTTCCGATCTCTTTTAAACTTTTCCCCTCTTATCTTAAGTCTATGCTGTCTAGTTTTTTCACTCTGGGGAAAAGAAATCTGATTATCTGCCCTTTTTTTGCCTTTCATAATTTTATATGCATCCACCAGGTCGCCCATCAACTTACAATGCTCTAGAGAAAACAGTCCAGCTTAGTCCATCTACGATCATAAGTAATACTCTTCAGTGAAGAGAGTGTTTTAGCATTTCATGTTAATTATTTCTCATTGTAATGGGGGTGGGGGGGAAGACTGAAGTAAAGAAATTGAATTGCAGAGAGAGAAGGAGAGTGAAAAAGAGAAAGAGAGGTAGAGAGAGAGTGAGATGTTGTCTTCAGATAATCAGTAATTCCAGTGCAGTCTCACATTTCCCGTGTTAAGTTTATTTTCCCTCTGCTCTTCTTGAAGGGTACGGTTACGCAGTTGTTAAATTACTAGATTAGCAGCCAGAAGTCGGAAGTATTGATCTAGAGACATGATTTTGAATCCCACCATGGCAACTAGGGAATTTAAATTCAAGTTGTTCAATAAATCCGTAATGAAAAATACCTCCTAGTATGGTAACCATGAAATGACCGGACTGTTTGGTTTGCTGATGTCCTCCAAGGAAGGAAATCTGCCAACCTTACCAGGTTTAGCTCATCTGACGCCCCAGACCCGCCAGTGTAATTCTTAACTTGACTTTTGGTTCGGGGGCATGGGCAATTAGGAATAGCTGATAAATATTGGCACCGCCAGTGGCATCCACATCCCGTGAATGAGCAACAACAACTGTACACTTAACACCATCTACACTTAACACTATTTCAACAATCAGATTCCTGAGAATCATTATTTCACAGGACCTCATGTGGGAGAATCATATCTCCTTCGTTAACACAACGGCTCGGCCAACAATCTATTTCTTGCGGCTGTTGGTAAAATTCCATCTTCCCCGGAACATACTGGTGCAATTCTACACTGTCGACATAGAGAGCACCCTCATATGAGCTGTGACTGTCTGGTTTGGTGCAGCATCCTCTTACAATATGTGAAAACTACAGTGAACTGTCATGTCAGCAGGCAAGGTCATTGGCTACAGTCTACCATCACTGCAGGACTTGTCTGTGTCCAGAATAGACAAGTGGGCAGAAAAAGTCATTGTGGACACTACCCACCCAGTAAATTGTCTTTTGCAAAAGCTCCCTCTGGAAAGTGCTGTACGGCTATTAAAACAAAAAATTAACGTCATCTTAAAAGTTTATCCCCCCCACCCCAGCCAGTTAGTTTGAGCAACAATTCTAGTTAGCTTTTCCCACTCTCCTATATTACCCCAATCACTGAACCGTAAACACTTTAAACCACTTTTTTATAATGCTATTTACATTATAAATACCTATTGGTATTTATGCACATTTTATTCCAGATCCGTACTTTAATCTTTACCCTTTTTTTAATATATTTCTTTATACTGTCTTTATACTTTTTAATTATGAGAGGCATAGACAGGGTAAGTGCAAGCAAGCTTTTCCCGCTGAGGTTGGGTGAGACTACAACTAGAGGTCATGTGTTAAGGGTGAAAGGTAAAATGTTTAAGGGGAGCGTGGGGGAACCTTCTTCACTGAGAAGGTGGTGAGAGTGTGGAATGAGCTGCCAGCGCAAGTGGTGTATATGAGCTCGATTTCAACATTTAAGAGAAGTTCAGATAGGTACATGGATGGTGGGGGTATGGAGAGCTATGGTCTGGGTGCAGTGTGATGAAAGTAGGTGGTTTAAATGGTTCAGCACAGACTAGATGGGCCAAAGGGCCTGTTCTGTGCTGCATGACTCTATGACTTTAATTGTTGAATGCTTTTTGTTGCGTGTCAGATCAACACTTATAAGACCATAAGATTTGGGAGCAGAAGTAAGCCATTCAGCCCATCGAGTCTGCTCCGCCATTCAATCATGGGCTGATCCAATTCTTCCAGTCATCCTCCCTCTCCTGCCTTCTCCCCATATCCTTTGATGCCCTGGCTAATCAAGAAACTATCTATCTCTGACTCAGATGCACCCAGTGACATGGCCTTCATAGCCACTTGTGACAATAAATTCCACAGATTTACCACCCGCTGACTCAAGTAATTTTTCTGCTTCTCTGTTCTAAATGGACCTCCTTCAATCCTGAAGTCATACCCCCTTGACCTAGACTCTCCTACCATGGGAAATAACTTTGCCATACCTAATCTCTTCAGGCCTTTTAACATTCAGAATGTTTCTATGAGATCCCCCCCTCATTCTCCTGAACTCCAGGGAATACGGCCCAAGAGCTGCCAGACGTTCCTCACACAGTAACCCTTTCATTCCTGGAATCATTCTTGTGAATCTTCTCTGAATCCTCTCCAATGTCAGTATATCCCTTCTAAAATAAGGAGCCCAAAACTGCACACAATACAATGTAAGTGTATATGGTGAATGTAGCTGATCCTTGAATAATAAAAAAAATTGACTCTGATTTGTCTCTTTCTGCTTGCGTTTTCATAGTTAATCTCATTCGGTCTCACCCTCCCACGGACTTTTTTTTGTCCCTCGCCCCCTTTCTGTTGAGGTTACGACTTGTTCCCATTCTACATTTCTGATGAGAGGTCATCAGCTGGTCCGGTTGGCTCTGTTTCTCTCTCCACAGACACTGCCTGACGAGCATTTTCTGAATTTTATTCAGATTTTCAGTATTTTACTTTAAAAGGAATGGTGTAATTAGTGGAGCCGCAGCCTCCTAGCTATTGCTGACCACTGCTGCCATTCGCAGAACAAAGAACCTAACAGCCTATTCAATGGCTGTACCACCTCATCCTCCAGCAGGCATTCCCTTTGCTTCACCTATTGTCCTCCACCACCATCTCTGCTATTGAGACCAGCTTGCCTCCTCTCCTTCTCAGTTCTGCTGAAGGATCGTTGACCCTTTAGGTTTACTGATTTCTCCTTCCACAGACTGGCTGAGTTCTTTCAGCATTTCTGCTTTTGCTTCTGGTTCCAGCATCTGCTGTTTTATTTTTTTGTCTTCCTCTGATGCTGTCTGTGTGGAGTTTGCATGTTCTTCCTGTGTTCCTTTGGATTTCCTTCAGGTGCTCCTGTTTCCTCCCACATTTCAAAAGCATGTTGTTTGATGGATTACGTGGCCATTATATATTGCTCCTAGTGTGTAGACAAGTGCTAGAATCTGGTGTGAGTTTTTCTGATCGAAAAGCTCCAAAACATGGACCTCTGCACTTCCCTCTGCATCTGGATCCTTGACTTCTTTACCAGGAGACTACAGTCTGTGCGGATCGCAAATAACATCTCCACCTCATTGATAATCAACACTGGCAGATCTCAATGATATGTCAGAATCAGAATCAGCTTTATTATCACCGGCATGTGTTGTGCAATTTGTTAACTTAGCAGCAGCAGTTCAATGCAATACATAATATAGAAGAAGAAAAATATAATAAATAAGTAAATAATTTACAGTATGCATATATTGAATAGATTAAAATAGTGCAAAAAACAGAAATAATTATATATTGAAAAAGTGTGGTAGTGTTCACAGGTTCGATGTTCATTTAGGAATCAGATGGCAGAGGGGAAGAAGGGAAGTGTGTGCCTTCAGGCTTCTGTACCTCCTACCTGATGGTAACAGTGAGAAAAGGGCATGTCCTGGATGCTGGAGGTCCTTAATAATGGACGTTGCCTTTCTGAGACACCGCTCCTAGAAGATGTCCTGGGTACTTTGTAGGCTCGTGCCCAAGATGGAGCTGACTAAATTTACAACCCTCTGCAGCTTCTTTCGGTCCTGTGCAGTAGCCCCTCCACACCAGACAGTGATACATCCTGTCAGAATGCTCTCCACAGTACATCTATAGAAGTTTTTGAGTGTATTTGTTGACATACCAAACCTCTTCAAACTTTTAATGAACTATAGTCGCTGTGTTACTTTTTTATAACTGCATCAATATGTTGGGACCAAGTTAGGTCCTCAGAGATCTTGACACCCAGGAACTTGAAACTGCTCAATCTCTCCACTTCTGATCTCTCTGTGAGGATTGGTATGTGTTCTTTCGTCTTATCCTTCCTGAGGTCCACAATCAGCTCTTCCGTCTTACTGACATTGAGTGTAAGGTTGTTGCTGCGACACCACTCCACTAGTTGGTATATCTCACTCCTGTACGCCCCCTCGTCCCATCTGAGATTCTACCAACAATGGTTGTATCATCAGCAAATTTATAGATGGTACTTGAGCTATGCCTAGCCACACAGTAATGGGTATAGAGAGTAGAGCAGTGAGCTAAGCACACACCCCTGAGGTGTACCAGTGTTGATGCTCAATGAGGAGGATATGTTATCACCAATCCACACAGATTGTGGTCTTCCATGGTTGGCACAGATTCAGTGGATTTAAGGACCCATTTCTGTTCTGTATCCCTCTGTAATTCTGTGAAGGAGAAACATGGCCTACTGCAATGTGTGATGAAAGGAAGGTGAAGTTAAGAGACTGCAAACAAAACTTTCATTCAATTTGATCACTTCTGATCTACATATTAATTTTACCTCCTTTCCTTACTTATGTAGCCCTTCGCATCTCTTAATCGAATAAAATTCCTAATTCCAAACTTCATAATTTCTATATTTAATCCTGTTTTTCCTTACAGCGCAGAGAAAGACCATTCAGACCATCGAGTATAATCTAGCTCTCAGAACATTGCCATTGCTTCCATTCCTCACTTGTCTTTCTGTAACTTGTTCTTCCTCACAGCCCCCACTCCTGTCTCTCACTTGCACTGGGGGAATTTATAGTGGACCCAATTAATCGGTTAACATAGCCTATGGAAGTGGATGTGGGAGAAATATGAAACATCTGGTGAAGAAAACCCACACAGTCAGAGGAGTTTCATTGAACACTGAAAGTCTAGGCAGAGTGGACTTGGAGATGATGTTTCCTACAGCGGAGGAGTCCAGGACCAGAGGGAATTGCCTCAGAATACAAGGATGTCCCTTTAGAACAGAGATGTGGAGGAACATATTTAGGTGGTGAATTTGTGGAATTCATTACCACAGACAGCTGTGGAGGCCAAGTCATTGACTATATTTAAAGTGGAGGTTAATAGGTTCTTGGTAAGTAATGGTGTCACAGGGATAAGGCAGGGGAATTTATCTGTTTACAGTATGGAGTAGGCCCTTCTGGCCTTTCAAGCAATCCCTCAGTTTAATTGCTAGCCTAATCTTGGGACAATTTACAATAGGGTTGCCAACTGTCCCGTATTAGCCGGGACATCCCGTATATTGGGCTAAATTGATTTGTCCCATACGGGACCGCCCTTGTCCGGTATTTCCCCCGCTAAGGTAGTGTTCCTATGAAACCTTTCGTGCTGAAATGGCGTAAAGCAAAGAAGCAATTTCCATTAATTTATATGGGAAAAATTTTTGAGCATTCCCAGACCCAAAAAAATAACCTACCAAATCATACCAAATAACACATAAAACCTAAAATAACACTAACATATAGTAAAAGTGGGAATGATATGATAAATACACAGCCTATATAAAGTAGAAATAATGTATGTACAGTCGGGAAGATTAAGCCAAAACCGATTTGTAGAAAAAAATCGGCACGTACACGCATGCGCACGTCATGTATGCGCATGCCACACATACGCACACAGGTGCCTGCACAAGGCTTCATGGTCATGGTAAACTTTCTCGGGGTAAACACAAGTGTCCTGTTTTTGACTGCTACTTTTGTCCCTTATTTGGGAGCGAGAAAGTTGCCAACCCTAACTTACAATGACCAATTAACCTACCAACCAGTATGTCTTTGGACTGTGGGAGGAAACTGGAAGGAACCCATACAGCCACGGGGAGAACATACAAACTCCTTACAGACCGCGACAGGAATCGAACCCGGGTCGCCTGTACAAAGTGTTGTGCTAACCATTATGCTACCGTGCCGCTCCACGGTTGAAAGAGATAACAAATCAGCCATGGTATAATAGTGGAGCAGACTCGATGAGCTGAGTGACCTAATCCTGCTCTTACTGTAAATTCCATGCAGACAGCACCCAAGGGATAAGATCAAACCCAGCTCACTGGAGCTGTGAGCACGGCCTTCTACCCTACCACTCACTAGGGCTGGTTGCAACTGTTTGAAACACAAAGTTGAGTGGAGCTGTGATTCCTGTATTCTGCTAATTTCCGTGTGTTGCTTATCTATTGCTATGGTTAATAGTCTGAGAGTGGTGCGTATGATTAGATCATAAAAGCCTAACAGGCATCAATTGGAAGGCCAAATTAAATTCATAGTCATTGAACTGTGTCCTTGGATAGCAACAGCTAAGGTAATTGGGATTTAATACTGGCTATTCTGATTTAATTAATATATTGTTAGAAGCATAATCACTTACCTTTTTGATCTCTGTTAAATAAAGAGTTGCATTTTGTTACACAAGCGGTTTGCTTGCTCATATATATTCAAAACCTTGTTGTTATGCCAGCAATCAGTATTCATGATTAGCTTGAACTTCTGCATTATTTTGCAGATGTAGAGGCCAGTAAAGGGTCAAGTAGTGTTGTCTGTGTGTGCTGGACATCTGTGTGAATACCCCTTGCCATTTTTCTCTGATGAAGTGTCTTAGTCCAAGATGTATCCATCGATGCTACCTGACTTGCTGAGTTCCTCCAGCACTTTTTGTGTGCTACTCTGGATTTCCTGCATCTGAAGAATCGTTCTTTTTGTATTTATTGCAATGTTATGGCTTTGTTATTGGGTTAGCAATCCAGGGGCCTGTGCCAGTCATCTTGTGAATACAGCTTCAAATCCTACCACAGGAGTTTGTGATTTTGAATTTGGGAACACAGACTGATGATACTCTCTGGCTTCGAGTCCATTCATTTCCATTGTAAGCATTGACTAACGCTGTCCTCGCTTATCCGTGGCTCCATTTCTTCATCCATCCTTTGCTGCCTGGAGCTCCCACCATGCACCTCTCACAAAAAATACAGAGTTCACATAACTTCAGGCTGGAGTTCAGGCCTGTCCAGGCTGGAGCTCCGTCCATGCACCCCCCCCCCCCCAAAATAAAACTGGAGTTTATTTGAAACTCTTCCGTTGTATTTGTCATAACCTATGGTTGTTGACATTTTTTGGCCTCACTGTTTCCAACCATATCCCCAGTCCCCTGTCATCCAGTTCAGTCCCATTTCCCCTCTTGGTGCCTTTCACTCCCACACGCGACCTACTGCATCTCGTATCCACATCCCCGGTTGGCTTCATCGGCATCTCATCCCTCCTTTATTTGGTTCCTCATATCATCTTCCATTCTGTGGTGGGTGAAGGTATGTCTCTACCAAAGGTGCTGTAAGGATCCCCTTCCCTCCACTAGCCTGCAGATCACCCTTGGGCCAAGTGTAGCATCTGTTTAGCCCCCTGATCAGGGTCACGTGAAACCACAGGAGCTGGTAGTGGATGGTTGTATGAGCAGCTGGTGCCCTGCTTATGTGACCACTGACACCAGGCCGACAACCTCTGAAGATTATTGATAATGGCTGGGGTCTTCTGTCTTGTAAAGACACTGTCAAGAAGAAGGCAATGGCAAACCACTTCTGTAGGAAATTTGCCATGAACAATCATGGTCATGGATAGACCATGTCATACAACAGATCATGATGACAATGATGATTACCTTTCTTATTTATCAGAGTGTAAGATTGGTAGACTCTTGTGTCTCCACTTAATATCTTCTTCTATCTTTCCCTCCCCCATCTGCTGTTTGTTTTTATTTATTTGTCCCAGCTATCACCCACCAGCCACTTTGTCCCCACTCCACATCCCCCCCCCCCCGCTTCCTGGTTCCATCTGGCCATCAACTGGTTCCACCTATCACCTTCCAGACCCTGCCTTATCCTTCACTCTTCACACTTTATACTGATTATCTCCCCTCTACACTCTTGGTCCTGATGCAGGCTCTTGGCCAGAAACATTGCCCACTCCCCTGCCTCCGCAGATACTGGCTGACTCGTTGAGTTCACCCAGCAGTTTGGTTGTTGCGCCAGTTTACAGCTCTACAGTCTCTTGTGTCTACAGCGAACTATCAGTTTTCATTCAAAGTGACAACAAGACAACTTCAAAAGGACTTGAATGAAATTCAAAATGATGCAAATGCAGGAAATCTGAAATATATGCAGAAAATACCAGAAATGCTCAATAAGTCAGGCAGCATCTGTGGAGACAGAACAGAGTTAACATTACAGGTGTTCCCGCTGCTATCTGTAAGGAGTTTTACGTTCTCCCTGTGACTGTGTAGGTTTGCTTAAGATAGTTTAATGCCATTTCCAGTATGCACATTTAAAGAAGATGAAATAATTGTTAATCCAGATCCAATGCAGCATGAAAAGAAACACAATAAGGCAAAGAACACAATAATAATAAAAAAACAAAATAAATATAACTACATAAGGTAGTTTATATACATAAATAGTAGGTGCTCCTGTTTCTTCCCACTTTCCAAAGACATACAGGTGAGTAGGTTAGTTAGTCACAAAGGTATAATTTGTTTGCACGGGCTCACTGGGGCAGAAGGGCCTGTCACTGTGATGTGGGAAGAAAAGCAAATAGATGAAAGTCAGTTGTCGGAACTGGAGAAGGGGGAAACCGAATAGGCTGTAGGTTGCAAAGAGGGTGGGCCAAGGGAGTATATGTGATGAAGTGAGCCCAAGGTTGCTGTGGAGATAAGATGGCCACCTGAGTAATGGATAAATGGTGGCAGTGAGAGAGGAGCAAAGGAACGAAAAAGCTGTAAGAAGAGGGAAATGAGAGAGAGGAAGAACACAAACAAAGGAATTGAAAAGGTAATGCACACACATACAAAATGCTGGAGGAACTCAGCAGGTCAGGCAGCATCAATGAAGAGGAATAAAGAGTCGATGTTTCGGGCTGAGAACCTTCATCAGGACTCAAAGCACTCCAGACCTTAGAGTTCCAGTCAAATAAGTTAACCGTTGTAGAAATACAGTAAAAACATGTTTCCAACAATAACAATGTCTTACATGCCTTCAGTGTACTGATATAAAGGTGTAAAGTTAACACGGCCTGACCTGCTGGGCATGTCCACAAGCCTGAGTGTTACAATTGTTTTAGAGCTTCTGTGTTCCTTTACCCAGTTTCTCTCTTGCTGACTATTCCCTTTTACCAGATGGCCTTGCTTGCAGATTGCCACAGGGCCTAACCCTATACCAGATCTCCCCTTTGCCCTCTCTCCCCCAACTTCTCTATACTTTATACCGATTATTTTCTCTCTTTCCCAGTTCTGATGAAAGCTCACCGACATAAAACATTGATGCCACTTCTCTTTCAGCAGCTTAAGGAGTATCTGTAAAACCACAAGAGGTTCTGCAGTTGCTGGAAAATGTTGAACAACATACACTAAATCCCAGAGGAACTCAGCAGGCTAGGCAGCAGCAATGGAGGAAAATGAGTAGTCAGCATTTTGAGCAGAGATACTTTATCAGTTCAACTTCGAGTTCAAGTTCAAGTTCAATGATCGTTCAACAATACATGAATATAACCAAATGCAGCAGTGTTCTTCTGGGGCCAAGGTCCAAAACACATTACCAACAACACCCAGCATTCTGCACATAACACGTAGCACAAATAGCACATATGGTTACGATTTCAGAAAACATACAGTCACAAAGGAGAGAAAAAAAATATATCCCAAGGTCCTTGAGTGGCATGACTGTAAATTGATGGTAAGTTGTTCTTCCACCAAGTGAACACCAGAGACATCACCCAGCAAACACCAGAGACATCACCGAGCGAACACCAGAGACATCACTGAGCAAACACCAGAGACATCACTGAGCGAACACCAGAGACATCACCAAGCGAACACCAGAGACATCACTGAGCGAACACCAGAGACATCACCAAGCGAACACCAGAGACATCACCAAGCAAACACCAGAGACATCACCAAGCAAACACCAGAGACATTACCAAGCAAACACCAGAGACATCACCGAGCAAACACCAGAGACATCACCAGGCGAACACCAGAAACATCACCGAGCAAACACCAGAGACATCACCGAGCAAACACCAGAGACATCACTGAGTGAACACCAGAGACATCACCGAGCGAACACCAGAGACATCACCGAGCGAACACCAGAGACATCACTGAGTGAACACCAGAGACATCACCGAGCAAACACCAGAGACATCACCAAGCAAACACCAGAGACATCACTGAGTGAACACCAGAGACATCACCGAGCGAACACCAGAGACATCACTGAGTGAACACCAGAGACATTACCAAGCAAACACCAGAGACATTACCAAGCAAACACCAGAGACATTACCAAGCAAACACCAGAGACATCACTGAGTGAACACCAGAGACATCACCGAGCGAACACCAGAGACATCACCCAGCAAACACCAGAGACATCACCAAGCAAACACCAGAGACATCACCAAGCAAACACCAGAGACATCACCAGGCGAACACCAGAAACATCACCGAGCAAACACCAGAGACATCACCGAGCGAACACCAGAGACATCACTGAGTGAACACCAGAGACATCACCAAGCGAACACCAGAGACATCACTGAGTGAACACCAGAGACATCACCAAGCGAACACCAGAGACATCACCGAGCAAACACCAGAGACATCACTGAGTGAACACCAGAGACATCACCAAGCAAACACCAGAGACATCACCAAGCAAACACCAGAGACATCACTGAGTGAACACCAGAGACATCACCGAGCGAACACCAGAGACATCACCCAGCAAACACCAGAGACATCACCAAGCAAACACCAGAGACATCACCGAGCAAACACCAGAGACATCACTGAGCAAACACCAGAGACATCACTGAGCGAACACCAGAGACATCACCGAGCAAACACCAGAGACATTACCCAGCAAACACCAGAGACATCACCGAGCAAACACCAGAGACATCACCAAGCAAACACCAGAGACATCACCGAGCGAACACCAGAGACATCACCGAGCGAACACCAGAGACATCACCGAGCGAACACCAGAGACATCACCGAGCAAACACCAGAGACATCACCGAGCAAACACCAGAGACATCACCAAGCAAACACCAGAGACATCACCGAGCAAACACCAGAGACATTACTGAGCAAACACCAGAGACATCACTGAGCGAACACCAGAGACATCACCAAGCAAACACCAGAGACATCACCCAGCAAACACCAGAGACATCACTGAGTGAACACCAGAGACATCACCGAGCGAACACCAGAGACATCACCGAGCAAACACCAGAGACATCACTGAGCGAACACCAGAGACATCACCCAGCAAACACCAGAGACATCACTGAGCAAACACCAGAGACATCACCGAGCAAACACCAGAGACATCACCTAGCAAACACCAGAGACATCACCGAGCAAACACCAGAGACATTACCGAGCAAACACCAGAGACATCACTGAGCGAACACCAGAGACATCACCGAGCAAACACCAGAGACATCACTGAGCGAACACCAGAGACATCACCGAGCAAACACCAGAGACATCACTGAGCAAACACCAGAGACATCACTGAGCGAACACCAGAGACATCACCGAGCGAACACCAGAGACATCACTGAGCGAACACCAGAGACATCACCGAGCAAACACCAGAGACATCACTGAGCGAACACCAGAGACATCACCGAGCAAACACCAGAGACATCACTGAGCAAACACCAGAGACATCACTGAGCGAACACCAGAGACATCACCGAGCGAACACCAGAGACATCACTGAGCGAACACCAGAGACATCACCGAGCAAACACCAGAGACATCACTGAGCAAACACCAGAGACATCACCAAGCAAACACCAGAGACATCACCAAGCAAACACCAGAGACATCACTGAGCGAACACCAGAGACATCACCAAGCAAACACCAGAGACATCACCAGGCGAACATCAGAGACATCACTGAGTCAACACTGGAGGGCAGCGTTGACGGGCCTCCAGGGACAAAGTTTCAGTCCTGACCTCTGACACAACTCATGTGGAAGTTTGCAACTTCTCCCTGTGACCACGTGGATTTCTTCGAACATCCCAAAGGCATTGTAGTTGGCAGGTTAATTTTCAAAGAGTCCCGATGAAGGGTTTCAGCCTGAAATGTTGACTGTTCATTTCTGTCCAAAAGTGCTGCCTGACCTGCAGAGTTCCTCCAGCATTTTTGGTGTATTGAATCTGTGGAACTGTTGCAGAAAGTAGTTCAAAGTTCAATGTACATTCATTGTTAAAGTATGTATATGTCACCGTATGGTACCTTGAGTTTCTTTTTCCTGTAGCCATTCACAGTGGGACAAGGTACTACAACAGAGTTTATAAAAATCATGCAGAACAAAGCCTGACAAAGAGCCAAAGTGCAAAAGAGGACACTAATAAATTAAAATAAATATTATTGAGAACATGAGGTGTAGATTCCTTGAAAGTGAGTCAATAGGTTTACAGCACAGTATCAGGGCCTTCTGATCTGTCATCGTCAGGTTGAGCTTTGACTGCCGTGGCCCACACACTCCTCTTTCGGGTCAAGTGGATCAGTTCATTGGTATTCATTTCCAGTTCTCTGGCTGCTGTTTCCATCATCATTTGTCTTTGCTGTCCTCTTGCTCTCTTCCCTTCAATCGTTTCCATAATTACCGTGCATTCTAACTCCTCTTTCCTAATCACATGTCCAAGGAAGTTACATTGCCTTTTCATGATATATATGCTGCCTAATTACACCCTTGTGACCAATTAATCTACTAACCCGTACATCTTTGTAACGTGGGAAGAAATCAGAGAACCTGGAAGAAACCCATGTGGTCACGGGGAGAATCATAACCATATGTGCGACCTTACAGGCAGCGGCAGGAATTGAACCTGGGTCACTGGCTCTGTAATAATGCCATGCTATGTTGTCACCCCAGAATTGGGCTCACTGAGGATTTAAACCCACAACCTAAACAAGAATCATATCCCTAGATCAACAAGTCAGCTGCAATTTGTGGAAGACACTAGACACTAGAACACTACAGCACAGTACAGACCCTTCGGCCCTTGATGTTGTGCTGACCCATATATTCCTTAAAAAAAGTACTAAACCCACACTACCCCGTAACCCTCTATTTTTCTTTCATCCATGTGCCTGTCCAAGAGGCTCTTAAATATCGCTAATGTTTTAGCCTCCACCACCATCCCTGGCAAGTCATTTTAGGCACCCACAACCCTCTGTCTAAAAAAATTACCCCTGATGCCTACCCTAAACTTCCCTCCCTTAACTTTGTACATATGCTCTCTGGTGTTTGCTATTCGTGCCCTGGGAAACAGGTACTGACTATCCACGCTATCTATGCCTCTTATAATCTTGTAGACCTCTATCAAGTCCCCTCTCATCCTTCTACACTCCAAAGAGAAAAGTCCCATCTCTGCTAACCTTGCCTCATAAGACTTGTTTTCTAATCCAGGCAACATCCTGGTAAATCTCCTCTGCACCCTCTCCATAGCTTCCACATCCTTCCTGTAATGAGGTGACCAGAACTGAACACTCTTCTGGTCTCACCAGAGATTTGTAAAGTTGCAACATGAACTCTCTACACTTGAACTCAATCCCCCTATTAGTGAAGCCTAGCATCCCATTGGCCTTCTTAACTATCCTATCAACCTGTGCAGTGACCTTGAGGGATGTATGGATTTGAACCCCAAGGTCCCTCTGTTCATCCACACTCTTAAGTAACTGACCATTAACCCTGTACTCAGCCTTCTGGTTTGTCCTTCCAAAATGCATCACCTCACACTTACCCGGATTGAACTCCATCTGCCACTTTTCTGCCCAACTCTGCATCCTGTCTATATCCTCTTGTAACCTTCGACAACCTACAACTCCATCCACAACTCCTCCAATCTTCGTGTCATCCACAAACTTACTCACCCATCCTTCCACCTCTTCATCCAGGTCATTTATAAAAATCACAAAGAGCAGGGGACCCAGGACAGATCCTTGCTGCACTCCACTAGTCACCGACCTCCAGGCAGAACACTTTCCTTCCACTACTACCCTCTGCTTTCTTCCTGTAAGCCAATTTTTTATCCAAACAGCCAAGGTTCCACTGATCCCATGCCTCATGACTTTTTGGATGAGTCTCTCATAGGGGACCTTGTCAAGTGCCTTGCTAAAATCCATGTAGACCACATCTACCGCCCTACCCTCGTCAATTTCTTTTGTTACCTCTTCAAAAAACTCAATTGGGCTCATGAGGCATGACCTTCCCTTCACAAAGCCATGTTGACTATCCTTGAGTGGACTGTACTTCTCCAAATGCTCGTAGACCCTATCCCTAAGAATCCTTTCCAATAGTTTGCAGACCACCGAGGTAAGACTCACTGGACTATAGTTCCCAGGATTCTCCCTATTACCTTTTTTAAAGAAGGGAACTACATTTGCCAATCTCCAACCTCCGGCACCTCCCCTGCAGCCAAAGAGGATTCAAAGATCATAGCTACTGCTCCAGCGATCTCTTCTCTCACTTCCCACAGCAACCTGGGGTATATCATATCCGGCCCTGGGGACTTATCAATCCTGATGTTTTTAAGAAGATCCAACACTTCTTCCTTAATCCCTACATTGTCCAGCACACAGGCCTGTTCTATTTTGACCTCACCCTGATCAAGGTCCTTTTCACTTCTGAATACTGAAGCAAAGTATTCATTTAGGACCTCCCCAACCTCCTCTGCCTCCAGGCACATGTTGCCTTCTTTATCCTTTAGTGGTCCCACCTTCATTCTTGTCCTCCTTCTGTCCTTCACATACGCATAGAACGCCTTGGGGTTCTCCTTAATCCTACATGCCAAGGCCTTCTCATGCCCCCTTTGAGCTCTCCTAAGTCCTTTCTTAAGCTCCTTACAGTTCTCATGAGCCCCTCCTGCTTCCTGCTTCTTATATCTAACATATGCTTCCTTCTTCCTCTGACAATTTGCCTCACGTGTTTCATCAGCTGCTGTTCCCTTTTCCTACCATTTTTTCTTTGTCTCAGTGGGACAAACCTAGCCTGAACCCAGTACAAGTGGTCCCTAAACTTCCTCTATATTACTTCTGTGCCTTGAACATGTTTCCAATTTACTCTCGCTAGTTCCTGCCTCACAGTTAGCCCTTCCCCAGTTAAGCACTTTCCCATTCTGAATGGTTTTTATCCTTTTCCATAGCTATGCTGAAGCTAAGGGAGTTGTGGTCACTCTCACCAAAATGCTCCCCCACCAAGAGGTCTGCCACCTGACCAGGCTCATTACCCAGAACTAGATCCAGTATGGCCTCTCCTCTGGTCGGCCGGTCCACATACTGTGTCAGGAATCCTTCTTGAGCACACCTGACAAATTCAGCCCCATCTATCCCCCTTGCAGTCAGGAGGTGCTAGTCAATATGAGGGAAGTTGAAATTGCCCATAACTACACTGTATTTCCTGCACCATTCTAAAATTTGCCTGCTTATCTGCTCCTCGGTGTCCTGAGGGCTATTTGGGTGCCTATAGACTACTCCCAGCACAGTGATTGATCCCTTCCTATTTCTGACTTCCACCCACACCGACTCAGTGGACACTCCCTCTGCAGCGTCCTCCCTTTCTATAGCCGCGATACTATCCCTGACCAGTAATGCTACTCCCCCCACCCTTTCCTACCTCCCATCCTATACCTTTTAAAACACCTAAACTCCGGTACCTGCATCAGCCAATCCTACCATCCCTCCAGCCAAGTTTCAGTAATGGCCACAACATTGTAGTTCCATGTACTGATCCATGCTCTAAGTTCATCCCCTTTATTCCTAATACTCCTAGCGCGGAAATAGACATATTTCAACCCTTCTAACTGGCTACATTCATATCTTGTCCCCTGCCTGTCCGTCCTCACCAACTCAGAACACATAGCATCATGCCCTTGTCCTTCTATCCTAATCTCTGCATTCACATTCTGATTCCCACCCCCCTGCCAAACTAGTTTAAACCCTCCCCAACAGCTCTAGCAAACCTGCCCACCAGAATATTGATAGGAAGTATAGTCGACATTTCGGGCCTAGGCCCTTTGTCTGTACCCCTTCCTATAGATGCTGCCTGGCCTGCTGTGTTCCACCAGCATTTTATGTGTGTTGCTTGAATTTCCAGCATCTGCAGATTTTGTCGTGTTGGCATATATAGTATCTAGCAAACCTGCCCGCCAGGATATTGGTCCCTTTCCAGTTCAGGTGCAGCCCCTCCTTTTTGTACAGGTCAGACCTTCCCCAGGAGAGATCCCAATGATCCAGAAATCTGAACCCCTGCCCCCTGCACCAACTCTTCAGCCACACATTCATCTGCCATAACTTCCTGTTCCTACCCTCTCTGTCTCGTGGCACAGGCAGCAATCCCGAGATTACCACCCTTGAGGTCCTGCTTTTTATCTTCTTTCCTAACTCCCTATATTCCTTCTTCAGGACCTCATCCCTAATCCTATCCATGTCATTGGTCCCTACATGGACCACAACATCCGGCTGCTCACCCTCTCTCCTGAGAATACCGAGAACTCAATCCGAGATATCGTGGTCCTTGACACCAGGGAGGCAACAGACCATCCAGGAGTCTCGATCTCTCCCACAGAACCTCTTGTCTGTCCCCCTAACTATCGAATTCCCTATCACTACTGCTGTCTTTTTTCCCCTCCTTCCTTTGTGAGCTGAGGGTCCAGTCTCGGTGCCAGAGACGCGACCACTACAACTTGTCCCTGGTAGGTTGTCCCCACCAACAGTATCCAAAACGGTATACTTATTGTTGATGGGAATGGCCACAGGGGTACACTGCTCATTCTGTCTATTCTCCTTCCCTCTCCTGACAGTCACCCAGTTACCTGTCTCCTTACTTTTAGGGGTGACTGTCTCCCTGAAACTCCAATCTATTACTGCCTCTGCCTCCCGAATGATCTGAAGTTCATCCAGCTCCAGCTCCCTAACTCAGTTTGTCAGGAGCTGCAGCTGGATGCACCTTTTACAGGTGTAGTCATCAGAGACAATTGTGCTGTCCTTGACTTCCCACATCTTACAATCAGAGTACTGGACTGCCCTATCTACCAACACCTAAGTTAATTAAATTAATTAAAGAAACTTACCTTGTGAGATGCAGATTTTCAATGTTTTAATTCATTTGAATCTTTAAATATGTTTGAAATTAGCAAAGCCAATGTCTATTTCCATTCCCAATTGCGGCTGAACTCTGTGGTTTTGGGTTGGTCGAGAAGATTCGGTTGCTCAACATTCAAGATGAGGTAGTAAATTTGGTTAGACATTTGCTTTGTGGGAGGAGCCAAGAGTGGTAGTAAAGGGTTACCTCTCTGACGGGAGATCGGTGACTAGTCGTGTGCCGCAGGGATCGGTGCTGAGTCCGTTGTTGTCTGTCACCTATATCAATGATCTGGGTGATAATGTGGTTAGCTGGGTCAGCAAATTTGTGGATGACACCAAGATTGGGGGTGTAGTGGACAGTGAGGAAGGCGTTCGTGGCTTACAGCCGGATCTGGACCAGTTGGAAAAATGGGCAGAAAAATGGCAGATGGAATTTAACACAGACAGGTACGTGGTGTTGCACTTTGGTAGGACCAACAGGGTAGGTCTTACACAGTGAGTGGTAGGACACTGAGGAGTGTGGTAGAACAAAGGGATCTGGGAAAACAGGTCCATAATTCCTGGAAAGTGGCGTCACAGGTAGATAGGGTTGTAAAGAAAGCTTTTGGCACATTGGCCTTCAGGAGGTGGAACGTTATGTTGAAGTTGTGTAAGACGTTGGTGAGGCCTAATCTGGAACATTATGTGCAGTTTTGGTCATCTACCTACAGGAAAGATGTAAACAAAGCTGAAAGACTGCAGAGAAAATTTACAAGGATGTTGCTGGATCTGCAGGACCTAAGCTATAAGGAAAGATTGAATAGGTGAGAACTTTATTCCTTGGAACATAGAAGATTGAGAGAAAACTTGATAGAAGTATACAAAATTTTGAGGAGTATAGATAGAGTAAACGTAAGCAGGGTTTTTCCAGGGAGATTGGGTGGGACTACATCTAGAGGTCATAGGTTAAGAGTAAAAGATGAAATGTTTAAGGGGAACATGAGGGGAAATTTCTTCAGTTAGAGTGTTGTGAGGGTGTGGAAAGAGTTGTCAGCAAGTGATGCATGCAAGCTCGATTTCAAAGTTTTAGAGAAGTTTGG
This sequence comes from Mobula hypostoma, assembly GCF_963921235.1. Lineage (NCBI taxonomy): Eukaryota > Metazoa > Chordata > Chondrichthyes > Myliobatiformes > Myliobatidae > Mobula > Mobula hypostoma. The sequence goes on from NC_086097.1 coordinate 21,641,657, forward strand.
ACAGGTACACAGTTGGTAGGGAAATGGAAGGCTATGGTCTTGGTGCAGGTCATGGGAGTAGGCAGTTTAGATGGTTTTGTGCAGTATAGGTGGGCTGAAGGGCCAATTTCTGTGTTGTACTTTTCAATGGCTCTATGACTCTAACTGCTGTGTCTGCAGTTTCACATCCAGATCAGACCAGGCAGATTCCAGTGCTCTCATGGCCACTGCTACTGATGATAAGTTTTTACTGGATAACGATTGAGTTCGAGAGCTATGATGTAATGTTGCAGCTATACAATACTCTTGTTCGACCACACTTGGAGTATAGTGTTTGGTTCTGCTCCCCTCATGTTAGGAAGGATATGAAAACTTTAGAGTGGGTACAGAAGATATTTAACAGGATGCTACCTGGATTAGAGAACACATCTTATGAGGCATAAATAGAGTCAATAGTCAAAGATTTTTTCCCCGGGCGGCAATAATCTTAGAGTAGGTTAAAAGGTTAGCACACTATTGTAGGCCAAAGGGCCTGCACTGTAATTTTCCATGTCCTTTGTTCTATATTCCATCATGCCTTAATATTTGTATACCCCAGATGATATAGTGGGTGGGATTCGAATTCAAATAGAGCATAGACCAGTACAGCAAAGAAACAGATCCTTCAGCCCACAATGTTGTGGCAAACCAATTAAATTAGTCACCAAATGGCCAACTAAACTATTCTCATCTACCTACACAATATCCATATCAATGCTCCAGACCATTAGATTCCGGTCCAATAATTTAACCATTCTGGAAATACTCTTGCTTTCTGGAAAAAAAACTTGTTTTCCAACAGTGATAATGTCCTGCATTATGACATGCCTTCAGTGTCCCAAGCTGGTTCAGTATTTGCACTTCAGTGTCTGGATCAAGTGACTCTTAACTTTCTTAGTATGTGTTAACTAAAGTTCTAAGTTAATTTATTAACTAAGTATTATTATGTTACCATATGCTACCTTGAGAATTGGCATGGTACCGAAAACGTTGACAAGAGTATCCTGACTGGTTGAATTACAGACTGGTATGGAAACACCAATGCCCAGGAATGGAAAAGGCTATCAGAAAGTGGTAGACACAGCCCAGTTCATCACATTCAAAGCCATCAAATACATTTACATAGAACGCTTCCACAAAAAAGCAGCATCCATCACCAAAGACCCCCACCATCCACACCATGTTCTTTTCTCATTTCTAACGTTGCACAGGAGGTACAGAACCCTAAAACAATTCACACACAGACAAAACTGATAAGCAACCCATGTGTGAAAAAAGGTAAATGGTGAGAACACAAGTGGTAAAGAGTCTGTGAAAGTGAGTCTGTATATGGGAGAATCAGCTCAGTGTAGTGGTGATTGGTGGTATCCACACCAGTTCAGGAGCCTGATACATGTAGGGTAGTTATTCCCAAAATGGGTGGTGAAACCACGAAATTCTCAACACAGATACAAGAGATTCTGCAGGTGCTGGAAATGCAGAGCAACACACACAAAATGCTGGAGGAACTCAGCATCTAGGGAAATGAATAAACAGTCAACGTTTCATATCAAGACCCATCGCCAGGACTGAAAAGGAAGGGGGAAGTTGCTCTGGCATCTTCCCACTTCCTTTCCAGTCCTGATGAAAGGTCTCAGCCCAAATTCTCAACACATCCTTTTCTGACTTTGGCTTGGTTCAAGACAACCAATGTCATTCTGTTTCTCCTCCACTGTCACAAGGGTGCAGGCTAATTGTAGCAGGTCTCATACAATAGGGCATCTATGAATAGATGCAATCTCTGTTTTTCAAAAAGGGTCTTAAAATTAAACCATGGGCGTTTATTCCCTTCAGCGTCACTGACACAGCGGTAGACTCCGCTTCTGTCCTCTTGTCCATCATCTCTCATTGTCAATGTCAGCAGGTGCAGAGATAATGTTCTTAAGGCAGTTTTGTGAGATGGGCAACGATTTGTGTTAGAGAGACTTTAATGCCAAGAAAATAGTAACAGAAATGCATAGGATGCATACAATATGCATACAGCATAGGAAGACATACAGTATGCTTGGCTTGATTGGTCAGGGCTCTGGGAAAGTGAGTTGGAAATTTACATTGCAGCTGTACAAAACATTTATTTTAAGATCTTAAGAACATAAGATTCAGCCCATTGAGTCTGCTCCACCATTTGATCCTGACTGATTTTTTCCTCTCTTGATTCCATTCTCCTGCCTTCTCCCTGTAACCATTTTTTGCCCTAACTAAACACAGACCTATCAACCTCTGTTTTAACTATGCACAATGACTTGGCCTCCACAGTCATCTGTGGTAGTGAATTCCCCAGATTCAGCTCTGGAAAAAGTATTCGCTCCTCATCTCTATTCTAAAGGGACGTCATTCTATTCTAAGGCTGTGCTAGGTGGTGAAGACTGAGAGTTTGTGAGATGTTGTCGAAGAGGCCTTGGAGAGTCTTAGCAATGCATTTTTAGATGGCAGACACAGCAGTCATGAGTCAAAGTCTTGGAACTCACTGTCAACTGCACTGCACAAGCAATTTCAACACAGGGACTGAATAGTGATAGGAGTGACTGAATGCTCACGTTGAAAGGCTAAGGGACATAGTACTGGAAGCAGGACACAAACAAAGCCGCCTCCTCCCACCTTCCCAATCAGGAGGCAACAGCGTTTGTATTGTTGGTATGCTAGAATCATCATTATTATGTACCCTGTCTTGTATGACATGGGTGATCATGGTCTATCCATGACCATAATTGTTCTTGGCAAATTTTTCCACAGAAATGGTTTGCCATCGCCTTCTTCTGGACAGTGTCTTCAGAAGACGGTGACCCCAGCATTTATCAATACTCTTCAGAGACTGTTGCCTGGCATCAGTGGTCACATAACCAGGACTTGTGATAAGCACCAACTGCTCCCATGGCATCACGTGACCCGACTGGGGGCAAAGCAAGTGCTACACCTTCCCCGAGGGTGACCTGCAGGCTAGTGGAGGGAAGGAGCGCCTTGCACTTCCTTTGGTAGAGGCGTATCACCATCCCGCCACCCAAGTTAGATTCATCCAACATTGAAACCAGCCCTTCAGCCCAATATGGCCATGCTGATTCTCTGCGCCAGCCCCATTTACCAGCAATTGATCTGTAGCCTTTTTTACACAAGAGTCAGATTCAAATTTATTTATCACATGTACATTGATACATACAGTTTTAGGGTACATATAGTATTATAAGTAAATAAATAATGCTGAGACCATGAGTCGTGTAGTCCTTGAAAGGTGGACTGATTTCCAAGGACCATGGTCTTGGTATAATTTATTCACTTAGTTAATTATTATTATTAGATTTATTTTGTACGTTTGTATTTATACATTTTGTCTTCTTTTGCACACTTATCAATCTTGGTTTCTGTATAGATTTTCATTGCTTATATTCTATTTTTTGTTCTACTGTGAATGCCTGCAAGTAACTGAATCTCAGAGTATTATATGGTGGTATGTGGTAGTAAATGGTAGTATTCGGTGGTATGTGGTAGTATTTGGTAGTATATGGTGACATATGCGTATTTTGATATTAAGTTTACTTTGACTTTGAAATGTGTCGTTTGCGTTAACAACCAAGGATATTTTGGGGGCAGCCTGTTGGTGTCACTTCACATTCTAGTGCCAATGTGGCACGTCCATAGTGCTTGGTAGAATAACAAGGACGACAACAAGCAACAAAATAGCAGCGGCAAAACAAGCCCCGTTCCTCCTTCTCACCCACAGAATACACAGTCCTTCAATTTCCATCTTGAACATCAGCACCATCTTGAACTCCTCTGGCGATTCAGGCATGTCCGGATAATTATTAAATATTGTGAGGGTAACTCTTTCCAAATCCTCTGGACCCTTCTAAAACTCTTACTCATTATCCAAAACTCATGTCTTCTAGTTTTCAGTAACTAATCTACGGAGAAGAGTTATCTACCCTGTCTCTGCCCCTTATAATTTTGTGTACCTCCTCTCAGCCTCCTTCTTTCCCAGCCTATCCACTCTCCCTTTGTAACTGAAATGCTTTGCTTCATCCTAGGCAACAGCTGGTGAATCTCTTCAGCCCACTCCCCAGTGTAGTCATGTCCATTTGTGCACAAAGCATGGTCTCCAGCTGTCATACATTGGATCGTGTTCTTGCTCTGGTAGCTGATCATAAAACACCCTCATCATAAAATCCATCATGTGCTTCGCTCTTTCGTGGAAATTAGTCCTCCTCGAGCTAAAGGGACTATCTAGGAAAAGGACATAGAAGCAGAGGCTGGAGGTCACAGTGGAAGTGTTGAACGGGAGTCAAGTTGAGTTGAGCTCTCGTGCACAGGTGCTGTGGGCCACAGATAAAGTTTGCTTCCAGCAGTATTGCCACAGTCACATTCAGTAGATTCAGACAGCTCACAGTACATAAACATAAAGAGAAGAAGACTGTGCCAAAACCAGACAGTGCAAAATAAAACACAATCCAAGGCAAGTCCGTGGTCGTGCAGGGGGTGTTCCGTAGTGTTCTGTTGCTGAGGTAGGGCTATAGTTGTGTAGATCACTTCAAGGGCCTGATAGTTGTAAGAAATTAGCTGTTCCTGAATCTGGTGGTGTGGGGCTTCAGGCTTCTGTCTCTCCTGCCTGATAGTAGCAGCAAGAGGATGGCGTGGCCTGACTGGCGGCGATCCTTGATGACAGATGTGCCTCCTCCATATATTCTCTGTGGTGGGGGAGGCAGCGGCCATTATGGACCAGGATTGGGCAAACGGAAAATCTGGCAACTGTGCAGGGGGAACATGACAGGAAAAAGTCGCAGTGGTTCAGGTGGCGACATTGAGGTGTAAATGAAGCCATGTTTGCGTTTGACCCCGTTAGAGAGAGGATGCTGTTTCTTTGTGATTGTGCCTGGAATAGCAAGTGAGCTCTGTGGCTCTCACTGTTTGTTTAGTTCTGCACCCCTCTATGTCACCGAGCACAGGCTGGAAATGAAAACGGTTCCTTTTCAAGGATGTTGCTGTAACGGGGATTGGTGCCCTTTAAAGTGATCCCAATGTTCGAGTGATGTGCAATCAGTACCCACAGGGCAGGTGTACATTCTGAAAAGTGTTGCTGCCAACAGCCGCTGTGTTGCCCCAGCAACAATCTCCAGATGCATCAGCCGAGCCGAACAGGAGCATCAGGAGGTTCCCACGTGGCCTGCTGGGTAGTTTTAACAGTTTCATAACAACAACTGAGGAGGCAGAGATTAAACTGTAACCACAGCCACATACAGATGTACAGAACAAGCAGAATTGCCAGCCAACTCATGCCTTCCCACTTCCACTGTCTAATCCTGTCCATTCTCCTCTCGCCTGCTTCTACAATACTTGTAATGCAGTCTGCCCTTCCATTTCCAGTCACGGGCTGTCTCCTTTTCAATGTGAATATCCAATCCCACTGCCTGTAAAACCCCGGTTAAACTGCTCTTGAAGTATTGTATTCAGTTCTGTTTGCCTTGTTATAGAAAGCTTTGGGGAGGGTGCAAAGGAGATTTACCAGGATTAGTGAGCATGTCTGATTAGGACAGGTTGAGTGAGCTAGGGTTTTTCCCTTTGGAGTGGGGGAGGATGAGAGATGACTTGATAGAGGTGTACCTGATGATAAGAGGCATTGATAGAATGGACAACCAGTGCCTTTTTCCCAGAACGGCAGTGGCTAATACAAGAGGACATAATTTTAAGATGATTGGAGGAAAATATAGGGGGGATGGCTGAGGATACAGAGAGTGGTGGCTATGTGGAATGCGCTGTTGCAGATGGTGGTAGAAGTAGATACATTAGCGACATTTAAGAGACTTGTAGATAGGCACATGGATGAAAGAAAAACGGAGGGTTATGTGGGAGGAAAGGCTTATAATAATCTTGGAGTAGATTAAAAGATTGCAGGCCAAAGGACCTGTACTGTTCTATGTTCTACGTTCTGTGTCTCTTCAGTCTAGCCTGAGACTGCATTGTTTCTTCCTTGGATAGAGCCTTCTTCAGTTCTCCACTTGGCTGGATTTGTTCTGTCACTAAATGATATCTCCTACAATTCCACTTCTCAAAATAAGTAAGAGTAGCTCAGGGAGCTTTTCAGAGTGCGAGCCTTTCTCTTTGTTAAAGTTGAAGAGCAGTTCTCATTTCAGTCCTAATGAAGCTCCCTCTTTTGCCTCTTTTTTTTGGTAAATTGGTCTATTATTGTCGCATGTGCTGAGATACTTTGGAAAAACTTTCCCAAAGCATCTGCATGCCATCCATGCAGATCATTTCATTGCAACACTGAGTTTGCTCGGCAGAATACAACAACAGACAGCAGAGTAAAGTGTTACAGCTACAGAGAAGGAGCAATGCAGGCTGACAATAAGTTGCAAGGTCATAATGAGGCAGAATGTGAGGTCAAGATTCCATCTTATCATAATAAGCAACCATTCAATAATCTTCTAACTACAAGATAGAAGCTGTCCTTCAGCCCAGTGATATGTGCTTTCAGGCTTTGGCATCTACTGTCCAACAGGGAGGGAGAAGAAAAGAATCTGGGTGAATGGGATCTTTGTGACAGCTTCTTTAATGAGGTAGCAAGAAGTATAGACAGAGTCCATGGAAGGGAAGCTGGTTTCCATGATGAGTTCAGCTTTGTTTCCAACTCTCTACATTTTCTTGTTGACTCGGGCAGAGAATTTGCCATACCAACCCATGAAACACAGGATAGGATACTTACTGTGGTGCATCGATGAAGGTCAAAGGGCTCATGCCAAAGTTCTTTAGCCTCCTGAGGAAGTAGAAGCTTCAAACATGAGGAATTCTGCAGATGCTGGAAATTCAAGCAACACATATCAAAGTTGCTGGTGAATGCAGCAGGCCAGGCAGCATCTCTAGGAAGAGGTACAGTTGAGGTTTCGGGCCGAGACCCTTCGTCAGGACTAACTGAAAGAAGAGCTAGTAAGAGATTTGAAAGTGGGAGGGGGAGGGGGAGGGGGAGATCCAAAATGATAGGAGAAGACAGGAGGGGGAGGGATGGAGCCAAGAGCTGGACAGTTGATTGGCAAAAGGGATATGAGAGGATCATGGGACAGGAGGCCTGGGGAGAAAGAAAAGGGGAAGGGGGGAAAACCCAGAGGATGGGCAAGGGGTATAGTGAGAGGGACAGAGGGAGAAAAAGGAGAGAGAAAAAGAATGTGTGTATATAAATAAATAATGGATGGGGTATGCTAATGCCCCACCCCCTCGTACCCCATCCGTTATTTACTTATATACACACATTCTTTCTCTTTCTCTCTTTTTTCTCCCTCTGTCCCTCTCACTATACCCCTTGACAATCCTCTGGGTTTTTCCCCCCTCCCCCTTTTCTTTCTCCCCGGACCTCCTGTCCCATGATCCTCTCATATCCCTTTTGCCTATCACCTGTCCAGCTCTTGGCTCCATCCCTTCCCCTCCTGTCTTCTCCTATCATTTTGGATCTCCCCCTCCCCCTCCCACTTTCAAATCTCTTACTAACTCTTCTTTCAGTTAGTCCTGACGAAGGGTCTCGGCCTGAAACGTCCACTGTACCTCTTCCTAGAGATACTGCCTGGCCTGCTGCGTTCACCAGGAACTTTGAAGTAGAAGCTTGGTAACTTTCTTGGCTGTGGCGTCTACATGGTTGAAGCAGGACTGGCTATTTATTCACTCCTAGGAACATGATGCTTCCTACCCTCTGGCCCTCAGTACCTTTGATGTAAACTGAAGTGTGTGCTTCGCATCCCCTCTCCCACTTCCTGAAGTCAATGACCAGCTCTTTTGCTTTGCTGCCATTGAGGGACAGCCTGCTGTCACCACGGCAACATGTTCTAAGCTCTCTATCTCAGTCCTGTACTCCGATTCATCATTATTTGAAATATGACGATGCCATCTGTAGGTGGAATTCAAGCTGTATCTGTTCATGTAATGATAGAACATAGAACACAGAATAATACAGTAACGTACAGGCCCTCGGCCCTCAATGTGCCAATCTTTTAACCTACTCTTAAGATCAATCTAATCCTTCCCCCCTACATAGCCACTATCTTCTAACATGCATGTGCCTTTCTTCGAGTTTCTTAAATGTTCTCAATGTATCTTCCTCCTCCACCACCCCTGGAAGGATGTTCCATGCACCCTTCACACCGGTCTCTGTGTAAAAAAATTTGCATCTGACATCCACACCATGCTTTCCCTACGATAGCATTAAAATTATTTCCCCTCCTATTAGCCATTTCTGCACTGGAAAAAGTGCATCAGCCTTGTACACTTCAATCAGATCAGCTGTTATCCTCCTTCACTCCAAAGAGAAAAACTCTAGCTCGCTCAACCTATCCTCATAAGGCATGAATCATGAGTGTATAATAGTTTTTGAGAGTGGTATTGCTTCTTGTTCTCTTATAGACCATAACGTTTCATCAACTTTACTGCCAAGTTTCACCCTGGTCGACCTTCCACATCATCTATGACTAATTTTCTGCCCTTGACTTGAAAAGCCGAGATGGAGTGAAAATTGAGAGAATGTGTCCTGTAGTGGGAGAATCTAGGACCAGAGGGCATGGCCTCAGAGTAGAAGGATGTCCCTTTAGAACAGAGATGATGAGGATTTTATATGGCCAGAGGATAGCGAATCTGGAACTCAGTGTCACAGGCAGCTGCGGAGACCAAGTCGTTGAGTATATTTAAAGCAAGGTTTGATCGGTTCTTGTTTAGTAATGGCATCAAAAGTTGTGGGGAGGAAGCATGAGAATGGGGCTGAGAGGGATAATAAATCAGGCGTGACTCGAGCAGACTCGATGGGCTGAATGGCCTAATTCTGCTACTGTGTCTTATGAACCTTTCTATTTTCACCTCAGGAGTCAGATTAGTGCCCAGTGATCACAGCAAGCTCTTAAAACACTTCTCTCACTATGTTCCTGTGAGACTTCTATTTTGTCTCTCAGCTTTTGCAGGCCATATTGCTGCAGAGTATTCAACATCACCTTGAAGCTCCTACAGGTGAGCCATGCTTTTGCCAGCTTGTGTACCAGATGCAAGCTTGTGGAGTAGAATCAGAATCAGAGTCAAGGTCAGGTTTACTTTGTTAACACTGACATAGGTCGTGAAATTTGTTGTTCAGTGGTACACACACACACACACTCACACACACACACACACACAGACACACACACACACACACGCACACACAGACACACACACACACACAGACATACACACACACACACACACGCACACGCAGGCACGCACACACACACACACACAGACGCACACACACACACACACACACACACACACACACACACACACACACACACACACACACAGAGACACACACACACACACACACACACGCACAGACACACACGCACAGACACACACACGGACACACACAGACACACACACACACACAGACACACACACAGATACACACACACACAGACACACACACACAGACACAGACACACAGACACACACACACACACAGGCAGACACACACACACACACACACACACACAGGCACAGACACACATGCACAGACACACACACAGATACACACACACACAGACACACACACAGGCACAGACACACATGCACAGACACACACACAGATACACACACACAGACACACACACACACAGGCACAGACACACAGGCACAGACACACATGCACAGACACACACACAGATACACACACACAGACACACACACACGCACAGGCACAGACGCACACACACACACACACAGATACACACACACACACACAGACACACACGCACACACACAGATACACACACACACAGACACACACGCACACACACAGATATACACACACGCACACACACAGATATACACACACACACACACAGACACACACATACAGATACACACACACAGACACACACACACACACACACACACACACACACAGGCACAGACACACAGGCACAGATACACACACACAGGCACAGACACACAGGCACAGATACACACACACAGACACACACACACACAGGCACAGACGCACACACACACACACAGATACACACACACACACACACAGACACACACGCACACACACAGATACACACACACACACACAGACACACACATACAGGCACAGATACACACACACAGACACACACACACACACACAGGCACAGACGCACACGCACACACACAGATACACACACACACACAGACACACACATACAGATACACACACACACAGACACACACACAGATACACACACAGACACACACACAGATACACACACACACACACACACAGACACACGCACACACACACGCGCACACAGATACACACACACACACACACACACACACACACACACACACAGGCACAGACACACAGACACACACACACACACACACACGCACGCGCACACAGATACACACCTGGGTAACAGGGGTCTTTGATGATGGATGCCACGTTTTTGAGGCATCACATTTTGAAGATGCCCCTGATGTTGGGGAAATACGTGCCCATGATGGAGCTGGCTGCCTTGGCACATTGCAGCCTTCTCTGGACTCAATATTGAATTCAACAGTTTCTTATAATCAGCTCTTACAGTACCCAACATTCAGTTCTTATATCTCCTTCTCTGTTTTTTTAAACTTTCTTCATCTCCACTTGTTTATTTCTCAATCTTTCCTTCCTCACTAACATTTACCACCCTCTTTCAGCAAGTATAACCTTCCCTTGTGCCAGGCACATTCTCCTGTTCAGCCTTCAAAGTTCAAAGTAAGTTTATCATCAAAGTATATGTCACCATATACAACCTCAAGATTCATTTTCTTGCAGCAATTCACAGTAAATACAAAGAAACACCAGAGAATCAATGTAAAAACGCACACAAGACAGATAAACAACCCGTACGCAAAAGACAACAGCAGTGCAAATACAAAAAGAAACAATAATAATAAATAAATAAGCAATAAATATCGATACCATGAGGTGAAGAGTCCTTGAAAATGATCCTATATGTCGTGGGAACAGTTCAGAGATGGGGCAAGTGAAGTTGAGTGAAATTATCCTTACTGGTTCAAGAGCCTAATGGTTGAGAGTAATAACATGGTGGTGTGGTTCCTGAGGCTCCTGTAACTTCTTCCTGATGACAGCAGCGAGGAGAGAGCATGGCCTGTTTGGTGGGGTCCCCGATGACTGATGCTGCTTTCCTGCAACACCACTCCGTGTAGATGTGCTCAATGGTGGAGAAGGCTTTACCCGTGATGGACTGGGCCATATTCACTACTTTTTGTAGGCTTTTCCATACAAAGGCATTGGTGTTTCCATACCAGGCTGTGATGCAACCAGTCATTATATTCACGTCTATAGAACTGTTTCAAAGTTTTAGATGACATGCTGAATCTTTGCAAACTACTGAGCTTTCTTTGTAATGGCAGTTACGTGCTGGACCCAGCGCATTTAATGATTCAGAATCAGAATCAGGTTTACTAGCACTGGCAGTAGTACAGTGTAATCCATAAAATATACTATGTTACAACAAGAAATGGATTTTTAAATAGTTGTGCAAAAAGTGAGCAAAATAGTGAGGTTGTGTTCATCGGTTTGTGGAATGTCCAGAAATCTGATGGTGGAGGAGATATTAGATTAGATTATTAGATTATGAGGACACGCAGTCCTCTTTTATTGTCATTTAGTAATGCATGCATTAAGAAATGATACAATGTTCCTCCGGTGTGATATCACAGAAACACAAGACAGACCAAAACTGGAAAACTGACAAAAGCCACATAATTATAACATGTAGTTACAATAGTGCAAGCAATACTGTAACTTGATGAAGAACAGGCCATGGGCACAGTAAAAAAAGTTTAAGGTCTCTCGAAAGTCCCATCATCTCACGCAGACGGGAGAAGGAAGAAAACTCTCCCTGCCATGAGCTTCCAGCGCTGCAAACTTGCCGATGCAGCATCCTGGAAGCACCCGACCACAGTCCGACTCTGAGTCTTTCGAAAACTTTGAGCCTCCAACCAGCCCTCCGACACCGAGCACCGAGCACCACCTCTGCCGAGCGCTTCGACCCCAGCCCCGGCCGCCAGCAGCAGGCAAAGCTGAGGATTTGGGGCCTTCCCTCCGGAGATTCTCAATTGCACAGTAGCAGCGGCAGCGAAACGGGCATTTCAGAAGTTTCTCCAGATGTTCCTCCGTGCTCCTAACGTCTGTCTCCATCAAATCAGGATTGTGCATGGCCCCTATTTAACAAATACGATATAATTTTACTGGAGAAGCTGCGCGCACTGCGTCGTGCCACCATCTTCTCCTCCCGACTAAGCTAAAATGTTGAGTGTGTGTCTTCAAGATTGAAGATTGCTTAATGCTATTTCCTGTAATAATTGTAAAGGAGGCTGAAATAATTGTTACTCCAGATGCAATGCAGCACAAAACAAAAACACAATAAAATAAAGGCACAATAGTAAAAAAGACACAGTTAATAAAAATGCATAAGGCGGCTTATGTATTTATACGCATAGGTTGATTGTCTATCCATAATCTGATGTTAGACACAGGGGTGTCTGTACATAAGGTGACTCTGACAGGAAATGATGAAGTAATGGTTTCGGGGGCATAAGCCTTACTGCTTGGGGAAAGTAACTGTTTTTGAGTGGTCCTAGTGTGGATAACATGTAGCGTCCTCCCTGATGGGAGTGGACAAGCAGAACATAAGCAGGGCTCTGGGATCCTTCATGATGTTACTGGCCGTTTTTTTTTGGCACCTTTCTTTATCGATGTCTTTGATAGTGGGTAGGCTGGTACCAGTGATGTGTTGCACGGTTTTGACCACCTGTTTTGGAGCATTCCTGTGTACTGTAGTGCAATTCTCGTACCATGCAGTATGTTAGGATGATCTCTACTTCACATCTGTAGAAGTACGTGAGTATAGATGTGCACAGTCCAGTTCTCCTCAGCCTCCTCAGAAAGTAGAAACGTTGATGAGCTTTCCTGATTGTGCAAGTGGTGCTCGATAATCATGAGAGGTTGTGTGAGATGCGGTTGGAAACAGCTCGCAGTTTCCACTGCTGTGGTGCCGATGTAAAGAAGGGTGTGAGTGGTGCGCATTCTTCTGAAGTCGATGACCATCTCCTTTGTCTTGTTGACATTTAAGGAAGAGGTTATTTGCCTGACATCAGGCCTTGAGCTCTTCCACATCCTCTGTGTAGGCCGCCTTATCATTGTTGGTGATGATCTCCACCACTGTCATGTCATTGGCGCACTTAACAATGTGATTTTTCGGGCTCCTGTACCTCCTTCCTGATGGCAGCAGCGAGAATAGGGCACGGCCTGGATAGTGCAGATTCTCGATGATGATGCTGCTGTCTTGTGTCAATGCCCCTTGTAGATGTGCTCAGTGTTGGGGAGGGCTTTTCCTATGATGGACTGGGCAGTAGCCATCACTTTTTGTAGACTTTTCCATTCCTGGGCTTTGGTGTTTCCATATCAAACCATGATGCAACCAGTCAGGATATTCTCCACCGTGAATCTATGGAAGTTTGTCAAAGTTTTAGAGGTCATGCCAAATCTGAGTACACTTCTAGGAGAGCAGAGGTGCTGCTGTATCTTCTTTGAAATGGCACTTCCATGCTGGTCCCAGGACAGATCCTCTCACATGATAACACCGAGGAATTTACAATTACTGACCCTCTCCACCTCTGATTCCCTAAAGAGGACTGGCTCATGGACTGTCAGTTTCTTCCTCCTATAGTCAATACAGGAGTTCCTGTAGTTGATTTTGCTGATGTTGAGTGAGAGGTTGTTGCTGTGGCACCATTCAACAAGATTTTCAATCTCCCCCCTATATTCTGATTCACCATCACCTTTGATTCAGCCCAAAACAGTGGATGGGCGGGGTGGACAATAACTTGCTTGTGACGACCAGCTGCTACACTATATTCTGTTTTCTAGTTTCCCTTTACTCCCTTAATGTAATTATGCATGGCACGATCTGTCTGGATGACTTGAAAAACAAAAACCTTTCACCATATCTCAGTATGTGTAAAAATACTGAACCAATACGAGTAGAATGAAAAATGCACAGCTGAGGTGTTTTATAAACCTGGTCAATCAAAGCTTGATGAACATGCCTCTTGCTCTCTTTAAGCACCTTCTGAATTGGTTGTGCGTATGTTGTTCCTGCTGCCAGTAATTATTCAGTCTCTCACAGACAAAGCAGGTCCCTTCCTCCTGCCCTCCTCCCTGTCTCGGCATCAAGAGCAGCTCTTTGAGGCAATAGCAATCTCAGTCACATATTGCTGCAGTTTCTACTCTCCAGCCCATTCTTTCTGTTCCCACAATGGCCACGATGTGACTGCATCCAGCACGCTATTCATAGGGGTGTGATTCATGGCGTCATACTACAGAGCCTGTGCCAATCTACACCCACCCTTTTACACTAACCAAAGATTTAAAATACATTTATTATCAAAGTATGTATGCAGTATACAACCCTGAGGTATGTCTTCCCGCAGACAGCCATGAAACAAAGTTACACCATGGAACCCATTCAAAGAAAATGTCAAAAAAAGAACAAGTCATGCAAACAGCAAAAAACGAGCAAAAAAAAAGCTGAATATAAAACATCAGACCACAGAGTCAACGGAACAGTGTAGGAATGTTCAGTTTAGTTTAGTTTAGTTCAGTTCAGCTCAGCTTAGCGCTGTGTCGTTCATTAACTGCCGGCTGCTCGGCCCCAGTCATACTGGCAATAAAAAAAGGAGCAACTAGGAACCAGAAACACATCATAACATGAGCTACAGAGTCCAATCCACAAAATGTGTTGATTAAATCTTGCCCGAGACCCAAACCTCAAGTGAGTGGGAGAGAGAGACTGGTCAAATGGAGGCATCTTTCTCTGGCAGTAGCAAGTGAGAGGGAGAGAGAGAGAGAGAGAGAGAGAGAGCAGTCAAACACAGGCAGAGAGTGCTGAACACCCGCTCACCTTCTGATCTCATCCTTGTTGATTTCGATCTTGCTCAATGCTTTAATCAGCAAAATCAGTGAGAAAGAGCTTAGATCATGGGCTCTCGCCATGTCTCCAGGCTGCACGCTTCACTTAAAAATTTATTATCAAAGTAAAATTTATTATCAGAGTACATACATGTCACCACATACAACCCTGAGGTCCTTTTGCTGCAAGCATACTTAGCAACTCTACAGAATAATACTATAAACTGTAACCATCAAGAAATGTTAACTGTAAACAAACTGTACAAATGCAGATATAAATAAATGGCAATAAACAATGAGCATGAAATAACAAACTAATAGAGTGCTTAAATGAGTGTAGCTATCCCCTTTTGCTTAAGAGCCTGTGAGAAGTAGTAACAATAAACGGCGGGAGGAGAGAGAGCAGCGCACCGCGTGTGCGCAGCCCTCCGGTGAAAAATGATATCGTATCTGTTAAATAGGGGCTGAGGACAATTCTGATTTGATGGAGACGGATGTGAGAGCACAGAGGAACATCTGGAGAAATTTCTGAAATGCCAGTTCACTGCTGTCGTTACTGCACGGGCGGGAATCTTCCGGAGGGTAGGCCTCAAAATCCCCGGCTTTGCCTGCCATTGGCGACCGAGATTGAGGTCGAATCGTTCGGACAGAGATGGCGCTCAGTACTCGGTGTCGGAGAGCTGATCAGAGGCTTGAAGTTTTCGGATGACTCAGAGTCGGATTGTGGTCGGGCATGGCAGGGAGAGTTTTTCTTCCTTCTCCCGTCTGTGTGAGATGTGGGACATTTGAGAAACTTTGAACTTTTTACTGTGCTCATGGACTTCTTCATCAAGTTATGGTATTGTTGCACTGTTGTAACTATATGTTATAATTATGTGGTTTTGTTAGTTTTTTCAGTCTTGGTCTGTCTTGTGTTTTGTGATATCACACTGGAGGAAATATTGTATCATTTCTTAATGCATGCATTACTAAATGACAATAAAAGAGGACTGCGTGTCTTCATAATCTAACTGTTCTTGAACCTGGTGGTGCGAGTCCTGAGGCTCTTGTACCTTCTACCTGATGGCAGCAGTGAGAAAAGAGCATAGCCTTGGTAGTGAGGGTCTCTGATGATGGATGTTGCTTTTCTATGGCAACATTTCATGTAGATGTGCTCAATGGTTGGGAGGATTTTATCCATGACATACTGGGCTGAATCCACTACCTTTTGTAGGATTTTATGCTCAAAGGTACTGGGGTTCCCACACTGGGCTGTAGGGCAGCCAGTAGGCACACTCTGCACCACACATCTACAGAAATTTGCCAAGGTTTTCCATGGCATGCCGTATCTCCACAGACTCCTGAGGAAAATCGCCAGCTCGCCCAATCCACCAACTTACACCAATCCTACCCTACCCCATTTCCATCATCACCTCTTAACTGCACCACCCTTCTGGATTCCATGGGCTGGCTCTGCAGCTGGTGAGGCACATTGAGTGGTGTCGTCATGGACAGTATCAGAGCATCATAAAACAGCAACCTGTCATTCTGCATAGATCAATTAAATCATATCACAGGGGAATGTTACCCTTACAAAAAGACTGTTAAAATGGGTAGTCTGAAATGGTCTGTGCAGTTTGCATTTCCTCTTTCAAGGGATTCCCAAAGGTTTTTCTTTCTTTCTTTCTCTCTCCCTTCACCTCCCCTCTCCTCTCTCTCCCCCTTCCACTCTCTCTTCCCTTTTCTGCCCTTCCCTCTCTCTTTCGCACTCCCCTCTTCCTTTCCTCTCTCCCTCCCGCTCTCTGTCTTCCCCTTTCTGCCTTTCCCTCTCTTTTTCTCACTCCCCTCTTCCTCCCTCTTTCTTCCCTGCTTTCTCCTCTTCTCTCTCTCTTTCTCCCCCTCACTCTTTCCCCCCTCTCTTATCTCTCTTCTCCCCTTCTTCTCTCTCCTTCTCCCTCTCTTTATCCTCCTCGCTCTAAAGAAGATCATAGTATTGAGACAATCTTTATAACTGTGCCTAGACAGTAAAATATATAGAGTCTTGTTCTCATTTTGCTTCAGTGGATAATTATTTTCCAAGACATATTTTACTGTTCATCCAGCTGCCGCATTTTGACAAGCTAATTAATTTTGACACGGTGTGGCCCTGGTGTGTGCTATTCTATGACAGCAAGGACCTGGCTTTAGAGGCAGATTCACTTTTCTCTATGATTTGTTTGTGTTTTACTGCTCGGGTCCCTGGGAGTCCATTTAACTGGGTCTTCAGAGCCTGTTTCAAAATGGCACATCGCCTCTGATTGATAGCTTTACACTGAATGTGACAGCACTTGAACAGACCCTTCAGCCCATTATGTTTGTACTGACTGCAGCTCTGGTTTAAACTAAATCTCCTCTGCAGGCACTAGTTCCATATCCCTCCATTCGCTGCATAATCATGTGCCTCTATTCTTAAATGCCTCTATTGTACCTGGATCCACTAACCGCCTCCCGCCCCCCCACGCTGGCCGCACATTCCAGGGACCCGTCACTCTGTGTGAAAGGAACTTGAGTCATGTATCTCCTTTGAACCTCCCCCCCCCCAAATGAATGGCCTCTTGTCATTTCTATCCTGGTAAAATGTTCTGTCTACCCTATCTACGTCTCTCATACTCATAAACTTCTATCACTTCTCCCCTCAGCCTCAGATTTTCCAGAGAAAGCAGCCCAAAGTTTGTCCAAACCTGCTTTTAACTCATATCCTGTAATCTAGGCAGCATCTTCAGAAATCTCTCCTGCACCGTTTGCAAAGCCTCCACGTCCTTCCTGTAATGGGAAGACATTGCTTGGAGTGAAACTTTGGCCCAGAATGTCGACTGTTTATTCCTCTCCATAGATGCTGTCTGACCTGCTGAGTTCCTCCAGCATTTTGTGTGTGTAGCTCTGGATTTCCAGCATTTGCAGAATCTCTTGTATTTAATGCATTGCTTCGAATGTATCCTTCCAAGTTTGCTTTCAGCTAAGGCAGCATGATGTACGGTGCACATGGATTAGGTGCAGGAGAAGGCATGGCTGATCTGGCGGTATCCTCAACTCCGTTCTATACCCTCAGTAACATTCCATCCTCTTGTTTATCAAGAATCTGCCTCCCACTTTGTTAAAAGCATTCTGCTTCCACCGCCCTTTAAGTTAGCTTCTTGATTAGTAAGGGCATTAAAAGTTAGGAAGTGAATGGGGTTGAAAGGGATAATAAATCAGCTGATGGAATTGGGGAGCAGACTCAATGGGCCAGATGGCTTAATCTGTTTTATGGTCTGATGGACTAATCCAGTCCTGATGCAGGATAACAGCAGGTCAGGCAGCATCTATGGAAGGCACTAAGCAGAGGATGTTTCGGGCCAAGACCCTTCAGATTGGCTGGTCTGATGAAGGTTCTCAGCACAAAGCATTGCCTGTTTCTTCTCCTCTATAATGCTGCCTGACCTGCTGAGTTCCTCCAGCTTTTTGTTTGTGTTGATCTAGATTTCCAACATCTGCAGAATCTCCTGTATTTCTGAAGCAAGGTGTCGACCTGAGACTCTGGCCATCCCTCTGCCTCTGACCTGCTGAGTTTTGCCAGCAGTTTATTTTTTGCTCCAGATTCCAGTCCCTCTTGCCTCCCCTCTATCCCCTGACCTTGCTTTGGCAACCTTGTTCACTGTGAGACAGTCCACTGCCTGAAATACAAACACTGGACAACAATTTTTTTCATAAATGTTGCTTCATCAATTTTTTTTTGTAAATTCTTGTAAACTCATTCTCTGTAAACTCTTGAGACTGTTGTGTGTGAAAATCTCAGGGGGTCAGCAGTTTCTGAGATACTCAAACCACCCTGTCTGGCACCAGCAATCATAACACATCCGAAGTCCTGACCACTGGGCCACTTGGAGATGAATATAAATATACTGTACCCTTTTCCTGCCTTCTCCCCATATCCCTTGACTCCGCTATCTTTAAGAGCTCTATCTAACTCTTTCTTGAAAGAATCCAGAGAATTGGCCACCACTGCCTTCTGAGGCAGAGCATTCCACAGAACCACAACCCTCTGTGTGAAAAAGTTTTTCCTCACCTGCGTTCCAAATGGTCTACCCCTTGTTCTTAAACTGTGGCCTCTAGTTCTGGACTCCCCCAACATACGGAACATGTTTCCTGCCTCTAGCATGTCCAATCCCTTAATAATCTTATATATTTCAATCAGCTCCCCTCTCATCCTTCTAAATTCCAGTGTATACAAGCCCAGTCACTCCAATCTCTCAACATATGACAGTCCCGCCATCCCGGGAATTAACCTCGTGAACCTACGCTGCACTCCCTCAATAGCTAGAATGTCCTTCCTCAAATTTGGAGACCAAAACTGCACACAGTACTCCAGGTGTGGTCTCACCAGGAGTATTGGCCATGATACCATAGCTAGGTCTCCTGTGCTTCACTGAAATAGTGCCATGGGATCTTTTAAATCACTTGGAAAAGGCAAGTAGGAGCCACACTGGACATCAGCTACAAAAGAAAGGCTATGCAACTATGTAGCACTCCCTCTGTACTGCACCAGCGCATCAGATGCGATTTTTGTCGCTAGCCTTGAACTCACATCTCCTGAATCAGGCAAGTTAGTTGATGCTGCCTTTAAGCAGCATGATCTAGTATCTTAACATTTCTCCAGTTACAATCCAAACCTTTTATCGTTTAGTAAATACTATTAAGATACTGATTACATGTGAAGTATTGTGTGGTCTATTTTTCTGCAGCTTTATACATTGGTGGTTTTTAATTAAATACTGTTCCATTTATTTGTGTAATAATTTGAAGTTGCCCTCTGTGAAAGAGCAATTTATTGTGATAATTTTGTCATCGTTTGAAAAAAGACAGCTTTAGCGAAGAGCTCACTAATTGTCCTGCATCATTTCAGCAGAGAATTTACTGATGGGGCTGTGCAGTAACTCTAGACAGCAGCTTCTGTGCCTTGTAACCACACTTGAGTTCAAATTGAAAATGTAATTATTATCAAATCGGATCGAGTGTTGGCAGAATAATTGTTTTCCGCCTCGTCTTGTTCAGTCCTCCTTGCTGTCGCATGGAAAAAGCCCAGAAGTAAGTTATTTAGCTCGTTTGTTCAATGCTAGTTTCTGTGCCCCTTAGGGGCCCCAGTCTCATCAAGACATCCAGTATTTATCCACCCAATCCATGCCAATAATCAAGAGGAAATGGTGGTTGCAGGTTCGATTTGAACATTCGTAACTGAGGAAGTTTGGATAAGTACATGGAACAAAGAGCATTTCAGTCAGGACGTTTTGGGGTGAAGTCAGGGAGCATTTTTTCAAATGCTAGGGATTGGAAATTTGGAACTCTTTGAAACACAATAGAAGAGGAACAGGAGGATGCTACTTGTCTCCTCCAGCCTGCCCAGCATTCAGTAAAGTCATTATGATTAAAAAGATGAGCTTTATTTGTCACATGTACATCAAAGAATACAGAGAAATGTGCCGTTTGTAGCAAGTCAGATCAGCAAGGATTGTGCTGGGGGCAGCCATGCATCTGGCGTCAAGATAGCATGCCCAGGATTCACTAACTCTAAATATAGGTCTTTGGAATGTAGAGGGGAACCAGAGCACCCGGGGAAAAACTGCGCAGTCAGGGGGAGAGGGTATGAGCTCCTTAAGACAGTGGCAGGAATGGAACCCTGATCAGTGATCGCTGGTGCTGCAAAGCGATTGCACCAACTGCTACGCTATCGTGCTGCCCTGATGAATCAAGTCCTACTCCAGGCTCACACTCCAAAGCAATCGTGAAACACAACTGAAGGTGATCTCTTGTAGAGTGAGATTAAACCAAAGTCCTGCCTACCTGGTCAGGAGATCCCGTGTCCTTGAAGAAGTACCTGGCCCACATTACTCTCTCAAACTTCTCCAAAACAAATCGATGTTTGTGCGAGCTAAGAGATATAAAATTAACTTGTCCATGGTGACCAAGTCACCTACCTGAGCTCTCCTATCCGCGTACCTATCCACATGTCTTTTAAACGCTGAAATTGTGCACACACCTTCCTCTAGCACTTCGTCCATATTTATATCACCCTTCACGTGAAAACATTGCCTCTCAACTCCCCTTTAAAACTTCCCTCTCTCAATTTAAAACCATATCCCCTAAGATTTAGACTCCCCTACCCTGGGAAAAAGACAAATGATCTACTTAATTAATTGACTTATTTAGAGATACAGCGCGAATCAGGCAGGCCCCCCCCCCCCACCCAATGAGCCACATCATCCACCTTTTTAACACTAGCTTAATCACAAGACAATTTACAATGACCTATAACCTCCTAACAATTAATTCTTTGGGAGGAAACTGGGGCACCCAGGTGAAATCCATGCAGTCATGGGGAGAACGTACAAACTCCTTTCAGACATGCCGGAATTGAACTCTGGAACGCCCCGGGCTGTAATAGTGCCACACTAACTGCTACACTACCGCGGCACCCTAACATACCTGTGTTAATGTACGGGCCTCAACTACTTTCAATACACATACTGATCACTCTCTGGGTGGAAAAAGTTGCCCCTCAGTTCCTATCAAATCTTTCTGCTCCCACCTTAAACCTATGACATCTAGTTCTTGATTTCCAAACCCCTGGGGAAAACGCCGAGTCCCTCATAGGTCCTTTGTATGTGCAAGCGTTCTGTTCTTTCATTGTTTTGGGCCCCACGGTGGCATAGCGGTTAGCGCGACGCTATTACAGCTCGCGGCGTTCCAGAGTTCAGAGTTCAACTCTAGTTCCATTCTGTAAGGAGTCTCTGTATGTCCTTCCCATGGAAATCATGTTTCCTCCCGGTTCCTCCAGCTTCCTCCCACAGTCCAAAGACGGACTAGGTAGGTTAACCAGTCATTGTTGTGATGAGGTGAGGGTTAATTGGGTTTGCCGGGGGTTGCTGGGACGGCATGGCATGAAGTCCTGGAAGGGCCTACTCTGTGGTGAATTGCTAAATTAAATAAATAATACAGCATTCTTTGCAATTATTCAGTTCTGCAGACACACAGTACACATTATAATGAAATGTACAATTACCATTGAACTCATCCTGCCTTCCCACCCTCTCTGGACCGGGAATCACTGTTGCTTGTTTATGACAGTCACTTTGTAATCATTCATCACCTTCAGGAACTGGTTCATACGAACTGCTGTGTCTTTGTGATGGCAAAATAGATCTGTTCCCTTTTTTTCTTTTTTAAAGAGATATTATTTCAACAATGTAAAAAAAAAGTGTCTCCAAACCAGTTTGATTGCAAAAGGATATGAAAAAGCCCTGGGATGTCAAGAATTTGAATTTCTATTAAAACATATGTTTAAAATGCTAAATTTATAAAATGGTGTGTAGGGGACAGAGAAAAATCAATGCAATCTTCAGACAGTCGCTGACTGGATTATTTCTTTGTACTCCGGCAGTTTACACAGCTTGCATGATTCAAAGGCTGTGCCATGGTGTCTTAATTCTTCCCTTGATGATCACACTTCCAAGGCAAACCTCCAAGTCCCCTGCGTAATTCAGCAAGGCAAAGAGAATAAAGGCTGAAACTTAATCATGGCAGCAACTTCTATCTCGTAGCTTGTTTAAAACCCAACAGATTGAAGCAACAGCGGGCCATTCAGCCTGTTGTCCTTGCTCTTCCATTCGCGGCTGATGTTCTTCCTCACCGGCATTTTCCTGCACGAACCCCGCATCACATGGTTGAAAGAAAAATGGAGGGCTCTTTGGGAGGGAAGGGTTAGGTTGATGTTGGAGTAGGTTAAAAGGTTGCTACAACATGCCGGGCTGAAGGGTCAGTACTGTGTTGCACTCTTCTATGTTCTATCCCCTCCCCATCAGCTACCAGGCTCTATAACACTCCCTTTCTTATATGTTGCTAATATTCTGGAAGTCTTTCACTTTCCCTCTCTGCCTTGATGCAGGCACCCATCCAGCAATGTTGACATACTGTGCGTCTTGGATGTGTCGCCAAACCCACTGGATTCTTCCAGCATTCGAGTTTTTGTTCAGCATCTTCTGAGCCTCTCTCTCGGCCATACTCATTAACTCTGCTAGCCCAACAAGATTTCCTTCCGGTCTGTCCTTAAAATGAAAAACAAGACCCTTAACAGTGTTGATGAGCAGAGGGATGTTGGGCTCCAAGTTCTTAGCTCACTGAAAGTGGCTACACAGCATGATTGGGTGTTGAAGGAAGGATGTGGCATGCTTGATGTTATTAGTCAAGGCACTGAGTTCAAAAGTTAGGAATGCAAACACGAGGAAATCTGCAGATGCTGGAAATTCAAGCAACACACACAAAATGCTGGTAGAATGCAGCAGGTCAGGCAGCATCTATAGGAAGAAGCACAGCTGACGTTTCAGGCCGAGACCCTTCGTCAGGACTCAAAAGTTAGGAAGTTATGTTGCAGCTTAATAAAACTCTAGTAAGGCTGCATCTGGAATATTGCATGCAGTTTTGGTCGTGCACCCCCCCCCCCCCAATTATAGGAAAGGTGTCGAGGCTTTGGAGAGAGTACAGGAGAAGTTTACCAGGATGTTGCCTGGATGAGAAGGCATGTGCTATGACGAGAGGTTGGACAAACTTGAGTTGTCTTCTCTGGAGCAGTGGAGGCTGAGGGGAGATCTGATAGAGGTTTATAAGGTTATGAGAGGCAGAGATAGAGTAGGTAGACAGTATCTTTTTCCAGGGTTGAGAAGTCTAATACCAGTGGGCATGCTTTTAAGGTGAAAGGAACTAATTTCAAAGGAGATGTCAGGGGCAAGTATTTTACATGGAGTTGTGGTTGTCTGGGATGGTGAAAGAGGCAGAAACGTTAGGGGCTTTTAAGAAACGTATAGATAGGTGCATGAATGAGAGGAGAATGGCAGGATATGGACATGCTTCAAAGTTCAAAGTAGATTTATTATCGAAGTACATATACTACCCTAAGATTAATGTTTGAAGGCATTCACAGTAAATTGAAAGAAACACAATGGAATCAGTGAAAAAATGCACATTACAAACAACCAATGTGCAAAAGACAACAAATTGTGCACATACAAAAAGAAAATAAATAATAATAACAACACATAAGTAAGCATTAAATATCAAGAACGTGAGTTGCAGAGTCTTTAGAAGTGAAATGTGGAATCTGTTCAGTTTAGTGGTGATTGAAGTTATCCCCTCTGGTTCAAGAGTCTGATGGTTGAGGGGTAATTACTGTTCCTGAACCTGGAGGTGTGGGACTTGAGGTTCCTCTACCTCCTTCCTGTGGCAGCAGTGAGAAGAGAGCATGGCCTGGATGGTGGGGGTCCTTGATGATGGATGCTGCTTTCCTGTGACTCCCCCTCTTGTAAAAGTGCACAATGGTGGTGAGGGCTTTACCTGTGATGGACTGGGATGTACCTACCACTTTTTGTAGTTTTTTCTATTAAAGGGCTTTGGTGTTTCTGTACCAGGCAGTGATGCAACCATTCATCTATACAAGTTTGTCAAAGAATTAGATGACATGCTGAATCTCCGCAAACTTTTAAGAAATAAGAGGTTCTGCCATGACTTCTTTATAAAGGCAGTTATGTGCTGGATCCAGGACAGATGCGGAGGAATTTAAAATTCCTGAGCCTCTGCACCTCTGATCCCCTGATGAGAACTTGCTCATGGACCTCTGGTTTCCTCCTCATGCAGTCAATAATTAGCTCCTTGGTTTTACTGACATTGAATGAGGAGTTGTTGCCAGCTAGGTTTTCAACCTCCCTCCCATATGCTGATTTGATTCAGCCAGTGACAGTGGTATCATCAGCAAACTGAAATATGGCATTAGCGCTGTGCTTAGCCACACAGTCATAAGTGTAAAGTGAGTAGAACAGGGGGCCAAGCACACAGCCTTGTGGTACACCTGTGCAGATGGAGATTGTGGAGGAGATGTTGTTGCCAATCTGAACCGACTGGGGTTTGCAAGTGAGGAAATCGAAGATCCAGCTGCTCAAGACGGTATTGAGGCCGAGGTCTTGGAGCTTATTGATTAGTTCTGATGGGATGATGGTTTTGAATGCTGAGCTGTAGTCAATGAAGAGCATCCTGTTGTATGCATCTTCACTGTCCAGATGTGTAGGAAGAAGAGATCAGTTTAGTTAGCCGTTTGATTATTTTTTAATTGGTTCAGCACAACATCGTGGACCAAAGGGTTCTATGTGTTATGAAAATCAAAAACAAAAAGTGGAAATCTAAAATCAAATCAGAAATTGCTGGAATCAGTCATGGATTAGGCAGCAACAGTGAAGAAAGTTTTGGTTTTATTAACTTCAGCCAACATTCCATTGAATCAACCCTTTTATACACATCATTTGTGAACACATCACATTGGTGGAGCAGGTCCAGGAGGTGAATGGCTCGTTCTCAATCCTGTTTTACCCTGCTGTAGGATTGCAGGGAAAATTTTGGTCACAGCACTAGGAAGAACTCTTTTTAAAATGGCGCTCTGCAATCCTTATCATCCTCGGAAAGGACATCCATTTACTCTTCTGAGCAGGAAAGCAGTAGTAGTTCCTCAGGTTTCCCATTCTGCATTATGAGTAGAGAGTGGAGTCTGATTTCATATAACATAGAATAAAAGATGAGTTTTATTTGTCACATGTACATCGAAACATGGGTTGTTTTGTGTCAATGGCTGACACAGTTCGAGATGTGCTGAGGGATGGCTGAAACTCTCCATGCTTTTGGCATCAGTGTAGCATGCCCATAACTTACTAACCCTAACCCATACGTGTTGGAAATGTGGGAGGAAACCCACGTGGGGAGAACATGCAAACTTCTTACAGACCGCAGTGGGAGTTAAACCTTGATCTTGCAGCGGGCATTGTGAAACATTCTGCTGAACGCTATGCTACTTTGCAGCACCGTCCTTTAGCCATAATGTCTGCACAAAACAAGATGCCAAATTAAGCTCATTTATTTTGTCTGTACATGATCCATTTCCGGCATATTTGTACTTCGACCTAACAGCCTTTGAAGTACCACTGATCAGAATACTTCTTGGCCAGGACTCTGGGGAGTACTGTCTTACTGCTCTTTAAATGCTGCACTGGGAGTCTCCCAACTGGGTGAAATATTACCTAAAGTCAAATCATTGTCAGACAACCCTGTGCTTCACATGGGAATCCCCTCATTCAGTCATGTGTAGAGTATTCGACAATTACACCGTGCAATAAAATGCATTGTGAATCCTGGCGTACTTGGATTTCCTAACTGTCAGGAATGATTGATCAAGCCACGAATTTTAAGAGGAAACGATATTGCCCCAAATCAATGTGCTGGCATATTCTTCCATAACCTTTATGGCAACAATTCATCACTGTGGCCTTAACAGCAACATCTGCTTGTGCGATGTGATGCACAGTTAATGAGTGAAATGAAATAAATATGAATGGTATTGGTTGACATCAAAGGTAGTAGTGAAATAATAGTTGTCATGGAATCAAAGCATCTTTATCTGGATCCATTAGGTGTCAAAATTCTGTTAAAGTAACTGGTACCATCATTGCAAACAATAATAAATAATTACAGTTAGCCACCAGTTTGTTGTAAACACAGACAGCTCCATCCTGGGCGTCAGCCTCCCCAGCATCAAGGACTTCTTCAAAAGGCCAATGCCTCAAAAAGGCGGCATCCATCGTTGCTCACCCCATCACGCAGGATGTGCCTTCTTCTCATTACTACCATCAGGGAAGAGGTATGGGAGCCTGAAGACACACGCCCAACGTTTTAGGAACAGCTTTCCCCCCTCTGCCATCAGATTTCTGGATGGACAATAAACCAACCCTTGAGCACTACCTCACTATCTCACTATTTTTTTGCTCTCTTTTTGCACTATTTATCTAATTATGCATATTAAGTTCATGTATTACTATAATTTATAGTTTCTTATGTATTGCATTGTACTGCTGCCACAAAACAATAATTTTCTTGACACATGCCAGCGATATTAATTCTGATTCTGATTTAGTTTGTTGGAATTATACCTCAGGAGCCTGAAGAGATTTTATTTATTAGCTAAAACATTCGAAAACTTTTACAGATGTACCATGGAGAGCGTTCTGACTGGCTGCGTTGTTGTCTGGGATGGGGTGGGCGGGTGCTACTGCACTGGATTGAAGTTGCAGAAAGTTGTGTAAAATTAATCAGCTCCACGTGGAGACTAGCCTCCATAGTAACCAAGTCATCTTCGAGGAGTGGTGCCTCGGGAAGCCTGCGTCCAGCATTAAGGACCCCATCACCCAGGGCATGCCCTCTTCTCACTGTTACCATCAGGAAGGAGGTACAGAAGCCTGAAGGCACACACTCAGCGATTCAGGAACAGCTTCTTCCCCTCTGCCGTCCGATTCCGAAATGGACATTGAACCCATGAACACCACCTCACTACTTTTTTTTATTTATTTCTGTTTTGCACTACTGATTTTAACTATTTAATGTACATACATTTCACGACATATGCCAGTGAAGTTAAACCCGATTCTGATTCTGATTCAAATTTGATTGCTCCATGTTTTTATCCCTGATACCATACTTGGTTCAGTATTGTTTACCTACAGTCATTTCAGATTTATTAATCATATATACATTGAAACACACTGTGTAATATGTTGTTTGTGTTAAGTATCAACACACCCAAGGATGTGCTGGGGGCAGCCCGCAAGTGTCGTCATACATTCTGGCAGCTGGGCTTAAGGGCTTAGCTCTTTGAGGCTTCAGCGAAGAGAGTTTTCACTCAGAGCAAAGGAAAGAAAAGCTCAAGTTTTTTCTTTCTCTTCTGTATATCTGCCTGGGTAGGACCGTAGAGATGTCAGGCAGGATAGTGTGATGCTGCTCTTGCAGGATGTGGGAAGGTAGGGAGACCTCCGGTATCCTTGACCGCTACGACTGTGAGGAGTGCATCGAGCTACAGCTTCTAACAATCTGCGTTATGGAGATGGAGCTGGAACTGGATGAAATCCAGATCATTCAGGAGGCTGAGGGGGTGATAGATAGGACATATAGAGAGGTAGTTACACCCAAGATGTAGGACCCAGGAGACGAGGTGACAGTCAGGAAGGGGAAAGGGATTAAGCAGCCGATGCAGAGTACCCCTGCGGCCATCCCCCTCAACAACAGGTATATCACTTTGGATTCTGTTGGGGGGATGGCCTAACAGAGGAAAGCCACTGTGGTTGTGTCTCTGGCACTGAGTCTGCCTCTGTGACTCAGAAGGGAAGGGGGACGAAGAGGCACGTTGTGTTGATAGGGGATTTGTTATTTGGCAAACAGACAGGAAGCTCTGTGGGCGAGAATGAGATTCCCGGATGGTATGTTGCCTCCCAGATGCCAAGATCCAGGATATCTCTGGTCAAATCCTCAGCATTCTGAAGTGGGAGGGTGAACAACCAGAAGTTGTGGTCGATGTAGGTACCAATGCGGGTGCTAAGTTAAACGGCAGGACTTCCAGGGTTCTCAGGATTGTGATCTCAGGATTGCTACCTGTGCCACCTACTAGTGAGGCCAGAACTAGAAGGTGTGGTATAGGAGGGAGGGCATAAGACTTTTGGATCTTCCAGAGAAGGTGGTACTTGTATAGAATGGATGGTTTACACCTAAATTGGAGAGGGGGCTAAGATCCTAGCAGGAAGGTTTGTTAATACTGCACAGTGGGGGTTAAATAAGAGTTGCAGGGGGGTGGGAACCAGAATGCCAGAACAGTTAATGGAGAGGTGTGGAGGCCGATGTAGGTAAGACCTCAGACGAAGTCAGGAATCAAAAGGTTGAGCATGATGTGACAAAATTGAAATCAGTGAATCCCGGACTGAAGGTGCTGTATCTAAATGTGTGCAGTATATGGAATAAGGCAGAAGAACTTGCAGCACAGTTGCAGATTGGCAGGTATGATGTTGTAGGCATCACTGAGCCATGGCTGAAAGATTGTAGCTGGGAGCTTAATGTCCAAGGATACACATTGTAACGTAAGGATTGGCAGGAAGGCAGAGGGGGTGGCTTTGCTCTTTTTGTAAAAAATCAGATCATTAGAAAGAGGTGACATAGGGTCAGAATGGTTGAATCATTATGGATGGAGTTAAGGAACTAGGAGAGTAAAAAAAAATGCTGATGGGAGTTGTATGAAGACCCCCTAGCAGTCATAAGGATTTGTTATTTAGGAAACAGACAAATTACTGATTACAGCAGGAGATAGAAAATGCATGATGTGAAGGGCAATATTACAATAGTCATGGGGACTTCAATATGCAGGTAGATTGGGAAAATCAGGCTGGAGCTGGATTACAGGAGAGGGAATTTCTGGAGTGTCTATGAACTAGCTTTTTAGAGCAGCTTGTGGTTGAGCCCACTCAAGGATCAGCTAAGTTGGGTGTTGTGCCAGAATTGATTAGAGAGCTGAAGGTAAAAGAACCCAAAGAGGAAAGTAAAATTCACCCAGAAATTTAAGAAGGAGAAGCTAAAGTCATATGTATCAGTATTACAGTAGAGTAAAGGGAATTACAGAGCCATGAGAGAGGAGTTGGCTAGAATTGATTGGAAAAGAACACTGGCAGGGATGATAGCAGAGCAGCAATGGCTGGAATTTCTGGAAGCAATTCGGAAGGATATATACACCCCAAAGAGGAAGAAGTATTCGAAAGGAAAGATGACACAACTGTGACTAGCAAGAGAAGTCAAAGCCAACATAAAAGCCAAAGGGAGGGCATATAATAGAGCAAAAATTAGTGGGAAGCTTAAGGATTGGGAAGCTTTTAAAACCCAACAGAAGGCAACTAAAAAAGTTATTAAGAAGGTAAAGATGGAATATGAAAGTAAGCTAGTCAATAATATTAAAGAGGATACCAAAAGCTTCTTCCAATACATAAAATGTAAAAGAGAAACAAGTGTGGATATTTTACTGCTGGAAAACGATGCTGGAGAGGTAGTAATCGGGGACAAGGAAATGGCGGACAAACTGAAAGAGTGTTTTGCATCAGTCTTCGCTGTGGAAGACACTAGCAATATGGTGGAAGTTCCAGGTGTCAGGGGGAATGAAGTGTGTGAAGTTACCATTACTAGACAGAAGGCTCTTGGGAAACTGAAAGGTCTGAAGGTAGATAAGTCACCTGGACCAGATGGTGTACACGCAAGAGTACCGAAAGGGATAGCTGAAGAGATTATGGAGCCATTAGTAATGATCATTCAAGAATCTCTAGATTCTGGAATGGTTCTGGAAGACTGGAAATTGCAAATGTCACTCCACTCTTCAAGAAGGGAGAGAAGAAGAAGAAAGGAAACTTTTCAGCCATTTCAGCCCTGGGAAAAAGACTCTGACTATCCACACGATCAATGCTTCACATCATCTTATACACCTCTATCAGGTCACCTCTCATCCTCTTTCACTCCAAGGAGAAAAGGCCAAATTCACTCAACCTATTCTCATAAAGCATGGTCCCAATCTAAACAACATTCTTGTCAATCTCCTCTGCACTCTCTCTATAGTATCCACATCCTTCCTCTAGTGAGGTGACCAGAACTGAACACAGTACTCCAAGTGGTATCCAACTAAAGTCTTATATAGCTGTAGCATTACCTAACGGCTCTTGAATTCAATCCCATGGATGATGAAGGCCAACACACCATACGCCTTCTTAACAACACTGTCAATCTGCACAGCAGCTTTGAGTGTCCTATGGACATTGATCCTAAGATCTCACTGATCCTGTGCGCTGCCAAGAGTATTTGATGGCTCTGGGCCTGTATTCACTAGAATTCAGAAGAATGAGGGGTAATCTAATTGAAAGGCCTTGATAGAGTGGATGTGGAGAGGATGTTTCTTGTGTGAGAGAGTTTAGAGGACACAGCCTCAGAACAGAGGGATGTCCTTTTAGAGTGGAGATGAGGAAGAATTTCTTTAGCTAGAGAGTGGTGAACCTGTGGAATTCTTTGCCACAGGGAGCTGTGGAAGCCAAGTCTTCATATATATTTAAGGCAGAAGTTGATAGATTCTTGATTGGTCAGGGCATGAAGGGATACGGAGAGAAAACAGGAGATTGGGGCTGAGAGAAAAATTCTATCAGCCATAATGAAATGGCAGAGCAGACTTGATGCACTAGTGACCTATTTCTGCTCTTATATCTTATGGTCTTTTGGTGTTATTCTGGCACTGACATTGCATGCCCACCATGTTCAGAGATGACAGGAAGCAACAACAACAACAACAACAACAGAACAAAACAAGTCAATAACAACAAAACAAGCCCCTTTTCCACCTTCCCACCCTCTCACCCACTCACACATAGACAGGCCCTCAACCTCAGCACCTCCTGCCAAGGGCTTCCAGTGCTTGCCTTTCAGTGTCACAGTCATCCTGCCTCAAATGTCCACCCTAGGTGATTTGACTTAGTTCAAAGCACTGACAATGTCCTAAGCCAAATTGTTCTGGCAGAAAGATTAATGCAATAAGAGTCCTTCTTTGGCAGGTAACTAAGAAGCTCGGTGAAGGCAGACGGTGGTAGACATTGCATGGATGTTATACAGCCTTTTCCTCGCAGGTGCCAGGGTCAGTGATGTCTCAGATTGGGTCCACAGACTTCTAAAGGGGGAGGTGAGTGGCCAGAAGTCTACTTGTTGGCACCAATGGCATTGGTAGGGGAAAAGGGAGGAGGTCCTGAAGAGGGAGTTTAGGGACTTAGACAGCAAGCTGAAAAGCAGGACCTCTAGGGTAGAAATCTGTGGATTGCAGAGGGGGTGGGTTCAGATTTCTGGATCTCCTTTGGGGAAGGTACGACCTGCACAAAAGAGACATGTTACGTCTGAACCCAAGGAGGACCAGGAGCCATGCGGGCAGGTTTTCTAGAGTTGCTGGAGAGTGTTTAAACTAATTTGACAGATGGGAACGGAAGTGACAGGGCTGAGAATGGGACAGTAGCTACACAAGCAGATGTAGTGTGTAGTGAGACTGTCAGGAAGGATAAGCAGGTGATTGGGCAAAATTGCAGTCATTGGGATGAGTTGAAGTGTATCGGTGACAAAATCAAAAAAGGGTGACGGATAATGGACTGAAGGTTTTACATTAGAATGCACACAGTATATGGAATAAGGTAGATGATCTTGTAGCACAGTTAAGAGACTGGCACGTATGACATTGTGGGAATCACTCCTATCAGATCAGAATCAGAATCAGCCAGGTTTGGCCCATCGAGTCTGCTCGCCAATTCATCATGGCTGATCCAATTTTCCTCTCAGCCCCAATCTCCTGCCTTCCCCTCTCCCCCACCCTGTATACCGGCATATGTCATTTAATTTGTTGTCTTTGCAGCAGCAATGCAATACATAATAATAGAAGGAAAACATGAATTACAGTATAAATATAGAAACATAGAAAACCTACAGCACAATACAGCCCCTTCAGCCCACAAAGTTGTGCCGAACATGTCTCTACCTTAGAAGTTACTAGGCTTACCCATAGCCCTCTATTTTTCTAAGCTCCATGTACCTATCCGAAAGTCTCTTAAAAGACCCTATCGTATCAGCATATATATAAAATAGTTAATTAAGTAGTGTAAAAATAGAAATAAAAAGTAGTTGAGGGGTTCAAAGTTCATTCAGAAATCAGATGGCAAAGGGGAAGAAGGTGCTCCTGAATGGTTGGGTGTGTGCCTTCAGGCTCCTGTACCTCCTCGCTAATGGTTACAATGAGAACAAGCCTTGACCGGAGTGAAGGGGCTCCTTAATGATGGATGTTGCCATTTTGAGGCATCATTCCTTAAAGATGTCCTGGATACTATGGAGGCTAGTATGAGGATACTCGATTGGCCAGTGGTGGAGCTGACTACACCTACAACTCTGCAGCTTACTTCGATCCTGTGCAGTAGGCATACTAGACAGCGTTGTGCCTTCTTTGTAGCTGCATCAATACGTTGGGTCAAGGATAGATCCTCAGAGGTAATGATATCCAGGAACTTGAAATTTTTCACCCTTCCCACTTCTGATCCCCCTATGAGGATTGGCATGCGTCCCCTTGTCTTAATCTTTCTGAAGTTCCCAATCAGTTCTTTGGTCTTGCTGATGTTGAGTGAAAGGTTGTTGCTGTGACATCCTTCAGCTAGTTGATAGATCTCATTCCTGCATGCCCTCTCGTCATCATCTGAAATTCTGCCAGTAATAGTTGTATCACCAGCAAATTTATAGATGCCATTTGAGCTGTGCCTAGCTACATGGGTGTAGACAGGTGAATGAGGCGTGCTTTATGACCTTTTGACTCCAAGAGGAAAAGACAAACTGCTCAAAAAACTCAGCATGTCAGGCAGCATCTGCAGAAGCAAAGGGATGGTCAGTTTTTTGGCTGAGGCCTTGGATTAGGACCAGCCATCCCTCTTGCTCCACAGATGCTGCCTGAGCTACTGAGAATATATTGACTAGATGCATCACGGCATGGTGTGGAAACACTAAGGCCCTTGAATGGAAAATCCTACAGAAAGTAGTGGACACAGCCTAGTCCATCACAGATAAACCCACCCACTACTGAATACATCTCCATGAAATGCTGTTTCAGAAAAGCAGCATCTATCATCAGGGACCCCCACCACCTTGGACATGCTCTCTTCATGCTGCTGCCATCAGGAAGAAGGTACAGGAGCCCCAGGACTCGCATCACCAGCTTCAGGAACAGTTACTACCCCTCAACCATCAGGCTCTTGAACCAAAGGGGATAACTTTCCAACTTCACCTGCTCCATCCTTGAAATGTTCCCACAACCTATGGACTCGCTTTCAAGGACCCTTCATTTCATGTCCTCAATATTTATTGCTGATTTATTTACTATCATTTATTTCTTTCTTTTTGTGTTTGTGCAGTTTGTTGTGTTTTGCACACTGGTTGAATGCCCACATTGGTATGGTCTTTCATTGATTCTGTTATGGTTATTATTCTGTGGATTTATTGAGTATGCCTGAAAGACAAATCTCAGGGTGGTATATGGTGATATACAGTGCCTAGAGAAAGTATTTACCCCTGGCTGATCCATGAGCAGTGGTCCAGTGGCATGGAATGCACGGTGACTGGGGACCCTTCACTGCTATTGTGATGGTCATAGTCATACTTTATTGATCCCGAGGGAAATTGGTTTTCGTTACAGTCGCACCATAAATAATTAAATAGTAATAAAACCATAAATAATTAGATAGTAATATGTAAATTATGCCAGGAAAGAAGTCCAAGACCAACCTATTGGCTCAGGGTGTTTGACCCTCCAAGGGAGGAGTTGTAAAGTTTGATGGCCACAGGCAGGAATGACTTCCTATGACGCTCAGTGTTGCATCTCGGTGGAATGAGTCTCTGGCTGAATGTACTCCTGTGCCCAACCAGTCTATCATGTAGTGGATGGGTGATATTGTCCAAGATGGCATGCAACTTGGACAGCATCCTCTTTGATGTGTCATCATCTTCTGCCAGCTCCATTGTTGAAGACTTGGTTGGGTTGCTCTTTATCTGGAACCCTCTCCTTGGCCTTACAGCCATGGGCGAATCTACCAGGAAATAGAGGCTAGATGGCTAAACTCCAGATGACATTGCTCTTGGGATGTCAGGAATTCACAAGGCTCTACACCACAGCAAGTTGATGATCCTTGGAGGAGTGTATGACTCTATGACACAACAAACTCCAACAAGCACTGAGGGAAAAATAATCAGCTAATTTGCTTTCATGTATTGGTTGTGCTAACCACTATGCTACTGTGTACGCTACAAGTTCATAACTTTACTTTGAAATTTGAACTTTGTAATGGAAAAGGAGTAGATCACTCAGCTCCACTTTCTTCTTTACCATTCAATAAGATCACAGTTGCAAAAGACAGGAAATACTGGAGGAACTCGGCAAGTCAGGCAGCACCTATGGAGCGGAATAAGCAGTCGATGTTTCAGGCCAAGACCCTCCATTAGGACTGGAAAGGAAAGCAGCAGATGTCAGAATAAGAAGGGCAGAAGTACAAGGTGGCAGGTGATAGATGAAGCCGGGTGAGGGGGAAAGTAGTTAGGTGGGGGAAGAGGGATGAGGTAAGGAGCTGGAAGGTGATAGGTGGATGAGATAAAGTGTTGAAGAAGGAATGTGATGGGAGAGGTTGGAGGACAATGGAAGAAAGGGCAGGAGAAGGGGCTTCAGAGGGAGATGAGAGGCAGGTGAGGAGAAGAGAAGGAGTAAGAGGTGAGCTAGAATGGGGAATGGAAAAAGAGAGAGGGGAGGGGTTAGAGAAATTGATATGCAAATAATTTTGTAGCATTCTCTCAGGAGAAGGGAATTGGCCATTTAAGAATGGAGTAAAGAAGGTGCTTAAGAGCAGAGTGCTTATAGTGGGACAAAGAACTGTAGTGAAAACCAACATTGGATCAGTGTGTTTAGAAGCCAGTCTCAGATTACCTCACACATTTCAATCCAACTCATTTCTATCATGTCTAGAATTCATTCTTTGTGCTGCATTTTGTCAGCATATCATGTAAATCAATAAATACTTTTGAAAATGCAATACAAGCACTCTCTGCTAAACATTGTTAAACATTAGTCCTTGGAGGCTGAATTAACTGATCTTCTTTTCCTTTACCACAAACAATTTTGTATAATTTTGTAGACATACTTTGTGAAAGATTAAAGAAAAGATTAGCTTTATTTGTTACATGAAATTCGAAACATACAGTGAAGAACGTTTTTTCCATCAAGTCTAATCAGTGAGGATTGTGCTGGGCAGCCCACTAGTGTCGCCATGCTTCCTGCACCAACACAGCATGCCACAGTTTACTAACCCTAACCTGAACATTTTTGGAATGTGAGAGAAGATTGAAACACCTGGAAGAAAGCCACGCAGTTATGGGGAGAACGTACAAACTCATTCCAGGCAGTACTGGGAAACAGATCCTGATCTTACAGCCAGTGCTGTACAGCATTGCGCTAATCACTAACCTTTCTTCTGATTGGAATATTTGCTCCAGCATAGAATCTACACAAACAGTGAAATATGGAATAATGCCGTAGATTGCAGTTTGATTCCTGGGATGAAAGGGAAGGAGATATTGAGGTGAATGGGACCATACTCGCTGGCATTTAGAGGAATGACATGGTATCTTACTGAAACTGGCAAAGCTGTCAGAGGGACTGTCATGTTATTTGGCTAGAGAGTTGGGAACTAGGAGGCATTTTCTCATAGAACCATAGAAACTACAGCACAGAAACAGGCCCTTTGGCCCTTCTTGGCTGTGCCGAACCATTTTCTGCCTAGTCCCACTGACCTGCACACGGACCATAATCCCTCCATACACCTCCCATCCATGTATCTGTCCAATTTATTCTTAAATATTAAAAAAGAACCCGCATTTACCACCTCATCTGGCAGCTCATTCCATACTCCCACCACTCTCTGTGTGAAGAAGCCCCCCCTAATGTTCCCTTTAAACTTTTCCCCCCTCACCCTTAACCCACGTCCTCCGTTTTTTTTCTCCCCTTGCCTCAGTGGAAAAAGCCTGCTTGCATTCACTCTATCTACACCCATCATAATTTTATATACCTCTATCAAATCTCCCCTCATTCTTCTACGCTCCAGGGAATAAAGTCCCAACCTATTCAACCTTTCTCTGTAACTGAGTTTCTCAAGTCCCGGCAACATCCTTGTAAACCTTCTCTGCACTCTTTCAACCTTATTTATATCCTTCCTGTAATTTGGTGACCAAAACTGAACACAATACTCCAGATTCGGCCTCACCAGTGCCTTATACAACCTCATCATAACATTCCAGCTCTTATACTCAATACTACGATTAATAAAGGCCAATGTACCAAAAGCTCTCTTTACGACCCTATCTACCTGTGACGACACTTTTAAGGAATTTTGTATCTGTATTCCCAGATCCCTCTGTTCCACTGCACTCCTCAGTGCCTTACCATTAACCCTGTATGTTCTACGTTGGTTTGTCCTTCCAATGTGCAATACCTCACACTTGTCAGTATTAAACTCCATCTGCCATTTATCAGCCCATTTTTCCAGCTGGTCCAAGTCCCTCTGCAGGCTCTGGAAACCTTCCTCACTGTCTACTACACCTCCAATCTTTGTATCATCAGCAAACTTGGTGAGGGACTTCAAGAATAAGTGGTTTTGATATTGGCTTATTATTGTCATTTGTACCAAGATACCGTAAAAAAAATTTGTTTGCATGTCATCCAGGCAGATCATGCCAAGCAAAAGTACTTTGAGATAGCGTCAATCCATTCTCCTACCAACCTTCTTCTTCTTTCACCTCAGGAGAGGAACCTTGGAAGAAGATTGGAATAGGGCTGGAACCTTGATCATTTATTCTTAAAATCCTTCTCATGTACAACTAATGACCAGAAGACGTTCTCCCAGCAACACCAGAATGAATATAGATCATAGAACAGTACAGCATAGGACCATTGGTCTGCAATGTTGTGTTGCTACTTCAACCTATGGTTTGTCTCCCACATAGCCCTCCATTTTTCTTTCATTCCTGAACCTGTATGAGAGTCTCTTAAATAGCCCTAATGTACCTTCCTCTATCACCACCTCAAGCAGCGTGTTCCACATACCCACCACTTTCTGTGTAAAATGTTCGATGTGCAAAGTACCTTAAGAATATCTTTATTGTCATTGTTGTGGAGCAATGAAACACAGTTTAGCAGCTCAACGTTTTGCAGCACGACAAGAATATATACATAAGATAAACTCTAAAACCTCAGGAATGCAGTTCAAAATTAATAATATATGGATGGGGGGGGTAGGACTATTGCACACCTGCCATTCCTGGAAGTGTGATGCATTTAGCTGCCGCCGTCTTAGGAGGGGGGCAGGAGAAGGGAAGGGGGTGTTATACATTTCACTGCTTGTGGGTAGAAGCTGTTAAGGAGTCTCTTTGTTTTCGTCCTTAATGCTCTGTATCTCTTCCCAGAAGGTAGAGGGGAAAGCAGGTGATGTCCAGGATGAGTGGGATCCTTTGAAATACAAGTAGCCGTCTTTTGAAGTCTGCCAGTATAAATGTCTCTGAGGGAGGGTAATGTTGTGCCAATAACCCGCTCTGCTACCCTCAGCACCCGCTGCAAGTCCTTCCTGTTCTGTTCTGTGCAGCTGGCAAACCACACTGCATAGCAATACGTCAGGAGGCTCTCTATAGTTGTCCGATAGAAGTTGATCAGCAGGTGATGAGGGAGGAGAGTGTGCTTTAGCTTCCTTAGGAAGTGGAGCCTCTGTTGGACCTTCCCCACCTGATAAGAGATATGGGCAGTCCATAATCATCAAAGTATGTATAAATTATACAGCCTTAAGATTCATCTCCTTACAGGCAGCCACAAAACAAAGAAATACAAAAGACCTCATTAAAAAAAAATTAAGAAATACCCAATGTGCAGAGCGAGAGAAAAAACACTGAATCATGCAAACAATAACGATAAAAGCAAGCGATAGCATTCGGAACTAAAGTGAATCCATAGACATGAAGCCCGGAGCAGTCAGAGCAGGCCCATAGCCTTGGCCTCAGTTCATTCCCCTTACCTTTGACCATTCCCCCTATATTTTGCTCCAAACACTTTAAAGTCATGTCCCCTCATATTAGCCATTTCCATCCTGGGTAAAAGAGCACTGGCTGTCCTTTCTATCAATGTCTCTTATCATTTTGTACACTTCCATTAAGTCAGCTCTCATCCTCCTTCACTCCAAAGAGAAAAGCCTAAGCATACTTAACCTATTCTCCTAAGACATGCTCTCAACTTCTAGAACATAATGTGGCCATGAAAGGTGAAGATGACTGATGTCATCAGGGGTATTGGATAAATTGTAGAGGCTTGCCACAAGGCCCCAGGATATTGCAGAGTGCCCAAGCTTGGTTCTGGTTATAATGCAGCCCATCCTTTACAGATCCTGGTCCAAGGTGTGTCCTGGCTGTTTCCCGACTTCAGCTTCGCCTGGCTGGTCGATGAAACCAAGAAGAATATGCCACTGGAGCTTGACTTCCTGAAAGAAGGACGCAACACCGAGAAGATGGCGAGGATGCTCAAACACTTCCACTTTCTTAAGGTAAAAATGTTAGAGCTCTTTGGGCCAAAAATGTTACTCCCTCAACACTAAAGCAAGTGGTATTAATTTGGAAATACCTTCATCATCAACAAAGGTTTAATATGTATAAAAGACATATTACACATATACGTTTGGCAGTCTTTGCTTGTGTGTAGTGTTCATTGACTCTATTGTATGGCTGTGTTCTACTCTGAATGCCTGCAAGAAAATGAATCTCAGGGTTGTATATTGTGACATGTATGTACTTTGATAAAAAAATTTACTTTGAACTTTGAACTTCAAACCCCACACTGCAGTCTTTGGCCTTTGGTTCTTTATTCTTAAAGGGTTAATGCAGAAAAAAAGATTGTTTGTAAATCTCCAGAAATCTTTCTCACTACACTACATACTGGCTGTGGAGAAAATGCCGTGGGATGATGTTACTTCATTCTGAGTAAAACCTTTCTTTGACATATTAATTTAAATCTTGTAAAATAGTCCCAATCTATCCCTAGAGGACTCCTCTGTCCCTGTGAATTACTGAATAAATTAGGTATCTTTATGTTTAAAATGATGCTATTTAAACTGGAGTCCATGGGAGTGTTGTCCAACAGAACTGGAGGAGTTGTCAGGACTGATTTTTCATATGAAACCCCCTTTTGCGGGGTGTCTCCAGAACGAGCTTGTTAGCCCCTTGCTAACAGCCACTGGACATCAGAGCCAAGAAATCCACCTTTCTCTGGCTTCATACGTCTAGGGTATATACGACTCCAGCCCCGCAATATCCGTGGGATTGGGGTGCCTTGTTCACCCAAGCCCCAGTTTGTGCGAAAGCTGTGTAATTTACTGCCCTGTTACAGCCCGTTGCCAGAAATAACAGATCGCACACTCCATACAATTATAAAGAAGTATATTCTTGAATGTTAACTTAACTGAAAGGGTTGGTAAAGAAAAGAAAGAAAAAAAACAAAAAGGGTCCATTATAATGAAACAGTCAAATGTGCATTAAATGTGCAGTCAAATGTCCCACCAGATCGAATCCTACAACCAGCTCTCTCCAGTGTCTTCTCTCTTCATCTCCCACCGAGCAAAGACCAAGACCAATCTTTGTGCCCTTCATGAAACCTCCTCCTGCCTCCCCAACCCCCAAGCATTCTCCCAGTTCCATTACTCTAATTGGATGACACACATTCCTAAGCATCCCTTATCTTCACCGAAAACTCAAACAAGCTGAAAGCAGAACAGAGTCCTCTTATTGAACTGCTAAAATGAAATACCTACAGCGTAGCAGTAAAATTGTGAACCAGGCCATTGCACTCATGGAGGGTTTTCATCCTGGGGGTGTTTCAGTCTTTGCTATGCAGATACTGGAGCCTGGAGCTGCAGACAATCTGCCGGAAGAACTTGGGTGAAGCAGCATGTGTGGGAGGAAAGGAACTGTCGGCACTTTCGTTCAAAACCCTGCATCGGGATTTCCTTGCATCACTTGCATCAGTCCTGATGCAGCGTCTCAATCCAAAATGTCAACAGTTCCTTTCTAGCCACAGAAGATACTTCACCTGAGTTGTTCCAGCAGATTGTGTGTTGCTTTGTCTCAGAACATAGGACAGGGAACATTTCAGCACTGTAAAAGCTCTTCAGCCCGCCATGTTATGCCGACTTTTTAACCTACTTCAAAATCGATCTAACCCTTCCCTCACACACAGCCCTCTATTTTTCTTTCCTCCTATGTGCCTATCTATGTTTCTCTTAAATGTTCCTAATATTTCTATCTCTACCACCACCCCTGGCAGGGCACCCACTACTCTCTGTGTTAAAATCCTACCTCATACATTCTCTCCCATATTTTCCTCCAATTACATTAAATTTTGCCCTTTCATATTCACCATTTCTGCCCCGGCAAAAGTCTCTGGCAATCCAATTGATTTCTGCCTGTGATGATCTTGTATGCCTAATATTTGCACGATTAAAGTCAGAAGCCAAGATTTCAGTTAGTACCTATGATAGTGGTCTTTATTTTGTCCCGTGGTTCCAGGAGAGATGAATTAACACATCTGCCTTGTGTCTTCATCCTGAAGGTGCCTAAAATTCACTGGGAGTTGTCAACCAGTCGTGTTCTGGCCATGGAGTTTATGGAAGGAGGTCAAGTCAATGACAGAGAGTTCATGAAGGAAAATGGCATCAACGTGAATGAGGTGAGGACCGGCTGGCTCTTGCTCATTGAGGAAGGAGTGTCAGCCTTCAAACTGATGGAGCTGGTGGGAATTATTATCCCATCAATCTTGAATATAGTTACTGGCCTCCCCTCAATTCATATGTAACTGGGTGACCGTCGGATCTTATTCAGTATAAAAGTGTACTTAGGCATCCATCTGGGTAATGCTAGAATAGTTGTCTGTGCCTTTAAGGGGAGACGGTGATGTCATTACGCACGCGCGGGATAGTGGGGAGACCATTTTGCTTTCTGCTGAAGATGTGGTAGGGCATTGGAATTGGGTTCCTCCCAGACTGTGCTGGGCATGGTGAGGAAAGGTTTCCACGAGTGAAGGAATCGACGCTGGGTAGCGTGGTTTATACAAAGTTCCTCACCATCCAAGATTGCCACTACCATATTAGTACCATATTAGTTCTGGTATTTTTATACTGCATACGCAATTCTGTCCATACACAAGGGTGTGGAGCGAAAGTTAAACTGAGATTGTAACAGCAAGAACTGGTTGTAAATTCGTTCGGTTTGTTTCGCGACCTTCTTCTGGCTCTTAAACATCTACAACATTTAAAGGAATTGAAACCCGAAAGAGTTTTTGTTGTCCTGAGTGTGTACTTTCCCCCAGGCTACACATATTCAGATACTCATTCAGAGGTTGAAGCATTTATTGTCCAACTCGAACTACCCTTGGCATGCTAAGCTGTTTCATGGGGCAATCAGCCAGTTAAAGTTCATAAAAATATGAAGTTTCTTTTTCCAATGAGCATTTATGAACTAGATTTTATGACTGTATGAAGTTTCATAGTTTTATGACTGTCTGAAATTCATGGTTTTATTATTCATACCAGTTTTTATTTCAAAACTCCAAGTTTGCATACTTAATTAACTGTATTTAAAGTACCTGCATGTCTCCAGATCATTTGTCCTGGTCTCAATTAATCAGTCTGGCATTGGAGAGGGTCCAGAGGAGGTTCACGAAAACGATACCAGGAATGAAAGGGTTAATTAAAGAAGCATTCGATGACCCTGGGCCTGTACTTGCCGGAGTTTAGAAGAACTGCAGGGGGGTAGATTTAATCGAAACCTATTGAATATTGAAAGGGGCAAGATACCAGAATAAAAAGATAGGGGGAGGGGATTGAAGCTAGCTGGAAGGTGATAGGTGAAGCCAGGTGGGTCTAAAAGGTCAAGGGTGGAGAGGAAAGAACCTGATAGGAGTGGTCGTGGAGAGGATGTTTCATATGCTGAGTGCATCTAGGACCAGAGGGCACAGCTTCAGAATACAATGACATCTGTTTATAACAGATGAGGAGGAATTTTATTTAGCCAGAGGGTGGTGAATCTGTGGAATTCATTGCCACAGAAGACTAGGGAGGCCATGTCATTGGGTATATGTAAAGTGGAGGTTGATAAGTTCTTGATTATTAAGGGTGTCAAAGGTAATGGGGAGAAAACAGGAAAAAGGGATTGAGATGGATAATAAATCAGCCAAGATGGAATGGTGGAGCAGATTTGATGGGCTTAATGGCCTAATTCTGCTCCTATATCTTATGGTCTTATGGTTACTGGTTTGCCAATATAACCAGTATCCTTTATGCAAATAATTGTGATATAGGGTACATAGTGCACATTTAGTAGCGGGCACTCTATACTTGTCCCATGATATCTCTTGCTATTACACAGGTCAACATAAATGAGATTGAGTGATTCTGGGAGGAAGAGGTGTGCATTGGAAGTGTGGGGAGGTATTTGGACATTGTGGCTAATGCATGAAGGGCTGGGATCCACCAGGTGTCTGGTCAGTGCCTGGTTCCTTGCAAGAAACTGCAGGAGTCCTTTTGTGCAGTTTGTCTTTAGTGCATTTTTATAGCAACTTTAATAAAGTAAAGTGTCCCAGAGCCCTCGGTGACATCTTCACCCTTCAAGGTTTTCCAGGGAAGAAATATCATGGCCCCTTTTAAATCAGTGCCCTCTAATCTTAAACCTATATCTTCCAGTTTTAAACTCCTCCACTCTGGGAACTCCATCATGAGCCTATCTGCGGGGTTGCCAGATTTTTGTAAACACCAAAATGGTTTCTGATTGCCCCCACAAGAAACATAACTGAGATGCTCTACTGGTTTGACTTTTTTGTGGTTACAGCTGCAGTTGACTTCTAACCCCACATAAAGCAGCCTAGCAAGGCACTCAACACACACAAATGCAGGACAAACACAGCATGTCAGGCAGCGTCTACAAGCAAAATGAACAGTTGGTGTTTCGGGCTGGGACCCCTCCACAGCAACGCACACAAAATATTGTAGGGACTCAGCAGATCAGGCAGCATCTATGGAAAAGAATAAACAGTCAATGTTTCGGGTCAAGACCCTTCTTCAGGATTGAGAAGGAAAGGGAAAGTGCCAAAATAAAAAGGTGAGGGGTAGGGGAGGAGGCTAACTAGAAGGTGATAGGTGAAGCCAGATGAGTGGGAAAGATCAAGGCCTGGGGAAGAGAGAACCTGATAGGAGAGGAGAGTGGACAATAGGAGAAGGGGAAGGAGGCAGGGACCCAATGGGAAGTAACAGGCAGGTGAGAAGTAAAAGGTCAGAGTGGGGAATTTGTATTCCAGAAGGAGAAATCGATACTCATGTCATCAGACGGAATATGTGGTGTTGCTCCTCCACCTGACGGTGGCCTCGTCGGGGCACAAGAGGAGGCCATTGACCGACTCATCAGGATGGGAATGGGAATCCCTCCATAGATGCTGCCTGACCTGTTGAGTTCCTCCAGCATCTACAGAGCTCTTGTGTCTCCAGCATCTACAGAAGCTCTTGTGTCTCCAGCAAGCCACTCAATTGTACCAAACCATTTAAGAGAAAAAGCTTGCCGTCATTTAGACAGGGCAATAACTGAGCATTAATCAGGGATTGAATTTAGTGTTTACCCATTCATTGCTTTATGGTTCAGTATCAAGGTTTATTTTTTACTACCTAATTCTTAATCAATTCACTGTGTTGAAGGCTAGAGTTATGTTGAGGTAAATTTTATCTACAAGAGCTGAATCACTGCCCAGAAGTCTTCTGAATCGTATTGTAAAGGCGACACTTCCTTCTTCGTAAATGCAAAACATTCGACTTTGCATTCAATAAATTTTATATCAATCGTAAATTCAAATGTTTGCTTAATGTGAAGTGTGCATTTTTCAGCATGCAGATTATAAAGCAGTACAAACAGAATTCTATTGAAGAGGAGCTGGGAGCATTGT
The DNA here is from genome assembly GCF_963921235.1 of Mobula hypostoma. Lineage (NCBI taxonomy): Eukaryota > Metazoa > Chordata > Chondrichthyes > Myliobatiformes > Myliobatidae > Mobula > Mobula hypostoma. The sequence goes on from NC_086097.1 coordinate 21,686,164, forward strand.
ACATTCAAGGAAAGTAGGTAGCTTCTTACAAAGATTTTCTGCAAGGAGTCAGATAGCTGGCAAGCAGAGTAGGATCCAGCTATCAAGGCTGAATGAGTGCTTGAGGAAGTAATTCGATACAGAAATAATCCGATGGCACTTTCAAGTATCGTGTTAATGTATTATTAACCAAAGAGGCTCAAGTAAGGATTGGAAAGATTTCTTTCCCTATTTAATCATAATCTTTTGAATAAAAAGTCGTGGTTTGGAAACTTTGGTTAGGATTTTTCCATTTTCACTAGCCTTAATTAACTTAGATGGGTCTTAAGTTGAAATTCAAAGTTCAAAGTAATTTTATTATCAAAGAGCGAATATATCACCATATACTACCTTGAGATTCATTTTCTTGCAAGCATTTACAGGAAAATAAAGAAATACAGTAGAATGTATGTAAAGCTATAACTAGAAAAGATAGACGAACAAGTAATGCAGAAACGAAGACAAATCATGCAAACACTAAAAAGTAAATAAATGATGCTGAGTTGCAGAGTCTTTGAAAGTGAGTTGATAGGTTTTGGAGTCAGTTCAGTGTAGAGATGAGTGAAGCTGTCCATGTCTTTTCAGGAGCCTGATAGTTGTAGAGTAATAATCGTTCCCAAATCTGGAAGGGAGCATGGCTTGGGTGATGAGGGTCCTTAATGGTGGATGCTGCTTTCTAATGTGCTTTGCCTGTGATGGACTGGGCTGTAATCACCACCTTTAGTAGACTTTACCTTTCCTGGACATTGGTGGTGCTATATCAAGCCATGCTGCAACTAGTCAGGACACTCTCACAGTGCATCTATAGAGGTTTGTCAAAGTTTTTGATGACGTGCTAAATCTATGCAAACTTGTAAGAAAGTGGAACAAACGTTCTGCCTTTTTTATGATGACACTTATGTGCTGGCATCAGGACAGACCTTCTGATATGATAATGCCCATTCATTTAAAGCTGCATTGGGATGATAGGAGGGTATTATTTGGGCTGAAGGGTCTTCATCATTTGAAGTTATCTTTCAATCACGTTCCAGCATCTGCAGTGATTTGTCTCTCCATTTCCTTTAGAGATTACCTTTGTAAATTTGATTGGATTTGTGTTCAGTTTTACATAAAAAGGCTTGGAGATCGTTAGTGGCCACATGACTCAGTGCTTTAGGATGCAACTATTCCAATTTTAAGCGGTGACGTGCTGCACAAAGTGACAGTGTGACGATGATTAACTAATTTCTTTGTCACTCACACTTGGTAACTACACTGTGATTGATCTCATTCACATTATAATTTTTGTCATTATCCTCCATTTGATGCATTTTACTGGAAACGTCACCCGGCTTTTATTGGAAGAAGAAACAGCTGCCATGGTTTCTTTCGTCCAATCTTTACGTCAACTTTATTTTAAGAATAGCTGTTGAATAGTAGACTGCCTTGAATTCAATTATCCTGATGAAGGGGGTTGGCCTTAAACGTCAACAGTTTATTCCCTTCTATAGATGCTGCCTGACCTGCTGAGTTTGTCCAGCATTTTGTGTGTGTCGCTCAGAATTTCCTGCATCTGTGAAATCTCTCATGTCTTTAAAACACAGGTCTTATAGATATATAGAGTACTACAGCACAGAAACAGGCACCTCGGCCCATCTAGTCTGTGCTGAACCATTACTCTGCCTACTCCCATTGACCTGCACCTACGCCCTCCATACCCCTCTCTTCTATGTACTTATCCATTTTTCTTTTAAATGGTGCAATCGAACCTGCATCCACCACTTCTGCTGGAAACCTGTTTCACACTTGCAACACCTTCTGAGTGAAGAAGTTGCCTCTCAGTTTCCCCTTAAGCATTTCACCTTTCAATCTTAACCTATGACCTCTTGTTCTCATCTCGCCCAGCTTCAGTGGAAAGCCAGCTTGCATAGTTTTCAATGGATTCTTCATCTCGACTGTGCAACTGCGTGTTGGACTTCCTAACGAACAGACCTCAGACAGTCAGGAAACACAACAGCTCCTCCCTCCCAAACATCCTCAACATTAGTGCCCCCCCCCCCCAGGGCTGTGTGCTGAGCCCATAGCTGTACACTCTGCTCACATGGCCAAACACCTGAGAAATTACATCATCAAGTTTGCAAATGGCACGACAGTGCGGGGGCTCCTCACCAGCAATGATGAGATGGCCTACAGAGAGGAGGTGAAAGAGCTCAAGACACGATGCCAAGCAAATATCCTCTTCCTCAATGTCAACAAGACAAAGGAGATGGTTATTGACTTCAGGAGGACTCAAACCACTGACACCCCTTGTTACATCAGCGGCACACCAATGGAAACTGCAGTCAGTTTCAAACTCCTGGGAGTGCACATCACACACAACCTTTCACTATCGGAGAACATATCCCAAACAATCAAGAAAACTCACCAACCCTACTATATTGATTGAAAGGTGAAGCAGACATGATGATCCAAATAGCTTAATTTGACTCCTGTCTTATTAGCATTGTTAAGTCAACAGGAGAACCAGGGTTTACCATCTCAGGGAGCAATTGGAGCAGGAATCTGTTGAGACTGAAATCCAAAACAAAACTGGAAGTTGCTGGACACAAACAGTTGGACAGGTACCATCAATGGATTGGTCAACAACACAATCACCATCAGCACAGGTACATAATAATGCTATGTGCTTACTCTGCACCATTGAGCACATCTACAAGAAAGCATCCTCCATCATCAAGGACCCCCACCATCCAGGCCATGCCCTCTTCTCGATCCTGCTATCATTTGGCAATGACTTCCAATGACACCCATTACCTAGTCATTATCATGGCAGCTTTGTGTGAAAATCACTCTGCATTTAAAACATATCTCACAGGCTGCAAGGACAGAGGGCTTTATTTAAGTAGAGCTCTCAAGAAGGCAGATGGAATGCTAAGTGATTGGTAATAGAGCCACACCACTTTGAACATCGCCAAAGACAATCTAGAACTTATAACAATCTCAAGTTCATGTTTGTTGTCATAGGCATATGTAGTATATAAATGTCATGAAAATGTCGTTTTTTAGGGGTGCCTTGGTAGCCTAGTAGTTAGCACAATGCTTTATAGTGCCAGCTGTGAGATAGGGGTTCAATACCCTCTGCTGTCTGTTCTCCCTGTGACCATGCAAGCTTCCTCTGGGTCCTCTGCTTTCCTCCCATGTTGCAAGGGCTATTGGTTAGGGTTAGTGAGCTGCGGGCATCTAGGTGGGTGCCAGAAGCGTGGCGACACTTGCAGGCTGCTCAGCAAAATCCTCACTGATTTGATTTGACACAAGCGACGCATTTCGATATACACATGAAAAATAAAGCTGATCTTTAAGATCACTATCTTTTTTCAGCAGCAACACAGTACATTATGAACGTGACAAACATAAGGTAACGTTAACTTAACATAAGTTACATATAGCTTACATGATTAAATAAACATAAGGGGAATAATGGAGAGAGAGAGAGAGAGAGAGAGAGAAAGAAACATAGAAACATATATAGTCTGAGGTCAAATGAGAGGTTTTCAGCTTAGCCCTAGACCCGCTGGCTGTGGGGGAGAAGCTGCTATTGAACCCGGAGTTGTGGGTTCCTGAACCTCCTGCCTAGGGGGTGGGTCACTCAGGAGAATCTCCTGGTGGGCTTACTTCTGGTTCTAGCCAAAATGCCCATTCACGGGCCGGGCAACGGGCACTCGAGGCTCTGCCCAGGCCAACTGCCTACCTCTCTTTTGGATATGTCTATACCCAGATGTCCCTGTAGAAGGAGCACAAGGCCATAAGACATAGGAGCAGAATGGTTCTGCTATTCCATCATAGCTGATTTATTATCCCTATCAACCAAAGCTTTAAGTATACTCAGTGACTTGTCCTTCACAGAATCTGTGGCAACGAATTCCACAGATCCACTACCCTCTGGTTAAAGAAATTTCTCCTCATTTCAGTTTTAAATGGACATCCCTCTATTCTAAGGCTGTGTCTTCTTGTCCTAAAATCACCCACTATAGGAAACATCCTCCCCACATCCACTCTATCCAGACCTTTCAATATTCAATAGGTTTCAATGAGATCCCCTCTCACTCTACTATACTCTATCGAGTACAGGCCCAAAGACATCAAGCACTTCTCATTTGATAACTTTTTTATTCTGGAAACTCTCATGAACTTCCTCTGGACACTCTCCAATGCCAGCACATTTTTAAAATAAGCCAAAACTGCTCACAGTACTCAAAGCGTGATCTGACCAATGCCTTATAAAGCCTCAACATTACATCCTTGCTTTTATATTTTAGTCCTCTCAAAATGAATGCTAACATTGCATTTTCCTTCTTTACCACCAACTCAACCAGCAAGTTATCCTTTAGGGAATCCTGCACAAGGGCTCCCAAGTCCATTTGCACCTCTGATTTTTGAATTTCCTCCCCATTTAAAAAATAGCCTATGCCTTTATTCCTTCTACCAACGTGCATGACCATACATTTCCCTACACTATATTCCATCTAGCACTTCATTGCCCATTCCCCTAATTTGTTTAAGTCCTGCTGCAGACTTTCTGCTTCCTCAGCACCACCTGCCCTTCCATCTATCTTTGTATCATCTGCAAACTTTGCCACAAAGCCATTAATTCTGTCAACCAAATCATTCACTTATAACGTGAAAAGAAACAGCCCCAGTACCTTCCTCTGCGGAAAACCAGTAACCAATGGCAGCCAATCAAAAAGTCTCGCTTTATACCCACTGTTTGCCTCCTGCCAACCAGCCAATGCTCTATCCATGCTAGCATCTTTCCTGTAATACTATGGGCTCTTACCTTGTTAAGCAGCCTCATGTGCAGCAGCTTGTCAAAGGCCTTCTGAAATACAAGTACACATTAACTGACTCTCCTTTGTCTATTCTGCCTGTTATTTCCTCAAAGAATTCCAAAAGATTTTCAGACAAGAGTTCTTGTTAATGGAAACTATGTTGATTTTGACATATTTTATCATGTGTCCCCATGTACCACGAAGCCTCATCCTTAATAAAATACTCCAATATCTTCCCAACCACAGAAGTCAGGCTATTTGGCCTATAATTTCTTTTCTTCTGTCTCCCTCTCTTCTTGCAGAGTGGAGTGACATTTGTAATGTTCCAGTCCTCTTGAACCATTCCAGAATGTAATGATTCTTGAAAGTTCATTACTAATGTCTCCACGATCTCTTCAGCTACCTCTTTCAGAACCCTGGTGAGTAGACTATCTGGTTCAGATGACTTATCTACCTTCAGGCCTTTCAGCTTCCCAAGCACTTACTCCTCACTATGGCAACTACACTCACTTCAGTCATCTGACACCGACATTCTGACATGCTGCTAATGTCTTCCACAGGGAAGGCAGATGTAAAATGCTTATTAAGTTCATCTGCTATTTCTTGTCCCCCGTTACTACCTCTCCTGCATCATTTTCCAGTGATCTGATATCCACTCTTACCTCTCTTTTACTCTTTATATATCTGAAAAAAAACTTTTGGTATCCTCTTTAATATTATTGGCTAGCTTACCATCAAATTTCATCTTTTCTCTCTTTTTTTTAGTTTTCTTTTGTTTTTTAAGAGCTTCCCAATACTCTAACTTCCCCCTAATTTTTGCTGTAATATATGCCCTCTCATTTCCTTCTTGGCTGTTTTGACTCCCCTTGTCAGCCGTGGTTACCTCCTCTTCCTGTTAAAATGCTTTCTCATCTCTGGGATGTTCTATCCTGTGCCTTCTGAATTACTCTCAGAAACTCCAGCGATTGCTTTTCTGCTACCATCACAGATAATGTCTCTTTCCAATCAACTTTGGGCTGCTCCTCTCTCATGCCTCTGTAATTCCCTTTACTCATCTGTAATACTGATATATTTGGCTTTACCTTCTCCCTCTCAAACTGCAGGGTAAACTCTATCATATTGTTATCACAGTTTCCCAAGTTTTCCTTTACCTTAAGCTCCCTAATGAAATCTGCTTTATTACACAATACCCAATCCAGAATTGCCTTTCCCCTAGTGGGTGCAAACCACAAGGTGCTCTAAAGGGCCATCTCAGGCATTCTACAAATTCCCTCTTTTGGGATCTAGCACCACCCTAATTTTCCCAATCTACCTGTATATTGAAGTCCCTCACGACTATTGTAACATTGCCTGTATCTTTTACCAACAAAGCTACCCCACCCCTCTACCTACCTTCCTGCCCTTTCAGTACAAAGTGAATCTTTGGATGTTAAGCTCAAAACTATGATCTTCTTTCAGCCACAACTCAGTGATGCCTATAATGCCAGACCTGCCAATCTCCAACTCTGCTACAAGTTCATCTGCCGTATTTCATATATAGCATGCAAATATAACACCCTCAGTCCTGTATTCGTCACTCTTTCTGATTTTTACCCCACATTACGGTTAATGACTGACATTCTGCCCTGACATCTGTCTGTCCTTCCACATGGTCTCACAACACAGTGCATCGCCTTGTATACCAATGATCCCATCCTCAGCCTGTCATTTTGGATCCCTTGTCCCTGCCAAATTAGTTTAAATCCTTACCAAGAGTTCTAGAAACTGCTCTCAGGGATATTAGTCTCCTTTGGGTGACCCACTCTTTATGTACATGTCATACCTTCGCCACGATTGATCCCAATGATTCAGAAATATAAAACCTTGCTGCCTGCGCCAATTCTTCAGCCACGCTTCCATCCACCAAATCATCCTATTCTTATCCTCACTGGCACATTGGTTCAGACAGCAATCCAGGGATTACTACCTTGGAGGTCCTGCTTTTCAGCTTTCTACCTGATTCCCTATATTCTCTCTTCAGGACCCCTATATTCCCTAATTCCCTATATTCTCACTTTTTTGACCTATGTCATTGTACCAATATGTACCATGACTTCTGGCTGCTCAACCTCCACCTTTAGAATGCTGTGGACCTGATCTGAGATATCCCTGACCCTGGCACCCGACAGGCAGAATACCATCTGGGCATACCATCAAAGGTCACTGAGCTGCAGCTCCAGTTCTTTCTCTAAGGAGCTGCAGCTGAATATACTTTGTAAAGATGTAGTTATCAGGGAGGCTGGAGGTCTCCCAGAGTTCCCAAATCTCACACAAAGAGCCTCTGGACCCATTCTCAGCACACTAGCTGTGTAAAATAGGCAAAGAAAGAGAAAATAAAAGCTTTCTTATAACCTTCTGTACTTGCCCAAGCCTGTTCTTGCCGAAGCCTTTTGAGCCAAAGCCTCCCGCTACAACACTGTCCCTCTCCAACAATGGCCTCTCTGCTTACACCTTTCCTCTATTTATTGGCTCAAATAATACTAACTCCCGACAAGACTAAACCTTTTCAAATGGCTCTCGTCTTGCAACGATATCTCTCCCTCACTCGCTACTTCAAATTATGACTCATTCCCAATGAGACTTGTTCTTCAAAATTCAAAGTTCAAAGTAAGTTTTTTTATTCAAGTGCATACATGTCACCGTATACAACCTTGAGATTTCTTTTCTTGTGGGAAATCTCACTAAATACAAGAAATGCAATAGAATCAATAAAAGACTGCGCCCACCAGGACAGACAACAAGCAATGTGCAAAACAAAAACAACAAACTATAGTCATAGTCACAGTCATAGTCATACTTTATTGATCCTGGGGGAAATTGGATTTTTGTTACAATTGCTCCGTAAATAATAAATAGTAATAAAACCATAAATAGTTAAATAGTAATATGTAAATTATACCCGGACATAAGTCCAGGACCAGCCTATTGGCTCAGGGTGTCTGACCCTCCAAGGGAGGAGTTGTAAAGTTCGATGGCCACAGGCAGGAATGACTTCCTGTGATGCTCTGTGTTGCATCTCGGTGGAATGAGTCTCTGGCTGAATGTACTCCTGTGCCCAACCAGTACATTATGTAGTAGATGGGAGACATTGTCCAAGATGGCATGCAACTTGGACAGCATCCTCTTTTCAGACACCACCGTCAGAGAGTCCAGTTCCATCCCCACAACATCACTGGCCTTATGAATGAGTTTGTTGACTCTATTGGTGTCTGCTACCCTCAGCCTGCTGCCCCAGCACACAACAGCAAACATGATTGCACTGGCCACCACAGACTCGTAGAACATCCTCCGCGTTGTCCGGCAGATGTTAAAGGACCTCAGTCTCCTCAGGAAATAGATACGGCTCTGACCCTTCTTGTAGACAGCCTCAGTGTTCTTTGACCAGTCCAGTTTATTGTCAATTCGTATCCCCAGGTATTTGTAATCCTCCACCCGGTCCACCCTGACCCCCTGGATGGAAACAGGGGTCACCGGTACCTTAGCTCTCCTCAGGTCTACCACCAGCTCCTTAGTCTTTTTCACATTACGCTGCAGATAATTCTGCTCACACCATGTGACAAAGTTTCCTACTGTAGCCCTGTACTCAGCCTCATCTCCCTTGCTGATGCATCCAACTATGGCAGAGTCATCAGAAAACTTCTGAAGATGACAAGACTCTGTGCAGTAGTTGAAGTCCGAGGTGTAAATGGTGAAGAGAAAGGGAGACAAGACAGTCCCCTATGGAGCCCCAGTGCTGCTGATCATTCTGTCGGACACACACTGTTGCAAGCACACGTACTGTGGTCTGCCAGTCAGGTAATCAAGAATCCATGACACCAGGGAAGCATCCACCTGCATCGCTGTCAGCTTCTCCCCCAGCAGAGCAGGGCGGATGGTGTTGAACGCACTGGAGAAGTCAAAAAACATGACCCTCACAGTGCTGTGCAAATATGAGAAAAAAGAAATAATAATAATAATTATTATTATTATAATAAATAAGCAATAGATATTGAGAACATGAAATGAATAGTCCTAGAAAGTGAGTCCAGTTTAGTGGGAACATTTCAACGATGGGGCAAGTGCAGCTGAGTGAAGTTACCCCTTTGCTTCAAGAGCCTGATGGCTGCGGGGTAATAACTGTTCCTGAACCTGGTGGTGTGAGTCCTGAGGCTCCTGTACCTTGTTCCTGATAATAGCAGCGAGAAGAGAAGAGAGCATGTCTTATATGGTGGGAGTCATTGATGATGGCTGCTGCTTGCCTGCAACAGTGTTCCATGTAGATGTGCTCAATGGTGTGGAGTGTTTTACCCATGATGGACTGGGCCGTATCCACCACTTTTTGTAGGCTTTTACATACAATGGCACTGGCGTTCCATACCAGTAAATATACTCCACCACACATCTATAGAACTTTGTCAAACCTTTAGATGACAAAATCGTCACGAACTTCTACCAAAGTAGAGTTCTTTTACTTGTCTGCCACCGTGCTCATAGGGAGCATGAAGTTCCTATGTGCACAGTGGGGGATTTCTGAGAATAGCAGACCCCCCAGGGATTTGAGTGTTTTCCAGATAACAGTAATCATATTTTAATTTGAAATTATTAATAGTTTTGTGAACACCTGGGTATTGTATGGACTTTTGTGAGTGAATAAACTTGTAGTTTTGTAACAAAATATGTCAACATCGGAAGAGGCAATGGTCTGGATGGTAGGGGCTTAGATGATGGAGAAGAGCTCGCAATTCTGTACTGTAAAGGTTTTCTTAAAAAGAAAAGACTATTTTGGTATGCTAAAGGTTTCAGTTCAAATCTCCTTTAAAATCAGTGATTGTGTTCTTAAACAGAAGATCATCTAAGGTTATTTACCTATCAAATAGATTCTATTGACACTGGTTTATGTGGAGTTTTAAGGATTATCATTGAACCTTGACAAAAGTTTATTAATCTGCAGAGATTAATCTCATTGTTTGAATGTCTTATCATTTTATCATTACATGTTTGTTTTCCCTGCTGAACAGTGTTGGCATCACCCACTTCTGTCGATAATGTGAATACGAGCATATAATGCCTTTGCTACTCAGTTTCTTTATTCATTTATGGGATCAGGATGTTACTTGCCAGCCTGGTGTTTAATGTATGCCCACCTATCCTTGCAGTGAAGTCAGCTTTGTTGTCGTAAGCACCTGTATAGATGTGTACAGGTACAAAGATAAACTTGCAGCAGCATCACAGGAACATAACATCACAGAAGTAGCATTCACACAAAAAGCATTAATTAAACATAAATTGTACACAGTTTTTGCAAGAAAAAACACAATTAGAACAAAAAGTACCTAGTCCATTTTAATGCAAAGTGATCAAAGTGGCCATAGTGTTGCTAAGCACAAGAGAAACTTCAGATGCTGGAAATCCAGAGTAACACACACAAAATGGTGGCGAAACACTGCCTACCCTGCTAAAACTTATATTCCTTCCCCTCCCCCATCTCCCATCTTCTTGTTCTGGCTTCTTCCTCCTTCCTTACCAATCCTGATAAAGGGTCTCGGCCTGAAACGTCAGCTGTTTATTCCTCTCCATTGATGCTGCCTGACCTGCTGTGTTCCTCCAGCATTTTGATGGTGTTGCTAAACTGTAGTGATTATGATTATGAAGACACGTAGTCCTCTTTTATTGTCATTTTGTAATGCACGCATTAAGAAATGATACATTATTTCCTCCGGTGTGATATCACAAAACACAGGACAAAACAAAGACTGAAAAAACTGACAAAACCACTTAATTATAACATATAGTTACAAACAGTGTAACAATACCATAACTTGATGAAGAAGTCCGTGAGCACAGTAAAGTTCAAAGTTTCTCAAATGTCCCACATCTCATGCAGACGGGAGAAGGAAGAAAAACTCTCCCTGCCATGCCGACCACGGTCCGACTCTCAGTCATCCAAAAACTTCGAGCTCTGATCAGCTCTCTGACACCGAGTACTGAGCGCCATCTCTGTCCGAACGATTCGACCTCCTTCTCGGTCGCCAAGAGCAGGCAAGGCCGGGGATTTTGAGGCCTACCCTCCGAAAGATTCCCGACCACACAGTAACGACAGCAGAGGACGGGCGTTTCAGAAATTTCTCCAGATGTTCCCCTGTGCTTTCACGTCTGTTCTCCATCAAATCAGAATTGTCCACGGCCCCTATTTAACAGATACGACATCATTAGGGTTTTGCTGGTTGGTTCATGAACTAAGTAGCTGAAGGGGGAGTAGATGGTGGTATGGAACTTAAGGCTTCTGTACTTCCTGATCAGTGGTAGCGGCCAGAAGATGGCATGGCCTGGATGGTGGGGGTCTTTGATGATGGATGTTGACTCCTTGAGGCAGCTGGAGTTTACTGGAGTTACCACCAATTATGGGGCGAGATGTGCCTGGAATGTATTGAGCAAAGTCCACTGCTCTCTGCAGCTTCTAATGTTCATGCACATTTCAATTCTTGTACTAGCCCATGATTCAACTGTCACTTTCAGTAGTACATCTGTAGAAGTTAGTAGGACAGTTAGATAACGAGATGGCAAGGGAAATTGTTGGCCAAGATATGGACAGGGATGTTGTACCAGAAATGTGTAAAGCGTTGGTTAGGTCATAGCTGGAATACAATGTACACTTCTTGTCAGTTCTCTAAAGTAGGCTGGAATATTATCAGGGTGAGCGTGGAGGGCTGAAAATGATAGTTATGAGGTATTATAGTAATGTGGTAGCTCGGTCTGGGTTGATGTTCTGACAAAGAAATTGACAGAAGATATCGCTTAGCAGCAAGGTCAATAATTAGAAGCAAAGATTTAAACTAATTGGTCGAAGGTTTAGCAGGGAGTTGAGACAAATAAAAAAGGTTTTTTGGTTCAGTGAATGGTGAAAATCGTACAACACACTGCCTGGAAAGTTGTTGCAGGCGAAAGTCATGAACACATTTAAAATGGTGTACATAAATAGAGCCTAATGTGCGACGGACCAGGCTGAGAGCTGGAGCATTGGATGACTCAAAGTCCATTTTTGTCTGTTGTGTACATGATGGAATGGCTTTGTCCTCTGCTATAAGTTTCCATGGTTCTGTCACTAATTACCCCATAGTTGAGTTGCTTGCCTGCCCATTCCTGAAGTCCATAAAGCATAGGAGCAGAAATAGGTCATTTGGCCCATTGAGTCTGCTCTGCTATTCCATCATGTCTGATTTATTAACCCGCTCAACCCTATTCTCCTACCACCTCCCCATAACCTTTGTTGGCCTTATTAATCAAGAACCAATCAACCTGCACTTTAAATATATCCAATAATTTGGCCTCCACAGCCAACTGGCTGGCGATGAATTCCACAGACTTACCACCCTCTGGCTAAAGAAATTCTTCTCCAACTTGGTTCTAAAGGGGCACCCTTCTATCCTGACTCTGTGGCAGTAAAGAGCAAATTACATTGGTGTCACTTAACGTATATACTGCCGCAGGTAGAGGAAGGCTGATTTTCTTCCTAAGAAGACGTTGGTGAACTGAATGGGTTTTAACCAGAAATAATGCAATATGGTAGTCGTCCTTAACACCTATTAATTCTCTTCAGCCCTGAAGTCTCCAAGTCTCACAGAAAATTCCAACTCAGAACTTTTCAAAAGTTTATTGAGTCTAAGTAATGCTGTTCATAATGAAACTATTGCAAATAATGTAACATATTGCTAGCAGCTACAAAAGTCTAGACTGTGAACATACTTTTTTTTTTGCATAAACATATTGTGAACTCAGCCAGGCTGGTAATGTGGTGTGCCTGCTTGTAACAATGATGCTGTCTGGAATAGTTGGTCAGTAGCATGCAGACTCAATATTTATCTAGATTAAGTGTTCAGCCTTGTATACAATACCATACCTCTGTATTGAGAAGTCATTATAAATGGTTACCAACACTGTAACTAGCTTTCTGTTCCAAATTTATTTAATTGCTTCAATTTATATATTCTCCCCGTGACTGCCTGGTTTCCTCTGGATGCTCCGGTTTCCTGCCACGTTCCTTCCACATGAGTAGGTTAATTGGCCACATGAGTGGGTGTGATTGGGTGGTGCAGACCCATTGGGCCAGAAGGATCTGTTACCGTGGTGTATCTCTGAATCAAATAAATACAACATGGCCACAGGAGTAGTACTAAATGATTGGAGGTCGGCAAATGTGATTCTTTTGTTCAAAAAAGGGAGTGGGGACAAACCCTGAGAATTATAGAGTAGATTTGGGACATTTAAGAAACGCTTGGATAGGCACAAGAATGACAGAAACGTGGAAGGCCATGAGGATGGAAGGCTTAGAGTAGGTTAAAAGGTTGACACAACATCATGGACTGAAGGGTCGTTACTGTACTGTAATATTCTATGTTATATAAATAATAAAATAAATTCCTTCATTACCATATGAATTATTGAACTTCTCAGTTACGATCAGCATTCAGGTTATCTGAAAGCCTGCATAGCCCCAGCCGCTGTGCTGTTGCACTTACAGTTCAATACTCAAGTGGTAAGCACTCCAGAAGGCAACGACGTGCATCCAGGATTGTAACCTGCCCTTAGTTAAGATTCTCAGCACTTTCTTCAGGCTCCTGGGTTCTCAGAGAAACAGTTAACTAAAAGACTGGAAATGTCTGATAAGACTGACAGATCCCAAGAAAGGGAAAAGACATGTTAATGTTTCAAGTGGACACCCATCACCACAGCTCTGCTGTGCATTTCAGGCAATTCTTCTCTGTTTCACATTTCCTGTATTCTTCATTTCATCTCAACTAGAATATTGAATCCAGCTGAGAAGAGTGGATGCTTCTGCGAGTTGTAATTCAATACAACTTTCATCAGGTAATTTATAGTGATGGGGCTGTTTTACTTTCTGTTTCAACTCTGTTCTTATGCCTTCTCCCAGTAATTTTGATGTCCTTTTGTAATCCTGTCTGAACCCTCAGATCTTCTTCTGCCAGTCTCTTAAATTTTAATAATCTCCCTCAAAAGATAATTGAAAGGTCAGCTTTTATGAATTATGCTACTAAACTGTGGAATTCAATATCTAAAACTATAGGAGATGCAAACTCAGTTGACATTTTTAAAGACCAGCTGAAAACCTATTTTTTAGATCTTGGTTTTCACTAACATCTTCTTGTCTTTTATTTTCATGTTTGCACTTGAAACACTGTGGTTCCGTCAGCTGCGTAAGTCTAGGGAGGACAATCTCCGACGCCGCCAAACGTGGGAGATTGAAGCACAAGCCCACCAAATCCCCCTGTATGTGTGTGGATGCTGCTTGATTTGTTACAAATAAGTACCACGAAATAACGGGCAATACACTGCATACAATTAAACAATTTAGCTTTATAATTCTTAGTTTGACTAAAGGATTAGTAAAGAAAAAGCAAAAAAAAATAAAAGGGCACATTTAATGAAACCGTCTAATGTGCACAAGTTGGAGCTCACGGTTTCCCCTTCGCCGATCCTCCTTCAGTCTCCCTGGGCTTCGTCGAATCATGCTCCCACTCCGGGTCGAGTCCTACGACCTCTTCCCTCCGGTGTCTTCTCCCTTCATCTCCCGCCGAACCAAAAAAAAAAAATCCAGCTCACACCGGTGTCAGGCACACAACATGAAAAGCACATTCCCTTCATTGGATGAGAGGCCCCATGTGCCACCTAGGCACTAAGGGTTCAGACAAGGACGACTTCATTGGGGGGCTCACATTCCAAAGTCCTCGTTATCTTTAACCATAACCCAAACACTGCTTCTACACAAAGACCATTACGTTAGCAGTGAAACCTTTCCCAGGGTGTGACACACTTTATCCCATTGTAAAACACATTGAACTACATTGTGTGAAAAGTGCACAATAGCAGCAATAATAATGATCATTATTATATTTTTTTTCTCTCAGCTCAAGCTGGTAAAACCTGAGGTACGGGCATAGCCAAGCACAGTCATTTGTCAATTGCTCAGAATTTTCGGACTATTCTAGTGATGTTTAGTATTGTGGCTTTCTGAAGAGTTATGAAGATGTTGCTGTGTAGCCTAATTGTTTAATGCTATTGCGTCGTGCCTTTGGGATGATACCAGTTGTAGATGTTACTATTAGGACAATATATATCTTGTTCAGGTTCCAAAGATTGTCCTATCTGTAATAACTGATCAGTCATAATATAATATGTGGTATTCTGATTTTAAAACTGAATCAGGCTTCTATTTATAATACAATTATTTTTTTTCTCAGCTCACCCTGGTAAAATATTATTATTATCCTTACTAATCAAGAACTTAATCGACTTCTGCTTTAAGTATACTTAATGACTTGGACTCCACAACTATCTGTGCCAATGAATTCCACAGAGTCACCACTCTCCTGTCTGATGCCATTCCTTCTCATCCCTGTTCTACAAGAATGTGGTTCTATTCTGAGGCTGTAGCTTTGGTCTTAGACTCTCCCACTGTTGGTAATTATTCTCTCCACGTCCACTTTATTTAGGCCTTTCAGTATTTGTAGGTTTCAATAAAATCCCCCCTCAAGGGTCATGTAACATTGTTGGCAGTGCAATCGCATTGGAGTTAGACCATATGATACAGGAGCAGAATTAGTTGATTTAGCCCATTGAGTCTGCAATCACCAACAACCACCGATTAGGTTCGGTTCCTGTCACTGTCTATAAGAAGTTTGTACTTTCTCCCTGTGACTGCATGAGTTTCCTCTGGGTGCTACAGTTTCCTCTGACACTTCAAAGACGTACGGTTAAGGTTTGAAAGTTGTGGGCATGCTGTTTTGGAACTGGAAGCGTGACAACGCTTGTGAGCTCTCCCCACCACAATCCTCGCTGATTTCAATGTATTTCACTGTATGTTTAGCTGTTTCGATGTACAGGTGACAAATAAAGATAATCATTAAACTTAATTTCTAAGTTTAAATAGAAAGAAAGCCAATTAAATAGTTTTGACCTTGTTATTTGGGCTATTTCAACAGGTAGATAAGGGTCAACCAGGTTGCTGATGGTTTGGTCACATAGGGCATTTTTCTCTGGAATAAAGGAGGATGAGACCATTGAGGAAGGTTCATAGAGGCATACAAGATGATAAGAGGCATAGATCGAATGGGTGACTAGAGATTTTTCCCAAGGCAAAAATAGCTAATACAAAAATGGTTAATGACTTTCAGAAGACCTTTGACAAGGTGCCACACATGAGGCTGCTTACCAAGTTAAGAGCCCATGGTATTACAGAAAAGTTACTAATGTGGTTAGAGCATTGGCTGGTTGGTAGGAGGCAGTGAGTGGGAATAAAAGGATCCTTTTCTGGTTGGCTGCCAGTGACTACTGGTGTTCTGCAGGGGTCGGTGTTGGGACCACTTCTTTTTATGCTGTATATAAATGTTTTAGATGATGGAATAGATGGTTTTGTTGCCAAGTTTACAGATGATACAAAGATTGGCAGAGGGGCAGGTAGTGTTGAGGAAACAGGTAGGATGCAGAACGACTTAGACAGATTAGAAGAATGAGAAAGAAAGTGACAAATTAAATACAATGTTGGAAATTGCATGGTTATGCACTTTGGTAGTAGAAATAAATGTGTGGACTATTTTCTAAACGGGGAGAAAATCCACAAATCTGAGATGCAAAGGGACTTGAGAGTCCTTGTGCAGAACATCCTGAAGGTTAACTTGTAGGTTGAGTCGATGGTGAGGAAGGCAAATGCCAGGTTAGCATTCATTTCAAGAGGTCTGGAATACAAGAGGAAGGATGTGATGCTGAGGCTTTATAAGGCACTGGTGAGGCCCTACCTTGAGTATTGTGAACAGGTTTGGGCTCCTCATCTCAGAAAAGATGTCCTGGCATTGAAGCAGGTCCAGAGGAGGTTCACAAGGATGATTCCAGGAATAAAAGGGTTATCATACGAGGAACATTTGATGGCTCTGGGTCTGTATTCGCTGGAATTCAGATGGATGAGCGGGAGGGATCTCATTGAAACCTTTCGAATGTTGAAAGGCCTAGACAGAGTAGATGTGGAAAGGATGTTTCCCATGGTGGGAGAGTCTAGGACAAGAGAATACAGCCTCAGGACAGAGGTGCACCCCTTCAAAACAGAGATGCGGAGAATTTCTTTAGCCAAAAGGTGGTGAATTTATTGCCACATGCTGCTGTGGAGGCCAAGTCATTGGGTGTATTTAAGGCAGAGATTGATAGGTTCTTGACTGGACATGGCATCAAAGTTTACAGGAAGAAGGCCAGGAACTGGGGTTGAGGAGGAGAAAAAAAAGGGATCAACCATGATTGAATGACGGAGCAGACTCGATGGGCCAGATGGCCTAATTCTCCTATGTCTTATGGTCTAAAAGGGGCATAGTTGGAGGGAAGTATAGGGGGGTGTCACAGGTTTTTTTACACAGAAAGTAGTGGGTGGAAGGAATAGGTGATGGTAAAGGCAGGTACTGTACATTCGGGACATTTAAGAAACTCTTAGATAGGCACAAGGAGGGCTATATGGATGGGATTTATCATAGAGCAGGTTAAAAGGTTGGAACAACACCATAGGCTGAAGGGCCTGTTTTATGTTTTGTGTTCACATATAATGGCTGGTTCTCTTTCCTGAAAGACCCCTGGTAGAGTAAACTAAGAAATATAATCTCAACGCATGTGTTCCACACCCCCAGGGCTCCCCAAAGCAAATTATAACTAGTTCAGTGCATCACCACTCTCCTGTATGTGCTGGCATTGGAGAGGATCCAGGATAATAATCCGAGAAATGATAGGGTTTACAATTGAGGAGCATTTGAAGGCTCTAGCCTCGACTAGCTGAATTTTAGAAGAATGAAGGGGGAACCTCATTGAAACCTATCAAGTATTGAAAGGACTTAGAAAGGATATTGAGAGGTCACTATCGCGGGAGAATCTTGGATCAGAGGGCACCGCCTCAGAATAGAAAGATGTCACTTTTGTACAGAGATGAGGAGGAATTTTTTTAGCCAGAAGGTGGCAAATCTGTGGAATTCATTGCCACAAATGTTTGGAGGTCAACCCATTGGATGTATTTAAAGTGGAAGTTGTTAGGTTCTTGATTAGTGAAGGTATCAAAGATTAGAAGAAGAAGAAGGCAGGAGAATGGGGTTGAGAGGGATAATAAATCAGCCATGTTGGAATTGATGGGCTGATTAGCCTAATTCTGCTCCTGTATCTCATTGTCTATTGGTCCCGTGAGGTAGTTAATATACACCTATATGGATTAGGTTTATATACACTTGGAAAGACAGGGTCCATCCAAGGGTAATCAGCATAGCTTTGTGTGAGGGAAGTTTTGCCTCACTAATTTGATTGAGGGAACTAAGAAGATTGGTGAATGCAGAGTGGTAAATGTTACCTGGACTTTTGTAGAGTATTTGACAAGGTCCCACATGGTAGGCTAGTCCAACCAGTAAAGGGACATTGGATCCAAATTAAGTTGGATAATATTGGCTCGGTTCTGGAGATGGATGCTAGTTGTGGAAGGATGCCTTTTGGTTTGGAATACCCATGGTGCTCTGGGACTTGTTGTTTGTGATATATATGAACACCTTTGATATCAATGTTGGAGGCATCAAATATCAATTTTATGCACCATATACAGTGGATCCGTTAATTGGGACACATTGCGACCAATGCACGGTGTAGTGTCTAACAGCAACACAAGTGCCCGCGACTGACACTAGTTAGAAACTGTTCAGCAACGGTCTCCTGTCCCAATTAAATGACAGGTATCCCAAATAAACAAAGGGAATTTTAGCTATGTCTCAATTAGTTTTTCTCTCCAATGACAGCACATTCTTTTTGAGATATGTGATATGGGGCCCAAAACTGTTGACAATACTTCAAGTACGGCTTGACTAGTGTCTTATAAAGGCTCAGCATTATCTCCTTGCTTTTATATTCTATTCCCCTTGAAATAAATGCCAACATTGCATTTGCTTTCTTTACCACAGACTCAACCTGTAAATTAACCTTCTGGGAGCCTGGCACGAAGACTCCTAAGTCCCTTTACACCTCTGATGTTTGAATCTATTTCTTATTTGGACAATAATCAGCACTACTGTTCCTTTTACCAAAATGCATTATCGTACATTTCCCAACACTGTATTCCATCTGCCCCTTTTTTTGCCAATTCTTCCAATTAGGAGTTATCAAAGTTTGGCACAACATCCAGTGTCAAAGGGCCTCTCCTGTGCTGTTCTGCACTATGTTCTATGTTCTAACTGTCAATCTAAGTCCATCATTTCTGTCTGGGCCTTGAATATCTAGCAGCATCACATTTCCCACAGGCCCCACCAATCTATTGCATTGGATCAAACTGATCATAACCTGACCATTACTTTACAAAGTCCATTGTGGCCTCATGGTGTTCTGTCCAAAAGCATCCTTCATCCAACCCCAGACAATGTTGCTTGAAGAGTCACTCACCTTTATGAGTGCTTATGGAATTGTGCAGTGTAGAATGGATGTTGTTTCTCCTGCCATCCTGAATCTGCACTTAAAGCTTCTACTATTCTTTTTGTCTTAATTTTGTTTTTGAAACTGTTGGAGCCTTACAGTCTGTAGTTTGATCGAGTGAGCTAGCGCTCTGCTGTCCCTGTGAGAACTCCAGGAGAGAAATGCAAGCACGAGCTACCACGAAGAGAAGCTCAGAAACAAGATGAGGGGCCTTGATTGACTACATTTCTCATTGATTAAAGCGTCGAGGAAGATTGAAACATCAAGGCAAATGTGGAGGAGTGCGAGTGGTACTCGGAGGGGCCGTTAGTTCCAAATGCTGCCATCAGAGAGGCCACTGGTTTGAGTTGCTGCAGTTGGAGGGGCCGCTGATTCAAGCCACTGCTGTCGGAGAGGCCACTAGTTCAAGACGCTGCCGTCAGAGGGCTGCTGGTTCGAGACGTGCCATCGGAGAAGCCACTCATTTGAGTCGCTGGCGTTGGAGGGACCGCTGGTTCAAGTTACTGCCCTTTGGGTCCCAATGCTCTTGGAGATGTTATCGAAATTCTGAGATTTAAGGTTTGGACTGTAGTTCAAACTAACTGTGGTTCATATTGGCCTCTTTCAGTTCTATGTCTTATCATGTTGTTGCCCATTCTTTCTTGTTGCGGACCGGTGGGTTGGGGTTTGGGTGATCTGTTAGTTTTTGTGCCAGGGACGGGTTGGGGGTGTTTGGGGTTTGTGAGTTTTTCTTTCTTTTTGTGCATGGGAGGGGATTGATGTCTTTCTTTCAACTGCTTATAGGGGTTTTCTGTATTTTATGGCTTTCTGGAGAAGACTAATTTCAGAGTTGCATTCTGCATACATGCTTTGATAATAAAATGAAATGAACCTATCACCTGCTAGCTTGCACTCCTCCCCATCTTCTTGTTCTGGCTTCTGCCCCCTTCCTTTCCAATCCTGATGACGGGTCTCAGCCCAAAATGTCGACTGTTTAGACCCCTCCTTAAATGCTGTCTGACCTACTGAGTTCCTTCACTGTTGTGTGTGTGTGTGTGTGTTGTTCAGTGAATTGTATACTGTTTTCTCTGAATCTTATTTGGTATTGGCTAAGAGTATTGCCCGGCCTTAATGCTAAATCCTTGCCTTCAGTGATTTATGAGTTCCATTTAGTGGGAATCTCCATCCCATCTTTCTTTCCTGCCTCTTATGAATAAGAAATACAACACAGATTGTGCTCTACTGATGTGTTTAGTCCTTCTTACCCCTGTGGGATAGAACATAGTGTGTTAGAACAGCTAACGCTCCCTACCTACTGTCTCCCAACATAAGGATGAAAAGATTAGATTAACCTTTGACTAAAACGAAGATTGGTTTTGTAATGCATTCAATCCTGAAGCACTGATCTTTTTTTTAAATAACTTAAAACACCATTCAATAATTGCAGTCTCTGCGTGGACAACTTTAAAGTGTTGCTCTAAAGAATAACATGCAGACAATACAAATCAGGGCTCCTTTGACATCTGCTGTCAGTGCACAGTACCCTTGACAAAACCATCCACTGCTCTGCAAGATCCATCAGCGATGTATTGCTCTGGAATGGGTAATTCTGTAGTTTGGGGACAGTGGCTGAAGGAGAGATGCTGATTGTTTACCAATGCTTCTGGGATGTTGCTGTGTACACATTGACCGCAGTGTTTGCTGCAACATTGACTTGTGCTCTCTGAACAGAGAAATGCCCATGAAGTGGATTGGGGCATCCTGAAGTCATGAAAGAGATTACAGAAACACAAGTTCTTTCATGCACTCGCACATAGTGTAGAGGTTAGCACAACGTTTTACAGAACCAGTGATCCAAGTTCAATTCCCACTGCTGCCTGTAAGGAGTTTGTACGTTCTCCCCGTGACCGTGTGGGATTCAAAGACATACTGGTTGGTAGGTTAATTGGTGTTTGTAAGTTGTTCTGTGATTAGGCTAGGGTTACTGGGTGGCATGGCTCGAAGGCCCAAATTGGCCTCTCAATGAAAGAAAGAAAGAAAGGAAAGGAGGAAGGAAGAAAGGAAGGGAGGGAGGGAAGAAGAAAGGATGAAAGAAAGATTGATTTGACCCAGATTCAGGTTATAATTACTGACATGCCATGAAATTTGCTATGTTACTGAGGCAGAGAAAAGTATGGACAGAGTCCATAAAGGGAGGCTGCTTCTTGTGATGCGCTGAGCTGTGCCCAGAACTTTCGGAGGTTTCTTGCGCTCATGCACTGAGCAATTGCTATACCCAGCTATTGTGCTTCCAGACAGAAAGTTTTCTACGTGCATCAATAAAAGTTGGTACATTAAGAACATTTAAAAAGCATTTGGACAGATAGGAAAAGCTGCAAGGGATATGGGACCAAACACGAGCAAATGGGAGTAGCTTAAATGGAATCTTGGTCAGCATGGACCAGTTGTGAGTCCTTGCTCAGGATTCCCTATAGGTTAATTTACGGGCTGAGTTGCTTGTGAGGGAGGCAAATGCAGTGTTAGCATTCATTTCGAGAGGATGAGAATATAAGAGCAAGAATGTAATGTTAAGACTTTATAAAACATGGAAGAGGCCTCACTTGGAGTACTGTAAGCAGTTTTGGGCCACTTAAGGATGTGCTTACATTGGAGAGGGTTCAAAGGAGGCTCACAAAAATGATTCCAGGATTGAATGGCTTTTCCTATGAAGGGTGTTTGATGGCGCTGGACCTGTATTCACCAGAAATCAGAAGAATGAGGGATGACCTCATTGAAACCTATCAAACATTGAAAGGCCTTGATAGAGTGGATCTGGAGAGGATGCTTCCTATGGTGGAAGAACTTAAGACCAGAGGACACAGCCTCTGAATAGAGGGACGCCATTAAGAACAGAGATGAGGAGGTTAACCAGAGAGTGGTGGATCTGTGGAATTCATTGCCACAGGTGCCTTGGAAGCCAAGTCATTGGGTATACTTAAAGCAAAAGGTAA
Organism: Mobula hypostoma; assembly: GCF_963921235.1. Lineage (NCBI taxonomy): Eukaryota > Metazoa > Chordata > Chondrichthyes > Myliobatiformes > Myliobatidae > Mobula > Mobula hypostoma. The sequence goes on from NC_086097.1 coordinate 21,708,461, forward strand.
TATGTTCTTGATTGGTCAGGGTATGAAGGGATACGGGGAAAGGGAAGGAGACTGGGGCTGAGAGGGAAATGGGTCAACCATGATGAAATGATGGAGCAGACTCGATGGGCTAATTCTGCTCCTTTATCCTATAGTCCTATGGCTGAGGGGCCTGTTTCTGTGCTATATCGCTGTAGGACTGGTTGGGTTTTGAAAAAACTTGAAAAGTTTACTGGTTTAATGATTTGGAGGGCGAGATGGAGAGATACAGCACAGTAACAGTCCCTTGTGGCCCCATAAGCCCATGCACCCACTTCTACTTGTGTAAATTAACCTATTTGCCCCATTCATCTTTGGAATGTGAGAGGAAACTGGAGCACCTGGAGGAAACCCATGCGGTCATGGGGAGAACTTATAAACTCCTTACAGAAAGCAGTTCCCTCCCACATCCTAAAGGCATGTGGGTTGGTAAGTTAATCGGCCACTGTAAATTGTTGGTCTGCAGGTTGGTGATAGAATCTTCAGGAGCTGGTGACAGTTAATGGAGAAAAAAAATGGGATTTACTGTATGTGAGACTAATGTAAATGTCTGTTTGATGGTTGCTGTGGACTCGTTGGGTCAAATATCCTGTTTCCGTGCTGTTGTACTATTTCCTTATGATATAGGGGGAGGCCATTCTTCCCACTGAGGCTATGCTGCTCTCAGAGACACAACATTAGCCCTGTTCCTCCACTCATTTCTTTGTAACCTAAAGATTAGCTTTATTTGTCACATGTACATTGAAACATTGAAACATTTTGCGTCAATGACATACACAATCCGAGGATTGTGCTGGGGGGCAGCCCTCCAGTGTCACCACGCTTCTGGTGCCAACATAACATGTACACAACTCACTAACCCTAATCCTAACCGTACGTCTTCGGAATGTGGGAGGAAACCGGAACACCCAGCGGAAATGCACATTTACAGACAGCGGCGGGTGTCAACTCCCGATGGGTAATCACTGCTGCTGTAATAGTGTCGTACTAACCGCCACGCTACAACGTAATCTCACTCCTTCCCCCGTTCGCTCTCCTCCTAACCTCCCTCTACAGCAGGGGCATTTTCAGCAATCGATTCACCGGATTGGGAGGGGAGAGAACATGCAGTCGCAAAGGGAACGTACAAACTGGTATGGAAGCACCAATGCCTTTGAACAGAAAATCTGACAAAATGTAATAGGTACAGCCTAGTCTATCGTGGGTAAGGCCCTCCCCATCACTGAACACATCTAGACGAAATGCCGTCGCAGGGAAGCAGCATCCATTATCAAGGACCCCCACCACCCAGGACATGTTTTTTTTTCTCACTGCTGCCATTAGGAAAAAGAGACAGGAGCCTCAGGACTCATACCACCTGGAACATTTATTACCCCTCAACTATCAGGCATCTTGGACCAGAGGGGATAGCTTCACTTGTCACATCACTGAACTGTTCCCACAACCATTGGACTCACTTTCAAGGACTCTTCATCTCCTGTTCTTTACATTTATTGCTTATTTATTATTATTTTCTTTTTTTAGTATTTGCACAGTCTTTTCTACACTGGTTGAATGATCAAGTTGGTGCAGTCTTTCTTTGATTCTGTTATCATTGTTATTCTATAGATTTATTGAGTATGCCCACAAGAAAATGAACCTCTGGGTCATATATGGTGTCCTTGATAATGAATTGACTTTGACCTTTGAACTTTACTTTCAACCTACAGTGTCAAAGATAAGAATCAAGCCCGGGTCGCTGGAGGTGTGAGGCAGCAGCACTACCTGCTGTACCTCTTCTCTGCTCCAAACAGAAGTTGCAAGATGCTGTGTGTGGTGCCACTGCTGTGTAGCTTGTGTCTAGGGCTCACCACGTCAAGCAATGCCATTTCTGTTGTATATTCTTCCACAGATTAATCATTTTCCTCTCTGTGCTAAACTGCACAAAACAGAATGCTATAAATAGGCTAAGCAATCGCACGGACAATTCCTCAGATTAAGGCTCTGTAGTTGTAACAAATCAGGGCACAACAGGGCACTTTAGAACAGCATAGTGTGCAGCCGTTAGCGTAATGCTATTATAGTGCCCTTGACTCAGGTTCAGTTCCTGCTGCTGTCTGTATGTCCTCCCTGTGACCGCATGGGTTTCCTTCTGTTGGTCCAGCTTCCTCCTACACTCCAAAAATGTATGGTTAAGCGGGGTTAATAGGTCACAAGACTGTACTTGGGTGGCACAGGCTCATTGTGTATCTTTACATTAAATTAAATCTTTAAGTTAAATAAACACCGAGTCATGAACAATGGTGGACATTTAAAGAGTTTGCAAGAACATCATCATCCTCAGCAATAGTGAGACTCTGCCTATGCACGCTGAATACAAGGCAGAAGCACTAGTTACCTTGTTCAGCCGTGAGTTCTGAGTGAATAATCCATTTGCCTTCTTCCTGAGCTCTCACCATCACAGCCGAATTGATTCATTACATGTGACATGAAGAAATGGCTGAAAGCACTGGAAATGCAATGGGATCAGACAGCTTTCCAGGTGTAGTACTGAAGACCAGCACTTCAGAATTAGTGTTCTCTCAAGCCAAGATGTTCCAGTGCAGTTTACAAAACCAGATTCTGCTCTACAATGTGAACAGCTGCAGGGGCTTCGCAGACTCTCGCCTCTGAAGGCCTATTTGATCATGTGCCTTTTCCCCATAACCCTTAATTCCCCTGCTATGCAAAAATCTATCCAATCTTATGTTAATTATATCTACTGAGGTAACTCCCACTGCTTCAATGCCAGAGAATTCCACAGATTCACCATTCTCTGGGAAAAGCAGTTCTTCCTCATCTCGGTCCTAAATCTACTTCCCCGAATCTTGAGTCTATGTCCGCTAGCTCTACTCTCACCTACCGGTAGAAACAACTTTCCTGCCTCTATCTTATCTATCCCTTTCATAATTGTATATGTTTCCATAAGGTTTCGTCTCATTTTTCTGAATTCCAGCCAGTACAGTCCCAGGCGACTCAATCTCTCCTCGTACTCTAACTCTCTCGTCTCTGGAATCAACCTGGTGAACCTCCTCTGCAGAAGATTTTTCCCTCAGAATCTAAAACCTGTGGTTTCAGAATCAGCGATGTCCCATTTAAGATAAGAAGTTCCTTCTCTTAGAAGGCCATTAAGCTTTGGTAATTCCACCAAAGAGAGTTGTGGGGCATAAATTATTCAAAGCAAAATAGAAATTTAGAGTGTTGGGAAATCAAGGGTTGGGGGAAAGGGGGTATGTGAATTAAAGGAGGATGAGGTCACCGCAGATGTTACTGAATTTTAGAACAGGCTTGAGTGTCTATGTGATCTATCTTGCTCCTCTTTCTCATGTAAAATTCAACTGGACCAGGCACACTAATACTGTGTTTATAAGAGCAGCTCAGAAGTTGGGTGTTCCACCATGGCTGACTTGCTTCCTGCTATACAAACCATTCCATATTCAGGAGTCAGGAGTGTGATGGATAACAATCCACAGCTCTGATAACGCTGCTCTACCCTGCTCAACACTATCCAGGGTAAAGCAGCTTGCAGCTTGCTTGATTGACGTCGAACCCACCACCCGATACATTCATTCACTTTATCACCGACACACTCTAATCACAGTGCGTAACATCTACAAAATGCACTGTAGTTACCTGCCTGGGCTACTCTGATAGGACCAGTATCACCCTTCACAGATTCCCTGCAACACCCTGATTTGGAAACATATTGCAGCTCCTTCATTGTTGATGGGTCTAAATCCTGGAACTCTGTTCCAAAAGCACTGTGTTGGAAGAGAGAGTCCAGAAAGCCTGAGGCAGTTCACAAATGTCATTCACAACCACCATCTCAAGGGCAATTACCTATTGAACTTTTCTCACCAACATCCCATAAGTTGCTGTTTCTTTTTGCGCCTCATGGCACATCACGTGGCATTTTTGGTGTTTCCATAGCATTTGAGTATTTTTTATGAGGTTGAGTTGCTAGCTTGATGTTCAAACCAGTAAGATGCAAGGAGTCGGTCAGATTTGAAGTGGGGACTGTTTGCCTTGAAGACTGGTGCTAATGCCACTACATCAGTGATCCCCAACCTCCAGGCCGCGGACCTATACATTGCCGCGAAGAACACAGCGGTGCAACGGTAGTCAGAACGCACCCAGCATATCTTTAAGAAAAAAGCCAAAATAAACAAGCTAATTAATTAGGTGCCGCATGGCACATAAATGTTGGCCCAGATCAGAGGCGATTGCCGATTGCTGGGCGGTACCTAATTAATTAGCTTTTTTATTTCCACTTTTTTTCTTAAAGATGTACTGAGTGCGTTCTGACGACCGCTGCACTGCTGCATTCTTCGTGGCAATGTATTGGTCTGTGGCCCGGAGGTTGGGGACCAGTGCACTACATCATAGGCTGGCAACATACCATAAATAAATAATAAAAAAAAAGATTATTTCCATCTGCAGATGTACTGTAAACATTTATTTTTAATGGTTATAACAACGGTTTGCATTTATAGAGCCATAGAATACTAAGGCACAGAAATAGGCCATTTGGCTCATCTAGTCCAAGCTGAAATATTATTCAGCCGAGTTCCATCAACCTGCACCCGGACTATAGTCCTCCATACCTTCCCATCCATGTAACATAGAAACATAGAAAACCTACAGCACAATACAGGCCTTTCAGCCCACAAAGCTTTGCCGAACATGTCCTTACTTTAGAAATTACCTAGGGTTACCCATAGCCCTCTATTTTTCTAAGCTCCATGTACCTATCCAGGAGTCTCTTAAAAGACCCTATCGTTTCCACCTCCACCGCCGCCGGCAGCCCATTCCATGAACTCACCATTCTGTGTAAAAAAACTTACCCCTGACTTCTCCTCTGTACCTACTTACAAGCACCTTAAAACTATGCCCTCTCTTGCTAGCCATTTCAGCCCTGGGGAAAAGCCTCTGACTATCCACACGATCAATGCCTCTCATTATCTTGTACACCTCTATCAGGTCACCTCTCATCCTCCGTCACTCCAAGGAGAAAAGGCTGAGTTCACTCAACCTATTCTCATAAGGCATGCTCCCCAATCCAGGCAACATCCTTGTTAATCACCTCTACACCCTTTCTATGGTTCCCATGTCCTTCCTATAGTGAGGCGACCAGAATTGAGCACAGTACTCCAAGTGGGGTCTGACCAGGGTCCTACATAGCTGCAACATTACCTCTTGGCTCTTAAACTCAGTCCCATGATTGATGAAGGGCAATGCACCATATGCCTTCTTAATCACAGAGTCAACCTGTGTAGAAGCTTTGAGTGTCCTATGGACTTGGACCCCAAGATCCCTCTGACCTTCCACACGGCCAAGAGTCTTACCATTAATGCTATATTCTGCCATCATAGTTGACCTATCAAAATGAACTACTTCACACTTATCTGGGTTGAACTCCATTTGCCACTTCTCAGCACAGTTTTCCATCCTATCAATGTCCCGCTGTAACCTCTGACAGCCCCCCACACTGACAACAACATCCCCAACCTTTGTGTCATCAGCAAATTTACTAACCCATCCCTCCACTTCTTCATCCTGGTCATTTATAAAAATCACAAAGAGTAGGGGTTCCAGAAGAGATCCCTGTGGCACACCACCGGTCACAAACCTCCATGCAGAATATGACCCGTCTACAACTACTCTTTGCCTTCTGTGGGCAGCTGGTTCTGGATCCACAAAGCAATGTCTCCTTGGATCCCATGCCTCCTTACTTTCACAATAAGCCTTGCATGGGGTACCTTATCAAATGCCTTGCGGAAATCCATATACACTACATCTACGTCTCTACCTTCATCAATGTGTTTAGTCACATCCTCAAAAAATTCAGTCAGGCTTGTCAGGTACGCCCTGCCTTTGACAAAGCCATACGGACTATTCCTAATCATATTATGCCTCTCCAGATGTTCATAAATCCTGCCTCTCAGGATCTTCTCCATCAACTTAACCAAACTGATCCATGTACCTATCCAAACCTCTCTTAGATGTTTGAATTGAACCCATGTCCTCCACTCGTACTGACAGCTCGTTCCACACTCTCACCACCTCTGAGTGAAGAAGTTTTTTCTCATGTTCCCCTTAATTATTTCATCTTTAACTCTTAGCCCATGACCTTTAGTTGTAGTCTCACCCAACCTCAGTGGAAAAAGGTTGCTTGCATTTATCCTATCTAGACCCCTCTTTTTTTTTTGATTATAAGGACGCACAGTCCTCTTTTGTTGTCATTTAGTAATGCATGCATTAATAAATGATACAATTTGTTCCTCCAGAATGATATCACAAAAACACAAGACAAACCAAGACTAAAAAAAACTGACAAAAACCACATAATTATAACATATAGTTACAACAGTGCAAGCAATACTGTAATTTGATAGAAGGACAGACCATGGGCACAGTAAAAAAAGTCTCAAAGTCTCTCGAAAGTCCCAACATCTCACACAGACGGTTGAAGGAATGAGCTTCCAGTGCCGCAAACTTGCCGATGCAGCATCCTGGAAGCACCCGACCACAGTCCGACTCCAAGTCCGTCCGAAAACTTTGAGCCTCTGACCAGCTCTCCGACAACAAGCACCGAGCACCATCTCTGCCGAGCGCTTCGACCCCGGCCCTGGCAACAGGCAACAGGCAAAGCTGAGGATTTGGGGGCTTCCCCTCTGGAGATTTTTGATCGCACAGTAGCAGCGGCAGCGAAGTGGGCATTTCAGAAGTTTCTCCAGATGTTCCTCCGTGCTTCTCACGGCTGTCTCCATCAAATCAGGATTGTGCACGGCATCCTACTTCACAAATACAATATCAATTCGAAGCAGCCGCGCGCGCTGCATCGCGCCGCCATTTTCTCCTATCCACCTTCTCAACATTATACAACATTTTGTATATCTGCTTATGTAGAACCATTGAACATCATCAGGTTCTTCATAGGAGCATGAGCAAAGAAAATGTTGGTGCTGAATTACTTAAAAAGATAGGGCAGGTAACCAAAGATTGGGTGAAGAGGTAGGATTATAAGAGTGTATTAAAGAAGTAGGTAGAGAGCTGGTGAGATAGAGAGGTTCATAAAGGGAGCTCCAGAGCGGATGGCCAGACCACCAATGGTAGAATGGTAAATTGGTTTATTATCATCACATGTACTGTGGGAGAATGAAAATCTTTGGTTTTGCACACCATTCCTACACACCTATGTATTGAGGAACACAACACCAGAGTTCAGGATAAAGTGTTCAAGCAGTGAAAGTGCGGTGCAGTCAAGATGCAAGGTCCCAAAACGAGGTAGACCGTGAGCATCTTATTGTATTAGGGGACCATTTAACTGACAGGTAGATGGTATTGTTGAGCCTTGTAGTAGGAGCTTTGAAGCTTTTGTATCTTCTGCCCAATATGACTCTACCAAAGGTGGTGTAAGGTGCGCCTTCCCTCTGCTAGCCTGCAGGTTACCCTCGGGCAAGGTGTAGCACCTACTTGGCCCCCTCCGATCAGGGTCACATGAAGCCGTGAGAACAGGTGGTGGGTGGTTGTATGAGCATCTGGTGCATTTCACAAGTCCTGTTTATGTGACCACTGACACCAGGCAGACAATCTCTGAAGAGTATTGATAATGGCTGGGGTCACCCATCTTGTAAAGGCACTGCCCAGAAAAAGACAATGGCAAATGACTTCTTGCAAAGAACAATCATGGTCATAGACCATGATCACCCACATCATATGACATGGCACATAATGATGATGATGGGAGGGGGAAGAAGGAAGAGTGTGTAAGAATATGGAAACATGCAAGTGGCCAGAATTGGAGGAGCATAAATAGTCTGAATATTTTTTGCAACAGACACAAAATGCTGGAGGAACTCAGTAGGCCGGGCAGCATCAATGGAAAAGAGTACAGTCGATGTTTCGGACCGAAACCCTTCAGCAGTCTGTGTGTGTTGCTTATTTCCAGCATCTGCAGATTTTCTTGTTTGTGAGTATTTTTAAATTTAGAGATGATTACAGAAAAAAAGGAGGGGTGAGACACACTGTGGAATTGAAAACAAATTTTGAAATCAAGGTTCTGTTTAACTGGTTAGCTACAGATTAATTGCACACTAATTGCTTCTACAAAAACTAACATTAAAGATTCAGAAAATCTGTTCCCTCTAGCACTTCAATCCATGGCCATGATGTGAAGCCTCTCAGTTTTAGCACCTCTATTAAATTTCATGGAGTGAAACTTCTGCAAAATCCTCATAAGAAGCAGCCCTCTCTGTCTTCCTTCTTTTGCTTCTGAACAGCTTGAAGCTTGTCACAGTCCAGTGGCTGAGGACTGCAGCCTTCTAGGAGCCTTTGGATACACCAGATAGCCCATCCCTAGGATTAGACAGCAGGCTGACACACACCGCCCAGGGAGCATATGGTTATGCACATAAGCTGACCATATCAAATCACTCACAGCCAGCTTTCTGTGCATTGTCTACACTGTGTCAAGAAGCATCAACAGTGCCAGAGGCTCAGCCAATGAGAAAGAAGAGCATAATCAGGTCAGTCCTGCATCAAGCTCTTGTGTGTCGGAGACAGGTTAATAGCAGTTTACTGTTGTGAACTGTGAAGTCGTCACTCTTGTCTGTTCAAAATACAATTTAAAATAGATAACATCTTCCTCAAAGTTGTCACACAAGCTGATTGGGTCGCTGAGAAGGTGTATGTTGTGTTGACTTTCATTAGTTGTGGGACTGAGTTGAAGAGCCATGAAGTAATGTTGCAACTCTATAAAACTCTGGTTAGTCCACAGTTGGAATATTGTGCTCAGTTCTGATTGCCTCATTACAGAAAGGATGTGGAAGCTTTCAATAGGCTGTGGAGGAAATCTACCAGGATGCCCCTGGACTAGAAGGCATGTCTTATAACGATGGGTTGAATGGACTAGGGCTTTTCTCTTTGGAGCAAAGGAGCATGAGAGGTGACTTGATAAAGGTGTACAAGATGATAAGAGGCATAGGTCGAGTGGGCAGCTAGAGACTTTCTCCTGAGGGCGGAAACGGCTAATACAAGAGGGATAGTTTTAAGACAAGCAACACACACAAAATGCTGGAGGAATTCAGCAGGTCAGGCAGCATCTATGGACGTTTCAGTCCCTTTTCCAGGACCCTCATTCAATCTTAATTTTAAGATAATTGGAGGAAAGTATATGGGGGGGGGGGATGTCAGATATAAGATTTTTTTTAGGCAGACAGTGACTGCTCTGCCAATGGGAGGTTGGGTGAGAGGTGAAGTAGGTTTTGGAGGAGCTGGTAAATCAGGAGGAGGCCAAAGAGGGACAGACGGGGAGCATGTAACCTGAAATCAGAGAATCGCAGCACTTGGTGCTGAGATAGGATTGGCAAGGAGGAGGGCACATCGTGAGACCCCATCCAGTTTCCGCACTGCTTAATTTAATAGACATCAGTGAACACAAGTTTGTCTTGCAGATTGCTCTTTTGCATTCACCCAGGATGACTGATAGGTTAGGGGAGTATGAAAAGTTACCAGAAGGCCAAGCTGACGCACCAGCATACTTGCTTAGATGTACTTCAAACATTGCTGCATTCCGCCATCAATTTGTGTTTTGCAAAGTGTTTGTTTCTCATTTTTGACAATTGTTTTATGGATCCACTTGACCTCAATTCTTGCGAGTTCCTGGGCCGTTGTTAGAGGAGGACCCGTGAGGAGGTATTTTCCTCTCAGTGTTCTGGGCACTTCTTATCGGTCAAATAACATCATGGAGTGAATCTTAACAGAGTCATTGGTCAAATCTCACTGATGTTTGAGGGAGTTTGCTGTGTACTGATTGACTGCTTGCTTCACATATCACAGCAGACATAGGCTGTAAAGCACTTTGAAACTTCCTGGTTTGAAATCTGCTGTCGAATTACAAGTGTTTTCCCTATCCTCTGGTGTTGTCTGGTTCTGCCTTTCAGTGTTGACAGTATATGGGATATCAGATATACATGGAGAGAGGTAGATGCAGGGAACACACTGGCAGGGGCAGTGGTAAATGTTCATTAGGGGCATTTAAGAGTTTTTTAGGTAGGCATGTGGATGAAGGGTTTGATTATCTTGGAACAGGTTAAGAGGTTGGCACAAAATTGTGGGCAGAAGGACCTGCAGGCTTACAATGTACTGTACTTTTCTACGTTCTATAAAGTTCATCTCAGGTTACAGAAGGACACACATAGATCAACTGGGAAAACAGGCCAAGGAAAGGCAGATGGAATTCAGCTTGGACAAATCAGAGGGCTCTGAGGAGTGTGGTTGCACAGAGAGACCTTGGGACCCTGATGAAGGGTCTTGGCCTGAAACACTGACTGTTTATTCCTCGCCACGGATGCTGCGTCACCTGCTGAGTTCCTCCAGAAACTTATTGTGTGTTCTCCGAGATTTCCACCATCTGTAGAATCTCTCATGTTTATGGAGTATTGGTCCCACACTTTATGAAGGACATGAGTTCGTTGTCGAGCGTGCAAAGCAGATTCACCGGAACGCCGCCTGGATTGGAGGGCGAAGATTGTGGGGAAAGATTAGATAGGTTGGGTTTCAATTCCCCAGAGCAAAGGAGCTGAAGCATACGTAAGATTATGAGAGGCAGAGATAGGGTAGGAAGTATCTTTTTCCCATGTCAAGAGGATGTAGGTTGAAGGCAAGAGGAAAGAGTTTTAAAGGAATCAGAAAGGAATGCTTTTTATGTAGCACCTGTTGCCAGAGGAGATGAGATACAATTATTATGTTTAAGAGGCATGTGGACAAACACTTAAATAGGAAAGTCCCTAATGTCTGCAAGTTAGTTTTGTGTCGATGGGCAAAAATGTTGGCATGGACAGGGTGGGCCGAAAAGCCTGTTTCTGTGCTGTACACGACTATGCCCCTATGATCACCTGTCCAACCCCCTAGACTTCCATCACTACAAATAATCTGCTACCTAACAGCTATGGAAAATCACGAGTTGGGGATCGCCCATTTGTAAATTATTTATATGTTGTAATAAATGATTCAAAGTTTTGCCAAAATCTTTTGTTGTTCTCTCATCGGATGCATCAGAAGTGATGTTGAGCCTTCTTGCACTGTAGCAGTCAGTGTGCAGACTACAAAGAACATACACAGCTGAGGCAGCCATATGATTGTAGAATGGCCCATTATCCCTGCTCTTCCACCACCACATACAGTACAGTAGCAGTAGATGTCAGAAACACTCAGTGGATTGTCTAGCATCTGCTGAGAAACAGCCCCTAGACTTGGACAGGTCTAACCTTAGTGTTGCCTCTCCTGATTTCTCTCCAGCCTCTTCAAGTTCTGCAGCTCTCTGGGGTCTCTGGACTCCTCTGATTATAAATCCTGCCCATTCTGATTGCTCCATCTTTCAGGTACCAATATTCTAAGTTCTGAAATTCCTTGCCTTGATGTGGAGTCATGCAGGCTGGAACCAAGTCTGCGCCTACCATTAAACACCACTTACTCCACCTAACACTAACCTGAATTTCATTTCCCAACACTTCCTTCAACTCTCCGGGATTGTATCACACAGTTGGGGAAAATTTATATAGTCACAGCACAGAAGCAGGCCCTTCAGCCCATCTAGTCCATGCCGAACTATATAAACTGCCTACTCCCATTGACCTGCACTGGGACCATACACCTACCGTCCATGTGCCATCCAAACCTCTCATAAATGCTGAAATTGAGCTTGCATGCACCACTTGTGCTGGCAGTTCATTCCACACTCTCACAACGCTCTGAGTGAAGAAATCTCCTCTTCATGTTCCCCTTAAACTTTTCACCTTTCACCTTTAATCCATGACCACTAGTTGTAGTCCCACACAACCTCATGGAAGAAGCCATTTACCCTATCTATGGACCCTCATAATTTTGTATACTGTACCTCTATCAAATCTCCCCTCGCTCTTCTACGGCACCAAACTATTAAATCTTTCCTTATAACTCAGGTCCTCCAGTCCCGTCAACGTCCTTGTAAATTTTCTCTGTACTCAATCAACCTTACTTAGTGACCAATTACCCCACCCATCCGCACATGGTTAGGATTTTGGAGGAAGCCGGAGCAAGCACACCCTGCCGCAGCAAGAGTCTGCAAACTCCACATAGGCAGGAGCCAAGGTCAGAGTAGGCCCTGGTCACTGGAGCTGTGAGGAGGTGGGTTTACAGTTGCCAACCACAAACTTCATCATTAAATTGCATTTGGTTCTCCCTTTTTAATTTATTGGTGAGGAGATTGCTCCTAAGTCTTCAGTAATGAGAAACGGCCTGTTGATGATGAGGTTTGAGTGTTCTTGGAACGTGTTAAATAATAACCCATGAGCCTCACATCAGTACTGGAAGTTACTGAAAAAATGATGAAGTACAGGATTCATGATCACTTGGAAAGACATGCAATGGGTTGAGTTAACCAGTAAGGCCGACCAATTCGATTGAATTTTTTGAGGAGGTAACAAGGTATGTTGATGAGGGCTTCAGTAAAGGCTCTGACAAGCTCCCAAATAGACACATCTACTGCACTGCCCTTATCAATATACATTGTCACAGACCTTGCCGAAGGCCTGACGGCCCATGGGATCCGAGATAATTTGGTAAATTAGATTTAAAATTGGCTTGGGAATAGGAGACAGAGAGTGACATTAAAGAGCTGTTTTCATGATTGGGTGCTTGTGACCACAAGGATTGGTGCTGGGACCCTTACTGTTTGTAAATATTGATGTGTTGATCAGAAAGATTACAGATTGATGAAATTGATACAAAGATCAATGATGTTGTTGACACTGAGGAGAGTAGTCTTAGATCAGGGGTTCCTAGCCTGGTGTCCACAGACCTAATGATAGGGGTCCATAGCATAAAAAATCTGGGAATGCCTGTCTTAAACCATGGGTGATGTTGATGTGTTGGTGAAATGGGCTAAGAAATGGCATCTGGAGTGAATTCCTCAGAAAAGTGAGGTGATGCATTTTGGAAGTACTAACGAGACTAGGACATATATAGTGAATGGTAGGGTATTGAGAAACAGAAGGTCCTGGATTGCAAGTCCAGTGATCCTTGAAAGTGGAATCGCAGGTAGCTATTGTGTTTGAGAAGACATATGGGATGCTTCAAGCTGAAGGAACTCAGCAAGTCAGACAGCATCTATGGAAAGGAATAAACATTCAATGTTTCAGGCTGAGACCCTTCATCAGGACTGGGAAGGAAGGGGGATGGAACTAGAATAAGAAGGTAGGATGAGGGGTTGGAGTTCAAGTTGGTAGGTGATGTTGGACTTCATTCGTCGGAGCATTAAGTACAAGAGTGGAGAGGTTATGAACAGAGATGAGGAGGAATTTCCTTAGCCAGAGGGTAATGAATCTGTGGAAGTCATTGCCACAGACGGCTGTGGAGGCCCAAGTCTTTGAGTATATTGATAGCAGAGGTTCATTGGTTCTTGATTAGTAAGGATGTCAAAGTTTACGGGGAGAAGGCAGAAGAATGGAGTTGAGAAGGATAATAAATCAGCCATGATGGAATGGCAGAGCAGACACGATGGGCCGAATGGCCTAATGGCCTTACCCTGCACCTATATCTTATGGCCTCATAGAGCATTGGTTAGACCTCAGCTGGAGTACTCTTTGCAGTTCTGGCCACCACACTATAGGTAGGATGTAGAGAGGCTGCAGAGAAGATTCTCCTAGAGAAGACCACACCTTCACAGGGGCAATATGCAAACTCCACTGGAATCAGGACTGAATCTGCTTTGATAGAGCTGTGAGACAGCACCTCTGCCTCTGTGCCTCTCTCTTTTCCTCGCTTTCCTCTTTTCAGACTCTCCTTAAAACCTACCATGGCAAGGTAGCGTGTTCGTCCATCGTCAACGTCAATGAGGACCTCAACACCATTATGATGGTGTCGAGACTAGCACATGATTTGGATTTAAGTGAGGGAGAGTTGCGCAGCGTCAGCCTCACGCTCTCTTCCTAATTCCCATCTGGATCCAGTGGCAAGACAGAGTCTAGACGGCTGGAGATGGGACTAGGCGCAGTGGATGACCAGGACGTCTTCTGTGTCTTGTCGTGCTCTAAGCGTTCCACGACGCTTGCAGAGACCGCCTTCTTGACCGTTGGACCTTCCATTGGTCTTGTCTGCTCAATCCGCCGGAGTCTGTCTTCACATGCTGGGATAGACAACTCCCTATCTCACCGAGGGTTTGAGACCCGTCGGCTACCCTCACCTGGTTTAGCCAGCTTGTCGAAGCCGTTGCCTGGGGTGTGGCCGCTGTCGCATGCAAACAGCTACGGGGAGCCACAGGTGAGAGCTGAGTGCCAGATGGGGACCAAAGGTGGACTAACCGCCTTGAAAAGGACGCGACATGTTCCCCCACCAGAGCTGCTACCCCTCCCTGACACCCCATACACCCCAAGCAAGGTAGCGTACCGTTTAGTGTAATGCTACGACAGTGCCGATGACCCAGGTTCAGTTGCACTACTGTCTGTAAGGAGTTTGTGGGCTTCCTTCCATGTTCCAAAGATGCATAAGTGGCAAGGCTAATTGGTTACATGGGTGTAATTGGGCAGTGCGTGCTTGTGAGCCAGAAGTGCCTGTTACTATGGTGTATGTCCAAATGTCTCAACCTCGAGACCACATTGATCTCAGTTAATACCTGCCTCTACACTCTATTTGTGCTCCGCTTTAGTTTTTTATTTGCCTGTGAAGTCTGAGATGATCTTGCAACTTTCAAGTTGTTGTATAGATGGCTCTTATTCACCTCCCAGCGTTCACTTCATACCCCCTATCCAACACCCACCCACCACTCCCTCACCTGGTCTCACCTATTGCCTGCCACCTCCTATTCATTCTCCTCCCTCGCCTTCTTATTCTGGCCTCTGCCTCCTTCTGTGTCAGTCCCGAAACAGACTCTCCATAAATGCTGCCCGACCTGCTGTATTGCTACGGCATTTTGTGTGCGAGTGTATGGCCCTAGGTGTGTGTTATTGCTGTTATTCACAGGGCTGGACACAAAGCAAATATTAGGATCTTGAAACTGATGCAAAAATAGATTAAATTTTATTTTAATTATCAGCTGCTTGATCATCCAGTTTGAAGAAAGCGTTCTTTACCCTCGCAGCCCCTCAGTTCATTAGGAAGTCACTATACGACAGACCTATTTTTGTGCGAGTGGAAGTAAAAATTGGTGCAGTATTTCTACAGTATTTATACCAGAGAGGAAGGAGATTGTCTGCTATCAGAACAATGCTTCAGATTTAATGATGCTTTGGTAGTTATAGCCTAATTAGATTTTTACAGGCTTTAATGCCACATGCAAATAAAAAGGGAGATCATTTCAAGGGTATGACATCCAATTACTGGAGCAGAGAGTTTCCTAGCATCAGACGAATGACAAACACCACGCGCCTGTTTCACAGACAGATTGTATCTCTGGATCTTGCCGCAAAATGCATTTCTGCTGACTCATTCTGTACCCTTTTTGCAAAATCATTGTCTTTAAATGTCACACCTCTTTTGAATAAGGGTTGCAAAAACAGGACCAGTCATATTTGAACCTGCCTAATCTCTACTTCTCTCAACCCCGTTCAAAATGAAGAACTGAAACAGTCCATTCAGCCCAACTGGACTGTGCTAGTTCATCTTCTCCAGTACTGTCTCCTCTCATATGATCTCTATCTCAGCTCTCCTGTGTCCTGTTCACCTTTCCAAACACTCCCCCCCCCCCGCCCCATCACCACGTTCATCTGGTCCTTTGACCTATATCTTCTCTCAGTGACTACATTTACTGTGCAGTTAAAGTTTGGTTCAGGTGTCTGACAACCAGTTTCTCTTGATGCTGTTGATGCATAGCACTGTGGTTAAGCTTAGGACTAGTACTTTGAGGTCTGATGTGCTGTTGTGATTTTGGGAGTTCAAATCAAATCAAAGACCATATAGGAGCAGTATTATTATCCATCTCAAGCCTGTTTTCTCCATAACCTTTGATGCCCTTACTAATGAAGAACCTATGGCTCTCTACTTTAAGTATACCCAATGACTTGGTCTCCACAGATGTCTGTGGCAATTTTATGTCAATGATTTAGATGATGGCTTTGTGGCCAAGTTTGCAGACAATACGAAAATAGGTGGAGGGGTAGATAGTGTTGAGAAAGCAAGCAGTCTGCAGAAGGACTTAGTCAGATTAGGAGAATGGGCAAAGAAGTGACAGATGAATATCGTGTGGGGAAGTGTATGGTCTCATATACTTTGGTAGAGGGAATAAAGGTGCAGACTGTTTTGTAAGTGGGGAGAAGATTCAAAAATCAGAGGTGCAAAGGTCCCTGGGAGTCTTGATGCAGGATTCCCGAAAGATTGAGTCAGTGGTGAGGAAGGTAAATGCAATGTTAGCATTCCTTTTGCGTGGACTATTGTATAAAAGCAATGATGTAATGCTGCAGGTTTATAAGGCATTGGTCAGACCACATGTGGAGTATTGTGAGCAGCTTTGGGCCCCTTATCTAAGAAAGGCTGTGATGGCATTGGAGAGGGTTCAGAGGAGGTTCACGAGATTGATTCCCGGAATGACGAGGTTAACGTATGAGGAGCATTTGATGGCTCTGGGCCTGTACGTGCTGGTGTTTAGAAGAATGGGGGGCGTGGGGGAGGTATCTCTCTGAAACCTACTGGATTTTGAAAGGCCCATATACAATGGATGTGGAGAGCATGTTTCCTATAGGGCGATTCTAGTACCAGAGGGTACAGCCTCAGAATCTTTTCCCTCTCACCATAAACCTGTGCTCTCTAGCTTTTCCTTTCCTAACCCTGTGAACAATACTTTGACCATCTACATTATCTATGTCCCTCATGATTTTATGCACATCTGTAGAGTTACTGCTCCTATACTCCAAAAAAAATCTCAACAGTGATAGAATTCCTCTTGTCCTTACCTACCACCCCATGAGCATCTGCATCCAACACATCACCCTCTTCAACTTCGGCCATCTCCAAAGGAATCCTACTACCAAACATACCTTTACATACCTCCCCCCCCCCAACGCTTTCCACTGGGGTCTCTCCCTCCATGATACCCTTGTCCATTCATCCCTCCTGGCACTTATTCCTACAAGCGGCTGAGGTGCCACACCTCCCATTCACCTCCTCTCTCATGTTCATTCAGAGTCCCAGCTGTCCTTCCAGGTGAGGCCACACTTCACCTGCGAATCTGTTGGAGTCGTCTGTTGTGTCTGGTGCTCCCAATGCATCCCACTCTACATTGGTGAGACCCCTCGTAAATCGGGGGAAGGCTTCATTGAGCACACCTGCTCCAGCCAGTGAAAGCAGAACTTCACAGTGGCCAATCATTTTAATTCCAATTCCCATTTCTGTTCTGACATGTCAATCCATAGCCTCCTCTTGTGCCAAGGTGAGCCACCCTCAGGGTGGAGGAACAACACCTTATATTCTGTCTCAGTAGCCTCCAACCTGAAGGCATGAATATTGTTTTTTATGTGTTATAAAAATTTTTCCCTCCCCCTTCTTCTATTCTGCACTACGGTCTCTTACCTTTTCTCATCTGTCTGTCACTGCCCCTTGGGTCCCATACTCCTTCCCTTTCTCCTATGGTCCACTCTCCTCTCCTAGCAGATTATCCTCTCCAGCCCCTTTTCTTTCCTTCCCACCTGGCTTCACCCGCCACCTTCTAGTTATCCTCCTTCTCCTCCCTCCACTTTTTTATTCTGGCATCTCCCCCCTTCCATTCCAGTCCTGAAGAAAGGTCTCGGCCCAAAATGTCAACTGTTTATCCATTTCCATAGATGGTGCTTGACCTGCTGAGTTCTTTCAGCATTTTGTGTGTGTTGCTCTGGATTTTCAGCATCTGCAGATTTTTTCGTGTGTAAATGAATGCTCTGTTCTATCCAAACTTTCCCTACAGTTCAATCCCCTGAGTCCTGGCAACTGCCTCGTAAATTGTTAACATTAAACTTGTCCACATTCCTTGACTAAATAATGTTGAGGGGCTTATAAGGCATTTGTCAGACCACATTTGGAGTGTGTGTGCGGCGTTGGGCCCCGTATCTAAGAAAAAATGTTCTGGCATTGAAGAGAGTCCAGAGAAAGTTCATGTGAATGATCTCAGGAATGAAAGGGTTAATGTATGGAGAGCATTTAGTGGCTCTGCACCAGTAGCTATTGGAGTTTAGAAGAATGAGGGGGATCTCATTGAAACCTATTGAATATTGAAAGACCTGGAGAGAGTGGACGTGGAGGGGATGTATCCTATAGTGAGGGCCTAAGATTACAGCAATATTCCTTTAAAGTAGAGATGAGGAGGAATTTCTTTCAGCAGAGAGTGGTGAATTTGTGAAATGACTTGCCATAGACAGCTGTGGAGGCCAAGCTGTTGGATGTACTGAAAGTGAGGTTAGTAGGTTCTTGGTTAGTAAGGGTGTCAAAGTTTATAGGGGAGAAAGCAGAAAAATGGGGTTGAGAAGGAAAATACATCAACCGTGATCAAATGGTTGAGCAGTCTCTAAGGGCCGAGTGGCCTAATTCTGCTGTTCTAATGGTCTAAATAAAGGATTTTCTGTCCCTGGTTATGAAGTTTATGATAGAGAACAGTTTTCCAAGATCTACCTGACTGTCCTCTTAAATTTTGGAAGTCTCTTATTCCTGTCAATATTAGTTCCTGAAAGGTTTGATCACATGATGTCAGATAATTTGTTGTCTGAGCAATTGTCCACTGCGGTCTACATGTAACTGATACATGAGGAATGTTAATGCAATGGTAAATTACTAGACTAGTTCCTAGAATCATGGACTAGGAGACTGCAGAGGAATTTAAATCCAGTTAATTAAATAATCTGGAATGAAGAGGCTAGCCACTGCGATGATGACCATAGGATTGTCAAACTATAATATGTATTATAAATATTTGCTGTCATTAGTTGACTTTATGTTTGACCAGCAATGTGATAGATGCTTTAATATTTTAACTTGGTTGGTTGGTGTCCTTACCGGGTTAAGCTTTGACAGCAGTTTAAATTGGTGGTTCACCACGACGTTGTTAAGGGGTGGGCATTAAATTTTGCCTTTCCCTAAACTGCCCAGTTTTGCACATGGCCCCAGATCCATACACGACAGAGATCTGTGCACTGTATCATATAGACCCAGTGGACTAGTATCGCTTATCAGTCAAAATCCGATCATAGAGTAACAAGCTTGGAAGCAGGTCCTTTGGCCCAACTCTTCTATGCTAATCAAGACACCCATTCAAGCTAGTCCCATTTTTGCACATTTGCCCAGCCTATCTGAACCTTTCCTATCTTTCCTTTCCTGTTTCAACCGCATTGTCCGGCAAGTTTTCGAGTCTCTTTCCCTGGGAAAAAGACTGTGTATTCATTCTATCTAAGCTGCGCATCTTCTGTATAAAGTCACCCCTCAGTCTCCTCTGCTCCAAAGAATAAAGTCCGAGCGTACCCAACCTCTTCCATAATTTAGTCAATTCCCGGAAATCTATTTTTTCTATTCTTTTCAGCTTTCCTGTATCAGGGTATCGAAAACTATACACAGCATTACGTCTTGTACAGCTACAACATAATGTCCCAGCTCCTAAATCCAATACCCTTACTGGTAAAGCTCAGTGTGCCAAATATCCTGTCTAATGGGAATACTACTTTCAATAGACTATGTACTTGTACTCCTAGGTATCTCTGCTCTATGACACTCCCCAGAGCTCTACTATTCCTACCTGAAAGTCCTCAAGATTTGTGAAGGTGATAGTTTAGATGAGGCCACATAAGACCAAAAGAACATGACATAGGTGCAGAATTACGCCATTGAGTCTGATTTATTTTCCCTCTCAACCCCATTCTCCTGCTTTCTCCCTGTAATCTTTGATGCCCCTGCTAATCAAAAACTGATCAACCTCTGCTTTAAATATGCACAGTCTCTTGGCCTCTATAGATGAATTCCACAGATTCACCATATTCTGGTTAAAGACATTCCTTCTCATTGCTGTTCAAAAGGGATATCCTTCCATTCTGAGGCTTTGTCTTCTGGTCCTAGACTCTCCCTCCTTTGGAAAAATACTCTCCATTCTAGGAGAGTATTTCAGCCTTTCGGTATTCAATAGGTTTCAATGAGATCTCTATCAGTCTTCTAATCTCCAGTGAGTATAAGCCCAGAGGCATCGAAACTGCTTCCCATACGTTCACCTTTCAATCTCGGGTTCATTCTTGTCAGCCTCCTCTAGGCCCTCTCCAATGCCAACACATCCTTTCAGAGATTAGGAGCCCAAAACTGCTCACAATACTCCAAATGTAGCCTGAACAATGCCTAAAAAGCCTGAGTATTACATCCTCAGAGCTATTAAAATTAGAGCCAACAAGAGAAAGCATAAGATCGTATGTCAAAAGCCTAGTTGTTAACCGTAGTGTGAATCAGGCTAAATAGACACCTTAAATCAGTCTTCACCAAGGAAGATGTCATCACACCTGGCAGTGCAGTGAACTGTGGGTATGGTAACCAATAAGTAGTTTATAACTTTCACCATAACTTCTTGTTCTTTAATCTTATGACTATATTTATAAAGCACTGCATTCTGTTTGCTTTTACTTAAATCGCTTTCTCAACCTGCCATGTGACCTTTAATAAACTGTGCACATTTATGACTTTATCTCCCTGTTCTCATGCCCACTTTGCAATTGTGTCCTCTCGTTTATATTGCCTCTTTTCATTCTTCTCACTAAAATATGACACCTTACATTTCTCAGCATTAAAATTCGTCTGCCTCCTAATTGCCCATTCCACCAGTCTAAATATACCTCCTCAAAGCCTCTTATCACCTTCCTCACACTTCACTATATCTCTGAATTTTGTGTCATCTGAATATTTGTAAATCATTCCCTTTATACCCAAGTCCAGGCTTTAACATAGAAAAGGAAAGCAGTTGTCCTAAATTTTTTGGAGTGAAGAAGGATGAGAGGTGACTTGATAGAGATGTATGAGATGAATACAGGCATAGTTTGAGCGGATAGCCAAAGACTTTTTACCCTAGGCGGAGATGGCTAATATGAAGAGGCGCAATATTAAAGGGATTTGAGGAAATATAGGGGTGATGTCAGAATTAAATATTTTTACCCAGAGTGGTGAGTATCTGGAATGCCCTCCCAGTGGTGGTGGAAGAAGCAGATACATTAAGGGCATTTAAGAAACTCTTCGATAGACACATGAATGATGGAATAATGGAGGGCTATATGGGAGGGAAGGATTAGATTGATCTTAGAGTAGGTTAAAAGTTTGGTACAACATTGTGGGCGTGAAGGGTGGTATGGTAGCGTAGTGGTTTGCACAACACTTTACAGTACAGGCAACCCAGGTTCAATTCCCGCCGCTGCCTGTAAGGAGTTTGTACATTCTCCCCATGACCACATAGGTTTCTTCTGTGTTCTCCAGTTTCCTCCCTCAGTCCAAAGACATACTGGTTGATAGGTTATTTGGTCATTGTGAATTGTCAGTGATTAAGCTAGGATTAAATCAGGGGATTGTTGGGCAGTGTAGCTCAAAGGGCTGGAAAGGCCTATCTCAATAAATAATATAAACCTCTCTCTCTGCTGTTTCTTAGCCACTTTTCTATCCATGCTTCTCTGGCCTCTTTTATTCTATGGTCTTCAATCTTCACAATAAGCTGATAATATAACAATTTACCAGTTGCCAAAGGTTCGTATTACCACATTAACCACATTTCCCTCGTCAACATTCTTTGTTATTTAATCAGAAAACACTATTGACTTTCACAAATCCATGCTCGTTTACTCTAATTAAACCACATTTGTCCAATTGACTGCTAATTCCTTCCCTGGTTATTGTTTTAGGCACTTTCCCCACAGAGGATATTAAACTGATTGGTCTTCAGGTACTAAGTTTATCTCGACAACCTTTTCCACAGTTTTCCAATACATAGTCACCAGCTGTGGAGCTTATGGCCAGCACCTTTGTTATTTTCTCTTAACTCTCCTCAGTAACCAAGGATACGTCCTGCCTGATCCAGGTGACTTATCCACTTTAAATACAGCTACCTGATAAAATGGCAGAGCCGACTTGATAGGCTAAGTGGCCTAATTCTGTTCCTGTCTTATTAGGTCTTCTGCTGCTGTAGTCTATCCACTTCAAGGTTCAGCGTGTTGTGCATTCAGAAAAGCTCTTCTGCACACCACTGTCGTAATGAGTTACTGTTGCCTGCTTGTCAGCTTGAGAGAGTCTGGTCATTCCCCCCGACCTCTCTCATTAACAACTCATTTTTTGCTCATAGAACTGTTGTTCACTGGATATTTTTTGTTTTGCTCACCATTCTCTGTGATGTGAACTCTAGAGACTGTTATTCATGAAAATCCAAGGAGATCAGCAGTTTCTGAGGTACTCAAACCACCCTATCTGACACCAACAATTATTATCATTGAACAATTATTCCGTGGTCAAAGTCACTTAGATCACATTTCTTCCTCATTTTGATGTTGTTCCGAACCTCTTGACCATGTTGCATACTTTTAGGCATTGAGTTGCTGCCGCATGGTTAGCTGATTAGAAATTTACGTTAACGAGCAGGTGTACAGGTGTACCTATTAAAAGCTCACTGAGTATATGTACATATGCTTGGTTGTATGAATGTTAGATTCCCCACTCTTACCTCTTTTACAAATTGTTCTTTGTCATGATCTTGAAATGCTTTTGGTGCTATTCATTACAATACTGTGGAGGTATTTTGATATAGAGAGTGATTTTGTGCATTTCCTCACTTAAGGACATTTGTAAAAACAGTACCAGTCAGAGTAAAGTTTATTATCAAAGTACATATACAGTATGTTACCATATACTACCCAGAGATTCATTTTCTTGTGGGCATTGCAGTAGAGTAAATAAATGCAATAGAATTTATGAAAAACTGTACATAAACAAAGACTGACAAGCAACCAATGTGCAAAAGAAGACAAATAGTGCAATAAAAAATATCGAAAAGATGAGTTGTAAAGAGCCCTCAAAAGTGAGTCTATAGGTTGCAGAATCAGTTCAGTGTTGAGGTGAGTGATCTTATTCATACTGGTTCAGGAGCCTGATCATTAACTCTTCCTGAACCTAGGGTTTCTGTACCTCCTGCCCAATCAATGGCAGTAGCAAAAAGGGATATGGTGGGGGGTGGGGTCCTTGATGAGGTTGCTGCCTTCTTGCAGCAGCATTCCTTGTAGACGTGCTCAATGGTGGGGAGGGCTTTGGTTGTGATGGACTATACTGTACCCACCACTTTCTGTAGACCTTTCCATTCCTGGACATTGGTGTTTCCATAGCAGGCTGAGATGCAGCCAGGATATTCTCCGTTGTGCATTTATAGAAGTTTATCAAAGTTTTTGGTGACTTTCTGTTCCCAGGTGAGGCTTTTCTTTCCAGGATATCCTTTTTAAAAGAGTGGAGTTTCCCTTCCTCCAACATTGATGCTGCTCTCACCCGCATCACAGCCAATTCTCATACATCTGCTTTCACCCCACCTTCCTGCCACCTTAACAGTAATAGAATTCCTCTTGTCCTTACCAATCACCCCATGAGTCTCTGCATCTAACATGTCATTCCCTGCAGCTTCCACCATCTCCAAAGGAATCCTACCACTAAACATGCCTTTACCTCCCCCTCTCTGATTTCCACAGGGACCACTCCCTCCATGATTCCCTCGTCCATTTGACATTCCCCACTGATCTCCCTCCCAGCATTTCTCCCTGCAAGCAACAAAAGAGCTGCACCTGCCCATTCACCTCTCCCTCACTTCCATTCAGGGCCCCAAGCTGTCTTTCCAGGTGAGGCACACTTCACCTGTGAATCTGTGGGTGTTGTCTATTGTGTCAGGTGCTCCCGATGTAGCCTCCCCTGCATTGGTGAGACCTGTCGTCAAGCACCTCTGCTCCATAGAACATGGAACATAAAATACAGAAATCTACCGCACATTACAGGCCCTTTGGCCCACAATGTTGTGCCCACCATGTAACCTACTCTAGAAACTGCCTACAGTTTCCTTAGCACATAGCCCTCTATTTTTCTAAGCTCCATGTACCTATCTAAGAGTCTCTTAAAAGACCCTATTGTATTCATCTATTGCTACTGTCGCTGGCAGTGCATTCCACGCACCCATCACTCTCTGTGTAAAAAAATTTACCCCTGACATTCCCTCTGTGCCTACTTCCAAGCACCTTAGAACTGTGCTCTCTCGTGTTAGCCATTTCAGCCCTGGGAAAAAGCCTCTGATGATTCACACAATCAATGTGTCTCATTATCTTATATACCTCTATCAGGTCACCTCTCATCCGTTGCTCCAAGGAGAAAAGGCCAAGTTCACTCAACCTATTCTCGTAAGGCATGCTCCCCAATCCTTGTAAATCTCCTCTGCACCCTTTCTATAATTTCCACATCCTTCCTGTAGTGAGGTGACCAGAACTGAGCACAGTACTCCAAGTGGGGTCTGACCAGGGTCCTATATAACTGCAACATTACCTCTCGGCTCTTGAACTCAATCCCACTGTTGATGAAGGCCAGTGCACCATATACCTTCTTAACCACCCAGTCAACCTGCGCAGCAGCTTTGAGTGTCCTATGGACTCGCACCCCAAGATCCCTCTGATCCTTCACACTGCCAAGAGTGTTACCATTAATACTATATTCTGCCAACATATTTGACCTACCAAAATGAACCACCTCACACTTATCTGGGTTGAACACCATCTGCCACTTCTCAGCATAGTTTTGCATCCTATCAATGTCCCGCTGTAACCTCTGACAGCCCTCCACACTATCCACAACACCTCCAACCTTTGTGTCATCAGCAAATTTACTAACCCATCCCTCCACTTCCTCATGCAGGTCATTTATCAAAATCACAAAGAGAAAGGGTCCCAGAACAGATCCCTGAGGCACACCACTGGTCACAAACCTCCATGCAGAATATGACCCGTCTACAACCACTCTTTGCCTTCTGTGGGCAAGCCAATTCTGTATCCACAAAGCAATGTCTCCTTGGATCCCATGTCTCCTTACTTTCTCAATAAGCCTTTCATGGGGTACCTTATCAAATGCCTTGCTAAAATCCATATACGCTACATCTACTGCTCTACCTTCATCAGTGTGTTTAGTCACATCCTCAAAAAATGTAATTAGGCTCGTAAAGAACGACCGTCACACTTGATTGGTCCTATTCTCTCACGTCTTCTCCTCTTGTTCTTCACATACTTGTGGAACACCTTGGGGTTTTCCTTAATCCTGCTTGCCAAGGCCTTCTCATAGCCCCTTTTGGTTCTCCTAATTTCATTATTAAGCTCCTTCCTGCTAGCCTTATAATTTTCTAGATCTCTATCATTATCTAGTTTCTTTCGAATCTTTTGTAAGCTTTTCTTATATACCACCTGGGTAGCCTCCAACCTGATGGCATGAAAATTGATTTCTCTTTCCAGTAAAAGAAATTTCTCCCCCTTCTTCTATTCCCTACTCAGGCCTCTTACCACTTCTAACCTGCCTATCACCCTCCTCCTTCCCTCTCTCCTACACTCTTCTATCAGATTCCTTCCTCTCCAGTCCTTTATCTTTCTTATCCACCTGGCTTCACCTGTCACCTTCCAGCTGTCCTCCTTACCCTCCCCCCACCTTTTTCCTCTGGTGTCTTTGCCCTTCTTTTCCAGTCCTGAGGAAGGGTCTGGGCCAGAAATGTCAACTGTTTGTTCATTTCTGTGGATGCCGCCTGACCTGCTGAGTTCCTCCAGCATTTTGTGTGTGTTGCTCTGGATTTCCAGCATCTGCAGAGTTTCTCATGTTTATAATGCTAAAGCTGATGCTCTTTAGTTATACTGTTCCCCACAAATGCAATTATTCTCTCACTATCCACTTTCAGCATCTTCTCTCAAGGGAGAGAGAGAGAGCCAGTCTCCTCATCATGTCCTGATACATACAAGCCTCATTTCTGGTATTATCTTCTCTGCACACACTCTTTATCCTTTTTAAAACATGACAAGCAGAATTGTATTCAGTACTCAAGTGTGGTCTAACCAATGTTCAGTACAAGTTGAGCATAAGTTTCCATTTTTCCTCTGCTAGAAATACACATTTAAGGTTGGTTTGCTTTCTTAATTAACTTGCTAACCTGTAGTGTATCCTTTAGTTATTGGGGTATTGTTCATTTACTCCACTTAGATTGGCATCTTTTTTTTTAGTGTATGTGCACGTGTGCGTCTGTGTGTGTGTGTCTGCATGCATGCGTCCATGCGTGTGCAATGTTGGCGGGACGATGTCTTTTTCATGCCTTTACAATGCGCGGAGCAAGAGAGAGACTGTGTGGTACGCCACCCCTCACACAGACATTTCACAGTATTTTTCCCTTTATTTTACGAGGTCAGGTTGTGGTCTTGACACTCATCCCGGCACGGATGGAAAACTTACTTGGGAGCAGACCCGGCTGGGTTCGAAACCGGGAACCTCCGTTCCAGAGTCCGGCGCTGATGTCATTGTGCCACCAGCTGGCCCTAGATTCACATCTTCTAAGTATTATGTGGCCTCCTGTTTATTCCTAACAAAATCTTGAATCTCCTATTTACTGTGTTGAATTTCTGTGCTAATTATTTATCCGCTCTGCAAGTTTCTTAATGACTTCTTGTAATTTGTTGAAGCCATCCTCAGTATTGACAGTTTGGTATCATTAGTTCTTTATTCCATCTAGATTAGAACATGGGACAATGCAACATAGGCCCACGATGTTGTGTCGAGCTTTTAACCTACTCCAATCTAACCCTTCTTTCCCATACAGCCCAATGTTTTTCTTTCATTCATGTACCTATCCAAGGGTCGCTAAATTGACTGAATGTGCCTGTCATGGGAATCCTTGTCGATCACCTTACTAAAATCCATTTACACTACATCCACCACTCTACCTTCATCAATTTGTTTTGTTACTTTCTTGATCAAGACAATCAGGCTTGTGAGGCACAAGCTACCCCTCACAAAGCCATGTTGACTATCCCTGATCATTCTGTACTTCCTCAAATGCCTGTAAGCCCTGTCTCTAAGAACCATCTCTAATAGTTTGCTCACTACTGATGCAAGACTCACTGGTTTTTAATCCCCAGGGTTATCCCTAATTACCCTTTTTTGAACTAAGGAATAACATTCGCCATCCACCTTTCTGGTGCTACTCCTGTGGCCAGTGATGATGAAAATAATCACCAAAGGTGCAGCATTCTCTTCTGTTGTTTCACAAAATAACCTGGGATACATCCTGTCCAGACCAGGGACTTACCGGTCCTAAGGTTTTTCAAAGGTTCCAACACACCCTCTTTCTTAAGGTCAACATACTCTAGCATATCAGTCTGTTTGAGGCTGTCCTCATATTTGTCAAGGTTCCTCTCACTGGTGTAGACTGAAGCAGAATATTTATTAACGATTCCCTTACCACCTCCTACTCCAGGTACATATTTCCTCCTTTACTTCTGATCAGTCCTACACTCACTCTAGTCATCCTCCTTTTCTTCGCGTACATCACATCAAATCAAGTATAATTGTCATTCAAGCCATACATGGATACAGCTGAATGAGACAGCATTCCCCTGGGGTCAAGGTGCAGAAACTTACACACGCATTCTAAATAACGAGAAAGGGAAAAAAAAGAACATAGTCATGTAAGAAAGCATATTTTTAGTCCAAGTCCCTGAGTGACAAGTCCCACAAATTGATGGTTCCCAGCAGTCCAGCCTATAATTCCACCGATCCAACACTGGAGGGCAACACTGACAGGAGAGGCCATCCTCAGCTGAGCCCAGACAACAAACAACAATGCAAGCCTGAGGACTGAGGCCTAGTCCTTGCTACAACTGAGGTGACACTGCTGCCTCGCCGCCTGTCTCCCCACCACATGGGAAAGCAGGCCTGCGGCAATCGATGCTCAACGGGGTCTTACATTTGCAATAGAAGCGTCCAAGACAGTCACTCACAGTTTCACTGTACGCTGCCTTTGCGCCAACTTGAAGGCGCTATCTCCATTGCCACCGAGTAGCATGCAGCATCACGGTCTGCACCCAAGTCAGCTCTTCCAGACCCAATCTGGCTTCTCCTGTAGCCCAACGCCTGGTACGAGTCCCTAGGCTCGACAGCCCGACAGCCCGACTCAAATCCCCAGATCCAACGGCCCATCTTGACATCCCAGGTCCAATGGCCTGACTCAACCTTCCCTGTCCGATGGGGAGGACATGTAGAATGCCTGGGGTTTTCCCTAATCTTACTTGCATAGGCATTTCACGTCCCCTTCCAGGTCTCCTAAGTCCCGTCTTAAGTTTTTTCCTGGCTACCTTATAACTTTTAAAAGACCGACATGATCTCTCATTGTTAAATCTTAAGTATGCTTCCTTCGTCCTCCTGACTAGATGTTGAGCCTCTCTTGCCAACCATCATGCCTTCACGCTGCCATTCTTTCCCTGCCTCAATGGGACAGACCTATCCAGAACCCCGTGGAAGTGCTCCCTAAATAACCTCCACATCTCCATTGTATATTTCCCTGAGAACACCTGTTCATGTTTTATGATCCCAAGTTTATGCCTAACGGCATCAGACTTTGCTCTTCCCCCAATTCAATACTTTCCCAATTTTACATTATACCGTAACTGATCCCAGCAATGATCTTGTAGAAGACCACTACTCAGCTTCTTCCACACTGAACAGATACGCGTTGCTCCCACTCAGCTTTCTGCCTTGAAGCCAGTTAGCAACCCATTCAGCTATTCAGCTATTCCCTGACCCTGCCATTTGTCATATTATTCATTTCCCCTATTATATGGTGCTTTATCAAAGGCTTTTGAAACTCCAGATAGATTTCCGTTTCTGCACTATCATTGTCTACTCTCTCTGTGGTGCCTTCAAAAAATTCAGTAAGCTTGGTTAAGCAAGACCTCTTTTGAAATCCATACTGATTATTCATTATTATATTTTTCATTTCTAGATGTTTTTTTTTCTCTCTTCTAGTAAGAACCCTGCTCCTAGGTTAAACTGATTAGCCTATAATTCCCAGGATGCACATACTTTTTATATAGAAGTATAACACTAGATATCTATTTGTTCTCTGGCACCACCTCATATAAAACCAAACTTTAAAAGGTGGTTATAATGCCTCTGTAATTTCTCATCGGATTATTTAAAAAAACATAGAAATTGTGGGTTTAATCTTCTTTGAAATTAATTGGTTTACTTAACATATCTTCTTTGCCTCTTTTAAATACACTTACGTATCTCGTCCCTCATCGTCCAATGTTATGTCATTCAGACCAATCTTCCTGATTCAAAATTATAATTTATTGTTTCAGCAACTTCTTTATGTTCTCTATCCCTAAACACCCTATTCTCACCCTAATCCCTTCCCACTTTCAGCATCTGTAAAACGTTTTATTATTCTGTTTTGTTCTGATAATTTAACATCATCGTTCTTTCTTGGCATCAAAAATTTCAATGTTTCTTCTAATTCCTTTATTTATGTATGTATCTATTTATTTACTTAGACATGTTGCATGGTATCAGGCCCTCCTGCTCAACAAGCCTGCACTGCCTAACTACACCCATGTGATCAATTAACCTCTCACCTGGAGGTGTGGTGAATCTGTGGAATTTTTTGGCTCAGGTGGCTGTGGAGGTCAAGTCATTGGGTATATATCTAAGGCAGAGGTTGATAGATTCTTGATTAGTCAGGGCACGAAGGGTTACGGGGAGAAGGCAGGAGACTGGGGCTGAGAGGAAAGAATGGGTTAGCCAAGATGAAATGACAGAGGGAGACTCAATGGGCCAAATGGCCTAATTCTGTTCCTATATCTTATAGCCTTTGGAAGGTGTAATGAAATCGGAGCACCTAGAAGAAACCCACGTGGTTATGGGGAGAACGTACAAACTCCTTACAGATGGCTGGCGCTGTCATAGCACTACACAAACCGCCATGCTGTTGTTGCACCCATTTTGTCCTTAATGTGTACCCCTCTCCTTACCCTCAATTGTTCCCTTATGTCATTCTTTACTTCCATGGAGTATTGTAATTCCAGCTTGTTCTTTTTTAGTGGAATATATCTTCCTTCCACTCTGCCGAACATCATTTTAAACACTTCTCATCATTGTACTACTTCATTGTTCATTAATACTCCTGTCCATTGTACCTTCCCACGTTCTGTACTCAGCCAACTCAGAGTATATCTTGTGCCTTTGCTTAATCTGTGCTTCATCCAGCTTTTGTTCAAATAGAGGAGCACCAATTGAGGGAGGATGCTAGATGGTAGGCAAGGGGTGTTGATGTCCTATAGTCAATGTTGAGTACTACCTGCACTACTCCCTCCTATCCATGCAGCCCCCAATGTAGGACTTACCCAGCAATATTTTGGAGGCATCTGGAATATTGCAAGTTTTAATTATAATGGGTTTAACAGTGTACAGCTGTTTATTGAAAAATCGGTGGAATAACATCCAAGTTTAGACACCAGTCCCCAAGTGTTTGTGAGGAAAGAGTTTGCGAAGTCAACTGGACTGTGAGTACCTTTGCCTTGTCTGAATGTCATGATCTATCTGGCTTTATCTCTGATTAATTGCTAAATGTTGGCCGGGACACTGAAGAAAACTCCTCCACTGGGTGTTCCTCAAGATAATTCCATAGGATTTTTTATATTTGCATAGGAGACAAGATGGAGGTTTGGTCTGAGGTCTAACCTTTAAGACATCCTTGGAGTGCTGGCCTAGGACTGAAAGTCAGGCAAGATCTGAACAATATGAAACAGTATTTTTGGTCAAAGACCCTCTCTCAGACAAGGGATCCTTGACCCAAAGTATTGACTCTGTCTCTCTTACTATAGATGCTGCCCGACCTGCTGGGTGTTCACAACATCTGTAACTTCTTAATTCTCAGAAAAACGTTTTTCTGGTAGTATGAGAGAGAAAGGGGCTGGGGGACAGGCCAAAAGATTCCACATGGACCACTGCTCGAAGTAAATTGGGCTCCAGTTCATGGAATATTTACAATTAAGCCCTAACCATGGTGAGATTCTCGAGGTGAATGTTTATCCCAAATGGGTCCCAAATGTCCTTTATCTGACTGCTGGTGATAGTCCGTACTAAACACAGATTGGCTGCTATATTTCAAGTTAAAGTTCAAGTATATTATCTTCATAGGCGTACTTCACAGGACGTAGATGTCATAAAAATTAGCTTGTTGTAGCAGCACAGTACATTACAGACTTGACAGACACAAATTAGCGTCACGAGAGAGCCTGCGGATGCTGGAAGTCCAAGGCAACACACACAAAATGCTGGAGGAACTCAGCAGGCCAGGCAGCGTTTATGGAAAAGAGTAAACAGTTGAGGTTTCGGGCCAAGACCCTTCATCAGGACTCAATTAACATCAACTTAAATTAACATAAATTATACACAACTTTGCATGCGCAAAAATAAACATAACAATAGTCGAAGGCTGAGAGAGAGTGCATTGCTAGTGTTTTTCCAACGTTACAAGAGAGACCTGAAATCAAGAGATGCTTCATTGGCTCTAATGCACTTTAGGACATCCTGAGGTATGAGGGGCATTGTATAGACCCATCTTCCTTCTGCTAACCCGCCCTCGGGGGAGCACTGTTATGCCAATTCCCTGTCATCCGCAGGTTGCTGCTCCACTGTCGTCAACTTTCCTATCAGACCTGACAGCAATCAGTCAGTCCATCAAGGCATGAGGCACCCTCTGGATGCTTTATTTTCACAGACATTCTGGGCACATATTTGATCTGTGGGAATAATTGTACAATCTGTTCTGGCAGTTAGAGATGCCCTTGATCATCTCTCTGTATTCCACAGGCATGAACCTGTCACAGTCTTGCCACTTTATCTTCTTTCATTGTAACCAGCTCCTACACCGAGCGGCTGATCATATTGGTGAAATAAAAGAAGGCAAGACGTGATTTATTAGCAGGCTACAAAACTCCCACTGTGACCTCTGTCAGGAACTGAAAATGATCAACAGTAATATGAGGAAGTAGATATCACAATTCATTTCGGGGTCAATAATCCTAGATTCAACTGGTATCAAAGTAATATTTATCCCTTCATTTTTCTCATATTTCTCACTGTCACAAAATGATACAAGTGAGAATATATTCCACCCTCGTTTTATAAGAGAGGTTTAAATCCTCCACTTTAATTTACATTGACTAGACCGAACATTTCTTGCCATGTTGTCACACTGTCTCTGCCATTGTTTTGAGTGCTCTGAATTATTGTCCATGCACCTTCCAGTTGAAGCCTTGAAGATCTTATAGTGGTATTAACACCACAAGACCTCCGGTATACGCTCCCTAAAAAAAAGGTATAAATATGAAAAGGATCAGCTAATTGTAAAACAGTAAAAAATAAGTAAAAAAAAGTTAGCTCAATTAAAATACACACAGAACAGAACAAAAGCCGGAAAGTATATATTAAAAAAAACCACAATAAACCTCAAACTCATGAATAGACACAGCAACAAAAAAAATAGGATTATTAACATAAAATGATTATAAAAAGCAAAACAGAATAAAATTTAAAAAAAACTACAAAATTTAAGGCCGCACAGGAAATACGTAAGATGACAAAAGGGAAGTAACCACCCAGAATCCCCTGGGAAAAGAAAGAAATGACGCAGTTAAAAAGAAAGTTTAGCAGCCATATTAAGAAATCGAAAGTAAACTTTTCTGCCCAAATAGGGCACAGAAAAGTTAAAACCAACCAATTCACAGCCTCCGATCAACGGAGAAAATTAAAAAAAGGCAATTAAGATGTTGAAGATGAAAGTTGATCCAGATAACTCTGGGCATCCGATGGAGAATCAAAAAAACGAAGAGCTCCATCTAACATGCGAATCCTTAGACGTGCAGGGTACAGCAGCGCTGGTCTTAAATCCATCTTATAGAATTCCGACATCACGGATCTGTAACGGACCCGTTGGTCCCAGATTGGTTTACTGAAATCTTCCACGAATCGGAACTTAAGATCCGAAAAATCAATGAAACCTTTAGATCGAGCGAATCGAAACAGTCTCTCCTTATCTTGAAAATAATGAAAACGTAAGATAACATGCCTAGGTCTATCTGACCTAGACGAGTATGATGGGATTCTGTGAACACGATCCAGTAGCGGTGGTTGGTCAGGAAATACAGTAGGGAATGCATCTTTTAAAAGTTGGGAGAAATATTTCATAGGGTTGTTAGCTTCCACGGCTTCCCTGACGCCAATCATTCGTAAATTCTGCCGTCGCATTCTAGATTCCAAGTCAGAGTTTTTAAAAGTCAAAAAGTCAAGTTTCTTCTTCATTACATTAATTGTTTCTTCGACTTTCCCCATCTTAAGCTCACTTTGTTGCGCGGATTTTTGAAGACCAGATATAGCCGACTGATGTTCCGCAATACATGTTTGCATCTTATCAATTAAATCGGCAATTTTCTGGAACTTAGTTGAGATTTCCATATGAATCAGGTCTTTAACAAAGCCCATAATTTCTGTACGAATCATCTCCCTAACAGAGGTTGAAATTTCCCTCTGAATTAACTCCGATATAGCTTCCAAAGTCACCGGTGATTCAGTCGGAGGGAGATCCGTAGCTTTCGGTTTAACCGGAGGTTTACCATCCTTGCCGTCTTTCCCGTTCTTAGACATAGCAGATCTAAGTTCCATCCAATTGTCAGAGAATTCAGTTTAATTCAAAGTATTGTAAAAATTGATGCCTTAATAGTTAATTAAAGTATAGCTGACCATAGAGAGAAAAAACTCAGAGGTAATGGAGCGAGTCAAGAACGCGACTTCACTCCATGAGCGCTACCGGAAGTCATGGGGGTAGTTTTAGCGCTTGCTTCTTTCTGGCGGGTCTGCTTTAGATTTCGCCTTGGGGTCCTGGGGTGGGGGGCGGTGGGAGGGGCTTCACGTTTTAGTTTGTTTCTCTTTGGGCTATATACATTATTGAAGTATTGGTTACGTCCTTTTCCCCGGTATCTTTTGTATGTTCTGTTTCCTCTCCGGGTCTGTGGGTCGCGCCTATTGTCAATCCTCCTTGTTATGGGTTGACTTTAGGATTTATGGAGTCTATTATTAATTTTGTCTCCTGGAATACTAATGGTCTTAATCATCCTATTAAAAGGAAAAAAGTTTTTAAAGTGTTCCGGAGACTTAAAGCACAAATTTTATTTTTACAAGAGACCCATGTACGGAGGGGGGACAGACTACGTTTTTTCAAATTTTGGAAGGGACAACAATTTCATTCGAACTCCAATGCTAAGATTCGAGGCGTCTCTATCTTTATAGACTCCTCAGTTACTTTTATACAACAGGATATTATCTCTGATCCGAATGGTAGATTTTTATTGGTTAGTGGTTTATTATTTAATAAAAAAGTAGTTTTGGTTAATGTTTATGCTCCTAATATGGATTGTCCGGAATTTTATAAATCATTGTTTGATCAGTTTCCGAATTTGAACGAGTTTTCATTGATTTGGGGCGGAGATCTTAATACCTGTTTATCTCCAGCTTTGGACCGTTCGGCTCCTTTACGGACTTTACCTAATAAATCTGCAAATTTGATTAATTTTTTCCTTTCTGATTCTGGGTCGACGGACATTTGGCGTTTTCTGCATCCTCAGGAAAAAGATTTTTCCTTCTTTTCACATGTTCATCATTCCTATTCAAGAATTGATTATTTTTTCATTGATTCTCGTCTCATTTCTTCAGTGATTAAATGTGATTATGATTCTATAACCATTTCGGATCATGCTCCACTTAAGCTTTCTATTAAAATTATGGCCAATATACCAAACAATAGACAATGGCGTTTTAATTCGCTGTTGCTTCAGGACTCGGACTTTGTTAATTTTATGAATGAACAGATTGAGCTTTTTTTTACAATTAACCATACAGAAGATATTTCGGTTAACACTCTTTGGGACACTTTTAAAGCCTATATTCGGGGTCAGATTATTTCGTATTCCGTTGCTTTGAGGAAGAAACAGAAGCAGGAGGAGATGGTAATTGTGGACAAGATTAAAGAAATTGATAAGAAATATGTTATGGCTCCTTCTGAGGAGCTATACAAACAAAGAACTGAACTTCAAATGGAACACAGTTTACTACTCTCGTCCTCGATTGTAAACCAATTAAAGAAAACAAGAAGTGATTTTTATGTTCACAGTGATAAAATTGGCAAGCTGCTGGCTAATCAATTGAAATCTAATTATGTTAAATCTCAAATCAATCAGATTTATAACCAAAATGATCGATTGATATTGGATCATGTGGGGATTAATCAAACCTTTTGTGATTTTTATTCTTCTTTATACCAATCAGAGTCTCCTCGAGATTCTAAATATATGAATGATTTTTTAGATAAGTTAGACTTCCCTCTGATTTCACAGGATATGTCTTCTTTATTAGATACTTCCATTACAATGGATGAGATTAAGAATGTTATTTTTTCTATGAATCTGGGGAAAGCTCCTGGCCCTGATGGGTTTACCGTTGAATTTTATAAATGTTTTGCTTCTTTATTGATTCCTTGGCTCTATAAGGTTTTTGAGGCTTCTTTGAAACTTGGTAAACTTCCGGAATCTTTTAATAGAGCATCAATTTCTTTAATACTAAAGAAGGATAAAGACCCTGCTCAATGTGCATCTTATAGACCAATATCTTTATTAAATGTTGATTCTAAAGTTTTTTCTAAGTTATTAGCAAATAGACTAGAAAAAGTACTTCCTTCTATTATTTCGGAAGACCAAACGGGTTTTATTAAAGGTCGTTACTCTTTTTATAATATTCGTACATTGTTAAATATCGTTTATACTCCCTCACAAAATGTTCCTGAGTGTGTTATTTCTTTAGATGCCGAGAAAGCTTTTGATAGAGTAGAATGGCCTTATTTATTTAAGGTGCTTGAAATGTTTAATTTTAGCTTGAAATTTATATCCTGGATTAAACTGTTATATTATTCCCCTGTAGCCTCGGTTCGTACTAACTCCTTAAACTCACCTTTTTTTCCTCTCTTTCGTGGTACTCGACAAGGCTGTCCTCTTAGTCCCCTATTATTTGATATTGCATTAGAACCTCTTGCAATTGCTATTCGAGAATCTTTAAATATTACTGGGATAACTCGGGGATTAAAGTCCCATAAATTATCACTCTATGCTGATGATTTACTTTTATATATTTCTAATCCTGAGAGATCCATTCCTGCTGTTTTAGAGTTATTAGCACAATTTGGTCTTTTCTCAGGTTATAAATTAAATCTTAGTAAGAGTGAACTTTTTCCGATTAATAAACATCTTCCCTTATATTATAAATTTCCATTTAAATTGATTAATAATTACTTTTCATATCTTGGGATTAAAATTACTTGTAAACATAAAGATTTATTTAAGACTAACTTTTTACCATTAATAGACCATATTACTCAACTTTCATCTAAATGGTTTCCCTTATATTTAACTTTGATTGGTCGTATTAATGCAGTTAAGATGTTTTTTTTGCCAAAATTTTTATATGTGTTTCAGGCATTACCAATTTTCGTTCCTAAATCTTTTTTTGATAAAGTTGACTCTAAAATTTCTTCATTTATTTGGCAGAACAAGAATCCGAGACTGGGTAAAATACATTTACAGAAAGCTAAGAGAGATGGAGGTTTAGCATTACCTAACTTTAGATTTTATTATTGGGCTATTAATATTCGACATATGAAATTTTGGTTACTTGATCGGGACATACTATTTATTCCTAAATGGGTAGCATTGGAATTACAATCTGTTCAGGGTTATACACTTGGTTCTATTTTAGGTTCCTCTCTTCCTTTTGATTCGAAACGTCTTAAGCAGGTCTCTAACCCGATAGTTAAATATGCTTTGCGCATTTGGTTTCAATTCAGAAAATTTTTTGATCTTAATCAATTCGGGTTAGCGATTCCTATTTTAGGTAACATATTTTTTCCTCCCTCTTTTACGGATCGCGCTTTTCAAACTTGGAAGACTAAGGGTATTTTACGGTTTTTGGATTTATTTTTAGATGGTTCCCTTATGTCTTTTGAACAATTATCTAACAAATATAACTTATCAAGAATACATTTTTTTAGATATTTACAAGTTAGAAATTTCCTAAGTACTATACTTACTTCCTTTCCAATGCTTCCTCCTATATATATTTTAGATTCGATAATTAACCTTAATCCATGTCAGAAAGGTGCATCGGCTATGATTTATAATATTATTATGAAACTTAGGAAAGCTCCATTTGATAAGATTAGGGTAGATTGGGAACAGGAATTGGGGCTTACCATTTCTGTGGATGATTGGGGGCAGATTTTACAATTAGTTAATACTTCCTCTATTTGTGCTAAACATTCCCTAATTCAATTTAAAGTGGTTCATAGAGCACATATGTCCAAAGATAAGTTAGCGCGTTTTTACTCGCATATTAATCCTTTCTGTGATAGATGTTCGGGGCAGATAGCCTCTTTAACTCATATGTTTTGGTCTTGCCCTACTTTGGAAACTTTTTGGAGAGATATTTTCAATATTATTTCTAAGGTATTAAATATAGATATCTCTCCTCACCCTATTACTGCTATCTTTGGACTACCTAAAATTTCTAGTAATCTTTCCCCTTCAGCCCGTAGAATGATTGCATTTCTTACTTTAATGGCGAAAAGATGTATTTTACAACATTGGAAAGAGCTTAATGCTCCAACTACCTTTTTTTGGTTTTCTCAGACGATTTTATGTTTGAATCTGGAGAAAATTAGAAGTAACCTTTATGATTCTTCATTTAAATTTGAACAGATTTGGGGACCTTTTATTCGATATTTTCATTTAATGTAATATTTACCCTTCTTGTTTTCTCTTCACTGTTTTAATGGAGGTCGGGATTGAGGACGTGATTTTAAGTTTAACTCTGTTCGGTTTCAAGTTAGCCCATTGCTTTGCTTTGCTTTTAGTTAGTTGCACGGTGGGTTTTTTTTTGGGGTTTTTTTTTTCTTTTTTTCCATTGATATATATAAAATCTAGTATACTATTATGTTATCTTGGTTTCTTATGCTTAAATTACATTGTTTGTAGTATTTTCTTTTTGGTATTGTTATCTTTTGGAATTTTATTATACTTTAACATTGTATTAATGTTTATATGGCTTACCTTTTTTGTATACTTACTCAATAAAAAGATTTAAAAAGAAAGAAAGAACACCACAAGACCATAGACCATAAGGTATAGGAGCTGAATTAAGCCCGTCAGCCATGCAGCCCATTAACTCTGCTCCGTCATTCCAACATGGCTGATTTATTATCCCTCTCAACCCCATTCTCCTGCCTTCTCCCCGTAACCTTTGACAACCTGACTAATCTAGAACCTATGAACATCTGCTTTAAATATGCTGGATGTCTTGGCCTCCACAGCCATCTGTGGCAATGAATTCAGAATCATGTTCCAGTGTCACCGGCATATGTTGTGAAATTTGTTAACTTAGTGGCAGCAGTACAATGCAATACATGATAATTTAGAAAAAATTATTAAGTAAATCAATCACAGTAAGTATATATATGTATATTAAATAGTTAAATTCAAAATAGTGCAAAAACAGAAATAATATATAAAATAAAATGAGGTAGTGTTCATGGGTTCAATGTCTATTTAGGAATCGGATGGCAGAGAGGAAGAAGCTGTTCCTGAATCGCTGAGTGTGTATCTCCTTCCTTAGATTCGCCTCCAACTAAAGAAATTCTTGTTTTGTCAGCTATCTCTGAAGCTGTTTGACATCGCTGTGAGAGTTTCACAGTTCAGGACTGTAAAACTCCAACAACCCAGTGGCTGAATATTTTCTAGAGTATATTTCTGGTTGGCAACACAATGTTGATGAAAGCAGAGTGTTGCATCTTAACATCCAAATGTCATGACTTGTTGGTTTCTTCAATATAAGCTGACTACCCCGGTGTAGAATGGGAACTATGCCAGCTTCGTCATAATATAGTCTAGCTGTTGGCATAGCACTTTACAGCGCTAACTAGTGGAAGATCAGCATTCCAATTCCTGTCACTGTATGTAAAGAGTTTGTACATTTTCCCCATGACTGCGTGGGTTTTTCCAGGTGCTGCTCTGGTTTCCTCTCACGTTCCAAAGATGTACTGCTTGGTAAGGGTTAGTAAGTTGTGGGCATGCTATGTTAGTGCCGGAAGCACTTGTGGACATCTCCCAGCACATTCCCAGACTATGTTTAGTCTTTGACACAAAAGACGCATCTCACTGTTCATGCCATCAGGTTGGAGGCTATCCAGACAGAATATGAGGTGTTGCTCCTCCAATCTGAGAGTGGCCTCATCTTGGCAAGAGAGGAGGTCATGGACTGACATGTTAGAATAGGACTGGACATTGGAATTAAAATGGGCAACCACTGGGAAATCCAGCTTTCTGCAGATGGAGCAAAGGTGCTCGACATAGTGGTCCCCCAATGTACATCATGTCTCACCAATGTAGAGGAGGCTGGATCAGGAGCACCAGGTACAGTAGGCGACCCCAACAGATTTGCAGGACTAAATGGTGGTGAGGAAGGACGTGAATGGGTAGGTGTGGCATTCCTTCTGCTTGCAGGGATAAACTCCAGGAGGGAGATTAGTTGGGAGGGACAAACGGAGAAGGGAAGGAGCAATCCTTGTGGAAGGCAGAGAATGGGTGGGGAGGTAAAGAGGGGTTTGGCAGTAGGGTTTTGTTGAAGATGGAGGAAGTGTTAATTATGCTCTCATTGTGTAATATTGTTAACTGTTGCCTCAAATACAAAAATAACAACTGTTGACAGACCTCTGAAGATGCACAGTGGAGAGTATACTGACAGGTTGCATCGTGACCTGGTATGGAAACGCCAATGCCCAAGAAGGGAAAAGTCTACAGAATGTGATGGATACAGCCCAATCCGTCACAGGAAAAGCCCTCCCCACCACGAAGCACATTTACAACAAGCACTGCCACAAGAAAGCAGCATCCATCACCAAAGACCCCCGCCATGCAGGCTATGCTCTCTTCTTGCTCCAACCATCAGGAAGGAGGTACAGGAGCCTTGGGTCCAACACTATCAGGCTCAGGAACTGTAATTACCCTTCAACTATCAGGCTTCTGAACTGGTGTGGATAACTTCACGCACCTCAAATCTGAACTGATTCCACATCCTTCAAGGACTCTTTACAACTCATTCTCAGTATTATTTATTTTCATTTATTTGCACAATTTGTCTTCTTTTGCATAATGATTGTTTGTTAGTCTTTGTTCATGTTTTTCATAAATTCTGTTGTATTTATTTATTTTCCTGTAAATGCCTGAAAGAAAATGAATCTCAGGATAGCATTTGGTGACATATATATATCTATAGATAATAAATTTACTGTGACTTTGACTTTGACATTTTTGCCCCAACTGTAATGGTGTGAACTGCACATCAGCCTCGGTGCTTTTAGCTGTAATGCTCTCAGATGTAGCAACTGTACTGATATCAGCTGTAATAATCTCAGCTACACAGGATCGACTGTTCCCTCAGCTCTAATGGATCGACTTGTCTCAGCTGTAGTAGTTTCAGGTGCTCTGTCTGCTTCTGTAATGTTAGCTATTGCGTTAACTATAAAAGCGTGAACTGCAATGCCTGCTGGAGGATTGTTATGAAGATTAACAAGATAGCTTCATTGAAACATGCAGTGAAATATGTCAAATTAAAGTGAGAATTGCGCTGGGGGTAGCCTGCAATATCTACATGGTTCTGATGCCAACATAACATGCCCACAACATGCCCATAACAACCTGGTCCATTTCTGACACCTCCCTCCCCTTTCTAGATCTTTCTGTCTCTATCTCTGGAGACAGCTTATCTACTGATGTCTACTGTAAGCCTACTGACTCTCACAGCTATCTGGACTATTCCTCTTCTCACCCTGTCTCTTGCAAAAATGCCATCCCCTTCTCGCAATTCCTCCGTCTCCGCCGCATCTGCTCTCAGGATGAGACTTTTCATTCTGGGACGAGGGAGATGTCCTCCTTTTTTAAAGAAAGGGGCTTCCCTTCCTCCACCATCAACTCTGCTCTCAAACGCATCTCCCCCATTTCACGCACATCTGCTCTCGCTCCATCCTCCTGCTACCCCACCAGGAATAGGGTTCCCCTTGTCCTCACCTACCACCCCGCCAGCCTCTGGGTCCAACATATAATCCTCTGTAACTTCCTCCACCTCCAACGGGATCCCACCACTAAGCATATCTTTCCCTCCCCGCCTCTCTCTGCTTTCTGCAGGGATCACTCCCTATGCGACTCCCTTGTCCATTCATCCCTCCCCATCCCTCCCCACTGATCTCCCTCCTGGCACTTAGCCTTGTAAGCGGAACAAGTGCTACACATGCCCTTACACTTCCTCCCTCACCACCACCATTCAGGGTCCCAGACAGTCCTTCCAGGTGAAGGGACACTTCACCTGTGAGTCAGCAGGGGTGATATACTGAGTCCGGTGCTCCCGATGTGGCCTTCTATATATTGGCGAGACCCGACGCAGACTGGGAGATCGTTTCGCTGAACACCTGCGCTCTGTCCGCCAGAGAAAGCAGGATCTCCCAGTGGTCACACATTTTAATTCTACGTCCCATTCCCATTCTGATATGTCTATCCACGGCCTCCTCTACTGTAAAGATGAAGCCACACTCAGGTTGGAGGAACAACACCTTATATTCCGTCTGGGTAGCCTCCAACCTGATGGCATGAACATTGACTTCTCAAACTTCCACTAATGCCCCGCCTCCCCCTCGTACCCCATCCATTATTTATTTATATACACACATTCTTTTTCTCTCTCTCCTTTTTCTTCTGTCCCTCTCACTATACCCCTTGCCCATCCTCTGGGTTTTTCCCCCCTTCCTCTTTTTCTCCCTAGGCCTCCTGTCCCATGATCCTCTCATATCCCTTTTGCCAATCACCTGTCCAGCTCTTGGCTCCATCCCTCCCCCTCCTGTCTTCTCCTATCATTTTGGATCTCCCCCTCCCCGTCCCACTTTCAAATCTCTTACTAGCTCTTCCTTCAGTTAGTCCTGACGAAGGATCTCGGCCCGAAACACCGAATGTACCACTTGCTAGAGATACTGCCTGGCCTGCTGCGTTCACCAGCAACTTTTATGTGTGTTGCTTTAAGTTCGAGCATCTGCAGATTTCCTTGTGTATGCCCACAACTCTAACCTGTACACCTGTGGACTGTGGGAGGGAACGTACACGGTCACGGGGAGAATGAACAAACCTTACAGGCAGTGGCAAGAATTGAACCCGGGTCGCCAGGACTGCAGAGCGTTGTGCTAACCACTGTACCACCATTCTTGACAGTGGTGGGAATTGAACCCCGATCTTACCGCTGCTGCTGCAAAGTGAGTGCACAAACCGCTACACTACTGTTCTGCGTGGGGTTATTAAATCCTACTGCTTTTGGGTAATTGAAATTCAGGAATTAATTAAATTTGGAAATGCAAGAGCATGGTTTTGGTAATGGTGATCATTAAACATCCAGATTATTATAAAATCCATCTAGTTTACGGATCTTGTTTACTTCAACTCAGTTGCAGTCTGCATGAGATCAGCAGCCACTCAGTTCAAAGGTTTGCAGAGTTGGACAATGAATTCTAATTTTGCCAGTGGTATCCACGTCTCCTGA
Organism: Mobula hypostoma; assembly: GCF_963921235.1. Taxonomy (NCBI): domain Eukaryota; kingdom Metazoa; phylum Chordata; class Chondrichthyes; order Myliobatiformes; family Myliobatidae; genus Mobula; species Mobula hypostoma. Next base: position 21,751,220 of record NC_086097.1, read on the forward strand.
GTGAAGAGCTGTCAGGTAACGTTGCCACACTATAAAATTCTGGTTAAACCGCACTTGGAGTATTGTGTTCATTTCTGGCCACCGCGTAGGAAGGATATAGAAGCTTTGGGAGAGGGCGCAGAGGAGGTTTACCAGGATGCTGCCTGGACTAGAGAGCATGTCGTATGAAGGTTGAGTGAAGGCTGACTTTGGAGTGAAGGAAGGGAAGAGGTGATTTGATAGTGATATGCATGATGATAAGAAACATAGATTGAGTGGGTAGCTAGTTAATAAAAGCGAGCATAATTTTAAGGTGATTGAGGAAAGTATAGGGGGGATATCGGAGTTAAGAATTTTACACACAGAGACTGCTGTGTGGAATGCCCTGCCAGGAGTGTTGGTAGAGGCAGATAAACTCGAGGCATACAGAAAACTCTGATAGAAGCCAGTGGATGATAGAAAAGTGCAGTGCTATGTAGGAGAAAAGGATTATATTATACTGATCTTAGAGCTGGTTAAAAAGTTGGCACAACAATGTGGGCCGAATGGCCTGTACTGTGTTGTAATGTTCCATGTTCTCGGAACGAAAGTAGTTTCAGCTGCAAAGGTGTCAACTGTGGCCCAAGCTATAGATGTGGCAGTTGTAACAGCACAATTTGTGTATTTAGGTGGCAGCTGTTATATTAAGTGTTATAAAAAGAAACAGCTATATTTGTGTCAGTCACAATAGCGTCAGGTGTCATTGTGTCAGCTATACTGTGTCAGCGGTAACCAGGATGCTAACACCAGTTTCTTTGCCAATCAAATGGAACCACATGTACGAGCCATTCATTATTTTGTTATTTGTCAAGAAGAATTCCTCACTGAACTGGTTTACTCCTTTGCTAACTCAACTCTGAACTGACTGCGCAACCTACAGACTCACTATCAAGGACTCCACAACTCATCATCTCAGTGTTATTTATTTATTTATCTGTGCACTTTTTATTTGCACAGTTTGTCTTATTTTACACATTGGTTGTTCGTCAGTCTTTGAGTGCAGTTCGTCAATGGTTCTACTGTATTTCTCTGTTCCACTCTGCATGCCTGCCAAGAGATTGAATCTCATGGTAGTATATGGTAATATATACTGTACATACTTCGATAATGCATTTACTTTGAACGTTGAACTTTTGTTTAATGCCAGCATAAACTTTAAGAATGTGCTACAAGGTGCAGAATAATAAAGAGGTAGATTTTTGGGGATGAGATTGAAAATGAAGGTTTGATTTTATTCAATGAATCCCTGAGTAATTTGAATTCAGTGAAGTGTCGCAGTTTTATAAGCAGTGACCCACAGCCTGAATGAGTGGTTCACTACACTCAGCTCAGCACTCATTCTACAACCTATGGACTCATTTTCAAACTCTCTACAATTCAAAGTGTTATTTATTTACTTATTTATTGTTACTATCATTTGTTTTTCTTTTTGAATTTGTTCGTCATCTTTTGCACATTGGTTATTTGTCCAGCTTTCTTTGTGTATAGTTCTTCACCAATTCTATTGTGTTCTTTGTATTTTTTGTGAATGTCTGCAGGAAAATGAATATGGGTAGTATATGCTGACATGTACATAGCTTGATAGTAAATTTACTTTGAACTTTGAATGACTGACATTTTACTTGTGTTGCCTTACCCGGGGCTTGGACGAGACAAGTGAGCCTTTAGCCTAAGATTGTCTGGAAGATATCTCTGCTGGCATCTCCTCGTCTGCCCAACACCTAACTCTGGTGCCCTTCCTCTTTCCCTTTCTCTCATGGTACACTCTCCCCTCCTATCAGATTCCTTTTTCTTCAGCCTTCTACCTCTTCAATTATCACCTCACAGCTTCTCTCTTCATCCACATTCCCCCAACCATCCAACCTCACCCCCTCACCTAGTTCCACCTATCACCTGTCAGCTTGTATAGCTTCCCCTCCTCCCACTCCATGTCCTTATTCTGGCTTCTTCCCACTTCCTTCCCTGTCCTGATGGAGGGTCTTGGCCCAAAACATCAACTGTTTAATTCCTCTTCATAAGTACTGCCTGACTTGCTGAGTTCCTCCGGCATTTTGTGCTGCTCAGGGTTTCCTACATCTGCACAATCTCTCGTGTTTGTAATCTCTGCTGGCATTACAGTGCTCACTGTCCAATGGTGTGGTGTGTAGAGCTTTATTAGAGGAAGGTCTGTAATTGATAACGCAGAGTGATTTTTGTATGGTTCTCTTGATTCCTTGTGCCCAAGCCTGCCTAAAACATTGAGAATATTGTCAATCATTCTGCTTCAGGAGCTGGAAGTGCCTCCTCCATTAAAAGCTCTCAGCTTCTCTTCACATACGATTTTGTCACATGGTCCTAATGTCATTATCTGTTGGTAAAGGTTTATACAAACCTTTATCTTGAATTCAAATCAGTGGACCGGGAACAGTTAATACTCATAGTTATTTCAGAAAGACAAGACAATCCCTCACTAGCTGTGTGTATAACAGAGTCACAGACTCTTTGCAAAGGAGGCTATTTGGCCCATTGCCTACATAAGGCTCCCTACAGACTAATCCATTTACTGCTGTTTCCATGCTCTTTCTCCACAATCCTCTAAGTTTCCCTTAAAGAAACATCAAAATCTAGAAAATCTGGAGTAAATCATTCATCTCTAGACCATAGGGCATAGGAGCGGAATTAAGATATTTGTTCCATCGAGCCTGCTCTGCTGTGGCTGATTTATCTTCCTTCTCAATCCCATTCTCCTGCCTTCTCTCCATAACCTTTGAAGTCCTTACGAATCAAGAAATTATCAACCTCTGCTTTAATAACTTGGCCTCCACAGCCAACTGGTTGGCAATGAATTCCATAGATTCTCCATCCTCTGGATAAAGAAGTTTCTCCTCATCTCTTCCTAAAGGGATATCCTTCTATTCTGAGGCTGTACCCTCTGTTCCTAGACTCCCCCACTCTTGGAAACATTGACTCCATGTCCACTCTACTTGATTATTTCAATATTCAGTAGTTTTCAGTGGGATTCCCCCCCCCCCATTCTTCCAAGCTCCAGCAAGAACAGGCCCAGAGCCATAAACGCTCTTCATATGTCAATTCTTTCACTCTCAGGATCATTCTCATGAACCTCCTCTGGACCATCTCCAATGTCAGCAAATCCTTTCTTGTATATGGGGCCCAAAATTGTTCACAATACTCCAAGTGTGGTCTGACCAATGGCTTACAAAGTCTCAGCATTACGTCATATTTTAATGCTTTGAGGCTGCTTCACCATTCGTTACGATTGTCTACCTCAGTACCATGTTCCTGCTTTCTCCCCAAACCCCATGATGCCTCTTGTACCTAAAAATCTATATATCCCCATCTTTAATGTATTCTATGACATAGCCTCCACCTGCATCCATGATAACAAATTCATTTTCACCTGCATCTGAGTGAAGGAATTTCTCCTCTTTGCAGTCCCAAATGCAAATCCTGAGATGGTGCATCCTGGTTCTAGGCACCCCAGCCAGAGGAAGCATTCTCCTCATATCCTGTTTGTCTAATGTTTGGGGGCGTATTTTAAGTTTCAAGTAAATTCCCTCCCATTCTTCTAAGCTCTACTTAATACTAATCTAATTGACTTAATTCAGATTTAGATTCAATTGATTTATGTATCACATGTTATTGAAAACATTCAGTGATACTGTAGATGTCATTTGTGTTAACAATCAATACAACCTATGTACTGGGGGCTGCCTGTAAGAGTCACTGCACATTCCAGTGCCAACAAAGTTTGCCCACGATCTTCAGCAGAACAGTACAGAACACAACAATGCTGAACACAATAAGCAGCAAAACAAGATGAGTCTGCTCGAAACATCGACTGTTCATTTCCATAGATGCTGCCTGACCTGTTGAGTTCTTCCAGCATTTTGTGTTTGTTTCTCTGGATTTACAGCATCTGCAGAACCTCTTAGATTCAAAATTAAAGATTCATTTATGATCAAAGAATGTATAAATTACACAACCTTGATGTTTGCTTACTCACAGGTGGCCACAAAGCAAGAAACCCAAAAGAACCCAATTAAAGAAAAAAAAGCATCAAAATGAAAAATAAAAGAACAATAATTGAATTTAGGAGCCGAGAGGTAATGTTGCAGCTGGTCAGACCCCACTTGGAGTACTGTGCTCAGTTCTGGTCGCCTCACTACAGGAAGGATGTGGAAACCATAGAAAGGGTGCAACATACATCAAAGTTGCTGGTGAACACAGCAGGCCAGGCAGCATCTATAGGAAGAGGCGCAGTCGACGTTTCAGGCCGAGACCCTTTGTCAGGACAAAGGGTCTCGGCCTGAAACGTCGACTGCGCCTCTTCCTATAGATGCTGCCTGGCCTGCTGCGTTCACCAGCAACTTTGATGTATGTTGCTTGAATTTCCAGCATCTGCAGAATTCCTGTTGAAAGGGTGCAAAGGAGATTTACAAGGATGTTGCCTGGATTGGGAAGCATGCCTTATGAAAACGGGTTGACTGAACTTGGCCTTTTCCCTCTGGAGCGATGGAGGATGAGAGGTGACCTGACAGAGGTGTATGATGAGAGGAATTGATCGTGTGGATAGTCAGAGGCTTTTTCCCAGGGCTGAAATGGCTGCCACAAGAGAGCATAGGTTTAAGATGCTTCGGAGTAGGTACAGAGGAGATGTCAAGTAGACAGTGGTGAGTGCGTGGAATAGGCTGCCGCAACAGTGGTGGAGGTGGATACGATAGGGTCTTTTAAGAGACTTTTGGATAGGTACATGGAGCTTAGAAAAGTAGAGGGCTATGGGTAACCAGAGGTAATTTCTAAGGTAGGGACATGTTCGGCACAACTTTGTGGGCCGAAGGGCCTGTATTGTGCTGTAGGTTTTCTATGTTTCTATGTTTCTAATACTGGATGCACAAGAGAGAAAAAAATTAAAATCACGCAAACAATTGAAGCAAATAACAGCAGCATTCCAAACCAAAATTGAGTCCTTAGGTCCAAACCTCAGAGTAGCCTGGAGTAGGCCCAAAGCTTCTTATGTCTATGAACAACAAAATGAGCCTCTTTCTTTCCTCCCACCCCGACACATGGATAACTTTCAGCTCCAGGACTGGTCTAATTTTCCCTCATGTGGCAGTTCCTCCACCCCTGGCCTGCTGTTTTTCCAATTCCCCGTTGAAAGTAAAAGAAAAGCTGTAAATATTAGAAATCTGAAATGAAAATAGAAAATGCTGGAAACACATGGCAGGTCTGGCAGCATCTATGGAAGCGTTTCTTTCTCCACAGATGCTGCTAGATTCGTCCAGTGTTCCCAGCGTTCTCTGCTTTCATTCCCCATTGAAAGCTCTGGTTGATTCCACTTCCAACCCCAGAGGCAGTTGGTGATAAATCACAAGCAAGCTTCATGAAAAATATTATCACAAATCTCCCCTATCTTCTAAATTCAGATTTCTGATTTATTTATCATGTGTACATTGAAACATACACTGAAATGCATCATTTGCGTTAGCAACCAATGCAACCTCGGGATGTCCTGTGTGCAGCCCACAAGTATTGCCACACGTTCCAACGCCAACATAGCAAGCCCACAGTGCTCGGCAAAACAACACAGATCACAGTAAGCGACAAAACAACAACAGCAAAACAAGCCCCATTCCTCTCTCCCAAACACTTCAAATTTAATTCCCCAATCCTTAAGCACTCTACTTAAGGAGGCATCTTCCTTTTATTTACCTGTTTAAATCCTTCAATAATATCTCTCCTTAAATCATCTTTTCTCCAAGGAGCACATTACCGATGTAAAGTGTTCAGACTGTTTGTGTCGTTGCCTCTATTAGTATTTAACACAGGTAGATCTGTCAACTGAACGTCCTGATTTAAAAGCCATAACTCTCTACTAACTGGTTCGCACTCCATTAAAAACGTATCTCAGTTCCTAAAGGTATACTTACACTCTTATGAGTTACTTCCTCTGTGAAAAGAACATTAAGCCCATATAAGTTAGTCACAGTTTGCATCTATTAAATTATATAACCTGTTTGCGTAGTGTAGTGGTTAGCGCAATTGCTGTACAATGCCAGCCTATAAGTTCGATTCCTGCCACTGTCTCTAAAGAGTTTGTATTGTACATTGTCCCTGCGACCACTTAGGTTTCCTCTGGGTGCTCTGGTTTCCTCCCACATTCCAACGATGTATGATTAGGGTTAGTGAGTTGTGGTGAAGCTCGCCGACACTTGCGGGCTGGCCAGCATAATTCTTGCTGGTTTGATGCTAATGACGCATTTCAGTGTATACTTCAATGTCCATGTGATAAATAAAGCTAATCTTTATCTTTGTCAGTTAACTACTGACAGCAATGTACTGTGGTAAATGGAAATGAACTTCAGAATACAGTCAGTCTCTTGGCCCTTTGTACACTGCACTCTACACTGTAAGCTGAATTTTTGATATCTCTAAAATATGCCTTTCAGATGTTGATAATTGGCCGTCTCTGAATTACAAGCAGGCTCCATTTTTAAGGCACACACAAAATGCTGGAGGAGCTCTCACAGATGCTGCCTGACGTGCTGAGTTCCTCCGGCATTTTGTGTGTTCTTCTGAATCTACCTCTCTGGATCACCTTCTAACCCTGGCATGACTGCCGTCAGCCTGTCTTGTCAAACACTGTATTTGGCAAACATTAAAAGGCCTACTCTAATATTTGCACGGAATTGTCTTCACAATGCTTCACAATCCTCCCGTAGGGCGTGCAGGTTAACTTGTGCTTGATCCAAGCCTGTCAGCAATTCTGTGAATAAAAAGAGACTTGCTATCATAAATGAGAAAGACTGCAGACGCTGGATATCTGAAACAGAAACAGAGAATGCTGGAGATATATATCAGGTCGGGCAGAATCTGTGGAGGCAGAAACAGAGTTAATGTTTCAGGGTGATATTTTAGTGAAAGTCTGTTAGCCTTTTTTGTCTAATTTTCTCCAGACATAATCAATAATCACTTGCCACAGGCTTTTACTTTTCACCTTATCTGCAGATTCTTGTGATGTACAGCTTCTGTGCAACGCTCTTTTACACTCAATGTTCTAACTACTTGTTCTTCATCATGATGGATCACTGTCTTGCCACTCCTTTGGGCAACAACATTCCCAAACTCAATACATAAAATACCCTCAAAGGCCACTTTATTAGGTACGCCTGTACACCTACTGATCAATGCCAATATCTAATCAGCTAATCATGTGGCAGCAGCTCAGTGTATAAAACCATACAGACTGGGTCATCAGAATGGGGAAGAAATGTGATCTAAGTGACTTTGACTTTGGAATGATTGTTGGTGCCAGACGGGGTGGTTTGAGTATCTCAGACACTGGGATTTTCACGCACGACGGTTTCCAGAATTTGCAGAGAATAGTGCACAAACAAAAAATATCCAGTAGGCTCTTTTGTGCTGTTGCTTGCACTAGAGGGTAAGAGGCAGCGCTAACAACAGAACATCCTTTATTAAAGGCAGAAACTCCTTTGAAAAAGCACTGTCTGATACAACAGTGCACACCCACCAGGTCTTAAATGTATACCCATCATTGCCGATTAACTGGACTCTGAAAACTCACACTCGCTCCCCAAACATACTTTATTACTTGTGCACAAGGAGTACGGCATGGCTCCTGTCATCACACTGTTCTGAAGTTTGAACAGAGAAATAATATTTTTATACAGGATTGACTAGCAGTTACAGACATTGACTAATTAGTAACCTTGTATATGTTCAGATTCCTTATGTGAAAGTGCCATCGCCATTCACAATACAGGTGATAGAATTTAAAAGAAACTAAAAGCTAACAACTGATGATACTTTGAAGTTAGTAAAGTAGTTGTCCCTTAGTTGGTTTGTGTGGGCTCATGCATCTTTTGATTACATCCTATCCTGTCTTCATATGCCAAATTACTCTGATATCCCGCTATGCAAAGAAAAGCTATGTTTTTCAAAGACCTTTCTTGTCTGGACTACACCTTGTGCATTTCAACATTCTTATACATACCCTGGCTTCTACAGTCCAATGCTGTGGATGAAATTACTTTTCCTTGGAAACATTCTTGTAAATCTGATATAGATATCTCTGTGCACACACCAAAGCTCATTATCAGAAACAGAATCAGGTTTATTCTCACTGACAAATGTGATGAAAGTTGTTGTGTTGCTGCAGCAGCAGAGTGTAATACATAAAATACATACTGTGGCCAACTTAATAGGTACTCCTGTACACCTCGTTAACACAAATATCTAATCCGTCAATCATGGGGCAGTGACTCAATGCATAAAAGCATGCAGACATAGTCAAGAGGTTCAGTTGTTGTTTAGACCAAACATCAGGTGGGGAAGAAATGTGATCTAAGTGACTTTGACTGTGGAATGATTGTTGGTGCCAGATAGGGTGGTATCTCAGAAACTGCTGATCCCCTGAGGTTTTCATACATCTGGAGTTTACAGAGAATGGTGCAAAAAACAGAAAAAAAAATCCAGTGAGCAGCAGTTCTGTCGGAAAAGCTCCTTGTTGATGAGAAAAGTGGGAAAAGCACCTTGTCCTGCCGAAGGGTTTCAGCCCAAAACATCGACGATACTCTTTTCCATAGATGCTGCCCGGCCTGCTGAGTTCCTCCAGCATTTCGTGTGTGTTGCTCGGATTTCCAGCGTTTGCAGATTTTCTCTTGTTTGTTAATGAGAGAGGTCAGAGGAGAATGGCCAGACTGTTTCAAGCTGAGAGGAAGGCAACAGTACCTCAAATAACTACGTGCTACAACAGTGTGCAGAAGTGCATATTCAAGTTCAGGTTCAAGTTTAATTGTCATTTAACATCATGCTAGTGGTAGTCCTTCGGATTCGAAGAAGACATGCTGTTGTGCAATTCATCTGTGGACACGGAGGTGGCTCTGCAGGCCCAGTCTGGAAGCGCAGAGTCTAGCACAATGGGGGCACTGGAAGTCCGTTGTTGTAATAATTGTGGCTGCTGTTCTGTGATGCCGCTCAGTGACAAGTCTGTTCAGGAGAATGCAGGCAAAAATCTTGCCTGCAATGGACAGCAGTGAGATAGCCCTGTAGTGTCCGCAGTCTGATTTGCTTCCCTTGTTCTCGTAGAGAGCCATGATGAGAGCGTTGCTGAAGTCGTCAGTCATCTCCTCTGTGATCCGGATGTCTTGGAACGCCTGTAAGGCGTTTGGGCCTAATGCTTTGTAGATCTCGGCAGGAATGCCATCCTGCCCTGTTGCTTTATTTGAGTTCATCTGCGAGATCGCTCTCTTGATCTCATCAGTAGAGGGCAGCAGGTCTAGGTCATCCAGGACTGGCTGCTGAGGAATCTGCTGTAAGACATCAGGATCAACTGTGGACGGCCTATTGAGTAGGTTGAAAAAGTGTTCAGCCCAGCGGATTTTCAGTCCTTCCTGGTCTTTGGTCAGGCTCGACCCGTCAGATGACAGCAAGGGGGAGCATCCTGATTTAGAAAGACAACAAGCTGACTTTATGGCGCTGAAGAACTCTCTGGTGGTATGCATGTCTGCATAGCGTTCCACCTGCTCAGCCTTTCTCTGCCACCACTCGTCCTGCATTTCTCGCAGTTCTGCCCGTACTTTGGACTGCAGGTGTTTAAACTTGTCTGTCTTTGAGACAGATGACCGGTCATTCTGCCAGTCTGCATAGGCCTTGTTCTTGGCCTGAAGGGCTGCTGAAATGGTCTCGTGGTTTTCATCAAACCAGTCTTGATGCACTCGGGTTTTCTGTCCGAGTACAGTTGTTGCAGTCTGCGCGATGACATCTTTGAACTGCGTCCACTTTTCAGAACAAGTTCCCACAAGCGGTGAATTGCCGGAGAGTTTTTCATTAAGTATATCTCGAAAACGTTGGACTTGACCTGGGTCTTGCAGCCTGCCAATGTTGAATGACACTCTGACAGTCTTTGGCTGCTTACGATGCAAAGGGGCTACATGCAGGTTGAGGACCGACCGAACCAGCCTGTGATCTGTCCAACACTCAGCACCTCGCGTGGCCTGGGTGATGGTGATGTCTTGAAGGTCACGCTGGCGTACTATGACATAGTCGAGTAGGTGCCAGTGTTTCGATCTGGGACGCATCCGGGTTGTTTTGTATTTGTTTGCAAGTCTGAACATCGTGTTAGTGATGCACAGGTTGTGCTCGGCACACTTGCTCAGAAATAGCAGGCCGTTACTGTTTAGTTTTCCCACCCCATGTCTCCCAAGGACTCCATCCCAGTTGTCGCTGTCTGTCCCCACCCTAGCGTTGAAGTCACCCAAGTTGACGAGTTTGTCGCTGGCAGGGGTTGTCTGAATAGTCTGGTCCAGGTCCTTGTAGAACCTTTCCTTGTCTTCGTATGGACTCATGAGAGTTGGTGCATAGACACTGACTATGGTAATATACCGGGACTTGCTGAGAGGAAAGCGGAACTTAGGGATATTCTTCAGCTAAGCAGTATTGATTGCAAAACCTACTCCGTGGATCCTGTTGTCAGTCTGTGATTTCCCTTTCCAAAAGAACGTATATCCACTCGCTGCTTCCTGTAATGAACCCTCGTCTACAAGCCTAGTCTCACTGAGTGCAGCGATATCAATGCGATAATGGCGAAGTTCAGTCGCTATGAGTGCTGTTCGTCTTTCAGGCCTTGCCACCTTGTCTCTAGCCAGCAAGATGCGGACGTTTCAGGCTCCAAAGATGAGTTTTCTTTGATTTGTTTTTCTTGATGCATGTCGACCGCTAAGGAGATGATCTGCCAGCCGCGGTTAGCTAGCCAGATGTTGTGGGGCAGGCAATGTTTAGGGTACCTTTTCTAACCCCCTCCCTCATGCGAGGGTGGGCAGTGCTGTCCTAAAAAGGGCTGCCCAGTCGCCCTGGATGCTACTGGACATCTCTGCTGCCCCGGGTACAGAGACGAACGACCAGTGGTCCAAAAGCCGCCTACGTGCAGGTTTGTGACTACAACTGCCAGTGTTCCGCCTGTTGCTTCGCCACTCCCCCATCGCCGCAGGGCTTGACGAGTTGAGTTCGGACTGAGATGAATCGCACAACAGAAACCCATGCGTGATGGAGTTTTAAGTGGAACAGCCGTTGCACAGAGGCAATCCCACTCTCTCGGCAGATGAGACCTTGATCCAGTGGCACGGACAACCATTACGGCTGGAGGTCTCTCCTGCTGCAGTGGATGACCAGGACGTCTAAGTGTCTTGTCGTGCTCTCAGCGCTCCACAATGCCTGCTGAGCCTCCCTTCTGGACCATTAATCCGTCTCCTCCGCTCAATCTGCCAGGGCCAGACTTCACATGCTGGGACAGGCAGTTCCCCACCTCACTGAGGGTTGAAGACCCATCGGCTACCCTCACCTCGTTTGGCCCGTCTGCTGAAACAGTTTCCCAGAGTGTGGCTGCTACGCGTGTTACGGCTACTTGGAGCCACAGGTGAGACCTGAGCGCCAGGTGGGCACCAAATGTGGACAAGCTGCCCTGAAAAGGGCACGGCAGGCCCCCCCACCAGAGGTGTTACCCCTCCCTAGACACCCCATACACCCCATGAATACCCTTGAATACAGACAAATGAAACAGCGTTACTCCGGGGGCATAGTGTAAAACTCAGTACCAACAGTCAAACACAGCACAAGGGACATAAGAGAGCAATAACACACAGTCAAACAAAAATATAATACAAAAATATATTTTTGAATATACTACATGTTAATGGGGTACAGCAGCAGAAGACCACAAGAATACTGTACATTCTGTGGCCACTTTATTGGGGACAGGATGTACCTAATATAGTGGCCTGTGAGTGTATACTATAAATTAAAATAAGAAATATAAATTTAAAAAAATAAATAAGTAAAGCAAAAATAATGAGGTCGTGTTCTTGGATCATTCAGAAATTTAATGTTGGATGAGGAAAAATCTGCTGCTAAAACCTCAAATGTATATCTTCGCATTCAACATTGAGTGTGAATTTTTTACTGTCCCATCTTAATAGCTTACTTTGTTCTCAGAGCTGAGGTTGGAGTTTTTCGGCATAAGTGTGTTGTGCATTTTATAGATTTAGTTTGTTGAGATACATGGGTCCCATATCACACCACGTTTTGTATGTTTTACATTGACACAAAAATGGTGATTTTAGCTGCGGCCATTTGTTATACACGTCTCTGATGTCTTCGATTGTTTATTGCCGTTTGGACATTCGACACGAGTGCTCATTAGTTCTTGGTATTAGTTGTGCCCGACCTTGTCATTGCAGCTGTAACAGAATCAATCTTTAATATGTGGGCGTATATTTAATATTTACAAATGCTTACCAAGGCTGTATAACCTGGTGAATGTATACCAGTGTCACTCACCTCCACAAAGCTGAGATCAGGGAGCATAGTAATGTTAGAAGTACAACTGGGAGTTTTACTCCTGGCGCATGCTCTTCCGTTCAGCAAGATCACCTTATTTTGAGTCTTCTAGATTCCTCAGCATTTTGCGCTGTACCTACACTGTTGGAAACTTCATTGAGGTCACCCTTCATTCTTTTAAACTCTGGAGAACAGAGGTTTATCAACAGGAGAAAGTCTGCAGATGCTGGAGATCCAAAGCAACACACACAAAATGCTGGAGGATCTCAGCAGGTCAAACAGCATCTATGGAAAAGAGTAAACAGTCTGAGACCCTTCTTCAGGACAGAAATAGAGGTTTATCTGCTCAGTTGGACTCCTAATAAAGTATAGCCGCTGTCTTGCCTTCTTTATGACTACATCAATATGTTGGGACCAGTTTAGATCCTCAAAGATCTTGACACCCAGGAACTTGAAGCTGCTCACCATCTCCACTTCTGATCCCTCTATGAGGATTGGTATGTGTTCCTTCGTCTTACCCTTCCTGAAGTCCACAATCAGCTTTTTCATCTTACTGATGTTGAGTGCCAGGTTGTTGCTGTGGCACCATTCCACTAGTTGACATATCTCACTCCTGTACGCCCTCTCATCACCCCCTGAGATTCTACCAACAGTGGTTGTATCATCAGCAAATTTGTAGATGGTATTTGAGCCTTGCCTAGCCACATATTCATATGTATACAGAGAGTAGAGCAGTGGGCTAAGCACACTCCCCTGAGGTGCGTCAGTGTTGATCGTCAGCGAAGAGGATATGTTATCACCAATCCACACAGATTGTGGTCTTCCGGTTAGGAAGTCGAGGATCCAATTACAGAGGGAGGTACAGAGGCCCAGGTTCTGCAACTTCTCAATCAGGATTGTGGGAATGATGGTATTAAATGCTGAGCTACAGTATAGTGGATGGACAGCATCCTGATGTAGGTGTTTGTGTTGTCCAGGTGGTCTAAAGCTGTGTGAAGAGCCATGGAGATTGCGTCTGCTGTTGACCTATTGTGACAATAGACAAATTGCAATGTGTCCAGGTCCTTGCTGAGGCAGGAGTTCGGTCTAGTCATAACCAACCTCTCAAAGCATTTCATCACTGTCGATGTGAGTACTACCAGGCGATAGTTGTTAAGGCAGCCCACATTATTGTTCTTTGGCACTGGTATAATTGTTAAACTTATCTTATATGTTGAAATCAAGTTTGCATGCACTACTTGTGCTGGCAGCTCGTTCCGCACTTTAACAACCCCCTGTGTGAAGATGTTTTCCCTCATGTTCCCTTTAAACTTTTCACCTTCCATGTCTTACCCATGACCTCAAGTTGTAGTTCCACCCAATCTCAGCGGAGATTGAAAAATATTTGAAAGATGGAGAAACTGAGCATTCTGGGCAGATGTGGGGTTGAGGTTTGGGGTAGGTCAGCCGTGAGCATGGCTGAAGGGCCTGGTGGCTACAACTCCACCTCTGACATCTTTGTGTCCTGGCCAGCAAAACCCAACTCCTATAAATGAATTTAAGTGCTGTACAGTGTGTATCCAGTACTCTAAGTACATAGGTCTTCCTTCTGTGTGTGGGATGTCTTGCTGTTCTTATACGTATACGTATACTTATACTTTATACTTTATTGTCGTCAAACAATTGGTACTAGAACGTGCAATCATCACAGCGATATTTGATTCTGCACTTCCCACTCCCTGAATTACAAATATTAAATATTAGAAATATTAGAAATAGTTAAAATTAGTAAATATTAAAAATTTAAATTATAAATCATAAATAGAAAATAGAAAAATGGGAAGTAAGGTAGTGCAAAAAAACCGAGAGACAGGTCCGGATATTTGATTGCAGGGGATCGCTCATGTCTGCGTGATCCCTGGCTATTTTGCTCCCAAAACCCTGCTGGTTTCTCCCTTTCAAAGTTCAAAAGTTCAAAGTAAATTTATTATCAAAGTATAGTGCCTTGTAAAAGTACTCAGCTCCCAACCCTTTGTTCACATTAGTGAGTATTACAACCAAGGATTTCGATTAATTTAACAGAAATTTTTAAATTTGTGAATCACATGCCCCTTTTTTCACAGTAGAGCTCCCAAACAGGGAAAATTGTAAAGCATGAAAAACTAAAAATTCGAAAACTGTAATGTCAGCAATTCAAAAGTATTCATCCTACCTTGCTTCATACTTAGTTGGACTACCTCTTGCAGCTATTACAGCCAGAAGTCTTTTTGAATAAATCTCTATCAACTTTGCACAACGTGATGGAGCAAGATTTGCTCATTCCTCCTTGCAAAATTGCTGAAGCTGTGCAGGGTTAATTGGGGAGCTGTGGTGGACAGCAATCTCGAAGTCTCCCCAGAGACATTTGATTGGGTTGAGGTCAGGACTCTGACTGGGCCACTCAAGGACATCAATTTTCTTCATTTGAAGCCACTGCATAGTTGCTCTGGCAGTGTGCTTTGGGTCGTTGTCCTGCTTAACGATGAACTTCCTCCCCAGTTTAAGCTTTCTGACAGAGTCTAGCAGGTTTTTATCCAGGATCTCTCTGTATTTAGCACCAATCATCTTCCCATCAATCCAACCTGATAGAATGAACAACAGAAAAATCAAGGGCTACGGGTAAGCCTAGGTAGTTCTAAGGTAAGGACATGTTCGGCACAGCTTTGTGGGCCGAAGGGCCTGTATTGTGCTGTAGGTTTTCTATGTTTCTGTTTTTAAGAAAGTCAATCCATGGCCTCATCTGCTGCTGCACTTTAACACTTTATATTCCATTTGGGTAGCCTCCAACCTGATGGCATGAACATCGATTTCTTAAACTTCCAGTGATGCCTGTCCCCCTACCCTTCACCATTTCCCATTCCCATTTCCCCCTCTATCTCCTTGCCTGCCCATCGCCTCCTTCTGGTGCTCTCCCCCCCATCTTCTCTTTCTTCCATGGTCTTCTAAACTGTCCTATCAGATTATCAGATCCCACCCCCCTTCTTCAGCTCTTTATACCTTTCACCAATCAACTTCCCAGCTCTTTACTTCACCCCTCCTCCATTCATACTCTGACCTCTCCTCTGTCTTTCCCGTCCTGATGGAGGGTTCGGCCTGAAATATTAACTGTTTGCTCTTTCCCATGGATGCTGCCTGAGATGCTGAGTTTCTCCAGAATATTGTGTGTGTTCCCATCAATCTTAACCAGATTTCCAGTCCCTGCTACTGAAACACATCCCCACAGTATGATGCTGTCTCTACCATATTGTACAGAAGGGATGGTATGACGTGGCTGATGCACAGTATTAGTTTTATGATACATAGACATAAGACACAGTGTTGAAGCCAAAATGTTCCACTTACCTTCTTCCACATCTTTACAGTATCTTCTTAGTTACGCTTTGCAAAGTCTTTACAGGCAAGGATATGCTTTGTTTTTTAGCCACGTCTTCTTCCTTGCCACTCTTTCATAAATATCATTTTTTATGCAAGGCCTTAGACATTGTGGAGCCATGAACTTCATCTCCAGTTGCAGCTACTGACTTTTACACCTCACTCAGAGAGACTGTTGGCATCACAGTAGCCTCTCTTACAAGAGCTTTTCTTCTCTGGCAACCATGTTTAGAGGGGCAGCTTGACCTAGGCAGTGTGACTGTGGTTTCTTATTTTTTCCACTTTTTCATGATGGACTGCACTAAGCTCCAAGCTATGTATGTTCAGTGCCTTTAAGATGGTCTTGTACTGCGCCCTTTCCCCTGATCTGTTCTTCTCTATTATCATTTCCCTGACTTGCCTTGAATGCTCTTTTGTCCTCATTTTGAATTGGTCTGTTGAAAATCTATCATACTGTTGGACCTTACAGAGAGAGGGAGTATTTATTCAGGTGATCCTCCAATTTTCTGCATCAACCAATTGGGTGAGTTGGTAAGGTGATATATAGTATTTCACCTGAGGAAAGTTGGCATAGTAATTACAGAGGGGATGAATACTTCTTCAGCTCTCGATTTTGGTTTTTAATTTTTAGTAAATTATTGACAAATTTTGGAACTTTTCTTTTTGATTTGACAGGATGCACAATCTTTTACAGATTAGCTCAAAATAATACCGCAATATTTTTTAAATTTAGAAAATGAGACAGTAAAATGTGGAAAATGGTTGTGGGTGCTGAATTCATTTTCAAGGCACTGGAGGTACTATATGTTACCACATGCTAGCATTTACAGGAAAAGATAAAGAAATGCAGTAGAATCTATGAAAAAACATACATGAATTAAGACTGACAAACAACCAATGTGCAAAATAAGTCAAACTGTACAAATACAATACAAATATTACTGAAAAAATGGTTTGTAGAGTCCTTGATAGTGAGTCTGAGACCTGGGTGTCATTATACACCAGTCATTGAAAGTGGGCATGCAGGTACAGCAAGCGGTGAAAAAGGCGAATGGTATGCTGGCATTTATAGCGAGAGGATTCGAGTACAGGAGCAGGGAGGTACTACTGCAGTTGTACAAGGCCTTGGTGAGACCACACCTGGAGTATTGTGTGCAGTTTTGGTCCCCTAATCTGAGGAAAGACATCTTTGCCATAGAGGGAGTACAAAGAAGGTTCACCAGATTGATTCCTGGGATGGCAGGACTTTCATATGAAGAAAGACTGGATGAACTGGGCTTGTACTCGTTGGAATTTAGAAGATTGAGGGGGGATCTGATTGAAACGTATAAGATCCTAAAGGGATTGGACAGGCTAGATGCAGGAAGATTGTTCCCGATGTTGGGGAAATCCAGAACGAGGGGTCACAGTTTGAGGATAGAGGGGAAGCCTTTTAGGACCGAGATTAGGAAAAACTTCTTCACACAGAGAGTGGTGAATCTGTGGAATTCTTTGCCACAGGAAACAGTTGAGGCCAGTTCATTGGCTATATTTAAGAGGGAGTTAGATATGGCCCTTGTGGTTACGGGGGTCAGGGGGTATGGAGGGAAGGCTGGGGCGGGGTTCTGAGTTGGATGATCAGCCATGATCATAATAAATGGCGGTGCAGGCTCGAAGGGCCGAATGGCCTACTCCTGCACCTATTTTCTATGTTTCTATGTTAAAACCATTTCAGGAGCCTGATGGTTGTAGGGTAATAACATGATAGTGTGGGACCTCCTGCCCAATGGTGGTAGTGAGAAGAGAGCATGGCCTGGATGGTGGGGGTCTTTGATGATGGATGATGGTTTCTTCTGGCAGAGCTCCATGTAAATGTGCTCAATGGTGGGGAGAGCTTTGCTTGTGATGGACTGCCATATAACGTGCCCATTGAAGTGATCAAGGTTCAAGATTGTTTATTGTAATACGTCAATACACAAGTGCAAAGGAGAATAAAATGATTGTTACTCTGGATTCAACGCAACATAAAAAAACTCAATAATCATAAAAGACACAATGAATATAAAGATAAAAGCAATCCAGTAAAACATAATACACAGAAACTGCTGAGTGTGGATGTACAAAAATAATATTCCCTTATATACTGTCGCGGTGAGGCGACGCTGGAGTGCCCTCTCCAGGGCGCAGACCTGGGCAAGGTTATATGGAAGACCAGCAGTTGCCCATGCTGCAAGTCTCCCCTCTCCACAACACTGATGTTGTCCAAGGGAAGGGCAAGGGCCAATACAGCTTGGCACCAGTGTCGTCGCAGGAGTTGTCAGAACGAGGTTGAAAGTAATGTCGGACTGTCTTAGAGACTCCAGCTCAGGATTTGTCCTCAGGGTTTACTCCAGAAGCCTTTCCTATCAGTGGGTATGGCCGCAAGGCAGCGGAGGTTTGAAATCAGGGTTTCCCTCTGAGATGGACTGCCTTCCCAGGCTGATGAGCTCCATCTACCCAAAGCACTGGTTTTAAGGCGCCAGGACCTGCCTTCGCCCCGTCTCCTGTCAGTAGAAACAGTTCTGCTGAGCTTAGAGGCTAAGCCACACAAGGAGGCCAGGAGCTGGACTTGGTTGTCAGAGGCTATTTGAGGCGCATGCCGTGAGGAGCACTTTTAAATATTGGGAGCTTGTCCCCACTACCACCCCTCAGCTTGACAACCTTGGAGCCAAGATGGGAAGACATCGCAAGCGATTGCTCTCACTGGAGGCTGGAACTACGCAGAGGTCTAAAAAGAGGAGAAGAGAAGCTGAGGCTTGCTGCTGAAGAAAAGTGCACTCGTCGGAAAAACAGCACCAAGACAACACTGGAGGACAGTGCCTTCAAGTGCAGTCGCTACAGTCGAGACTGTCACTCCCGTGTGGGCCTCTACAGCCACAACAGACGCTGCTGTAACACAGACTGAAGCAAGACTTTCCAGGCGCAGGTCCATGGTCTCACAAGACTAACGGATGTTACCACCTATATACTGTACATGGACTGAAGCGAGGTGCAGAAGGCATAACAGTATAAGAACCAGCACTGTCAGGCTAGGTAGTAGCATCTTCCCCCAGGTTGTTAGACCTCTTAACATCCTGCTGCCACCCAGCACACACATACTGAATGCCCTGTTGCTCTCCCTCCACCACCCACTCCCCAACTCCCCAACTCCCCAACTCACAGACGCACTCTCATCCTGCACTTGTCACTTTTCATCTTTTATTGTTGCTGTTAAGCATATTTATACTACTGCCAAAACATCGACTGTACTTTTTTCCACAGGTGCTGCCTGGCCTGCCGAGTTCCTCCAGCATTTTGTGTGTGTTGCTCAGATTTCCAGCACCTGCAGATTCTCTCTTGTTTATACTACTGCTCGTTTTATTCTATATAATGATGGTTCATTGAGCTGTACGCATGTGCATGGTTGAATGACAATGAACTTGAACTTGAGATGATCAAGTGACAAAGTGACTCTTGGCAAGAGGAACTCTTCTCGGTGCAATGGGGCAGATGAAAACGCAGTAGGCCAGTGACTGTGTCAGCGTGTATCAGGTGTGGAGTGTATGTGTAGAGTGGCGGTGGATGGGGGTGCTGAATGGTTGTGGAGAGCAGTGGCTGTTGTAGTGGTGGTGGGTGAGTTAATGATTGGAGGTGTTGATCAGCCCGACGGCTTGGGGGCAGCAACTGATATTTATTGCTGCTCTGCATCAACACGCTCAAGATGCTGAGAATTGATTTCCATTGTGGCACTTAACAGCCACTTGTGTTATCATCTCCTCCAGGTGCTCCAGAACATTTAGTAGCTTCTGAAGTGAAGTAGCTTTTAATTAACACTTCACACAAAAACAACACCCAGACTTGTGCACAACAAGATCTCACATGGATAGTAGCTAAGTAACAGCATTACAGAAAGTAGAGGAACTTTTGGCCCTTCTTACCTGCTCCGCCAATCAATGAGATTCATTCAAAGGGGTGTGGGCTTTGCCTGTCGAGCCAGCATTTAACTGTCCATAGCAACACACACAAAATGCTGGTGGAGTTCAGCAGGACAGGTAGCATCAATGGAAAAGAGTAAAGGCTGATTTATACTTGTGTGTCAAATGTACGCTGTACCCACGCCAACCCTACGCTGTAGCCTAACGTGCACCTCTCTCAAAGTGTAACTACGCGTCGCGGCGACGCAGACCGAACAACTGTGATTGGTCCGCTTGGTAGCATCGCATTTCCTCCTACGCTGCAATAGCTTCTCATTGGGCGACTGAAAGGCAGGGATGGAACTCTGGCTGCAATGCTTTCCATAAAGCTTTACAGACCTCCGAAATTATGGAGGACCCTGTGCTTGACGCCAGTTTGTAGCTAGCTGCTACAGCCTGTTGACTTCCACCTGAAGCTAAAACTCGAATGGTGATTGCCATTCTCTGAGTATACTGTGCGTACACTGAGCGTACACTGATGCAAAATAAATGGTTGGAGACGATGAACCAAGTCGTCTAATCTACCTGCTGACATCCGAAAATATTTGAAATGCACTTCCTCATCCATGTCTCTCAGTGGCCGGACAAGCACAGAAAATTCACCCTCCTCCAGTTTCAGTTGAGATTGTTTAAAGTTTGAGTTTCTTTGTGTTGAGTTTCAACACGAAGAAACTCAACACAGTGGCATAGAAACCCCACCGCCAACTAACGTTTTGGCGGTGAATTGCAGAATGACGCAGACACACCAACGCACAAGTATAAATGCTCACAACAGCGTAGCCCACTTGCGTAGGCTACGGCGTAAGCTAGTACACACGAGTATAAATCAGCCTTAAACAGTAGTTGTTTCAGGCCCAGACTTCAGGACTCAAACTGTCCATCTCCAGTTGTCCTTGATGAGCTCCCTCCTTGAACCACTGCAGTACATGAGATGTGGGTTGAGGTGTAGTGCCTCATGCTGATAGGGAGAGTGGAACTCATAGTACATTTATTATCAAAGTAAGTACCATAATATTCAATTCTATTCAGGAATAATCCAGTCTGTTCTCTGTTCGTCCATCACTGTCTGGCTTGGATCAGCTACCAGACAAGACAAGAATATACTCCAAAGAACCGTCAGGGCTGCAGAAAGGATTATTGGTGTGAAGCTGCCCTTGATCCAGGACTTATATGCATCTAGAGTCAGGAAGCGAGCAAGCAGCATCATTGTAGACCCATCACACCCTGGACATCACCTGTTCCAACTCCTTCCTTCTGGTAGGCGCTTTAGATCACTGTATGCCAGGACAAATAGGTACAAGAACAGTTTCTTTCTGTATGCCATCAGTCTTATGAACACTTGAATTTTAGTCTATTATAAACCAAGTCCACCTGTACGTACACAGGTACACCTCATTGTATATAGTCCATGATTATTTGCACTATTGTTTTGTTTGCTTTTTGATTCTGTACAGTGAGAGCTCAGGGAAACCGGCATCAAATTCCCTGTACAGTATGTGTCCACATACTTGGCGATAATAAAGGATTCTGACTCTGATTCAGATTCTTCTGAATGTTACCACATATCACCTTGAGATTCATTTTCTTGCTGTCACTTTCAGGAAAATAAAGAAATAAAACAGAATTTATGAAAAATTAATACATAATCAAAGACTGAATACAGTCAATTTGCAAAAGAAGATAAATTGCAAATCTTGGAGGCTCTGTACCCAACGAATCACTCTCTCTCTCTCT
Organism: Mobula hypostoma; assembly: GCF_963921235.1. Lineage (NCBI taxonomy): Eukaryota > Metazoa > Chordata > Chondrichthyes > Myliobatiformes > Myliobatidae > Mobula > Mobula hypostoma. The sequence goes on from NC_086097.1 coordinate 21,772,684, forward strand.
CTCGTTGGTGGAGAGTTTGTTGCTGATTCTCAGGTTGGAGAACTTGGGGAAAGAAAAATAATGCGACAGACTTTATTGTTGCAAATCAGTGAGTTGTTTTGTTAGTCTCCCCTCGCGCTGTGAAAAGCGACACCTCCTTTTCCCTTTATTGGGGGAGAGAGAGCCTGTGGCATGTCGAACTGACGGGTGAATGATTAGTTTGTGTTGGACTGTAGATCATGATCTCTCTTGGAGGCTTTGCTATTGATTGCCTGGGTGGTGGAGGGTGCTGATGCTTTTTTGTAGAAGTGGGTTGGGGAGGGTTATTGCTTTGATGCTGCTTGTGCGTGGGAGGGGGAGTAGGGGGGCTTTGGGATTCTAACATTTTAACTGTCACTCATTCTTTGGGGCATTTTCTGTTTCCGTAGATGTTTGTGAAGAACAAGAGTTTCAGGATGTGTATTGCATACATTTCTCTGATAGTGCATGGAAGTTTTGAACTATTGAACTCAAAAACAAGTAATACCAAGAGCATGAGTTGCAGAGTCCATGAAAGTGAGTCTGTAGATTGTTGCAGTGAGTGAAATTATCCACATCAGTTCAGGAGCCTGATGGTTGTCGGGTAACAGCTAATGCTGAATCTGGTGGTGTGGGACCTAAGGCTTCTGCCAGTCCTGCCAATAGTAATAAGAAGAGAGTCTGGATGGTGGGGTTGGGAGGGTCCTTGATAATGGACGCTGCTTTGTTGTAGCAACACTCCATGTAAATGTGTTCAATGGTGGGGAGAGCTTTACTTGTGATGAACTAAACTGCATCTAGCACTTTCTGTAGGAGTTTTCCATTCCTTGGAAATTGGTGTTTTCATACCAGGCCATGTTCTAGCATTTTGATCCAACTACTGTGAAAAAATGATGTATTTCCAAATCAGGATGGTGTGTGGCTTGGAGGGCAACTTCCTTGTCATTGCTACCCTTGTCCTTCTAGTCGGTAAGGGCTGTGGATTGGAAAGTGCTAAGAGCTGTTGATGAGTTGCTGCAGTCATCCTGTAGATGGTGCAATTGCTGCTAATGTATCTCACAGGTGGAATGAGTGAATGGTTATGGAGGGGTGACCTGTCGAATGGACTAAACACACAAAATGCTGGAGGAACTCAGCAAATCAGATAATTTGTGTGTTGCTCAAGATTTCCATCATCTCTTGTGCCTATCCAATGGGCTGCTATGTCCTGTATAGTGTTAAGTTTCTTGAGTGTTTCTGAAGATGCCACATTCAGGCAATTGGAGAACACTCCATCACTTGATTTGAGCCTTGTAGATAGTGACTAGGCTTTGAGGAGCTAGGTAGTAAGTTTTCCACCACAGGATTCCCAGTCTCAGACCGATGATTGTAGTCACTTGAGTAGTGCTCAATTGTGAACCCCAGGGTATTGCCCTGGGGATGGATGATTGGGTTGTTAGAAGGCTTACGTTGCATTGGCCTTCATTAGTCAATGGATTGAATTGGAGTGGCAAGGTAAGTTTGCAGCTGTAGAAAACCCTGGTTACACCACGCTTGGAATATTGTCTTCAGTTCTGGTTGCCTCATAGGAAGGACGTGGAAGCTTTAGAGAGGGTGCAGAGGAGATTTGTCACGATGCTGCTTGGATTAGTGAGCATGTGTTATGAGGATAGGTAGAGTAAGCTGGAGATTTTCTCTTTGGAGTGAAGAAGGATGGAAGATGACTTTATAGAGGGGTTGGTATAAGATGATAAGAGCCTTAGATCAAGTGGATAGCCAAAGACTTTTTCTCAGGGTGGAAATGGCTAATATGAGGGGTCATAATTTTTAAGGTGATTGGAGGAAAGTATTGGTGGGATATCAGAGGTAGTTTTTTTTATGAAGAGAGTCGTGGATGCATGGAACACCCTGCTGAGGATGGTGGTAGAGGTAGATATACCATGGGGCATTTAAAAAACTCTTAGATAGGCACATAGATAAGAGAAAAATGGAGGGCTATGTAGGAGGGAAGGGTTAGATTGATCTCAGAGTAGGTTAAAAACATGTGGGCTGAAGGGTCCGTACTATGCTGTAATGTTCCATGTTCTGTTCTGCAATGGTGATACCATTGAAAGTGAGGGAGTGAATTTCTCTTGAACGGCTAAACAGCTGCACAGGCTACCCGAAACGTCAACTGTTTATTCCCCTCCATAGATGCTGCTTGATCTGCTGAGTTCCTGCAGCACTTTGTGTATGTGTGTGTGTGTGTGTGTGTGTGTGTTGCTAAAGATTTCCAGCATCTGTAGAATCTCTTGTGTATATGAATTTTCTCCTGTTGGATCTTGTCACTGCCTGATTCTTGTGCGGCGTGAATGTTACGAATATCACTTGCCACCTATCAGCCTTGTTGCATGTGGATGCACATGAGAACTGCTTTGTTATCTGAGGAGTTGTAAGTGGTGATGGACGTTGTGCAATCATCAGCAAATATCCCCATTTCTGGTGTTACATCCACTCTCCCTCCTGATGGTGGGCGGTATGGTGGCGTGGCGGCTAGTGTAATGCTTTACAGTGCTAGCAGTCAGAGGATTAGGGTTCAGTTCCAACCACTGGCTGTAAGGAGGTTGTATGTTCTCCCTGTGATCATGTGGATTTCTGTTGGGTACTCCACTTTCCTCCCATATTCCAAAGGCATGCAGGTTAGGATTAGGGAGCTGTAGGCATGCTATGTTGGCACCAGAAGCTTGGCGACACTTGCAGATGCCCCTGGCACATCTCGGACTGTGTTGGTTGTAGACACAAATGGCACATTTCACTGTACACTCTATGCCCACTTTACTAGGTACAATACATCCTGTATCTAATAAAGCGGCCACTGAGTGTATGTTCATGGTTTTCTGCTGCTGTAGCCCATCCACTTCAAGGTTTGATGTGTTGTGCATTCTGCATACTATTGTTGTAATATGTGATTATTTGATTTACTGTCGTTTTCCTGTCAGCTTGACCAATTTGGCTATTCTCCTCTGACCTTCCTCATTAAGAAGGCATTTCACCCACAGAACTCCTGCTCACTGGATTTTTTTGTTTTTTTTTGCACCATCCTCTGTAAACTCTGGAGATTCGTGCATCAAAATCCCAGGAGATCAGCAATTTCTAAGATACTCAAACCGCCCCGTCTGGCACCAACAATCATTCCATGGTCAAAGGCACTAGATCATATTTCTCCTCCATTTTGATGTTTGGTCTGAACCTCTTGACCATGTCTGCATACTTTATGTATCGAGTTGCTGCCACATAAATGGCTGATTGGACATTTGCACTAATCAGCAGGAGTACAGATGTACATAAATAACATGGCCACTGAATGTATGTTTTGATGTTTCAATATACATGAGACAAATAAAGTTAATCCCTCATCTATTGAGCAGTCCCAGTGATTTCAGCTTTATGTACTTGATGAAAGAGAACTAATGGCCTTGCTGGCAGGGGAATTCCAAAGGTTTCCAACCCTGTGAGTAAAGTCTCTTCATTTCAATAATGGTTCTCCATGTATCCCCAGCAAACACCCACTAGCAAATTTCTACTGCCGTGCAATAGAGAGTACTCTGCCTTGTTGCATGACTGTCTGGTGGTTGATTGTTTGTCCTTCGTTGACGTCGATGAGGACCTCAACACCATTATGATGGTGTCGAGACTAGCGCGTGATTTGGATTTAAGTGAGGGAGAGTTGCGCAGCGTCAGCCTCACTCTCTCTTCCCAATTCCCATCTGGATCCAGTGGCATGACAGAGTCTAGACGGCTGGAGATGGGACTAGGCGCAGTGGATGACCAGGACGTCTTCTGTGTCTTGTCGTGCTCTACATGTTCCACGACGCTTGCAGCGACCGCCTTCTTGACCGTTGGACCTTCCATAGGTCTCATCCGCTCAGTCCGCCGGAGTCTGTCTTCACATGCTGGGATAGACAACCCCCTATCACACCGAGGGTTTGAGACCCGTCGGCTACCCTCACCTGGTTTAGCCGGCTTGTCGAAGCCGTTGCCCGGGGTGTGGCCGCTGTCGCATGCAAACAGCTACGGGGAGCCACAGGTGAGAGCTGAGTGCCAGGTGGGGACCAAAGGTGGACTAACCGCCCTGAATAGGACACGACATGTTACCCCACCAGAGGTGCTACCTCTCCCTGACACCCCATACACCCCACACCCATACTACTATACTAGTCCCATTCTCCCCATTAGGGTATGTAGTCTCAATGCCTTGGTAGGTCATTATGATGGTGTGGAGACTAGCGCGTGATTTGGATTTAAGTGAGGGAGAGTTGTGCAGCGTCGGCCTCACTCTCTCTTCCCAAATCCCATCTGGATCCGGTGGCAAGACAGAGTCTAGACGGCTGGAGATGGAACCAGGTGCAGTGGATGACCAGGACGTCTTCTGAGTCTTGTCCTGCTCTACACACTCCACAATGCTTGCAGAGACCGCCTTCTTGACCGTTGGACCTTCCATTGCTCTCGTCTGCTCAATCCGCCAGAGTCTGTCTTCACATGCTGGGATAGGCAACTCCCTATCTGGACCCGTCGGCTACCCTCACCTGGTTTAGCCGGCTTGTCAAAGCTGTTGCCCGGGGTGTGGCCGCTGTCGCATGCAAACAGCTACGGGGAGCCACAGGTGAGAGCTGAGTGCCAGGTGGGGACCAAAGGTGGACAAACCGCCCTGAAAAGGACACGACATGTTCCTCCACCAGAGGTGCTACCCCTCCCTGACACCCTATACACCCCGACTGGTATAAAGGCACCGATGCTCAGTACCAATAAAGCTATAGAGGGTTGTAAACTCAACCAGCTCCATTATGGGCACAACTCTCCCTACCATCAAGGACATATTCAAAAGATAGTGTTTAAGAAGGTGGCATCCATTTTGAAAGAATTTACCACCCAGGACACGCCCTCTTCTCATTGCTGCCATTAGGGAGGAGGTGCAGGAGCCGGAAGACATACACTTAGTGGTTTAGGAACAGCTTCTTCCACTCTGCAGTCAGATTTCCGAACGGTCCATGAACACTACCTCACTATTTTGCTTACTTTTTGCACCATTTCTTTGTTTTTAATGTACGGTGGATTATAGTTAATTGGGCAATTGGTTTATCGGGGCAGCCGCTTATTTGGGACAATTCTTAAAGAACAGAAACAGAGAAGTAGCCAGGAGTCCTTTCATTTATTTGGGACAATATGCCGTTTAATTGGGGCCGGAGACTGTTCGAAACATTTTCTAATTAGTGTCAGTCGCATGCACATCGTGTGGCCGTTAGACACTACACCATGCTGAGAGCAAGCAGTGTTTTAATAGCATCAATTGTGTGTGTTTGTGTTCAAAAAGCAGCGATTTTTATCACTTGTAGTTGGCGAGAAATAAGCTGTAATTCAGAACTGCTTTGCTCACTGCAGTTTCAAGCATTCAGACTTGGAAATGCCAGAAATGGCTGGAAGTGAAAATGAAATGGTTTTACCACTTCACCAAGTTAGGAGCTGAAAAAAATTTTAAGGAATCGACAATCACCTTGAATTTTACCTTTGGTCCCGACCAGACACGCGGCTCTCACCTGTGGCTCCAAGTAATTGTTTACATGCGACAGTGGCCTTAACCCCATTACACCACTCCAACAGGTGGGCTAAGCCAGGTGAGGGTACCTGGCGGGTCTCATACCCCTTGAGATAGAGATATGCCTGTCCTAGCATGGGAAGTCAGCTTTGTCGGACTGCACAGATGAGATCTACAATGGCCAGGAAGGCGGTTCTGCAACGCTATGTCAGAGCGAACGGCATGATGAGGCACAAAAGAAGTCCTGGTTATCCATTTCAAACAGGGAAGACCCCAGCTGTGCCACAGTTACCTGCTATGACCTGTACAGTATATGATTCTTGATCCACAGCAATGTGATTGACTCTTGAGGTGCCTCTCAGCTTTGGGAGATGCTCTTCGTTGGCTGGGTTGGGTGGGTGGGTGAGTGGGCAAGGGGTGGTGATATCTGGACTGCATTGCCTCCTGCTGGAAGGGTGTGATGGGGTGGTCACCTCTAATGACCATTGGCCAGGCCCCTGAAGAGTTGGAATTAACAGTCACTGAAGCTCTGGCCAATGCACTTAGATTTAATAACCTCTATCAAGAACAGACTCTGGAGTCTTTGATCAATATCCTTTGGGTGGCCATATAGAAATTGGCCAATGACCTGGATTGAATTCCTCTGCTGTCTGGAAGGAGTTTATACATTTTCCTCGTGACCACATGGGCTCCCTTGGGTGCTCCGGTTTCCTTCTGCAATGCAAAAATGTACGGGTTAGGGGGTTAATTGTGAGACATGGACTCACTGGCACAGAAGGGCATGTTACCGTGGACATGGTGATGAAGACAAATTAGATACGGGCTTGCTTGCATACTTATCTATCTACCTATCTATTCAAAAAGGTAATTTAAAAGATACAGCATTGCAACAAGCCCTTTTCGGTCCTCATCACCCAGTTGTATCAATGTAACCGATTAATCTTCTGAGCCCGTACGTCTTTGGAATGTGGGAGGGAGCCGGAACACCCGGAGGAAACCCCATGCAGTCACGGGGTGAACATTCATACTTATTACACACAGCAGTGGGGTGGAACCCAGGTTGCTGGCTCTGTGATAGTGTTATGCCAACCACCATACTACCGTGCCAACACTGATCTGGTCGCCACTGTGTCCATTATAAGTGCAGTCATGTTAAAGTTAGACCTATTCTTCCCATTATGCGCTCCTTTGTGACTCTCGGTTCTGTAAAAGATTCACCGAGAACACCTGCCCTCAAATCCATTTCGTTCAGAGCAGATGCTATAAGGAGATTGGACAAGCTACATCATTTTCTCTGCAGCGGCAGAGGCTGAGGGGAGACGTAATAGAAGTTTATGAAATGATATGTGGCATAGACAGAATTGACAGCCAGTATCTCTTTCCCAGAGTCAATAGTCTAATACTGGATGGTCAGTGGGCAGGGTGGGGGTGGGTGGGGAGGAGGGTTCAAGGGAGATGTGGGAAGCAAGTTTTTTTTTAATATATACACAAAGAGTGGTACATAGCTGGAATGCACTGCCAGGGATGGTGGGAGATGTTCAAGAGAATCGTAAGTATAAATTGATTGGTTTATTACTGTCACATGTACAAAGTTCAGTGAAAAGCTTGTCTTGCATTCTGTTCGTACAAATGAATTAATTACAAAATACATTGAGGTAGTACAAAGTTAAGTAATAACAGAATGGAGAACGAAGTGTTACAGTTACAGAGAGTGCAGTGCAGGGAAACAATAAGGTCCACAGAGAATGGAGAGATACAGACCATGTGCAGAATCAGATTCATTTATTTGTGGAATGCATATCGAATCATACAGTGAACATAAGCAACGCAATTTAAGGATGTACTGGGAGCAGCCCATGAGTATCGCCGCACTTTCTGGCATGCCCACAATGCTTAGCAGAACAACACAGAACACAAGAAGCAACAAAACAACAACAGCAAGATCCTCCCTCCCACTCTCCCACACACCCTGACAGTCCTGCAGTCCTGGGATTGGCCTCCTGGACCGCACTGTACTCACAGACAACGAGCTTCTGACTTTCCTACTGGACACTCAGACATGTGGACCCAATACTTCCTCCTTTGGGCCTCGACTTCTGGACTTCCAATCGACCTTTGGGCTTCGATTTTTGGTACTGACCCCAGGACTAACCAATGATGAGACCCCAAACTCCAGGCCTGCAAGTCCAGACTTGCCAGTAACGGGACCCTGAATTTCAGGCCTTGAAGCAGCGGATGGACAGGATTAGTGTCATTTGGCATCTTTAGCTTAATTAACTCAGTTCAACATCATGGGCTGAAAAGCCTGTTTCTGCGCTGTCCTGTTTTATGTTGTACATTCACAAAAAATTGACAATTTCAAGTTTAAGTTCGTTTAATTATCATTGAACCGTATAAAAATATAGCCAAATGAAGTGTTCCTCCAGGGCCAAGGTGCAAAACACATTACCAGCAGCACACAGCGCATATAGCACAAATGGTTACAATAGCAGAAAAACATAGTCACAAAAAAAATAGCTTAAGTCCCCGAGTAGCATGTCCTGTAGGTTGATGGTGCAGGGGATGTTGTCAAGAGGACTAGAATATAAAATTGAAGCCCCTTTTTACTAGGTGTCTCTCGAAACACAGCTCATTAGCCCCTGGACTCAGTGGGGGAAAAAACCACCTTTCTCGAACTCTGTACGTCTAGGGTCACTCTTACTTGGGTCCCACCAGACTGGAAAGTTGGAATGCCTTGACCACCCGACCCGCAATCTGAGTGAATACTGTGTAAACATTGCCCACGTGCAATTATCAGTCAGCAAGGAATAACAGATCGTACACTGCAGGCAATTATAAAGAAGGTGTATTTATGAATGTCAGCTTAATCAAATAGTTATTAAAGAAGAAAGAAAAAAATAAGGCCCATTATAAATTACAGTCAAATGTGCACAAGGTTGGAGCACATATCTTCCAAAAGCTGGATGTGTCCTTGCGCTCACGGTGCCAACTCCTATTCACCGATCACAAGTAGAACTTCCCATCTCAGACTACATTGAGTCACACACTCCGGTTGGATCAAATCCTACCACCACTTCTCTCGATCTTCTCTCTCCAGCTCCCACTGAAAAGACACCAAAACACCCCAAAGTCCGTCATAAAACTTGTTCGCCCAGCTTTCTCTAGAACCTTCTCCCAATGCTGCCATCCTGATTGGCTGGACCCAACATTCCTAAGCATGAACATCACAACTCCTTATCTTTAATGGTAGCCCAAACACTATCAGCAGAAAACACGGCTTCTACAGAAAACCATTAAATGCAATACCCTACAACATTAGCAGTAAAATCTTAACCAGAGCGTTACACACTTCCCTCCACCAAAAATCATGTCCTCATAACTTTGAAACTTATTAAACCATCATTAATAATACAATTTGCAAAGAAATTTTGTGATGTCAAGACCTCCAACCCTTTTGTGAATGATAGTGATGTATCTCACTAGGGGGATAGACACAACATTCTGTTCCCCTGGTGCATCATGAACCAGCCTGTCTGGGAGTTTCCTGACTCGTTGAGACCTTCTTATCCCACCTTCAGCTTCTTCAACCTAAGAACTCCTGGTGATCTTTCTTGTCTTCTTGGGGATGCCTCCCCTGTCTATTACTCTGGCAACTCGCATCTCCTTGTCACTTGACTGAGCTCAGCTTCATCCCCAATAACTTTGGAGTCCAGCTTCCCTTCATTGTCTAACATCGAGTCTACCTGTACCTCTCTCCACTACATTTGCATCAGCGTGGTGAGGTTCAGGAATATCGTCATTAATTACTGGGGAGTTTGCACAAGGTAAGGTATACCACACCCCCATTTCCTCACTGCTGAGTTCATACAGCATTCAGTGGTTGGGTCCCTCTCAGTCTCCCCACTGATTGCCTTTCTGTTCTTCCCCTTCGGTGTAGAGTCCTCCTACTAGATGTAGGGTCCATGTTAGGCTCTGGGTCAACACGTAACTCCTGCTCCAGAGGTAAAAAGTGATTCTGACAGGCTCATTACTATCTTCTGGCACATTTGGCATGTAATTCTCCACTACGTAAAGTGTAGCCACCCAGCAGTCAGCCAACGTATGTTTCCCTAGTAACTCCAAATTCCTTATGAGTACTCTGTCTCCAGGCATCAGCTGGGAGAACCTAATTGTAGCAGTGGACCAGATGCCCAATTTGCTGACTCCATTTGCTGTCCTTGCTATATCCAGGGTTCCAAGCATATCTAGCAAAGTCCAGTTGAACCTCTCAGGCTGGGGATTGCGCTATGGATGATAAGGAGTGGTCCTTAACTTATACTCCTAGCATGCCCAGTAACTCATGTATGAGCCTACTCTCAAAATCTCTTCCCGAATCATTGTGTATCTGTCTTGAAGGTCATAATGGAACAAAATACTTTTCCTATAACACTTTGACCATGGTAGACGCTCCCTGATCCTTTGTAGGGAAAGCTTGAGCATATCTGGTGTGGGGATCAGTAATAATCAAGACATTTGCAGTGCTGCTGGAATCGGTCTCCATGGCAAAGAAATCCTTACATACTAAATCAAGTGGCTCTGCACCCTGGAAATGGAATAAGGAAGCGACCCTTGTCGGCAGCATCTTCCTCCGAATACATCGAATGCACGACTTACAGTAGTCTTCAACCTCAGGCTTCATTCGGGGCCGGTTGAACCGATCCCGAGCTGATCAATAGGTGTTGTCAAACCCCAAATGACCTGAATCATCAGCACAATCCTTCGATGTTTCTCAGGCAAAACCAACTGGGAACGCTGAGGCCAGTCTGGAGGAGACGTGACCCAGTACAGAACCTGGTTCCTTAACTCCACTTTGTTCCATTCTCTCACAGCAGGGGCATAGTCTTTTCATCCTTGGCCATATCCCCTTTCTGCCACAGCTGACCAGACAGCACCTATACAAGGGTCATCTTGCTGAGCTGCCACCACTTCCCCAGGACCAATGCAGGCAACTGCTTTGTATTCAGGGCAGTCACGTTGCAGAAAGCTTGTGGAATGACAACCAGAAATGTTGCACAGCTGTATCCTGCCGCAGCCTTGCCTCTGGTTTCCCGGTGGTGGAGAACTGGCACATCGCTTTAATTCCAGAGACAGGAACACTCTTACACTCTCCATCCATTTCCTGCCCTTCCTGTGAACATTGGGACAATGCATCGACATCAATGTTCTGGCTCCTTAGCCAATACTTCAGGCTGGAATCATAGGCAGACGACGCTGCCGACCAACAATGGCCCTGTGGCATCTAGTTTCGCTGAGGTCAGGATACAAGTCAATGGATTTTTTTTTTCAGTCCTCACCTCGAACTTGGCACCATATAGACAGGCATTTAACTTATCCACCACAGCCCATTTCAATGCCAGAAACTCCAATTTGTGCATGAGGTAGTTTTGGTCGGAGGGTGATGGACTCTGGCTGACAAAGGCAACGGGTCTCAACCCTGTGCCCTGATCCTGATACAGAACACTCCCTAAGCCTTCTCGGCTGGCGTCTGTATGCAGTGCAAATGGCAGTTGGGGGTTTGCAAAGGCCAACACAAGTTCTTTATTCAGTAGCTCATTCAGCACCTGGAAGGCCTCTTCACATTTTGCTCCGAAAGGCTCCAAAGGACTAAGCTGAACTTTACCATCTCCTTCTTTTGTCCTTCTCCCTTTCTTCCCCAAGGGAGGATAACTGCACAGAACCTGATTCAAAGGCTGGCTTACTTTAGGGTAGTCCTTCACAAATATCTGGTAGCACCCACAGAATCCAAGGAATGACCATAGAGCACTCACATTCTTGGGCCTTTGCCATGTGGTCACCGCCTCTATCTTGGACGGTTCTGTAACTACTCCATCCTGTGGGACTATGACCTGACGTAGTTGACAGACGTCTTGCAAAACTGGCACTTATCCAGTGACAGTTTCAACCCTGCAGCTTTCAGACGGCCTAATATCTTCAGTAGCCTGGACCCGAGCACTATTGTGATCATCCAGGCACACTAGCACCTCAGCAACTTCATGTCCCCAGCAGTCTTCGCCATGACACGTTGGAAAGTAGCTGGTGCTCCTGATATGCCCTGGGGCATTCTTTCAAACTGGAAGAATCCAAATGGATATATGAATGCCGTCTTCTCCTTGTCAGTCTCACTCATGGGTATCTGATAATACCCGCTCCTTAGGTCCAGCACACTGAACCACTTCGCTCCATTCAAGCAGGCCAGTGCGTCCTTGATCTGCAGAACAGTATATTGGTCGGGAACTGTTCGTCAGTTCAGAGTCCAATAGTCAACACACATTCGTACCTTCCCATTCTTCTTCCTCACCACCACTATGGGTGACACATAGGGACTCCATGGCTCAGTGATATTCCCTGCTTCCTTCAGTTTCAGCAGGTGCTGCCGAACATCCTCCAGCTCTGCTGTGCTAGTCGTCGAGACCTCTCTCTGAAAGGGGTGTCCTGTCACTCGATGGTGTGGTGAGTACTCTTGGAACAACCCACATCAAACTTGTCAGTAGAAAGGACATCTTTGAACTTTAATATCTTCTCTGTCAGTCTCCTTTTCTGACTCTCAGGTACCGGGAAGTCACCAAATTTGAGTGACTTGGCTATCAACTTTCCTGATCCAGGAGATTGTCTCTCTCCTGGTTTTCCTAACAGGAAAACTAGACATTACGGGCACTGGAAAAAGCTGTGTCATCAGCATCCCCTGCCTGGGGGTGACCTCTCTCTCTCCGAGGTGTTCCACACAATCACTGTCATCCTGTTTACGTGGATAGCTGACCTCTTTGCAGTTCAGGCCTCACCAGTACCCAGTGTGATCAGTTCAACTGGCCCCAGATGAAGCTTGAAGTTGAAAGTACTGTAAGTCGTGCATTCGATGTATTCAGAGGAAGATGCTGTCTACGAGGGTTGCTCCCTTATCCCATTTACAGAGTGTGGGGCCACTTGATTTGGTGTGTATGAACTTCCTCTCCAAATAGCCTGATTCCAGCAACACTGCGAATGTCTTGGCTATTACTGATATGCCCAAGCCTTCCCTACAAAGGATCAGATGGCCAAAGTGTTATGGGAAAAGTATTTTGTTCCTTATGGCCTTCTAAGATGGATGCACAGCAATCAGGGAAGGGATTTTAAGAGTAGGCTCATACGTGAGGTACTGGGCATGCTTGGAGACAAGAAGTTGGGGACCACTCCTTATCGCATTCAGGGTAATCTCCAGCCTGACAGGTTCTATCGGACATTGCTAGACATGCTCAGAACCCTGAATATCAGTAAGAAGAACAAATGGAGTCAGCATATTGGGCATCTGGTCCACTGCAACAACTCTACACAGAATGAAGCTACTGGATACTCGCCTTACTATTTGATGTTCAGGCGCAAAGCCTGTAGATCTCTTGTTTTATGACTGGCAGGGAAGACTTGCCACAAAAGACCTATCTTTAGCGTCTGACATGAGGAAGGAACTGCAAAAGGCTTATGAACTAGCAGAGGTCTCTGCTACCAAGCAACATCAAGGAAACAAGAGGAGATATGATCAAAAGATTAGGTTCTCCCAGATGATGCCTGGAGACAGAGTACCTATGAGGAACTTGGAGCTACTAGGAAGCATCAGTTGGCTGACCACTGGGTGGCTATGCCTTACGAAGTGGAGAGGCAGACGCCAGTTGTGCCAGTTTTCCGGGTGAAGACAGAAGATGGGAATGAGTCTGTCAAAATTCTCCACTGGAATCACCTTTTACCTCTAAGGCAGGAGGTACATGTTGACCCAGAGTCTGACATGCCAGCAGAACACACTGCTTCTGCAGAAAACTTTCAAATGAACTAACCTACAAAATTAGGAATAAGATCTTAACCCGGGTGTTACAAGAGCAAGAATGTAATGTTCGTACTTTATAAAGCACTGATGAGGCCTCACGTGGAGTATTGTGGGCAGTTTTGGGCCCCCTATCTTAGAAAGGATGTGTTGAAACTGGAGAGGGTCAAAGTAAGTTCACAAAAATTATTCCAGGATTGAATAGCTTGTCATATGAAGAGGGTGTGATGGCTCCGGGCCTGTGTTCACTGGAATTCAGAAGAATGAAGAGTGACCTCAGTGAAACCTATCGAATGGTGAAAGGCCTTGATAGAATGGATGTGGAGAGAATGTTTCCTATGGTGGGAGAGTACAAGACCAGAGAATACAGCCTCAGAATAGAGGGGCATCCTTTTAGAATGGAGATTATCAGGAATTTTAGCCAGACAGTGGTGAATCTGTGGAATTCTTTGCCATAGGCAGCTGTGAAGGTCAAGTCTTTATGTATATTTAAAGCAGAGGTTGATAGATTCTTTATTGGTCAGGGCATGAAGGCTTCTGGTGAGAAGGCAGGAGACTGGGGTTAAGAGGAAAATTGGATCACGCATGATGAAATGGCAGAGCAGACTTAGTGGGCCAAATGGCCTATTCTGCTCCTGTATCTTATGGTCTTAATGCAAGATCTGCTATTTAGATAACCCCAAGAGGATGCAGTAAGCTTTGATAACAATGGAATCTCCATGGGCCTCACCTTCTCCCTGCTCTGCTTCCTTCCAAAACTTCAAAGGCACGTCTAAGGTCAGTCCGAGGATCAGAAGTCCGCATTGCCACGCCCCACTAAGACCATAAGACCATAAGACATAGGAGCAGAATTAAGCCATTCAACTCATCGAGTCTGCTTCACCATTCAAGCATGGCTGATATAATGTCCCTCTCAATCCTATTCCTCTATAACCTTTGACGCCATTACTAATCAAGCACCTATCAACCTCTGCTTTAAATATACCCAACGAATTGGCCTACACAGCCATATGAGGCAATGAATTCCACAAATTCATCACCCTCCGGTTGAAGAAATTCTTCCTCATTTCTGTTCTAAAGGGATGTCCTTCTATTCTGAAGCAGTGCCCTCTGGCCCTTAGCTCCCCCACTCCAGGAAATCCCCTCTCCACATCCACTCTATTTAGACATTCCAATATTCATAAGCTTCAGCGAGATTCCCCCTCGTTCTTCTGATCTCCCAAAGAGTGGAGAGTTCTGATTGTGAATACGGGCAATCAGTGAGCCTCTGCTCTGATGTTGCCTGGAGTTCAGGGGCTGTGCGATTGGAGTGCTGCCTTTTAATTATTGTTTCTGCTGACATTGTGCTTTGTGGTGATAGCAGTGATAATGGCAAAGTCAACAAAAGGCTGTTGTTCCAAAGAGGCTCACTTTGCAAACTCGTTATTATTTTCAAATCCCTGTGGAATTGTCCAAGAGACTTTAAGAATGTAGGCATCGACCTGAAGAAAAAAATAATAATCACAGGGACTAAAACAGAAATTGACAGGATTTTTTCACCCAGCATCCTTAAACCCTCCGATGTTAATGGTTTTCGTTACAATAATATTACTGGTGGGGAGAAGGGGGTGTTTGAAGGTGAGCATTCTGACTGGCTGCATTACTGTCTGGTGTGGAGGCACCAGTGCCCAGCATCAGGAAAAAGCTGCAGAGGTTGTAAACTCAGCCAGCTCCATCATGGGCACTAGCCTCTTATCCATCGAGGGCATCTTCAGAGGGCGCTGCCTCACGAAGGCGGCATCCTTCGTAAAAGACCCCCACCCTCGAAAAAATTACTTATAATTTAAGAGATAAATATGATACATTTTTGAATATTTGGCGCCCATATTTACAAAAGATAGGATGGCATATTTAGTTGCTCCAATGATAAAGATGTTGGTCCCTTGGGGAAAGTAATAAATAAATATACTAAATTTATTTTGAATCCCATGGAGCATGTGGAAACTTTCCAATATCCAGGCAGTTCTCCTTTCTTCTTTTCTTTTCTTTTTTTTCAGGTAGGTGTATATATCAGGGGGAAGGGTTAAGGGGAGGGGGGAGGGTAGATATTATCATTCTATGTAATCATTTCGAAAACTCAATAAAAATTATATTAAAAAAAAATAAAAGACTCCCACCACCTAGGACATGCCCTCTTCTCATTACTACCATCAGAGAGGAGGTACAGGAGCCTGAAGACGCAACCTCAACATTTTAGGAGCAGCTCTTCCCCTCTGCCACCAGATTTCTGAACGGTCTATGAACCCTTCAACACTACTATTTTACTCTCTTTTTATTAATTTATTTAAAAATATTTCCTATTATAAATGATGGTAATTTTTTACGTATTGCTCTGTGCTGCTGCCACAACACAACAAATTTTACGCCTACGTCAGTGATAATAAACCTGATTCTGATTGTCAACGGGGTTTAGAGGTGAAAAGTCACACTTTATGGAAAGCTTGTTACCTTATTCATCTGCATTTAAAAGATGGCAGGGTGGGGTGGAGGTGGGGAAGAGTCATTGGTTAACCAAGGATTGTCAGCATGGCTTTGAGAGACCCTGTCTGACAAATTTGATAATTTGATGCAACACACACACAAAATGCTTTGAGGAACTCAGCAGGTCAGACAGCATCTATGGAAATGAATAAACAGTTGACGTTTCAGGCCGAGACCCTTCATCAGGACTGAGAATGAAGGAGGGAAATGCCAGAATAAAAAGGTGGGGGAAGGGGAAAGAGGCTAATTTGATTAAACATTTGGAAGTGATGGCAGAAGTGTTATCAATGACAGTTGTTCTCCATAGTTGTTAGCTGGCCTACTGAATGTTTTCAGCAAATCGTAAACACAGGATTCCTCAGATGCTGGAAATTCAGAGTGACACAAAATGCTGGAGGATCTCAGCAGGTCAGGCAGCATCTATGGAGAGGAATAGATAGTGGATGTTTCAGGCTGAGATCCTTCATCATAACTTACCTCTTCCTAGAGATGCTGCCTGGCTTGCTGCGTTCACCAGCAACTTTGATGTGTGTTTCATGATAAAGGGTGTTGGCCCTTCAATGACAGGAAATTGAGCGCACAGCCACTAATGAACAGGATCAGAAATGCCTGCAATCTTATGTTTCTACACTCATAGGTGTTTGCAGGATTTGAACCCATGGCCTTCTGAAATTGCATTCAAAATGTCCTGATGAAGGGTCTTGGTCAATGTACCCTCTAACTTGTAATGACCAATGTGCACAAAAATCTTGTGCTATACAATTTTTTACCCAATGACAACAACAGGTACTCTCTGAATTTTTAAGTGGAAGTAAACCTGAAGTTGTTCTAAGCCATTCCGCTTCAAATGAACTAGAATTTTTTTTTGTGCTTCACGCCCTTTGCTTCTTTGGAATTCTTCATAGTGAATCAATAATTTCTTCAATAAAAACAGTGTAAATAAGTCGGTTCTAAAACCTGCAGACAAATCTTCGTGAACTCACATTGTCAACAACGTCTGCGTCAGAAACCGGAAAAGGACATATGATTGTGTATGATCGTGAAATATACCTAACACACCAACGATGTAGAGGGTGACATTTTGTGCACTAGTAGTAAAAGGTGGGGGGGGGGGTTGTGGGTGTGTGTGTGTGTGTGTGTGTGTGTGTGTACACGTACACCTTAGAGGGACATTGGTCTCGGCCCAAAGCAACAACTGTTTAGCCCTTTCCATACATGTTACCTGAACTGCTGAATTCCTCCAGCATTTTGTGTGCTACACTAAATATCTCCAGCATTTTCCACTTTTATGTATTCTGATAAACACTTGTCAACACATTGATCAAATGAGGGAGGAGCTGTGGCAGGACATAAAAGTACTAAAAAACAATAACAAAAATAATAATATTTCACTCTTTATTCCAGATCTCTCAATATCTGGGGAAGCTCTACAGTGAGATGATCTTTGTAAATGGATTTGTGCATTGTGATCCACACCCAGGCAATGTGTTAGTGAGAAAGTCTCCTCAAACCAACAAGGCTGAAATTGTGTTGCTGGACCATGGCCTATATCAGGTAAGCTCTCAAATCACTTTGTTGAAAACCATGGCACCAAGACAGATGGGTCAAGAGTCGGAAGGCCACAGGCTCAAATCCTGCAATCTTATTTGGAATATTATATTCAGTTCTGATTGCCTCATTGTGGAAAGGATGTGGAAATTTCTGAGAGGGTACAGAGGAGATTTACCAGGATGCTGCCTGGACTAAAGAGCATGTCTTATGAAGATAGGCTGAGTGAGCTAAGGCTTTACTCTTTGGAGCGAAGGAGGATGAGAGGAGACTTGATAGTGTTGTACAAGACGATGAGACATAGTTAGAGTGAATAGCCAGAGTCTTTTTTCCTAGGGCAGAAATGGCTAATGCAAGGGGTGTAATTTTAAGTTGGTTGGTTGAAAGTATGTGGGGGGTGGGTTTGTTTTAATTAGTTTTTTCAAAAAATTGTGATACACCGCGGTATAGGCTCTACCGGCCCTTTAAGCCATGCCGTCCCAGTAACCCCTGACAAACCCTATTAGCTCTAATCTAATCACGGGACAATTTACAATGACCAATTAACTTACCTGGTATGTCTTTGGACTATGGGAGGAAATCGACACACCTGGAGAAAACCTGTGCGTTTCACGGGGAGGACGTACAGACTCCTTAGGGACAGTGCTGGAAATGGACTCTGAACCTCAGAATGTCCCGCGCTGTAATAAGATTGGCACTCCAGTGTATGTCAGAGGTAAGTTCTTTACAGAGAGAGTGGTGGGTGCGTGGAACGCTCTGCCAGGGGTGGTGTTGGAGTCAGATACGTTAGGGGCACTTAAGAAACTCTTAATTAAACGGGCATATGGATGATAGAAATAGGGAGGGTTCTGCAGGAGGGAAGTTAGATTGATCTTAGAGGAGTTTAAAAGGTTGGCACTACACCATGTACCAAAGGGCCTGTGCTTGCTGTAATGTTCACTGTTCTGGGTTCTATATTTGAGTGTAGAACCACAGAATTCATGCATCTCTGGTCCTGCTCATTTGAGGCCACTCATTCAATTGACAAATTCCTAAACCCGTCAATTCCCTTCTTAATCTCACCACTCCTTTAATTCTCTCTTTTCCATCAATATGACCAAGCTTTTGGGCATCTGAAATGATTTCACACAGCTTTACAGAATTAGAGAAAGTTGCAACACTGAAGAGGCTGTTGGGCCCATCTTGGCTGTGCTGACTAAAATGAATTACGGAGCCTACTATCGTCCCCAAGGTGTGGGTCCACAGCTCTAAGCCCATGCCTCTCCGGGGATACGTTGCTGTATTATGAAGAACATGACATAGACAGGAGCAGTGGCTGTAAGGTCTGAATTATAAGATAAAAGATAAGAAACCTCAAAACATACAGAGAAACATGGCATTTTCTCTCAACAACTAACACAGTCTGAGGGGGCAGGCCGCAGGTGTTGCCACGATTCTTGCTCCAACAGAGCATGCCCACAACTTAATAACCTAACCCGTATGTCTTTGTGACGTGAAGGAAACCAGAGCACCTGGAGGAGATGTACAGACTCCTTAGAGACGTTGATGGGAATTGATCCCTGATATTACAGCTGTTAAAGCATTACACCAACCATTACACTACTGTGCCTCCCTAATTAACTAATTAATTAATTACATGCTGGGAGCACAGATCTGAAAGTGTTCACTTTACCTGGAACCATACCATATGGAACATCAAGGTAAACCTCTATCTAACGTTGTTCAGGAAGGGAAATTTGCTATCGGCGCCCAGCATGCCCCATCTGTAACTCCGCACTCCAATGCAGTTGACTTGTAACTGAGTTCAGCTTCAGCTTCTTTCAAACTGTATTAAGGAACTGGAGCTGGAACTGGATGAATTGTTGCTCATTCGGGAGACTGGGGAGGGGGTGGGGTGGTTAATTGACTGACATACAGAGGGTTTGTTATACCCAAAATGCAGGACGCCGGTAACTGGGTGACTGTCTGGAGGGGGAAAAGGGGATAGGCAGGCAGCCACTATGGCCGTTCTCCTCAAAACAGGTCCACCGCATTGGATACACTTGTAGGGGGTGGATGAAATAGCAGAGGAAAGCCACAGCAGTCAGGTCTCCGTCACTGAGTCTGGCTCTGTGTTTCAGAAGCGACAGGCGGAGAAGAGGAGTTCAGTAGTGATAGGGGATTCCATTCCATTGTTAGAGGAACAGACAGGAGATTCTCTGGATATAAAAGAGACACACAGATGGTATGTTGCCTCCCACGGTTTCAGATTCTCGATCAGTGGTATCTCTTCAGGGGAAGGTATGTTCTGTACGAAAAGGATGGGTTTCACCTGAACTCAAGGGGTATTAATAAGCTTGCGGACAGGTTTGGTAGAGCTGTTAGAGAGGGTTTAAATGGACACCTCTCTATTCTGAGGTTGTGCCCTCTGGTCCTAGGTTCCACCCCCACTACAGGAAACATCCTCACTATGTCCACTCTATCTAGGACCTTAAATATTCGACGGGTTTTGACAATTGTAACTAAACCTTGATAACTTGGAAAATTTTACAGAGGATTCAAAGGCATGGGGAGTGCAACAGAATTGTTTGCTCAGGATGATGTCCAAGTGAAGATCTTCGCAACAAGATCTTAGCAGCAACTTCCTTTCTCTGATGAAACATAAACGCTGTGTCTCTCTGCATGGATGCTGGCTGACCTGCTGAGCATTTTCAGCATCTCGGAAACACTGAGAACAGACAGAGGCCCTTCAGCTCACTGTTTCCATGCTGAGAATCAAGAATCTGCTTACACCAATCCTACACCAAGCTGATTTTACTCTCCCCATGTTTCAGGATCACATTAAAGTTTATAGCCATGTAAACATGTGGTATAAATGCCATGAAATTTCCCTTTGTACATCAGCAGTACAGCACATTACAAACATGACAAGTTGTGTATACTTAAATGACACAAAGCGTACACCTGTGCAAAGATAAACATAATGATGCAAGTGCAACGCGCAGACAAAATGGAGGAACTCATTAGGTCAGGCAGCATCTATGGAGGGGAATAAACTGTCGATGTTTCGGGCTGAGACTCTTCATCACGTTGACTGCTTATTCTGCACCACAGGTGCTGTCTATTATGCTGGTTCCTTCAGCACGTTATGTGCATTGCTCAGTTTCCAGCACCTGAAGAATCACTTGTGCTTGTGATAATGATACGAGTGGATGTTGAGACACAGAAACAAAATACAGTATAGCCTGAGGTAGGGGGATGGGTTTTAGCCATTTTCGAACCTACAGCTACCCTTGATTCCCCAACTCACCTTCAAATTTGAGTTGCTTGGGGCTTCTTACTGTAGCAAAATTAACCTGCCTCCAATTTCTGTTTATAATTCAGATTTCCAGCAGCTACAGATCTTTAATTAAAACAGGAAATGCTAGGAATTCTCTGCAGGTCAGGTGGTACCTGTGGAGAGAGAAACAGTTCACGTTTCAGGTCAAAGATCTGGCAGCTCTTTAGGTTTTCATTGACTGCTGGGGCTGATGCTCATCCCACAGATATAAAAAGTACCATTTTAGTCCTGTGACAAGAGAAACACGGTAGATCCATCAACACTTGGTTGTTGGGCTTTCATCGTCTTTTCAGTTTCTGACAGGCCCACTGTGACGAGCTATTTATGGACATTGGAAAGACAGTAGGTTTGATGGATTCTGTTTTTGTAACTTCTATTTATTGTGTTCTAGGCTGTTTTAGACAGCAGTTATCTCTGCACAGGCCCATGCTCTGAGGTGCTAAAAAAATGGCCAGCTCACAACCCCACGACCGGTTTGCATATTTTGGTGCTTCCTCTTTACCAGGAATCTCTCCCATAAATCTCAGCTCAACCTGAAATCTGCTCACCTTTCAATTACATCATCAAACATCAGTAGAAGTCCAACACACTATCCAATGTGACACAGAACCCACCCTCCAACACATTATCCAATGTGACACAGAATTCACACTCCAACACACTGTCCAATGTGACACAGAGCCCACAATCCAACACACTGTCCAATGTGACACAGATCCTACAATCCAACACCCTATCCAATGTGACACAGAGCCCACCCTCCAACACAATATCTGGTGTGACACAGAACCCACACTCCAACACACTATCCAATGTAACACAGAGCCCACACTCCAACACACTGTCCAATGTGACACAGAGCCCACACTCCCAACACACTATCCAATGTGACACAGAACCCACACTCCAACACACTATCCAATGTGACACAGAACCCACCCTCCAACACACTGTCCAATGTGACACAGAGCCCGCACTCCAACACACTATCCAATGTGACACAGAACCCACACTCCAACACACTGTCCAATGTGACACAGAGCCCACAATCCAACACCCTCTCCAATGTGACACAGAGCCCACCCTCCAACACAATATCTGGTGTGACACAGAACCCACACTCCAACACACTGTCCAATGTGACACAGAGCCCACACTCCAACACACTGTCCAATGTGACACAGAGCCCACACTCCAACACACTATCCAATGTGACACAGAACCCACACACCGACATACTATCCAATGTGACACAGAGCCCACACTCCAACACATTATCCCAGGTGACACAGAATTCACACTCCAACACATTGTCCAATGTGACACAGAATTCACACTCCAACACACTGTCCAATGTGACACAGACCCCACCCTCCCAACACACTATCCAATGTGACACAGAACCCACCCTCCAACACAATATCCCATGTGACATAGACTCCACCCTCCAACACACTATCCAATGTGACACAGAACCCACACTCCCAACACACTATCCAATGTGACACAGAACCCACACTCCAACACACTATCCAATGTGACACAGAGCCCACCCTCCAACACAATATCCAGTGACACAGAGCCCACACTCCAACACACTGTCTAATGTGACAGAACCCACACACCAACACACTATCCAATGTGACACAGGGCCCACAATGCAACACACTATCCAATGTGACACAGAACCCACCCTCCAACACAATATCCCATGTGACACAGAGCCCACACTCCAACACAATATCCAGTGTGACACAGAACCCACACTCCAACACACTGTCCAATGTGACACAGAACCCACACTCCAACACACTATCCAATGTGACACAGAACCCACACTCCAACACACTATCCAATGTGACACAGAATTCACACTCCAACACACTGTCCAATGTGACACAGAGCCCACACTCCAACACACTGTCCAATGTGACACAGAGCCCACACTCTAACACACTATCCAATGTGACACAGAATTCACACTCCAACACACTGTCCAATGTGACACAGAACCCACACTCCAACACATTATCCCATGTGACACAGAACCCACACTCCAACACAATATGCAGTGTGACACAGAACCCACACTCCAACACAATATGCAGTGTGACACAGAACCCACACTCCAACACACTATCCAATGTGACACAGAACCCACACTCCATGCTATCGATTGTTTACCTACTTTATTCCATTGCACCGCTTTTGCGATTGGTGTGACAGAGGCTTGAAAGTCACACACACAAAATGCTGGAGGCACTTAGTAAGTCAGTCAGCATCTATAGACAGGACAAATGAGTCAACGTTTTGGGCTGAGACCCTTCGTTAGGACTAATGGTGTACTGTACGCCAGGTTTGCATGATTTTCAATTTGCTGCACAGATCTTCTTTAAACTTGAAGTGCATGCCCTCTATCTAGTATTGGGACCGAATGATAGTGTAGTGATTAGCGTAATGCTATTACAATGCTAGTGACCTGGGTTCATTTCTGCTGCTGCCTCTAAGGACTTTGTACATTCTCTGCATGCCCACATGGGTTTCCTCTAGGTGCTCCAGATTTCCCTCACATTCAGAAGGCGAATGGGTTAGTGAGTTCATTGCTCACTCGGGTTCAATTGGATGGCATAGGCTCATAGGGCTGGAATGACCAGTTACAGTGCTGTATCTTTAGAAAAATACAAATTAATTATTAGACATTTTGGGGGCTGGGGAAACATATCAGCTATTCATCTGTGCGCCTCACAATTTTATAAACCTTCCTTACAATGAACATTAGTTGAGGCCATTCAGAGCGCTAAGTCAACGCTGGCTCTCAGACCAATCCCATCAGACCCATTACAGCACCAGCGATCCGCGCTTAATTCCACCGCTCAAAGGCATGTATGTTCTCTCTGTGATCATGTGCTCTGGTTTCTTCCCACATTCCAAGGACATACGGGTTTATTGTTCACATGGGTGTAATTGGGTGGCATTGTTTTGTTGGCCTGTGTCTTCAGATTAAGAAATAATCCCCCCACTTATTTGCAGGCAACTTGTTCTGTCTCACCTTCCCATTATTGCCCCACTGCTTCCCACGTCAACCACCAATACTTGGGGTAATCTAGCAAATTTACCTTCCAGCTAGCACATAGGAGGAAATTGGAGCACTTGGGGTAGTTCCACGCAGTCACAGGAAGAACATGCAAACTCTGCACAAACTGCACTGGAACCTTCTCTCTCCTACATAAATTATAGGGAAATATATGGAAAGGTTGGATCGGTGAGGACTATTTCCTGAAGCGTAGGAGAATGGGGGGAGTTTTGATAGTGATATACAAAGTTATGAGATATAGATAAAGGAAATGCAAGCAGGTTTTCAGCACTGAAGTTGGATGAGCCTAGAACTAGAGGCCATAGGTTAAGGTTCAAAGGTGAAATATTTAAGGGAAGCCTGAAGGAAAACATACTGTGAGTGTGGAATGAGCTGCCAGTAGAAGTGGTGGATAGGGGTTCAGTTGCAGCATTTAAGAGAACTTTGTACATGGATGGGTGGGGTATGGAGAGTTTTGGTTGAGGTGCAGGTCAATGGGACAAGGTGGAATAATGGTGTGGTATGGACTAGATGGGCCGAGGGGCCTGATCTGTACTGTAGTGCTCTATGGTCCCATGATTTGCCTTGAGGGCAAAGACTGAAATACATACCAGCACAAATGCAACAGGCTGCAGGGAGCAAGGTGATGCAGCCAATAAATCTGCTGTCTTGTATCTCCGGGATTCACCTTCGATCCTGTTCTTTCTAAGATGCTACTTTGGCATCAGCTAGGAAGTAGCCTGTATCACAGAGAGACAAAATACACTGTCCAACAGAGCCCAGGGAATCATTGCCCTCAGAAGTGTGAAGGGAAGATTAGCTCCTTTTGTCACATACATCAAAACATCGAAACCGACAGTGAAATACGTCACTTTGTGTCAATAACCAACACAGTCCAAGGATATGCTGGGGCAGCTTCCAAGTGTTGCCATGCTTTTGGTGTCAAGACAGCATGCCTACAATTTACTATCTCTAACCCATGCAGCTCTGGGACCAGAGGGCACAGCCTCAAAACAGAGAGACATACATTTAGAACAAAGATGAGGAGGAATTTATTTAGCCTGAGGGTGGTAGGGAGACTATGGAATTCTTGCAACAGGTGGCTGTGGAGTCCAGATCACTAGGTGCATTTAAGGTAGAGGTTAATAGGTTCTATATTAGTCAGGGCGCAAAAGTTTATGAAGAGAAGGCAGGGTTGAGAGGGAAATGGATTAGCCATGATGAAATGGCAGAGCAGACTTGATGGGCTGAATGGCCTGATTCAGCTTCTATGTCTTATGGTCTTATGAGAACATACAAACGCCTTACAGACAGTAGTAGGAATTGAACTTTGATCTCACAGCTGGCACAGTAAAGCATTACGCTAACCTTCACTATACCTTGCTGCCTCGTGTGTAAAACCTAGTCTATTTTCCTATTTCTCCGTGGAAAGTGGAGTTTCCTCTTTCTCCCTGTAATCACATGAGTTTCCCCCAAGTGCTCCAGTTACTTCCTACATCTCAGCAATGTGCGGGTCTGCAGCTGAATTGATCATGTGAATTGCCAATAGTGGTTTTGCTGATGGGAAATGTAATGTGAGTAAAATGGGTATTTAATGGGCCTGGTGACCTAATGGAACACACACAAAGCTGGAAGAACTTAGCAAGTGTGGAGAGAAATGATCAGTTGATGTTTTTTTCCCCCCATGAGCCTTCATCTGTACTGCTGATGTGGAGGGCCCATTTCTATGCTGTATGAGTCTGCTATATCTATGTCTATGTTGTAGGGGATTGATTTTTTACAATGCTAAAGCCATTGGAGGAACAGTGGGCTGTGGCCTCTTTCTAGAGGTAAGCCACAGATCATATATTTCATGAAAATGTTTCCAGGAATGAAAGGATTATCATATAAGGAGTGCCTGATAGTTCTGGGCCTCTACTCACTGGAATTTAGAAGAATGGGGAGGGTGGGGGTGGATCTCACTGAAACCTACCAAATGTTGAAAGGCCTAGATAGAGTGGATGTGGAGAGGATGTTTCTTATAGCAGGGGAGTCTAGGTCCAGAGGGCACAACCTCAGGATAGAGGGGCATCATTTTAGAACGGAGATGAGGAGGAATTTCTTTAGCCAGAAGTGGTGAATCTGTGGAATTCATTGCCACAGGTGGCTGTGGAGACTGGGTCATTGGGTGTGTTTAAGGTGAAGGTTGATAGATTCTTGATACGTCAGGGAATGAAAGGTTACGGGGAGAAGACGGGAGAATGGATTTGAGTGGGAAATGGATTAGCCATGATCAAATAGCAGAGCAGACTTGATAGGCCTATAGACCTAATTGTGCTCGTATGTCTTATTAGATTAGATGATTAGATTCAACTTTATTGTCATTGTGCTGAGTACAAAGCCAATGAAATGCAGTTAGCATCTGACCAGAAATGCAAAGAATAGTGTTATTTACTTTTTATACACAGTTATTTTGTAAGTGCTACAGCACACAAATATAAAAGTACTGAGACAGTACAATATGGGTACAATACTGCTTAACGCTGTGATGAGAGGTTCAGCAGGGCCACAGCCTCAGGGAAGAAGCTCTTCCTGTGCCTGCTGATGCGGGAGCGGAGGCTCTTGTAGCACCTACCGGATGGGAGGAGAGTAAAAAGTCCATGGTTGGGGTGAGATGCATCTTTGATAATGCTTTTCGCCTTGCCCATATGATTATGATAGATGTTCTCAATGGTGGGCAATTGGGTGCCGATAATCCGCTGGGCAGTTTTCACCACACGCTGGAGTGCTTTACGGTCCGATATGGGACAATTGCCATACCACACTGAGATGCAGTTGGTGAGTATGCTCTCAGTGGTACAGCGGTAAAAGTCCGTCAGTATCCCGGGACAGAGGTGAGCTTATGGTCTTATGGCCGAATAACTTTGAACCACAAGCACTGGCCAATGAAACCAACATATTTATACATAGCTCTTTCATGCCTGCTACCAAACATGAAACAGAGAGGACCATGGCGTAGTGGTTATCGGAATGTTACTTCAGTGCAAACAGGCCAGGATCAATTCCTGCCACTGTCTACAAGGAATTTGTATGTTCTTCTTATGACTGCATGGGTTTCCTCTGGGTGCTCCAGTTTCCTCCCATGTTCCAAAGACGTACAGGTTAGTAGATCAATTGGTCACATGGGTGTAATTGGGAGGCTGAGACTCATCGTGCCAGAAAGGCGTGTTACCCTGCTGTATCTCAAAATAAAAGTTAAACAAGCACACTGTACAGTAAATGTGAGAGAAGAAATGATTATTGAACCAGACTCTCTGCCCCCTCCCCAAAAAAAACTGTTCTGAAAAGCCAATTACCTTGGGACAACTTTATTTTAGCAGAAAAGGTTGCTGTGGTTCCTCAGTGTTCCGGACATTGTACACGTCTGAGTGGGAGTGCAGTTTATGAAATGTTTCCCTCAATAGCTCTTCAGCATCTCAGCTCACCTCCTCTGGCCGATGGAATTGTTTACCGCTCAGCTGTCACTGCACATTGACTCAGCCACTGTGTTACAGTACGGTTGAGTGACATATGACACCGTGTGTTAAATTGACCTCCCTGCTTGTGAACATAGCCTGATCCGAGCTTCTATTTTCATTGCTTTTAACTTCACTGGCTTTCCTGACAATAAAAAGCATGGATTCGTTTTAAGGTGCTTGTTATCTGTCTTGTGTTAAAGGCATCATCTCCAGTCTCCACAGAGGGATCTGAAAGCCTTAGGATTTTCAGGAATTCCCCAACAAATACCTGCTGTCTTCCTGACTTTTGGAATGACGAGGTTTATTTGAATGGACCTTGATGCCTGCCTGAATCTGACACCTGCCATGCATTCCCTGAGGTTATTTGATGGGATCAGGGAATTATTGTCAAATTTTCTCTGTGAACCTGGCTCCATCTGGAACATGAAGGGGTGAGTAAATATTTCAGGGAGAGGCTAATGATTCCACCCAGAGTTGTAGAATCTAAAGACCACAGTAGGAAGCTATCATAAACATAAGAGAGGTAATTTCCCACTCCCATTCCCTCTTCTTCTATTCTCCACTCTGGGCTCCTCTCTTCTCCTCATCTGCCTATCACGCCCCCTGGTGCCCCTTCTCCCATGGTCCACTCTCCTCTCCTGTCAGATTCCTTCTCCAACCCTTTGCCTTTTCTACCTATCATCTCTCTGCCTCTTACCTCCTCCCCCACTCACCTGGCTATACCTATCGCCTTCTAGCTTGTACTTCCTCCCCTCTCCCACCACCTTCTAATTCTGCCTTCTGCCCCCTTCCTTTCTAGTTCTTTTCCATAGAAGCTGCCTGACCTGCTGAGTTCCTCCAGCATTTTGTGTGAGATTCTGTATATGCTAGGAATCTATGCTTTTATCACTAGTCTCTTACATCCCAGGTACTTCCTTGCATTTCCTCCTCTTGTACAGCCTCCAACGCCCAAGTGCAGTTCCGAGAAATGTGCACAGCATTCCTGCTGAGTCACAGCCAGTGATTCATAAAGGTTTAATGGGAGTTCATGCTTTTTTATTCAGTGTGCTTACTTACAGACCTTTTTTTTAATATATGTGGTTTTACTTACTTGTACTGTCAAGGATTTGCGAATGTGCACCCAGGTCACTCAGCACACTGTGGAGAGATAGTGCAAATTAATGTTACTTTGATAAAGTTCAAAGTTCAAAGTATATTTATTATCAAAGTATGTATACTTTATGCAACCTTGAGGTCCATCTCCTTACAGGCAGCCGCAAAACTAAGAAACCCAATGGAACCCATTGAAAAAAGATGACAGTCAAACACTCAATGGGCAGAGGTTAAAAAGCCATGCGGACAATAACAGCAAACAAATAGCATTCAGAGCTGAGGTTCACAAAAGTGAGTCACAGACATGAAGCCAGGCCTGTCTGCAGCTCGTTCAGGAGCCCATAGTTGTAGGCCGCAGCCTCAGATAACGGAGCAGCAAACTGATCCAGCCATTCTCTCGCCTCGAGCCCTGACACACCCTAACCTTTTCAATCTGGCTCAGTGCTGAAAACATCCAAACCTTGCATTGTTCCTTGCTCTTGGACCCATTGATTTGTACCGTCTCTCTACATTGTACCTCCACTAGGGGCAGCACGGTGGTTAGCATCAGTTATCGGACAATCGAGGTTCAATTCCTGCTGCTGTTTGTACGTTCTCCTTGTTGGTTTCCTCCTGGCACTCTGGTTTCCTCCCACATTCCAATAGAGGGTCAGAGTCAGTGAGTTGTGGGCATGCTACGTCGACTCTGAAAACGTGCCTGCCCCCAGCACATCTCAAACAGTGCCTCAAGTTTCACTGAATATTTCGATGTATATGTGACAAAATTAATCTTTTAACATTTTCTAAGGTGCACCACTTCATTATGAACTCCCTCAAGCAGAATTTTCCTTGTGTTTGCCACGTTCTCCTGTATATTAGCTGCCTCTATATTGCCTCCCTGGCTCAGTTTGGTATCATTAGCAAACTTTGTTTGGGTTATTTCCAAATCTAGGCTGTCTAGCCTTCACAAGAGAAAAACATAAACGTAAAAGATGCTGCAGAGGCTGGAAATCCAGAGTTACGTCCACAAAATGCTGGAGGAACTCAGCAGGTCAGGAAGCATTTATGGAGAGGAATGAACAGTCAAGCCTTTGGTCCAAGACCCTTCATCAGGATGTGAAAGGAAGAGGAAAGGAGTGAGAATAAACAGGTGGTGAGGGGAGGAAGAGGAAGGAGTACAAGCTGGCAGGGCCGAGGTGAAGTTAGGTAAGGGGGCAAGTGGGTAGGCTGAGGAACCTTCACAAGTGAAACATTGATTCAAAACTGATCCTTGAGGGGACCCCATTCAGAAAGGAATCTACCTCTCTCTCTCGATACAATATTCCACCTGAGTTTCAAACTTTAAAGTAAATCTATTATCAAAGTACATATATGTCACCATATACAGCCCTGAGGTTTATTTTCTTGTGGGCATACTCAATAAATCCATAATAGGATAATAACCATAATAGAATCAATGAAAGACTGCACCAACTTAGGTGATCAACCAATGTGCAAGAGACAACAAACTGTGCACAGACAAAATGGAGCAAAATGATAATAAATAAACAATAAATATCGAGAACATTAAATGAAGAGTCCATCAAAGAGAGTCTATAGCTTGTGGGGATACTTCAATGATGGGGCAAGAGAAGTTGAGTGAAGTTATCCCCTTCAAGAACCTGATGGTAGTAACTGCTCCTGAACATGGTGGTGTGGGTCCTGAGGCTCCTGTACCTGCTTCCTGATGAAAGCAGTGAGAAGAGAGCATGACCTGGGTGGTGAGGTTACCTGAAATGTGTGCTGCTTTCCCGTGACAACGCTCCGTGTAGATGTGCTCAATCGTGAAGAGGGCAGTTTGTGGTGCTGAGAGATGCTGTTTGCTGATACTCTTGAGAACTGTGCTAAAGGTGCTATATAATTACACGTCATTGTTTTCTGCTGACAGACTGACTGGGCGTCCCTGTGTTTATTTCAGGTTCATTCTTCTATTTGTTCCTCCTTGTGTTCTCGGGGGATGTTCGATAGCTGGTTTTCATCAACAAATCCAGCAGGTGTGAACCCAAAGATCTGAAACTCAACACTTGAAATATTGTGTAAATTGACAAGTGGGTCATCCTTACCTACTCCATTTACTTATCCTCCATCCTACTAGGTAGAACATAGAACATAGCACAGTACAGGCCCATTGACTCCAATATTGTGCTGACCTTTTAACCTACTCTAAGATCACTCTAACCCTTCTCTCACACTTAGTCCTCCATTTTCAATCATCTGTGTGCCTACCTAAGAGTTTCTTAAATGTCCCTAATGTATCTGCCTGGCAGTGCGTTCCACAAACTCACCACTTTCTGTCTAAAAAAGCATGCCACTGACATCATCCCTCTATTTTCCTCAAATCACCTTAAAATTATCTCCTTAATATTAGCCATTTCCACCCGGGAAAAAAGCCTCTGGTTAGGCTCATGGTCTATGCCTTTTACAACCTGTACATCTCTATCAATTCACTTCTCATCCTCCCTTGCTCCAAAGAGAAAAATCCTAGCTTGCTTAACCTATTTTCACAAGCCGTGTTCTCTAATCTAAGCAGTATCCTGGTAAACACAAGGAAACCTGCAGATGCTGGAAATTCAAGCAACACACGACGAAGGGTCTTGGCCCGAAATGTCGACTGTACCTCTTCCTATAGATGTTGCCTGGCCTGCTGCGTTCACCAGCATTTTTTTTTTGTGTGTGTTGCTTGAGTATCCTGGTAAATATCTTCTGCATTCTCTCTAAGAGAGTCTACATCCTTTCTTTAATGAGGTGACCAGAACTGAACATAATACTCTAAGTGTAGTCGAAGCAGGGCTTTATAGATCTATAACATTACCCCTTGAACTGAATATATATGACCAAGAACCACATGATATCTTACAGAAGTATACAGCATGGAAACAGGTCCTCCAGCCATTAAGTCAGTGCCAACCATCAGGTACCCATCAAGAAATCAATGAAGTTATGAGAGGTGCAAATAAGGTGAATAGCGAAGGTCTTTTCTCCAGGGTAGGTGTGCCTACTCTGGCTGCTCTGGAGAGCAGATCTCAGGACCCAATCTGGTTCGGAATCCTGTCGTTTGCTCCTATTGTTTGCATGATGTGTGTATGTTATTTGTTCCTTCTTTCTCAACCCAGTGGTTTTGGTCTTTCTTTTTTAAATTTTTTTTTTGAATTTCTTGCATTGTAGCTGCCTGTAAGTAGATAAATCTTAAGGTGTATAATTTATACATTTGATAATGAATGTACTTGAATCTTGAATTTCTAAAACAAGAGGACAAGAGGTCATAGGCTTAATGTGAGCGTAAAGAATTAAAAGGGACATGAGGGGCAACTTTTTCCCACATAGAGGGTGGTGAGTATATGGAATGAGTTGCCAGAAGATATGGTACAAATATCAGTCTCCTCTCCATAGACTGTCTATTCTTATTGCTGACTTGATGAAGTAGCCAGCAGAATAAAAGACCCCACCTACCCCAGTCATTCTCTCTTTTCTCCCCTCTTCCACTGGGCAGAAGATACAAAAGCCTGAAGGCACGTACCACCAGGGTCACAGACAGCTTCTACTCCACTACTATAAGATTGTTAAACAGTTCCTTAGTACAATAAGATGGACTCTTGACCTCATAAAGTACCCCATTATGAATTTGCACCTTATTCTCTGCCTGCACTCCACTTTCTTCGTAACTGTAACCCTTTATTATGCATTTTGTTATTGTTTTAACTTGTACTACCTCAATTGGTGCTTGGAAGTAGGTACAGAGGAGATGCCGGGGTAACTTTTTAAAAAAATTATACGCAGAGAGTGGTGAGTGCGTGGAATGGGCTGCCAGCGGAGGCGGAAACGATAGGGTCTTTTAAGAGACTCCTGGATGGCTACATGGAGCTTAGAAAAATAGGTGGCTATGGGTAAAGTCTAGGTAGTTCTAAGGTAGGGACATGTTCGGCACAGCTTAGTTCCAAAGGGCCTATATTATGCTGTAGGTTTTCTATGTTTCTAATTGTCATGAATTAATCAGTATGAACGGTATGCAAGGCAAGGTTTTCATTGTGCCATGGTACATGTGGCAATAGTAAATCAATCTACCTCACCATGCTCTTTGTATTTCATTTCACTCCCTGCTCTGCACTCTCTCTGGAACTGTTACACTACATTATGTAGTAATATAGGATGTAATGCTGAGGGTTTATAAGGCACCAATGAGGCCTCACTTGGAGTAGTATGTGCAGTTTTGGACCCCTTTTCTAAGAAAGGATGTGCTGACATTGGAGACGGTTCGGATGAGGTTCACAAGAATGATTCCATGAATGAAAAGCTTATTGTATGAGGGGCGATTGGTGGCTCTGGGCCTTTAGTCACTGGAAGGGGGGTGGGAGTGGAGTCTCATTGAAACCTATTGAATATTGAAAGGCCTAGGTAGAGTGGATGTTTCCTATGGTGGGGCAGTCTGGGACCAGAGAGCACAGCTTTGGAGTAGAGGGACCTCCATTTAGAATGGCGATAAAGAGGAATTTCTTCAGCCAGAGGGTAGTGAAACTGTGGGTTTTTTGCCACCAGCAGCTGTGGAGGCCAGGTCACTGGGTGTAGTTGAGGCAGAGATTGATAGATTCTTGGTTAATCAGGGCATGAAAGGTTACCGGGAGAGGTAGGACAATGGGGCTGAGAGGGAAATGGATCAGCCATGATGAAAAGCACAGCAGACTCAATGGGCCGAATGGCCCAATTCTGCTCCTATGTCTAATGATGTTATTCTGCATTGTGTTTTCTTTATACTACCTCAATGTACTTATGTATGGAATGATCTGCCTGGATAACATGCAAGCAGAACATCTTCATTGTATTTCGATGCATGTGACTGTAGTATATCAACACTAATGACAATACCCAGAAAGACCGTGGGAAGGACTTCCAGAGGTTAGGTTCCAGACAACCGAAGACATGGCCACTGATGGCGGGGTGAGGGAAGAGGGCAGAAACCTTAGAAGTTTGCATAACTGTAGCAGGTTCCAGAGGCACAAGAGGTAAGGCTGTGCCAGGATTTGAAAATATGGATTGAAGTATAACGCTTGACCTCCTCCCATGTTTCCTGATGGACGCAGTGACTAGAAGAAACAGTCTGGAGAGCTGCTGAGAACAGAAAGTGGAAAGAGAACAGAGATTAACTCCCTTTTCTTCAGCTTCTGAACATTTCTCTTTCCTTTCTAGAGTCCTAGAGCAATACAGTACAGAAACAGCCCCTTTGGCCCATCTGCTGTCTCTGGACATGTATCTGACAGTCGGGTGAAGCTCGCTGACCTGCCTGTTTCCATGACATTCACTGAGAAACAGGCGTCTGTTGACCTAATCAAGTGTCCTGGCTGAATTGCCAGCTGCACTCGCCTGTGTTTAAAAACATGCAGATGTTCCTCTCATTACTCGCATGCTGTTGGGGTGATCATTCAGCCGTAGTCAGTGACCATGGGGATTTGTGCATGTGCTGATCCGCAGTTTGTCTTTGGAAGGTGTTCCTGGCTGCTGCTGACCTGACGAGACTCAGCGTGAGCAGGAGCATGTTTTCCCCTGTGCCCGAATGCTGGTCTGTGCGTTCCGCCGCATCCAGCGTCAATCGCGCAGCTGAGGCGGTACCATCCGACCAAGGACACCAACCTCCTATGCAGGAGAGTTGTTTTGCAAACTCAGCTGCTGAGGCTCCTGATGCGGTGAGCTGCACTGCAAACATTTCCTTAAAGCATTCCTGAAGCTAAGCCTTTGGTCGTCTTTGGTAATGTGGCTGTGTCAACTTGTGTTTGGTAACTTTTTTTTAATGACATGTATACGACATTTTATTGGATTAATCTGTTGTTGGTAAAGGTCTGGCCTCTATCTTATGCAGTTATCATTAACATACAGGTTGTCTAGTTGTTACCAGGTTCCCTTTGTTCCCCCTGACATCCCACATTCTCATTGTGGGAGTTAACTGTGTGCGCACTGGCTACCACTTAACAAAAGATGTACAGAACTGTGCAAAAGTCTTAGGCACATATATGCTCTGTACCGCTGCCACACAAAAACATGACAGATGTGAGTGATGATAAACCTGCTTCTGAGGACAAGGAGAGGGGTGTCGTGGTTGGGAAAAGGGAAGGGAAAGGGGAGAAAGCAGGAAGTGCCAGAGAGACATTCTATAAAGATCAATAAACCGATTGTTTGGAATCAAATGACCTTGTCTGGTGTCTCAGGGCTGGGTGTGCCTGCATCTGTGTGCCACCTGCCACTCCTAGCACACCTTCTCTGCCACCTGTCTCACACCCCTCCTGTGGCACTCCACCCTCACCATTCCCAACATTCTTTAGAAACATAGAAAACCTACAGCACAATATGGCCCTTTGGCCCACAAAGCTGTGCCGAACATGTCCTTACCTTAGAACTGCTGGGCTTACCCATAGTCCTCTATTTTTCTAAGCTCTATGTATCCATCCAGGAGTCTCTTAAAAGACCCTGTCGCTTCCACCTCCACCACCGCCACTGGCAGCCCATTCCACGCACTCACCATTCTCTGCGTAAAAAACTTACCCCTGACATCTCCTCTGTACCTATAGTACTTCCAAGCACCTTAAAACTATGCCCTCTCGTGCTCGCCATTTCAGCCCTGGGAAAAAGCCTCTGATTCTCTACATGATCAATGCTTCTCATTACCTTGCACACCTCTATCAGGTCACCTCTCATCCTCCGTCGCTCCAAGGAGAAAAGGTCGAATTCACTCAACCGAGGTAGAGTTTATTCCTGCCAAATTTATAAACTCGCTCTCTGCTTCACGTTGACAGATATAGTATTGTGCAAATCTGAGGCACCTTAACTATGTATATGTGCCTAAGACTTTTGCACAGTATTGTACTATGTTTGTTAAGGCATTTAATAAGATTTTCCCTAGAGAGAGTTATTCAGAAAGTCAAGGAGGCATGTGATCCAGGGGAATCTAACTGTGTGGATTCAGAATTGGCTTGCCCACAGAAGGAAGAAGGTGGTTGTAGATGGAGTGTATTCTGCCTGGAGGTCAGTAACTAGTAATGTTCCACAGGGATATGTTCTGATAACCCTGCTCTTTCTAATTTTTATAAGTGACTTGGATGAGGAAGTGGAAGGGTGGCAGATGACATGAAGGTTAGTGGGGTTGTGAATAGTGTAGAAAGTTGGTGAGATGCAGAGCTGGGCTGAGAAGTGGCAGATGCAGTTCAGCCTGGAAAAAGTGTGAATTGATTCACCTTGGAATTTGAATTCAAAAAAACAGGGCTAATGGTAGGATTCTTAACAGTGTGGAGGATCGGAGAGATCTTGGGGTCCATGTCCATAGATCCTTCAAAGTTACCGCATAGGCTTGTTAAGAAGCCAAATGGTGAGTGGACCTTCATTAGGTGGGGGATTGCGGTCAAGAGCTGAAAAGTAATGTTGCAGCTCTATAAAACCCTGGTTAGACCACATTTCAAATACCGTGTTGAGTTCTGGTCACCTCATTATAGGAAGGATGTGGAAGCTTTAGAGAGAGTGCGGAGGAGATTTACCTGGATGCTGCGGAATTAGAGAGCATGTCTTATGAGGGTAGGTTGAGTGTCCTAGGACTTTTCTGTCTAGAGTGAAGGAGGACGAGAGGTGACTTGGCAGACGTATACAAGATGATAAGAGCTATAAATGAAGTGGATAGCCAGAAATTTTTCCCCCCAGGGTGGAAATGGTTAATATGAGAGGCTTTAAGTTTAAGGTGATTGGAGGAAAGTATAGAAGGGATGTGAGTGGTAGGTTTTCACACACAGAGTGGTGGGTGTGTGTAATGCATTGCCAGGGTGGTGGTCGAGGAAAATACATTAGTAACATTTAAGAGACTCTTAGGCGCGTTGATGATAGAAAAATGGAGGGCTATGTAGGAGGGAATAGTTAGATTGATCATAGAGCAGGTTAAAAGGTCAGCACAACATTGTGGACTGCAGAACTTGGACTGTGCTATAATGTTCTATGTTCTAAAGCTAAAGATAGAAACCTGGCACCAGATAAACAAAGCAACTAGGAAGAAGCTAATGTTCATTAACATCTCTGTCTAGACCCTTGTATGTTCCCCATAAGGTTTGAGCTGACTATATGCTAATATTGCCTTACATATACTAATTTTATTTTACTAGCCAATGAATGAATCTTGGCTAACATCCAACCGCAATGGGGGAGGTGATTTTCAAGTGATGCTGCAGGATATTTTGAGTTCAGGAGAACAGGCTCTTGGTTTAACACCCCTTTCTAAAGACTGTGTACGGAGAGATCATGGGACTTGAACCCATGACCTTCTGATCCAGACACCCACCGAGACAAGGTTGGCATCAAGCACCAAGGAGCTGTTCTCTTGCATTGTTTCAGGAAAGGCTAAGGCAGCCATTGTAAAGAGATTTATCTTGAAGGTAAACGAGATTGTTGTGAAACTGTTCTTGGATTCCTGCTGTCATAGTATAAACTCAGTGGCCACTTTATTATGTACAAGAGGTACCTAATAAAGTAGGCACTGAGTGTAATAGCAAAATGGTGCTTATAAGATCTAGGCTCCAACTCTGAACAAACATAATTAAATTGTAGCCAATTTTAATCTTGCATCAATATCCAAGCGCTTAGCAGTTGATGGATATACTATGACAGACTTGGAACTTTTTACATAGATTGTCTGAAAGATTCTGTATATTTCAATCAGAAACACCTCAGACATTTGCAAGAAAACTAACATACACTCAGTGGCCGCTTTATTAGAAACACCTGTACACCTGTTCGTTAATGCAAATATCTAATCAGCCAAACATGTGGGAACTAGGTCAATACATTAAAGCATGCAGCCATGGTCAAGAGGTTCAGTTTTTGTTCAGACCAAACATCAAAATAGGGAAGAAATATGATTTGAGTGACTTTAACCTTGGAATGACTGTTGGTGCTAGATGGGGTGGTTTGAGTATCTCAGAAACTGCTGATCTCCTGGGATTTTCACACACAGTCTCTAGAGTTTACAGAGTATGGTGCGAAAAAAAGACAAAAACTCCAGTGAGCAGCAGTTGTGGCTGAAAATGCCTTGTTAATGAGAGAAGTCAGAGGAGAATGGCCAGACTGGTTTAAGCTGACAGAAAGCTGACAGTAACTCAAGTAACCATGTGTTACAGCACTGGATTGCAGAGGAGCATCTCAGAACACACAGAGCATCAAAATGTGAATTGGATGGGCGATAGCAGCAGAATGCACACAGGGTTGTGCTCCTGTGGCCACTTTATTAGGTACACTCCTGTACCTGATAAAATGGCCACTGGGTGTCATGGCAAAATGGTGATGATGTCATCATTTGTGTAGGCAGAAACTCCTTGCATTTAATGTTGGCAGCCATGAGTTGGGGAGCCAATCTAGAACAGCATATGTCTTTGAAATCAATGCTGATGGACAGATTTATTTGAAGTTATACATGAACTTTTAAGGTTCATTGCCTGAGTGAGAATGTTTTCATCTGGCCAGAAATCCTAAAATAGGGGCTATCAGTGTTCCCCTTATTACTCGTGGATCTGACAGTGAATTGAGCAGCACTTTGTTTGTCCACATCAGAGGAGCAGAAGTTAGAACAGATATGATATGGGAAAATGGCACAGAAGCATTTGAGGGAATAGCTTCCTCAGTGGGTCAAGAGGAAGACAAAATGGTACCAATGAAGGAGCTATGATTAGATAAAGAAGGGAGGGGAATCGTGAACACTGAAGTGGATTAGTTTTGCACTCTGTCGATGCACAGTAGAGCCTCTCCTGAGTGGTTGCATCATGGTCTGGCGTGGAAGCCCCAATGCCCAGGAACAGGGAAGGGTACAAATAGTGGTGGATAGACCCCACTCCATCCCAGGCAAAGCCCTCCTCTCTGTTGAGAACACCTACAAGAACTGCTGCCACAAGAAAGCAGTACTCATCATCCCAGACCCCTCACCATCCAGGCCACATTCTCCAGGTTCAAGAATATTTATTTCCCCATCAGGCTCCTGAACCAGTGTGGATAGCTACATTCACTCCAACACTGAACTGATTCCGCAACTTATAGACTCACTTTCAACAACTCTCCAACTGTTGTTCTCAGTATGCATTTAAAGAAGCGGCAGATGCAATACAGTGTCGGGAGGTGCTTGGTCATGCACTTTGGTAGAAGCAGTAAAAGTATAGACTACTTTCTAGATGGAGGGAAAATTCAAAAATTCGAGGTGCAAAGGGACTTGGGAGTCCTCGTGCAGGACTCTTTAAAGGTTAATTTGCAGGTTGAGTCAGAGGTGCGGAAGGCAAATGCGATATTAGCATACATTTTGATAGAACTAGAATATAAAAGCAAGGGTGTTATGTTGAGGCTTCATAAAGTACTGTTGAGGCCACACTTGGAGTATTGTGAGCAGTTTTAGGACCCTTATCTATGAAAGATGCTGAAGATGGGTCTTGGCCTGAAACATCAACTTTTACTCATTTTTGTAGATACTGCCTGACCTGCTGGGTTCCTCCTGCATTTTGTGTGTGTTGCTAAGAAAGGATGTGCTGAAAATGGAGAGGGCTCAAATGAAGTTCATGAAAATGATTCCAAGATTGAAAGGCTTGTCATATGAGAAGCGTTTGATGGCTCTGGGCCTGTACTCAATGAAATTCAGAAAAACAGGGGGTCACCTCAGAGAAACCTATCGAATGTAGAAGGGCCTCGATACAGTGGATGTGGAGAGGATGTTTCCTATGGTGAGGGAGTCCAAGACCAGAGGACACAGCCTCAGTATAGAGGGTCGTCCTTTTAGACTGGAGATGAGGGGTAATTTCTTTAGCCAGAGAGTGGCGAATCTGTGGAATTTGTTGTCACAGGCGACTGTAGAGGCCAAGTCATTTAAGGCGGAGGTTGATACATTCTTGAGTAATCAGGGCATTGGGAAATGAACCTGGTAAGGTGTCAGATCTCTCAGTGGGAGAGCATTTTGGAGATAGTGATCATAATTCTATCTCCTTTACAATAGCATTGCAGAGAGATAGGAACAGACAAGTTAGAAAAGCATTTAATTGGAGTAAGGGGAATTATGAGGCTATCAGGCAGGAAATTGGAAGCTTATATTGGAAACAGACGTTCTCAGGGAAAAGTACAGAAGAAATGTGGCGAACGTTCAGGGGATATTTGTGTGGAGTTCTGCATCGGTACATTCCAATGAGACAGGGAAGTTATGGTAGGGTACAGGAACCGTGGTGTACAAAGGCTGTAATAAATCTAGTCAAGAAGAAAAGAAAAGCTTACAAAAGGTTCAGAGAGCGAGGTAATGTTAGAGATCTAGAAGATTATAAGGCTAATAGGAAGAAGCTTAAGAGGGAAATTAGGAGAGCCAGAAGGGGCCATGAGAAGGCCTTGGCAGACAGGATTAAGGAAAACCCCAAGGCATTCTACAAGTATGTGGAGCAAGAGGATAAGACGTGAAAGAATAGGATGTATCAAGTGTAACAGTGGGAAAGTATGTATGGAACTGGAAGAAATAGCAGAGGTACTTAATGAATACTTTACTTCAGTATTCACTATGGAAAAGGATCTTGGTGATTGTAGTGATGACTTGCAGCAGACTGAAAAGTTTGAGCATGTAGATATTAAGAAAGAGGATGTGCTGGAGCTTTTGGAAAGTATCAAGTTGGATAAGTCATTGGGACCGTGTGAGATGTACCTCAGGCTACTGTGGGAGGTGAGGGAGGAGATTGCTGAGCCTCTGGTGATGATCTTTGCGTCATCAATGAGGACGGGAGAGGTTCCGGAGGATTGGAGGGTTGTGGATGTTGTTCCTTTATTAAGAAAGTGTGTAGAGATAGCCCAAGAAATTATAGACCAGTGAGTTTTACCTCAGTGGTTGGTAAGTTGATGGAGAAGATCCTGAGAGGCAGGATTTATGAACATTTGGAGAGGTATAATATGATTAGGAATAGTCAACATGGCTTTGTCAAGGGCAGGTCAGCCTTACGAGCCTGATTGAATTTTTTGAGGATGTGACTAAACACATTGATAAAGGAAGAGCAGTAGATGTAGCGTATATGGAT
The DNA here is from genome assembly GCF_963921235.1 of Mobula hypostoma. Lineage (NCBI taxonomy): Eukaryota > Metazoa > Chordata > Chondrichthyes > Myliobatiformes > Myliobatidae > Mobula > Mobula hypostoma. The sequence continues at coordinate 21,813,168 of NC_086097.1, forward strand.
TTCAGCAAGGCATTTGATAAGGTACCCCATGCTAGGCTTATTGAGAAAGTAAAGAGGCATGGGATCCAAGGGGACATTGCTTTGTGGATCCAGAACTGGCTTGCCCACAGAAGGCAAAGGTGGTTGTAGACAGGTCATATTCTGCATGGAGGTCGGTGACCAGTGGAGTGCCTCAGGGATCTGTTCTGGGACCCTTACTCTTCGTGATTTTTATAAATGACCTGGATGAGGAAGTGGAAGGATGGTTTAATAAGTTTGCTGATGACACAAATGTTGGAGGTGTTGTGAATAGTGTAGAGAGCTGTCAGAGATTACAGTGGGACATTGATAGGATGCAAAACTGGGCTGAGCAGTGGCAGATGGAGTTCAACCCAGATAAGTGTGAGGTGGTTCATTTTAGTAGGTCAAATATGATGGCAGAATACTGTGATTAAGAAGGCATACGGTGTATTGGCCTTCATTAATCGTGGAATTGAATTTAGGAGCCGAGAGGTAATGTTGCAGCTATATAGGACCCTGGTCAGATCCCACTTGGAGTACTATGCTCAGTTCTGGTCGCCTCAATACAGGAAGGATGTGGAAGCCATAGAAAGGGTGCAGATGACATTTACAAGGATATTGGCTGGATTGGGGAGCATGCCTTATGAGAATAGGTTGAGTGAACTCGGCCTTTTCTCCTTGGAGCAACAGAGGATGAGAGGTGACCTGATAGAGGTGTATAAGATGATGAGAGGCATTGATCGTGTGGATAGTCAGAGGCTTTTTCCCCCCCGGGATGAAATGATTGCCAAAAGAGGACACAGGTTTAAGGTGCTGGGGAGTAGATACAGAGGAGATGTCAGGGGTAAGTTTTTTCACTCAGAGAGTGGTGAGTGCGTGGATTGGGCTGCCGGCAACGGTGGTGGAGGTGGATACGATAGGGTCTTTTAAGAGACTTTTGGATAGGTACATGGAGCTTAGAAAATTAGAGGGCTATAGGTAAGCCTAGTAATTTCTAAGGTAGGGATGTGTTCGGCACAACTTTGTGGGCCGAAGGGCCTGTATTGTACTGTAGGTTTTCCATGTTTCTATGAATGGATATGAGGAGAAGGCAGGAAATTGGGACTGAGAGGGAAGATGGATTAGCCCTGATGAGATGGAAGAACAGACTCAATGGGCCAAATGGCCTAATTCTGTTCCTATATCTTAAGGTATGTATGTACGTATGCATTCATTTTGCACAGAAAATGAACCTCAGGGTTGTATATAGTGATATTGTCATCATCATCATTATTATGTGCATGTCGTATGATGTGGGTGATCATGGTCTTTCCAAGACCATGATTGTTCTTGGCAATAGGCTGACATATACGTACTTTGGTAATAAATTTACGTTGAACTTTGAAATGGGAGTTTTCTGGCGTAAGTTTTATATCTAGATTTGAAGTATAAAGCAAAATCAATTTTTTGGATTTTTTTTTAGATGGATTGATGTTCAGTTGCAATTGTTATCTGGACTTCCTTTTAATTCTTGGTTTTGTTCAGACCCTGACAGACGAGTTCCGTCTGGATTATTGCCGTCTGTGGCGCTCTCTAATCAAAACCGACATGAAGGGCATTGAGACGTACAGCCGACGGCTGGGAGCTGGCGATTTGTATCCACTCTTTGCCTGCATGATAACAGCCAGATCCTGGGCATCCATAAGCAAAGGAATTGACCAAGTACCAGTCAGCGAAAACGAGGTGAGCAATACTTGAGAAAGTTTATGATTGGCCTTTAACACGGCATTGACAAGATGCTTCAATGATCCAGATCTACTCAACTGTAAGTAAAACCTTTGCTATATTCACATTGAAATCCTGATTCGTTGCTATGTGTATTAAGTCCTACTGCAGCAATAGAGCACAAACATCTAAGCTTAAAGATGAACTGAAAACAATTAACTGACGGTACACAATGCCCCTTGCTGTACAGAGTGAGTGTTGCGTTGGTGACGGGACTGCTGATTGGATGAGATAGAAAACTGAGGCTCTTGTCTGCCAATCGAATGAAACTCTTTCAAAAATGTGCAGAGAGACATTAACCTTGGTCTGGTAGCATTTCTCCCTCAGCCGTTCTGTCAACCAAGTTGTCCGTCATTGTTTTAAAATCATATTTGAGGATTTCTGGCTAGCAAGGCCAGCATTTATTGTGCATCCCTAAGATTTTTTAAGTAATTGGGGCCTTGGGCTCCTGCTGATGTTGGGGCCCTTGCTTTGCACAATTTGGCTGCCCTACTTGCCAGGCTTCAAAAGCACTTCACATGCTTCATATAAGGATCAGGAAGAGTATGGTAGAAATGCCAAGTCATTGTTTTAACCCAGCAGTGGTGCTTTCTTGGCAGAATTATGACTTGGAACGGGGAGCAATGAGAAAGTGCTTTTTTATTCGAGGCTGTATGTCAGACCCAACTGTGAATCTTACGCACTGCTTGAAACTCAGAAACCTTGCCTACTAGCAAACAGGCCTCCACACTGAAGCTGCCATTATAATGTAGTGCTACAGGTACTCCCTGCATTACTATGGTTGTCACAGATGTCACTGATGTTGTACAAACTCATTATCCTTTTAACCCTGCCTCTTGGATAGCTGACTTTGACTGTAGAGTTGCGGATGCAGAGCTGTGCAATACTATCTGACCAATTGCAGTGGCTTTCAGCTTTGTTCTGGGTGAATTCTGATTCTGAAGCAGATTGAACAAACTTTTTGTTTTCCTTCTCCTAATCTGACCCACATATTACCACCAACTGAAGCATTAAGATAAAGAAAGCCACACATCTGCGTGTGTTATTTTAGGGTGAAATGAATGAGATTTATGGATGAAGTGAGATTAGTCAAAAATAGCAATAGCCATATTGTCCAGTTTCTGTACTATATTAGGATATAAAAGGGGCAAATGGATCTGCCTGTAAGACCTTCTAACAGGCCAGTGCTCAGGCAGCATTATGTAAAGGCCTCAGGTTCCCTTGACTGACACCTTGCAGGAAATGATATATGTATGTATGAATTAAAGACCACTCGGCCCCTCAAGCCTGGTCTTTAACTTCTACTCTGCATTCTCATTGAAATACAGTAACCCTTATTTATCAGAATCAAATTTATTATCACTGACATATGACCTATGTCGTGAAGTTTGTTGTTTTGCAGCAGCAGTACAGTGCCACACAAAAATACTTTAGGTTACAATAAAATAGATATAAAAATGTGGTGTAAAAAGAGAACAAAATAGAGAAGAAATGTCAAAGGACCTTTCAGCAATCTGATGGCAGAGGGGAAGAAGTTATCTTCCTACCTCTGGGTCAGAACTTTTCAATAATTTCTTTCACTGGACCTTAAGGAAGAGAATTCCAAAGACTCATAACCCTTGAGAAAAATATTTTGCTTTATTGTTGTCTTAAGTAGGCTACCCCTTATCCTTAATCAGCCCTCCTTGGTTTAGATTCTCTTAGAAGATGGAACATTCTCTCTGCATCCACCCAGTCGAGACTCCTCAGGCTCTTGCACTTTCCAATCACATCAGAAGGTCAACTTTGTGGGCCTCCTTCTCTTGGATCACGAGTCAGATCTATGGGTTAGGAGTGTGATAAGATTGGTATGTCACCAAAGACTTTAGGAAATCTCTACAGATGTACTATGGAGAGCATTCTAACTGGTTGCATCACCGCCTGATATGGAGGTATCACTGCACAGGATCATTGCAAACTCAGCCAGCTCATCATGGGCATTGCCCCCCCAAATATGAAGTCACTGTCAAAAGGTGATGCCTCAAAAAGGCAGCATCTATCATGAAGGACCCCCCACCCAGGACATGCTCTCTCCTCATTGCTATCATCAAAGAGGAGGTACAGAAGCCTGAAGACATAGACTCGACATTTCAAGAATATCTTCTTCCATTTCACCATCAGATTTCTGAATGGACAATGAATCCATGTACACTAACTTGCTATTTTTTTCTGCTTTTGATCTCTTTTTGAATTACTTATCAAATTATTTTATATATATTCCTTATAATAATTTGTAGTTTTCATCATTGTGTATTGCAATGTTCTGCTACTGTAGAACAAGTTTCACGACATGTGCTGGTGGTAATAAGCCCAATTCTGATTCTGAAAGTGGCCACTGAGTGTATGTGCCAAAGTGTGAGCTGATCATACACAAAGCAAGCCCGATCCAACCCAGCTCATTGCTGCTAGTCTCATTCATCAGTAAAGTGGTGGAACCCATTGGCCACCTACCATATAACCTACACATCAGTACCCAATTTGTGTTTCACCAGGACCACTTGGCTCTAGACCTCATCACAGCCTTGGTCCAGACATGAACCGAAGTACTGAATTCTGGAGGGGAGGTGAAAGGAACCACCATTGACATCAGGGCAACATTTGTTCAGGTGTGGCATCAAGTAGAAAGCACTTAGATAGGAACATTGAAAGGGCAGGTTCTGGCAGAATATAGGATGGACACAGGAAATCGGGGCTAGTTTCGAGAGCATCATGGATGAGTCGGGCCAGTGGACCTGTACCCTTGCTGTATTGCTCTGTGACTCCAAGAAATCCTGATAAAACTGAAGTCAGTGGATACCCAGTGGTTGGAGTCAAACCATGCACAAAGAAAAACAAGAAACACACAAAATGCTTGAGGAACTCAGCAAGGTTAGGCATCTTCTATAGGGGAAATGAACACTTGATATTTTGGGCCGAGACCCTTCACCACGACTGGAAAGGAAGGAGGCAAAAGCCAAAATACAAAGCTTCTTACTTCATCTCCCTTCCCACCTTCCGGCTGGTATTCCTTCCTTTCCCCCACCTTTTCGTTCTGGCTTCTGCCCCCCCTTACTTGCCAGTGCTTGCGCAATGTCTGTACATCATTCCTGCCAGTGTACTATCTTAATCCTTTCTTTGTTGCACCTTCTAAAGATACAGTAGGTATCCTGTGTCTGATCGTGGCATCGTTGACAGGAGTTCAGTGTGTGATGGAATACTTCCCACTGGCCTGGATGAATGCACTTCCACCAACACAGGGCAACACATCCGACTTGACTGGTATTCCACCCGCCACCATTCCCTACACACCAGAGAACTGTGGATACCATCTACAACATGCACTGCAGTTACTTGCTTGGGCTTGTTTTACCCTGATAGCATCTAACAGACCTATGACCTCTGGCACCACAACACACAGGGGCCAGCAGGCAAATGGGAGCATTAACATGTTCCTCTGCAGGTCATATACCATAAAAATCATATACACTTCTGAACAACCATTGATAGCTTCACTCACCTCAACAATGAATTGACTCCATAATATATCAAATTACTTTCAAGGACTCTACAACTCATGTTCTCAGTTTTTATCTATCTACCTATTTATCTGTTCATTTATCAATTTTTGAGATTCAAAAATTCAAAGCACATTTATTATCAAAGAATATATAAAATTATACAACTTGAGATTTGTCTGCTTGCAGGCAGCCACAAAATCAAGGGACCCAAATAACACAATTTAAAAAAAAGACCAAAAACCACTGCTCAGAGAAAGAGAGAAAAAAAAACACAAATCATGCAACATGCACACCAATAGCACTCTGAACCAGACTCCCCAGGACCGCTCCCAGAGCAGCTGCAGTCGGCCCAATCCTCAGCCCCAACTCATCACACCAGCGGAGCAAAAACGCACAACAGCCACAGCAGTTCACAGAACCACAGAGAAGGAATGAACATTCGTGGGAGAGTGGGTGAAATCAGCCCAACCCTATTTATTTATCTGTCCTATTATTTATCTACAGTATTTATTGATTAATTGAGCGATTGATTGTATTTGCACAGTTTGTCCTCTTTCACACATTGATTACTTATCAGTCTTTGTGTGGAGCTTTTCATTGATTCTATTGTATTTTATTGTATTGTCATACTGTGAATGCCTGCAAGAAAATGAATCTCAGGGTAGTATATGGTGACATCCATATACTTTGATAATAAATTTACTTTGAACTTTGATGCTGACTGGGAAGTACATCACCATTCCTTCATTATCACTGGGTCTCGTCCTGGATCTCCCTCCCCAGTAGAATAATGTGCCTCCCTTCAACAGAGGACTGCAGTGATCTAAGCAAGCGACTCGCCACCGTCTCCTGAAGGGCATTTGGGAATGCTGCAACCCTCCCAAAAATGAATCAGTCAAATCTCTCTTCCAAGAGCATTGCCCCATGGATCTTGATGGAATTTTGCTGTGGCAAACTTGAGGTTATTAAATGATGAGAGCATGTGTATCTCTTGGTCTGCAGTGTCTCTTTCTGATTGATAAGCATTGCTTGAGAAACATTGTGTCCTGAAACGTTGGGAACACAACCTCCTTTAGGGACCTTTTCTGCAAGAATGGGTCTTCTCAATAAATCAGTATGCAATGTGCCTGTCCCAGACAGACAGGCACACTGCGACTGGATGAGAGTTTTAGCTCTTCATTGACTTTCTGACCACTTCAGGAGTCTGCAGCGAGCATTGTGGTGACTGGCTCGTTCTCTTCCTCATAAATTGATTTTGCTTTGGACAGAGTTATCTGCAGCAAAGCAGCGCATTGTGAGTTCATTAAAACATCAATAGCAATAAAAGAAGTAACCCTTTCTTGGCAGAGAGAGAAAGGTAGACTGCAAAGAGTGCTGAAGTCAGAAGCTGAGCATCTATAGACCTAGGGATAAGAGAGGTAGAGCCAGTACAGATAGAGCTGTTAAATAAAAGCACACTACCACAAATGCAGGAAATCTGAAAATTAACCAGAAAAGTGATGGAAATAACTTGCAGTTCAGGCAGCATCTGTGGAGACAGAGGCAGATAAAAACTGTCAAGCCAATAACATGTCAGGACAATAACAACTATGGAAAGTTAAGCAATTTTTATTTTGCAGGGAAAGGAGGAAGGAGAGAGGCCAAAAAGGAAGGTCAGTGACCCAGGGTTCCAAGTTCCAAGTAAATTTATTATTAAAGTACATATGCAAATATCGCCATGTACAACCCTGAGATTCGGTGCAAGGTGAGAGAGACTGAATGGCAAAAGGCACATAGGTACAAGGTCAGTGAGTCATAGAAAAGTACAGCACAGAAACTTGCCCTTCAAGCCATCTAGTCCATGCCAAACCATTTAAATTGCCTACTCCCATCAACCTGCACCAGGGACCACAGCCCTCCATAACCCTACCATCCAGAATAGCAATCAACAGAAGAGAATCAGGCAGAAGATAGAAATGCCTGAGAATACCTACCCCCCAGTCTCAAGGGTCCATGAACCCATGAAAAATACCTCATTATTCCTTTTTTTGTTTGTGTAATTTACAATAATATTATGTTTTTACACTGTACTTGATCAGCAAGGTGATCAGATAGGTGAGTGATAATAAATCTGATTTGGACTCTGTGATTCTGAAGAACAACTTCTACCCTGCACCTTTTATGTCCTAAAGATGAACACTTTGTCTCTTCGTCTATCTCTTAGCCCATCAGACATCGGAGCAGAATTAGGCCATTTGTTCATGCTCAATTTATTTTTACTCTCAACCCCATTCTCCTGCTTTCTCCACAAAAACTTTGACGTCCTTAATAATTAAATACATATCAACCTCCTCTTTAAATATACCCAATGACTTGGCCTCCGCAACTGTCTGTGACAATGAATTCCACAGATTCACCACCCTCTGACTGAGGAAAATTCCCTCTCATCTCTGTTCTAAAGGAACATCCTTCTATTCTGAGGCTGTGACCTCTCCCATTATTAGAAACATCATCTCCATGTCCACTCTATCTAGGCCTTTCAATATTTGGTAGGTTTCAATGAGATCGCCCCAGCATTCTTCTAAACTCTCACAAGTACAGGCCCAGAACCATCAAATGCTCCCCATACATTAATCCTTTCAATGTCCTCTGGACCCCTTCCAATGCCAGCACATCCTTTCTGAGATAAGGGCCTAAAGTGGCTCACAATGTTCCATGCGGTCTGACCAATGCCTTCTAAAGCCACGTTGTGACCCTTGAAGCTGCCTGCACTGCACTTTCTCTGTAACTGCAACTCTATACTCTGGCATCCTGTTTTTCCATTTTATACTTCTGCAATGTACTTAGATATGGAATAATCCATATGAATGGCAGACTAACAAATGCTTTTCACTGTAACTTGGTACATAGGACAATAATAGACCAGTTATAAAAGGATGGAGGCTGCGACATGATATTCAGTGTGCTGTTGTCTCGTTCACTGAGATCATGATGGGTCTTTTACCTCAGTGTCACTTTGTTGGACTGGCTCCATGTTCCTTGACATCTAAAAATCTGTACATCATAAGACATAGGAACAGAATTAAGCCACTCGGCCCATCAAGTCTGCTCCACCAGTCCATCATAGCTGATTTATTATTTCAACCCCGTTCTCCTGCTTTCTCCCCATAACCTCTAACCCCTTACTAATCAAGAAGCTATCTATAATATACTGCTTTAATATACCCAATCATTTGGCTTCCGCAGTTGTCTGTGGCAATGAATTCCTCAGATTCGCCAACCTCTGGCTAAGGAAATTTCTCCTCACTTCTGTTTTAAAGGGATGTCCTTCTAGTCTGAGGCCTCTGGTTCTAGACCCCCCCACTTTAGAAAACATCCTCTCCATTCGATCTAGGCCTTTCAGTATTCAATAGGTTTCAATGAGATCCCCACTCGTTTTTCTAAACTCCAGCAAGTGCAGGCCCAGAGCCATCAAGTGGTCCTCATATGTTAACCCTTTAATTCCCAGAATAATTTTCATGAACCTCCTCTGCACCCTATAATGTGATGTAAAAGAACAAATAGGCTAGTTTAAGGAAAGTGTAATTGAGAATCCCTATCCAGGTTCTGTAGTATTTAAAGGTAACCTTTTGAAGGGTATTGGGTATATGCCAGAGAGGGGAAAGTTGCTGGGTTATGAGAAGTAAAGGGCAATAGGACTAAGATTTCAGAGAACCAGCAGCAGGGTAATGGGCTAAGTGGCCTTTTTCTATGCTGCATTATTCTGTGATTCTACAAGGTCAGTGCAACCCTGATCCTCTTTATTGGGATTGATTAGCTAGTAAAAAATAGGCGCAAAAAAATCAGAGAAAGGACTGCTGTTTTCTTTTGTGTTTTATTAGTCCTTTTAAAAACTGGCTGCACATAATGATGAAGCAACGATTGAGTCATTTCCCCTGTCTGTCATCTCTGGCAACCACACTGCTATAAGTGGCTAAGATTGATTTTATGGACATAATTTCTGTGTAACTAACTTCCACACGTGCCTTCAAGTTTCAGTGATTACGATGGTCACTGAAACATAAAGACAAATAACTGTTGACACAGGAGATTCTGCAGATGCTGGAAATGAACAACACACACAGAATGCTGGAGGAAATTAGGAGGTCAGGGAGCATCTGTGGTGAGAAATCGACGATGTTTCGGGCCGAAACTACTCAGGGTATTGGCTCGAAACATCAACAGTTTATTTCCCTCCATAGATGCTGTCTGATCTTTTGAGTTTCTGCAGCATTTTGTGTGTGTGTAGACAAAAGATTGTTTATGAGACCAACCATTAAATTGCAAATTACAGCTCATCACGTTATACGAAGAACATTAGAACATTACAGCACAGTAAAGGCCTTTCGGCCCATGATTTTGTACCAACATTTTACCCTGCTCTATGATGAATCTAATCCTTCCCTCTCACATAGCCCTCCATTCTTCTATCATCCTAGAGATTTTTTTTAAATGTTCCTAATGCCTCCACAGCACTCCTGGCAAGGCATTCCACACACCTACTATTCTCTTTAAAAAAAAATCTCCTCAGACATCGCCTCTATACGTACCCCCCCATCACCTTACAATTCTGCCGCATCGTATTAACCAATCTTGGCCTCTTATCACCTTGTACGCCTATATCAGTTCACCCCTTGTACTCTTTTGCTCCAAGGACCAAACCCCTAGCTCACTCAAACTAACCTCATAAGATAGGCCTCTCCACCACAGCAGCTCATAAGTCAGATGCACGGCTGCGAACCAAGTTGCCATAGAACAGAACTCGCGGCCTGGCAACGCTCGACAAATCCATGGCATCAGTCTCCCAGACACTCGTTTGTGTATATGGGCTGTATATAAGACCAAGTAGCCGTAAGACAAAGAAGCAGAATTAGGCCCGATGGCCCACTGAGTCTGCTCCGCCATTCATCATGGCAGATTTATTTTCTTTCTCAGCCTCCTACTTTCTCCACATAACACTTGACGCCCTTACAAATTTTACTAAGCAAGAACCTATCAAGCTCTGCTTTAAATATACCCAGTGACTTGGCCTCCATTGCCATCTGTGGCAAGGAATTCCACAGATTCACCACCCTCCAGCTAAAGAAATTCCTTCTCCTCTGTTCTAAAAGTATTTCCTTCTGTCCGAGTCCTGGGCCCCTCTACCATAGGAAACACCCTCTGCATGTCCAGACTATCTCGGTTTTTCATTATTTGGTGGTCATAAACTGGGTATGATCTGCCAACTGTATATTTTACTAACAAAATAAACTAAATGAATGTGCATTAAAATCAAATGGAAAGGAGGGTAGTTAGCATTAGGAATTTAACCTGAGATATGGACTGTGCTGGTCACTGGCGGGTCGTCAATGTTTCTGTCTGGAGATGACTACTCAGTTGGAACAACAGAGCACAGGGGCTCACTCATCAGCTGGGTTTAGTCTCCTGTCAGGTGAATGGGACAGAAATTTAGCTGGAACAATCAGCATGAACTCAGTGTCACACAGCTAGTGTGCCTGAGGAGTTTACTTCGAAGTGACAGTACGTAGAACACAGGGAACAGGCCTTTTGGCCCATGAAGTCTACGCCAAACCTAATGCCAAATTAAACTAAATATTTTCTACTTGAACGTAATCCCTACCCCTCCATTCCCTGAACATTAATTTATCTGTCTAAAAGCCTCTCAAATGCCACTTTTGTATCTGCTAACACCCATCACCCCAGAAGCCCACCACTCCGTAAAAAAAAACTCGCTTCACACATCTCCTTTAAACTTTCCCCCCTCACCTAAAATGCATGTCCTCTAATATTTGACATTTCAAAGCTGGGACAAAGATTTTGACTGCCCACTTTGTATGTCAGAATTTTCTGTCCAGTCTCCCCTGAGTCACTGATGCTCCGAAGAAGGCGGTCCAAGTTAGCACTACCTCTAAACATATGGGTTTAATCTGGGAAGAGCTCGTCGGAATCCAGGCTAGGGCACAGAGTTTAAGAAAGTGAGCCTTCAGTGACTTGCCCAGTGTGCTGCTTTATTTTGAAGCTCAACACATCGTTGTGCTTATTCATTCAGTGGCCAGTTTATTAGGTACACCCGTACATTTGCTTGTTAATGCCAGTGTCTAATCAGCCAATCACATGGCAACAACTCAATGCGCAAAAGCATGCAGATATGGTCAAGTGATTCAGTTTTTGTTCTGACCAAACATCAGAGAGGGGAAGAAATAGAACCTAAGTGACTTTGACCTGTGGAATACAAGAAAACCTGTAAATCCAAAGCAACACGCACAAAATGCTGGAGGAACTCAGCAGGTCAGGCAGAGGAAAGAGTATAAGGCTGAGACCCTTCATTAGGACTCACTTCAGGAATGATTGTTAGTGCCAGATAGATTGGGTATCTCAGAAACTGCTCACCTCCTGGGATTTTTAAGCACAAGTCTCTAGAATTTACAGAGAATGATGTGATAAACAAAAAAAAGTGGCAGTTCTGTGGGTGAAAATGCTTTTTGAATGAGTGAGGTTCGAAGAGAATAGCCAGACTCATTCAAGCTGCCATGAAGGTGACAGTAACTCAAATAACCCCATGTTACATCAGTGGTATTTGTATTTGATCCTCCACAACATTCTGCGTGGGAATTTAAACTGGAGGTAGTTTTTATGAGGTTGAGTTGCGAGCTTGACATCAACCCGGCACGGATGGAGAGCGCACACGGGGGCGGTCTGTCACTGGATCGAACTCGGGAACCTCCGTTCTCAAGCCCAGCGCTGATCTCACTGCACCACCAGCTGACCTGGGGGCAAACCTCGGTGTGGATGGGCTACAAGCAGCAGAAGGCCATGAACATTTGAGTCCTGAAGGAGGACCTTGGCCCGAAATACCAATTGTTCACTCTTTTCCATAGATGCTGCCTGGCCTGCTGAGTTCATACACTCATTGTTCACCTTATTAGGTACAGGAGGTTCCTAATAAAGTGATCACTGAGAGTATATCACTGCAGCAATGCTGGTCTGCCAACAGGTGAAATTGCAGTACATAAAATCCGCCTGAGGTCAGATAGATTTTCACTGCTACTGGTGAGAGATGTTTCACTTTGCCTGGTGTAGGCTGCAGTCCTTAATGCGACAGCAGCATGAAATGCCTGGGCTGATTTCTGAATTTTAAGTTAAGAAGGCTTTAGGCATTTTTCAAGTGTAGAGGATGCGATTAGAACTTCTACTGCTGTCCGAGGATGTTCTATCTGGTGGAGTGCACCTCCTTGCTGATAAATAGGGCATGCCTGAAGTAGGGTCCATCCACTCCTACAATGGAAGTGGCATTAATACAGAAGCAATGCCTTTCATCAGCCCACTGATGCCTTTCACTTATTGAAGACGATCTTGAAATGGCAATAAAACCCTCTTCAAAAAAGACAGCACAAGCACCCCAGTAAGAGTCAGGAGCCATTTCAAAGTGGAAAATGCATTAAAGATTTCTTTTGTCTTGCACATACCTCTGTAGAACTACCAGTCTCTTTTATGCGCTGTGCAGTGTTCCATACACTAAACAGAAAAAAGGCAGCTTTTATGAGACCATTTTTCAATTGGTTTCATTATCGTGAACATTGGGTAAGTGCTCAGACACCGACAGCATAGACTCATAGGTTGGTGAGGCACTTTGATATTCAAAAGGAGGGAGTGTATTGGCAAGCAGCTACTATCATCAAATCTAGCCTCTAACCCCCACCCCCGCTGTGCCTCGCACATATTAGATAAAGCTTTTAAAATTCACTTATTAGATAAAGCTTTTTGTTTCAAGTTTTATTATTTTAAGTGTAAGCTCGATCTTGAAGGCAGAGTACAGGGTTAGTGGCAGAATTCTCAGCAGTGTGAGGAAATAGAGGAACCTCGAGGTCCACGTTCATATATCCCTCAAAGTTGCTGCGCAAGTTGATATGAGAGTTAACAAGGTGTGTGGTGTGTTGGCTTTCATTAGTTAGGGGGATTCAGTTCAAGAAAAACGGAGCCTAGTTGGGAAGGAAGGGTTGGATTGATCTTACAGTAGGTTAAGAGGCTAGCACAACATTGTGTGCTGAAAATCCTGTACTCTGCTACTGTTCTATGTTCTATCCCCCTTACGGCGTGGTGCCAAATTTTGTTTGATAACGCCTTATAATTTTTTTAAAGTTCCTGTTTTGCGATCTGGCCGTACCCAGGACAGCCAGCCCATCGCAAATAGTGCTCGAGAAGATGATTGGGAGCCAAATTGTTTAAGTGTCGTAGGAGTTGCTCTTCATCTGTGCGATGAGGGAATTCAATCTTGCATTTGACTTGTGCCTTGGAGATGGTGGAATGGCCCTTGTATGTCAATGTTGCAGGATACCCAGCCTCTGACCTGCTCGTGTAGCTATTTATGGCCCAGATCAGTTTGTCGTCCCTGGTGACCCTCAGGTGAGGAACTCGGTAATGTTAATGCCATAGAATGTGAGAGGTAGATGGTTTGATCTACCGTAGTGTGGCATGAGTATAATTTGCCACTGATCAAAGTACAAAGTAGAAAGTAAATTTATTATCTAAGTACATATTTCTCACCATAGACAGCCCTGGGATTTGTTTCCTTGAGGGTATACTCAGTAAATCCAAGAACCATAATAGAATTAATGAAGGACTGCACCCAACAAGACAGACAAGCAACCAATGTGCGAAAGATAACAAACTGTGTGAATATCTCAACAATAAATATCGAGAACGTGAGATGAAGTGTCCTTGAAAGTGAGATTGTGGGAACATTTCAGTGATGGGGCAAGTGAAGTTATCCCATGGGTACAAGAGCCTGATGGTTGAGGGGTAATAACTGTTCCTGAGCCTGCTGGTGTGAGTCCTGAGGCTTCTGCACCTTCTTCCTGATGGCAGCAGTGAGGGGAGACCATAACCTAGGTGATGGGGTCCCTGATGATGGATCCTGCTTTCATGCGACAGCGCTTCAAGTAGACGTGCTCAGTAGTGGGGAGGGCTTTACCTGTGATGGACAGGGCCATGTACACTACTTTTTGTAGAATTTTCCGTTCAAGAACATTGGTGTTTCCATATCAGGCCATGATGCAAACAGACTCTCTACCACATATCTATAGAGGTTTGTCAAAGTTTTAGAAATCATGCTGAACTTCTAAGGAAGTAGAGACATTACTGTGCTTTCTTGGGACTTACACTTACGTGCTGGGCCGAGACCATGGCCCTCTGAAATGACGACAGTCCATGACCCTCTGAAATGACAAGAGACCATGGCCCTCTGAAATGACGAGAGACCATGGCCCTCTGAAATGACGACTGTCCATGACCCTCTGAAATGACGAGAGACCATGGCCCTCTGAAATGACGACTGTCCATGACCCTCTGAAATGACGACAGACCGTGGCCCTCTGAAATGACGAGAGACCGTGGCCCTCTGAAATGACGACAGACCGTGGCCCTCTGAAATGACGAGAGACCATGACCCTCTGAAATGACGACAGACCGTGGCCCTCTGAAATGACGACAGACCGTGGCCCTCTGAAATGACGACAGACCATGACCCTCTGAAATGACGAGAGACCATGACCCTCTGAAATGACGACAGACCGTGGCCCTCTGAAATGACGAGAGACCATGACCCTCTGAAATGACGACAGACCATGACCCTCTGAAATGACGAGAGACCATGGCCCTCTGAAATGACGAGAAACCATGGCCCTCTGAAATGACGAGAGACCATGGCCCTCTGAAATGACGACAGTCCATGGCCCTCTGAAATGACGAGAGACCATGACCCTCTGAAATGACGACAGACCATGACCCTCTGAAATGACGACAGTCCATGACCCTCTGAAATAACGACAGTCCATGGCCCTCTGAAATGACGAGAGACCATGACCCTCTGAAATGACGACAGTCCATGACCCTCTGAAATGACGAGAGACCATGGCCCTCTGAAATGACGAGAGACCATGGCCCTCTGAAATGACGAGAGACCGTGGCCCTCTGAAATGACGAGAGACCGTGGCCCTCTGAAATGACGACAGTCCATGACCCTCTGAAATGACGACAGACCGTGACCCTCTGAAATAACGACAGTCCATGACCCTCTGAAATGACGAGAGACCATGGCCCTCTGAAATGACGACAGACCATGGCCCTCTGAAATGACGAGAGACCATGGCCCTCTGAAATGACGACAGTCCATGACCCTCTGAAATGACGAGAGACCATGACCCTCTGAAATGACGACTGTCCATGACCCTCTGAAATGACGAGAGACCATGACCCTCTGAAATGACAAGAGACCATGACCCTCTGAAATGACGAGACCATGACCCTCTGAAATGACGAGAGACCATGACCCTCTGAAATGACGACAGACCATGGTCCTCTGAAATGACGAGAGACCATGACCCTCTGAAATGACGACAGACCATGACCCTCTGAAATGACGAGAGACCATGACCCTCTGAAATGACGACAGACCATGACCCTCTGAAATGACGACAGACCATGGTCCTCTGAAATGACGAGAGACCATGACCCTCTGAAATGACGACAGACCATGACCCTCTGAAATGACGAGAGACCATGACCCTCTGAAATGACGACAGACCATGACCCTCTGAAATGACGAGAGACCATGGCCCTCTGAAATGACGAGAGACCATGACCCTCTGAAATGACGAGAGACCATGGCCCTCTGAAATGACGAGACCATGACCCTCTGAAATGACGAGAGACCGTGTCCCTCTGAAATGACGACTGTCCATGACCCTCTGAAATGACGAGAGACCATGACCCTCTGAAATGACGACAGACCATGGTCTTCTGAAATGACGAGAGACCATGACCCTCTGAAATGACGACAGACCATGACCCTCTGAAATGACGAGAGACCATGGCCCTCTGAAATGACGAGAGACCATGACCCTCTGAAATGACGAGAGACCATGGCCCTCTGAAATGACGACAGACCATGGCCCTCTGAAATGACGACAGTCCATGACCCTCTGAAATGACGACAGACCGTGACCCTCTGAAATGACGAGAGACCATGGCCCTCTGAAATGACGACAGACCGTGGCCCTCTGAAATGACGAGAAACCATGACGCTCTGAAATGACGAGAGACCATGGCCCTCTGAAATGACGAGAGACCATGGCCCTCTGAAATGACGAGAGACCATGACCCTCTGAAATGACGAGAGACCATGACCCTCTGAAATGACGAGAGACCATGCTCGAATGCTATCAAAGTCTTGCTGCATGCTCTGCTTCATCTTCAGATGAGTAATGAAAGGAATTAAAATTTTCAAAAATATAGGTCCCATAACTAAGAAAGAATATGCTGGCATTGGAGAGGGTACTGAGGAGGTTTACAAGAGTGAACCAGTGAATGTAAGGGCTAACATAAGAGGAGCGTTTGATGGATCTGTGCCTATACTTACTGGAGTTTAGAGGAATAAGGGGGAGGATCTCATTGAAATCTATTGAATATTGAAAGGCCTAGAGAGAGTGGATGTGGAGAGGATGTTTCATTAGTGGAAGAGTCTTGAATCAGAATAGACGAGAACAGAGAAGAGGGGGAATCTCTTTAGCCAGAGGTTAGTGAATCTATGATTTTTTCGTCACAGACTGCCTTGGAGGCCAAGTCATTGGGTGTATCTAAAGTGCAGGTTGACTGGCTCTTGATTGATAAGGATGTCAAAGATTACAGATAGAAGGCAGGAGAATGGGGTTGAGAGGGATAATAAATCAGCTATAAGTGATGAAATGGTAGAGTAGACGATGGGTTGAATGTTCCTATGTCTTATGGTCTTACAGCCTAAAACATTTTTAAGGTGGAGATAGATAAACATTTAAAAGACTGAGGAGTTGAAGGTGATGGAGACTTTGCACTGAAGAGGCCAGAGTAAATCAGATATGAATGTTTAAGCAGTTCTGAAGGGCCTAGTGGCCTATTTCTGCTCTAGTTTCTTTGTGTTCTTGTGTTCTCCCTTCTGACCTCAGGTCATTGATGAAGCAGCTGAAGATGGTGAGGGTTGGCAACAACTCCAGCAGCATTGTCCTCAGCCTGGATTGATTGACTTTCAGCAACCGCAACCAACTTCCTCCAGTTCCTCTCCAGCATCCCTTTCTTCCATGGTCCACTCTCCTCTCCAATAGTTTCCTTCATCTTCAGCCCATTACCTCATCCACCTCCTAGCTTCCTAAGTTTCGCCCCCTCCAGCCACACATCTTATGCCACACCAGATCTCATCTATCATCTGCCAGCTTGTATTCCTTCCCTTCCCCTCCTCTACCTTCTTATTCCGGCCTCTTCCCACCTACTTTCAGTCCTGTTGAAGGGTCTCAGCCCAAAACATCGACTGTTTATTCTCCTCCTTAGATGCTGCTTGATCTGCTGAGTTCCTCCAGCACTTTGTGTGTTGCTCTGGATTGCCAGCATCTGCAGAATCTGTTTACTTTAAGATAAGCTCACATTTTCTACTTAACCTCAGAACATCCCAGAGGGCTTTACAGCCAATGAAATAGTTCTTAAGCATGGTCACAGCTGTAATGCAGAAGTGTGACAGTTGGTTTGTCCACAGCAAGTTGCTAGGTATACCAAGGTGATAACCATTTCTCTGGTGGTATTGATTGACAAATTAATATTGGTCATTCCACTGGGGAGAGTGCCCCTGGCCCAGCTTGATTGTTCTTCACTTTTGTTTGAGAGAGCTGAGGGGTTCTTAGAGTAACATCTCACCTTAACCACTGACAGTACGACATTTCCATAGTTCCACAGCAATAATTGGATTCAATTCAACTGAGGGCAGCACTGAGAGTAGAACTAGCCTTTTAAACAAACCGCTGCCAAAGACAGACACCACTATCTGAATTTATTCTCTGGAAGTCCGAAGGTTGAAAGGACTCCTCCGTCCTCTTCTCCACCAGATACACCATGTCTTGGTATGGCAACTGCTCTACCCAAGGCCACACTAAAATGTAGAGTTGTGAACGCAGCCCAGTCCATAACTCGAATCGAACCTCACTTCATTGACTCTGTCTACACATCCTGCCACCTTGGGAAAGCAGTAAGGCTTATGTAATCAAGGATTTGAAAAGACTAGAGCAGAAATGAGGAGATAAAACTATGAGAAGAGAGTGGAATTCTTTTCTCCAGGCAGGGGAAGGCATAGGAATGACTTCAGTTTTGAAAAAAGTTATTAATGAAGATGCTTTTAGGACATTTTTAAAAGGCGTTGCTTCAAGCAGGCAGCATCTATATTCTGGATCTTCACGTCCAGGATATCCCCCGTTTCATTATGTCCATCAGAAAAGAGGTACAGGAGCCTTAAAAGACAAATTCAGTGTTTTTGCAACAGCTTCTTTCCCTCACCATAACATTCCTGAACCATCCACAAACACTGCCTCAGTATTTGATGCTTTTTATTTATTTTTTATATTTTTCATTCTAACTTCTAGTGATTTTTATGTATTGCATTGTACTGCTGCTACAAAGCAATAAATTTCACAACATATGTCAGTGATAATAAACCTGGTTCTGATTCTGTAATAATGTCTCCATTTAGTTCCAAACTGGAGATCATAAAATAGGCACTAAAATATCCATTAATTCAAGAGAGTTATTTAATCAGAGGACGTTTCGAATATGTATTTTGGCAGTGCATGGAATATTTAGAATGAACAACTTTAAAAACTTCAAGGAGAAAGCAGAATAAATATTTCAGAGAATTTTTAAAAATTATGTAAATGTTACTGTTAGTATCAGCATTAATTATCCATACCACATCATCTCCTGAACTGAGTCAGGGTAGAGTCAACTGTACTACTTTGTCTGAAGTCAGTTATAGGTTGGACCTGAGAACAGTAACAGATAATGTTTTCTAAGGAACCAACTTATTAAGCCACAAAGATGCAGCTAATGGAGGTGCTACCTCACATCTCCAGTAAACCAGGCTAGATCTTGTCCTCCAATACTGTTCCCCTGTGACTGTACGAGTTTCGTCCATCCAGGTGGCCACCATTGGTGAACTCGTTCAGATCTGGTAGAGTTTTAACGGATAAGTGCAGACCCTTCTATTTACCAAGGGAGTTTACTGCCCTTGTGACTGTGGCTGTGTACATCCACCCCGCCATGATGGGGAAGCACTGCAAGATCTCTACATCTCTACTATTCCATCAGTGACCTCCATACCACACACCCCAACGGTTTCTTTATTGTTGTCGGCAACCTTAACCATGCTAACTTAAAAGCAGTCCTGCCTAAATTCTACCAGCATGTTGCCTTTGCTACCAGCAAGTGAGAGCACATTAGAGCTGGTTGATATCAACACACATGATGCTTTCAAGGCTACCCTCTTTGAATTCTCAGACCACTTATCTATTATGCAAGTTCCTGCGTACAGACCTGTTCAAAAGGAGACAGGGGCTTGGCCAGAAGGAGGAACCTCAGCATCACAAGACTACTTTGAAAACATGTTTTGGGATGCAGCTACATGTGACCATCACATTAACATCAATGAATATGTGGGATCTGTCACTGGCTATATAGAGAAGTTCATTGAGAACGTCACCATTGTTTGAGAACGTCAGCATTTAATACCATCATTCCCACAATCCTGATTGAGAAGTTGCAGAACCTGGGCCTCTGTATCTCCCTCTGCAATTGGATCCTCAACTTCCGAACCAAAAGACCACAGTCTGTGCGGATTGGTGATAACCTATCCTCCTCGCTGACGATCAACACTGGTGCATTTCAGGGGTGTGCGCTTAGCCCATTGCTCTACTCTCTATATACACATGACTGTGTGGCTAGGCATAGCTCAAATACCATCTATAAATTTGCTGACGATACAACCACTGTTGGTAGAATCTCAGGTGGTGACGAGAGGGCGTACAGGAGTGAGATATGCCAACTAGTGGAATGGTGCCGCAGCAACAACCTGGCACTCAATGTCAGTAAGACGAAAGAGCTGATTGTGGACTTCAGGAAGGGAAAGATAAAGGAACATATACCAATCCTCCTAGAGGGATCAGAAGTGGAGAGAGTGAGCAGCTTCAAGTTCCTGAGTGTCAAGAACTCTGAGGATCTAACCTGGTCCCAACATATCCATGTAGTTATGAAGAAGGCAAGATAGCGGCTATACTTTATTAGGAGTTTGAAGTGATTTGGCATGTCAACAAATACACTCAAAAACGTCTATAGTTGTACTGTGGAGAGCATTCTGACAGGCTGCATCACTGTCTGGTATGGAGGGACTACTGCACAGGACCGAAAGAAGCTGCAGAAGGTTGTAAATGTAGTCAGCTCCATCTTGGGCACTAGCCTACAAAGTACCCCGGACATCTTTAGGGAGTGGTGTCTCAGAAAGGCAGCGTCCATTATTAAAGACCTCCAGCACCCAGGGCATGCCCTTTCCTCAATGTTACCATCAGGTAGGAGGTACAGAAGCCTGAAGGCACACACTCAGCCAATTCAGGAACAGCTTCTTCCCCTCTGCCATCCGATTCCTGAATGGACTTTGAAGCTTTGGACACTAGCTCACTTTTTTTAATATACAGTATTTCTGTTTTTGCACATTTTTAATAATCTATTCAATGTATGTAATTGACTTGTTTATTTATTATTATGTTTTATTTATTATTATGATTTTTTTTTGCTGTGGGCTAGATTATGTATTGCATTGAACTGCTGCCGCCAAGTTAAAAAATTTCACATCACATGCCGGTGATAAGAAACCTGTTTCTGATTCTGTTAAGCATATCTTTGTGAGATCTCACCAGAGGCCATGGTTGACCGGGCACAGCTGACGGTGGGATGCCACCATCAGTTCTGGAAATAGGACAGTTCGTAAGTCAGTAAGTTATGCTTTCCTGCAGCATCAGAAAGGCAAAACAGGATTATTCATAGAGAATTTACAGCCATTTTTGTGACATCAAGACATGAGGTACATGAGGGCATTCAGATCATAACCGATTACAAGTCCACCCTGCAGTGACGCCTCTCTTCCTGATAGGCTGAATGTCTATGTCTAGGTCGATGTTCATGCCATCAGGTTGGAGGCTGCCCAACACCTTATATTCCGTCTGGGTAGCCTCCAACCTGATGGCATGAACATCGACTTCTCTAACTTCCGCTAATGCCCCACCTCCCCCTCGTACCCCATCTGTTACTTATTTTTATACACAAATTCTTTCTCTCACTCTCCTTTTTCTCCCTCTGTCCCTCTGAATATACCCCTTACCCATCCTCTGGGTCCCCCCCCTTGTCTTTCTTCCCGGACCTCCTGTCCCATGATCCTCTCGTATCCCTTTTGCCTATCACCTGTCCAGCTCTTGGCTCCATCCCTCCCCCTCCCCTCCAACTTTCAAATCCCTTACTCACTCTTCCTTCAGTTAGTCCTGACGAAGGGTCTCGGCCTGAAACGTCGACTGCACCTCTTCCTAGAGATGCTGCCTGGCCTGCTGCGTTCACCAGCAACTTTTATGTGTGGAGCCTGATAATATACCTGGTTGGGTGCTGAGAGGCTGTGCAGCCCAGTTAACAGAGGTTCTAACATACATCTTTCACATGAGAGAGGTCTGGATGGGGATGAGGACCATCACTGGGTTCCGGCAAACTAGCAACAGAGGAGCTGAAGGCAGTGTAGACAGGGCCAATGAACTTAACCTGTTCTTTAACAGATTTGACATTGTGGCCCCTGTCCATCCCCCACATGATTCATCTGTTGTTGGCCCCCAACCAACACATATTCCACTCTCCCCTCCTACCTCTCCTCACAGTCCCCCACCCTGCTCTCATGACTATACCCCTTCCCCCCACGGTGGGCTTCACAGCTGAACAGATGAGAAGACAGCTGAAACGTCTCAACCCAAGCAAGGCTGCAGGACCAAATGATGTCAGTACCAGGGTGCTCAAAGCCTGTGCCCCTCAGCTACGTGGAGTACTTCCCCATGTATTCAACCTGAGCCTGAGGCTCCGGAGGGTTCCTGTACTGTGGAAGACATCCTGCCTCGTCCCTGTGCCGAAGACGCCGTGCCCCAGCGGCCTCAATGACTACAGACCGGTGGCATTGACCTCCCACATCATAAAGACCCTGGAGAGACTTGTTCTGGAGCTGCTCCGGCCTATGGTCAGACCACACTTAGATCCCCTCCAGTTCGCCTACCAGCCCCGACTAGGAGTTGAGGATGCCATCGTCTACCTGCTGAACCGTGTCTACGCCCACCTGGACAAGCCAGTGAGCACTGTGAGGGTCATGTTTTTTGACTTCTCCAGTGCGTTCAACACTATCCGCCCTGCTCTGCTGGGGGAGAAGCTGACAGCAATGCAGGTGGATGCTTCCCTGGTGTCATGGATTCTTGATTACCTGACTGGCAGACCACAGTACGTGTGCTTGCAACAGTGTGTGTCCGACAGAGTGATCAGCAGCACTGGGGCTCCACAGGGGACTGTCTTGTCTCCCTTTCTCTTCACCATTTACACCTCAGACTTCAACTACTGCACAGAGTCTTGTCATCTTCAGAAGTTTTCGGATGACTCTGCCATAGTTGGATGCATCAGCAAGGGAGATGAGGCTGAGTACAGGGCTACGGTAGGAAACTTTGTCACATGGTGTGAGCAGAATTATCTGCAGCTTAATGTGATAAAGACTAAGGAGCTGGTGGTAGACCTGAGGAGAGCTAAGGTACCGGTGACCCCTATTTCCATCCAGGGGGTCAGTGTGGACATGGAGGATTACAAATACCTGGGGATACGAATTGACAATAAACTGGACTGGTCAAAGAACGCTGAGGCTGCCTACAAGAAGGGTCAGAGCCGTCTCTATTTCCTGAGGAGACTGAGGTCCTTGAACATCTGCTGGACGATGCTGAGGATGTTCTACGAGTCTGTGGTGGCCAGTGCAATCATGTTTGCTGTTGTGTGCTGGGGCAGCAGGCTGAGGGTAGCAGACACCAACAGAATCAACAAACTCGTAAGGCCAGTGATGTTGTGGGGATGGAACTGGACTCTCTCACTGTGGTGTCTGAAAAGAGGATGCTGTCTAAGTTTCATGCCATCTTGGACAATGTCTCCCATCCACTACATAATGTACTGGTTGGGCACAGGAGTACATTCAGCCAGAGACTCATTCCACCGAGATGCAGCACAGAGCGTCATAGGAAGTCATTCCTACCTGTGGCCATCAAACTTTTCAACTCCTCCGTTGGAGGGTCAGGCACCCTGAGCCAATAGGCTGGTCCTGGACTTATTTCATAATTTACTGGCATAATTTACATATTACTACTTAACTATTTATGGTTTTATAACTATTTATTATTTATGGTGCAACTGTAACGAAAACCAATTTCCCCTGGGATCAATAAAGTATGACCATGACTATGACTATCACTAACAGTCAAGTGTTCTTGCAGGCTTCAAGGCAGCCACCATCATCCCAGTACCTAAGCAGGCACCAGTGGCACTGAACTTGACAGTAATGAAATGTTTTGAGCAGCTGGTTATGGATGGCATTAACTCCCATCTTCCTGCTACATTGGACCCTTTCCAGTTCGCTTATTGTTCAAATCGGTCTGCTGATGATGTGATAACTTCTGCACTCCACTCCTTGCTGCCCCACCTGGAAAATGGTGTCACATATGCTCAGATGCTGCTTATCAACTTCAGCTTGGCGGTTAATACAACCATTGGGTAAGCTGTCCTCATTAGGTCCCAACACCTCTGCCTATACTTGGATCTTGGGCTTCTTGACAGAAAAACCAGTCAGTCCGTGTAGAGATTGTCAGGAATGACATTGTGGGCATTACTAAGTCATGGCTGAAAGAAGATCATAGTTGGAGTTTAACGTCCAAGGGTACACCTTGTATCAAAAGGACAGGCAAGTAGGCAGAGGTGGTGGGGTGGCTCTGTTTGTAAAAAGTGAAATCAAACCCTTAGAAAGGGGTGACAAAGCATTGGAAACTGTAGAATCCTTGTGGGTAGAGTTAAGAAACTGCAAAGTTAAAAAGACTCAGGTGGGAGTTTTGTACAAGCCTCCAAACAGTAGCCTGGATGTGGGGTACAAATCACAATGGAAGATATAAAAGATATGTAAAAAGGGCACTGTTATGACAGTAATGGGGGATTTCAAAGTGTAAGTAGATTGGGAAAATTGGGATGGTGCTGGATTCCAAGAGAGGGAATCTATGCATGTTTTTTTTTAGAGCAGCTTGTGCTTGAACCCAAGAGGGCAAAGGCAATTCTGGATTGGGTGATTTGTAATGAAGCAGGTAAAGTAACTTTTAAGTGGCAGTGATCATAATATGATAGAATTCACCCTGCAGTTTGAGAGGGAGAAGATAAAGTCAGATGTATCAATATTACAGAGGAATTAAGGGAATTACAGAGGGATGAGCGAGGTGCTGGCTAAAGTTGATTGGAAGGGGACTCTAGCAGGGATGACAACAGATCAACAATGGCTGAAGTTTCTGGAGACAGATTGGAGGGCACAGGATAGATATATCCGAAAGTTGAAGAAGTATTCTAAAGGAAAGATAACACAACCATGGCTGACGAGGGAAGTCAAAGACAGCAGAAAAGCAAAAGAGAGGAAATACAATACATATAGCAAAAATTCGTGGAAAACGAGAGGATTGACAAGCTTTTAAAAACTAACAGAAGGCAACTCGAAAAGCCTTTAGGAGAGAAGAAATGAACTATGAAGGGAAGCTAGCCAACAATATAAAATAAGGTACCAAAAGTTTTTTTCAAATATATAAAGAGTAAAAGAGAAGCATGAAAAGATATTGGGTTGCTGGAAAATGATGATGGAGAGTTGGTAATGGGGGACAATGAAATGGCGGAGGAACTTAAAAAGTATTTTGCATCACAGTTCTGAAAGAGGGAGCTGAAGAGATTGTGGAGGCATTAGTAATAATCTTTCAAGATTCACTTGATTCTGGAATGATTCCAGAGGACTGGAAATTGCTAATATCACTCCACTCTTTAAGAAGGAAGGGAGGCAGAAGAAAGGAAATTATAGGCCAGTTAGCCTGACCTCTGTGGTTGTGAAGATGTTGGAGTCCATTATTGAAGACGAGGTTTCCCGGTACTTGGAGACGCATGTTAAAATAGGTCAAAGTCTGGAAGGGGATATCTTATTTGACACCTCTGCCGGAAGTTTTTGAGGAAATAACAGATAAGATAGACAAAGGAAAGTCAATGGATGTTGTTTACTTGTATTTTCAGAAGGCACTACACATGAAGCTGCTGAACAAAGTAAGATCCTATACTGGAAAAGTACTAACATGGATCGGAAGATTGGCTGAGTGGCAAGAGGCAAAGAGTGGGAATGAACGGGGCCTTTCTGCTTGGCCTCTGGTGACTAGTGCTGTTCCGCAGTGGTCGGTGTTGGGACCGCTTCTTTTCATGTTATACTTGAATAATTTGGATGATGCAATTGATGGCTTTGTGGTCATGTTTACAGACAATATGAAAGTAGATAGAGGGGCAGGTAGTGTTGAGGAGGGAGGGAGTCTGTAGAAGGGCTTACTCAGATTGGGAAAATGGGCAAAGTGGTTGATGGAATATAGTGTAGGGAAGTGTATGGTCATGCACTTTGGTAGAAGGAATAAAGGGTTAGACTAAATTTCAAAAATCAGGTTGCAAAGAGACTTGGGAGGTCTTGTGCAGGATTTGTAGGTTGAGTCGGTGGTAAGGAAGACAAATACAATGTTAGTATTCATTCTGAGAGGACTAGAGTATAAGTAAAAGCAAGGATGTAATGCTGAGGCTTTATAAGGCATCGGTTAGACTAGGTTTGGAGTGCTGTGAGCAGTCTTGGGCCCTTATCTATGTGGAGGCGCTGGAGAAGGTTCAAAGGATGCTCATGAGACTGATTCCAGGATTGAAAGGATTAACCTCTGAGTAGCATTTGATGGCTCTGGGCCTGTACCTGCTGGAGTTCAGAAGAATGAGGGAGGATCTCTTTGAAGCCTATCAAATATTAAAGTGTCTGCATAGAGTGGGTGTAAGATGCATGTTTTCTATAGTGGGTGAGCCTAGGATCAGAGAGTATAGCCTAAGACTAGAGGGGTGTCCATTTAGAGCAGAGATGAGGAGGAATTTCTTTAGCCAGATGGTAGTGAATCTGTGGAATTCATTGCCACGGACAGCCGTGGAGCCAAGTCAGTGAGTATCTTTAAAGTGGAGGTTGATAGTTTCTTAATTAGTCTGGGTCAAATGTTATGGGGAGAAGAAGAAGAATGAGGTTGAGGGATAATAAATCAGCAATGATGGAATGGCAGAGCAGACTCAATGGGCCGAATGGCCTGAGTTTTTTCCTATGTCTTATGGTCTAACTTTACTCACTCCTTATACTGAACTATTCCCACAACCTATGGACTGACTTTCCAGGACTTCATTTCGTGTTTTGGATATATATAGTTTATTTATTTATTTGTTTATTATTATTAATGTTCTCTTTTTTATTTGCACAGTTTGTTGTCTTTTGCACATTGGTTGTTTGTTCATCTTGTGTGTGGTTTTTCACTGATTCTATGGTGTTTCTTTGTATTTGCAGTGACTATCCACCAAAAAATAACTCTCACAGTTGTATATGGTGACGTATATTTACTTTGACAATAGATTTATTTTAAACTTTGATCTTTAACTATAATGTTTCTGTTTATTGCTAGGATAAAAAGTGAAATATATTATCGAACTACCTATATGTTATCTTGAGATTCATTTTCTTGTAGGCAGTTATGGGAAGATAAAGAACATAGAATTTATGCAAAACTGTACATAAACAAAGGCTGACAAACAACCAATGTGCAAAAGAAGACAAACTGTACAAATAAAAGATATTTACTGATTACGTGTGTTGTAAAACTTCCTGAGATTGAGTCTGTAGGTTGGGTTGTGCTGAGTTGTGTCGAGTTGCGGTGAGTGAAGTTATCCAGGCCGGTTCAGGAGCCTGATGATTGTGGGGAATTACTGTTCCCAAGCCTGGTGGTTTGGGACCTAAGGTTTCTGTACCTCTTGCCCAATGAGAAGAAGGGATGGCCTGGATGACGGGGGTCCTTGATGTTGGATGCTGTTCTGGTTCAGCAGCTCCGTATGTAAATGGTGAAGATGGCTTTCCCTGTGACAGACTGAGCTGTACACATTTCTTTTCTTGGCATTGGTGTTCCCATATCAGACCATGACACTTTCCAGTTCAGATGCACTCCACAGTGCATCTATAGAAGTTCATCTAGTTCAAGTTCAAGTTGCATTGTCATTCAACCATACATAAGTGTTGGGCACGTGGCCAAGTGGTTAAGGCGTTTGTCTAGTAATCTTAAGGTTGCTAGTTTGAGCCTCAACTGTGGCAGCGTGTTTGCGTCCTTGAGCAAGGCACTTAACCACACATTGCTCTAGTGTCTGTGTGAGGAATGACTTCAATCTGCGCCTTGTAAGGCATGAAAATGCCCGACGCAGGTCTCTCATGGTTTGAGTCGACGTTCCCTCCCTCCCCATGCATGTGAATGCAGGCAAATGAAAAAGCGTTCCTCTGGGACCAAGGTGGAAAACACAGTGCCAACAGTCACAACACACAGCACGTATAGCCAAATAATTATGATAGTAGAAAAGCAAACAGTTACAAAAAGAAATAAAAAATAATAATATAGCCCAAGCATCTGGATGTCATGCCTGGTATATTGATGTCGCATTCATGTTGACCTGAAGCCATTTTTCTGCATGAGCAAGGTCCACAGCAGTTCCTCATATCACATAGTGCTCCGAGTGGCACTGGACAGCAGCACTGACAGTGGGGGCCAGCCCCCGACCCGGTGTGGAATCCAGCAGCACTCAGCCAGCTCTGGCAGTTCCTTCCTTGGCAGCTGCAACAGGCATGAGGACCAGGACCATGCCACAACTGCGGCCGTGCAGCTCACCAGCTGTAGTTCTCAACAGTGAACCAGTATTCCACGATCCAGTTGTCCAAATGGGTCTTGTGATCACCATAAAGATGTCCAAGGCAATCAACCACACCAACTGTTGGACTACACTCCGCCTCCGATGCCTTCTTCCCTGGGTATCTGAAGCAGGTTGCAACAAGGCAACATGGTGCTCAAGCCCAGCTCTTGCTACTATAGAACAAATCGCCAGTGGGGTAGAGTTCCAGTGCTTGATGTTCTTGATAACTAGTAGTGTCCTGCATTTGTGATAAAGATGTAAAGATCAAGCAATTACAGCTTTGCTTATACCCAGAGAGGCCACCGCACCCGAGAATGTTGCCATCTCAAGAGTAGATGGAGAACGCCTGAACGCCAACAGAGACCCGAGTAAGGTAATAAGAAATGGAAGAAATAGGAGCTTCTCATGCCTTGTTCGAAATTGAGTAAGACATTGATCTTTTGCCTTAACACTCCCTCACTCCCTTCTTTCCCAACCCCTTAAAAACTGATCCCTGTCTTGAACAGACTCCAGACAGCTCCAGGACTCCTGACGAAGGGTCTCGGCCTGAAACGTCGACTGCACCTTTTCCTACGGATGCTGCCTGGCCTGCTGCGTTCACCAGCAGCTTTTATGTGTGTTGCTTGAATTTCCAGCATCTGCAGAATTCCTGTTGTTTGTGCCATAATATATTATTTTTTATAAGAAAGGGCTCTGCACCTCATGTTCTCAATATTATTTATTTACTTATTTATTACACTTTGTGTTATTTTCATAGTTTGTCTTCTTTTGCACATTGGTTGTTTGTCAGGCTCAGTGTGCAGTTTCTCATTGATTCTATTGTTTTTGTTCTGCTGTGAATGCATACAAGAAAATGAACCTCAGGGTTGTATATGGTGAAATACACAGTATGTACTTTGATAATAAATTTACATTGAACTTTGAAATGGGAGTGTTCTGGCTTTAAATTGTACGTATATACTGAATGCTTGTGAGAAATTTAATCTCAGGGTAGTATATGGTGATACAGGATATACTTGTATCTTGATGATAAATTTACTTTGAACTTTGAAATTTGAATTTAGACAGTGCAACTTAATGATATGGAGTCAGATGGCACATATCTAACTGAATATCATTATATCATAATATAAAAAGATAACTGAGACTGAATTAAGTCGAATTGATTGTAAATGTTGTGATGTCTTTTTTATATCATCTCCTCTTCTCAAGATTTGACTTCATCATCATCTGAAATGGTCATATGAATGTGTGCCAAAATGTTACCACCTCAATATGCCAATATGGATGAGTGCCTGCCAGTCAGCATGGATCAGGTGGGCCAAATGGCCTGTTTCATTCTGTATGATTTGATGGCCATGAAATGCGGAGGCATTGGCAATGATCTTTCAAAAGTCGAAAGATTCTGGCATGGTTCCGGAGGACTGGAAGATTGCAAATGTCACTCAGCCATTTAAGAAGGGGGCAAGGAAGCAAAAAGGAAATTATAGACCTGGTGGTTGGGAAGTTGTTGGAGTTGATTGTTACAGATGAGGTTACGGAGTACCTGGAGGCATATGATAAGATAGGCAGAACTCAGCATGATTTCCTTAAAGGAATATCCTGCCTGACCAATCTATTACAATTTTTTGAGAAAATTACAAGTAGGCTAGACAAGGGAGATGCAGTGGATGTTGTACATCTGGATTTTCAGAAGGCTTTTGACAAGGTGCCACACATGAGGCTGCTTAACAAGATAAGAGCCCATGGAATTATGGGTAAGTTACATACGTGGATAGAGCCTTGGCTGATTGGCAGGAAACAAAACAGAGAGTGGGAATAAAGGGATTCTATTCTAGTTGGCCGCCGGTTACCAGTGGTGTTCCACAGGGGTCTGTGTGGGGGCCGCTTCTTTTTACGTTGTACATCAACGATTTGGATTATGGAATAGATGGCTTTGTGGCTAAGTTTTCTGATGATACGAAGATAGATGGAGGGGCTGGTAGTGCTGAGGAAACAGAGAGTCTGCAGAGCGACTTGGATAGAATGGAAGAATGGGCAAAGAAGTGGCAAATGAAATACAGTGTTGGAAAGTATCTGGTTATGCACTTTGGCAGAACAGATAAATGGGCAGACTATTATTTAAATGGGGAGAGAATTCAAAGTTCTGAGATGCAACGGGAATTGGGAGTCTTCGTGCAGGATACCCTTAAGGTTAACCTCCAGGTTGAGTCGGTGGTGAAGAAGGCGAATGCAATGTTTGCATTCCTTTCTAGAGGAATAGAGTATAGGAGCAGGGATGTGATGTTGAGGCTCTATAAGGCGCTGGTGAGACCTCACTTGGAGTACTGTGGGCAGTTTTGGTCTCCTTATTTAAGAAAGGATGTGCTGACGTTGGAGAGGGTACAGAGAAGATTCACTAGAATGATTCTGGGAATGAGAGGGTTAACATATGAGGAACGTTTATCCACTCTTGGACTGTATTCCTTGGAGTTTAGAAGAATGAGGGGAGACCTCATAGAAACATTTCGAATGTTGAAAGGCATCGACAGAGTGGATGTGGCAAAGTTGTTTCCCATGATGGGGGAGTGTAGTACGAGAGGGCATGAGTTAAGGACTGAAGGGCGCCCATTCAGAACAGAGATGCGAAGAAATATTTTTAGCCAGTGGGAGGTGAATCTATGGAATTTGTTGCCCCGGGTGGTAGTGGAGGCCAAGTCATTGGGTGTATTTAAGGCAGAGATTGATAGGTATCTAAGTAGCCAGGGCATCAAAGGTTATGGTGAGATGGCGGGGGAGTGGGACTAAATGGGAGAATGGATCAGCTTATGATAAAATGGCAGAGCAGACTTGATGGGCCAAATGGTCAGCTTCTGCTCCTTTGTCTTATAGTCTTATGCTCTAAGAGGTATAGGGCCTTCAGAAACAATTCTCATAAAGGTTGCTCATAGCACTGATCCTTCTTTGTAATACACACCAACAATTGCTGGTGGAACTCAGCAGGTCAGGCAACACTTGCGGAGAAGAATAAAGAGTCAACATTTTGAGCCGAGACCCTTCGTCTACGGAGTTGCTTTCCATAGATGCTGTCTGGCCTGCTGAGTTTCTCCAGCATTTTGTGTGAGTTACTGTAGATTTCCCACACCTATAGAATCCCTTGTCTTTATTATTTTTTGTAATATTTGTTGACTGATTGAGCAGTAGGTATTGAAATTAAATAGGTTTAAACTCTGCATAACTTGAAAAAGAAGATGGACTTAATTTCACTCTATTACTTTGTATTTCTATGTGGAAGGAGGAAGATCAAAGAAGCTTGAATCTTCTAAAGGATCTTGTCTACTTCAGTTGCAATAAAGTTATTCTGAAGTTGGCCAGGCATGTACTGTATAGCAATTGCTTTGGCGGCCTTCAGAGTAATGTAGAAGAAAAGATTGGATTCCGTTCCTGAGACAATTGCGACTTTACACAAAATTGAGGGACGTACAGCTCGAGGGAAATCCACTTACATTTACTGTCATTGATTTTTGTAAGGCTTTCATCCATGTGTCTGATGCGGCTCTTGAGACAACCAAGTCTTGGATTCTATCCAGGCTGTGATTTTTTTCTGTGGTTAATTTCTTGTAATGTCCGTACTGTGCGTACCTTCATTCTTGACAATCAACTTGACCCCTTGGGTTTGCCATACCATCTTGGGCAATTTATGGTACAAGAAAAAGGACATGTAGCCCAGTGAACGATACATTTATACCAATATGATATCCCAGCCTTGTAGGTTAAGGCAGTTTTTACAGGGTTCTGCCTCCATCACTCTTTCAGACGATGGTTTCCAGATGCCCATTGAAAATATTTTTGCTCATCCTCCCTCTAATCCTTCTACAGATTAGTTTACATAGGACAGAGAGCATTACAGTCCAGTGCAGCTCCTTTGGCTCATGACGTAGTGACAACCTTTTAACCAACTCTAAGATCAATGTAACCCTTTCCTCCGACATAGGCCTCCATTTTTCTATCATCCATATGCCCAACTAAGAATCTCTTAAATGTCCCTAAAGTATCTGCCTTTACCACCACCCCTGGCAGGCATTCCACACACCCATCAGACTATGTAAAAAAACTTATCTCTGACATCCCCCCATACTTTCCTCCAATTACCTGAAAATTATGTCTCCTTATATTAGCCATTTCCGCCATGGGGAACAGCCTCTGGCTGTCCACTAGATCTAAAAATAAGTCACCTTAGAAATAAAATGTACAAGATTTACAAGTCAAAGGTTACAAGATCACATTCCGGGCTATAGGTTGACTCATTATAGAGCCTGATTGCTGAAGGTAAGAATGACCTTATATAGTGCTCTTTAGAGCAGTGCAGTTGTCTTAGTCTTTTACTGAA
Source organism: Mobula hypostoma (assembly GCF_963921235.1). NCBI lineage: Eukaryota > Metazoa > Chordata > Chondrichthyes > Myliobatiformes > Myliobatidae > Mobula > Mobula hypostoma. The sequence goes on from NC_086097.1 coordinate 21,845,772, forward strand.
AGTGCTCCCCTATTCAGCCAAGAGGGTGAGAAGCATTGTCCAGAATAGCCAGGATTTTCCAGAGGGTCCCTTGTTTTACCACATCCTTCAGTGTGTCCAGTTTGACCCCTATAACAGAACCAGCCGTTAGTTCATTGAGCCTACTGGCATCACCCGTCTTGATGCCATTGCCCCAGCATATCACCGCATGGAAGATTGTACTGGTGAAAAACAGTCTGGTAGAACGTAGCCCTAGCTTGCTCAATCTATCCTCCTAAGACATCTCCAATCCAAACAGAATAGTTTAAATCTAAATCTTCTTGCCAAGGAAAGGAAGTCCCTTGTGCTCACTCCAAGAGGGGTTCTTGTAACTATCTACCCCTCTGTGGTGGCTGCATTCCACAAGGAGTGGAGGCTTTGGAGAGAGTGCAGAAGAGGTTCACCAAGATGTTGCTCGAATTAGGGAGTATTAGGTATAAGGAGCAGTTGGATAAACTTGAAGTGTTTTATTTGGAGCATCAAATACTGGGGTGGGGGGTGGCGGTGACCTGATAGAAGTATGCAGAATTTTGAGGGGCAGAGTCGGAGAAGATGATCGGAGGGAGTGAGACACAGGAGATTGCAGATGCTGGAATTTGGACCAAAGAGCATATGCTCCAGGAACTCAGCGAGTCAGACAACATCTGTAGAAGGAAATGGAGAGTCATAGGGTCATAGAAAAGTACAGCACAGAAACAGGCCCTTCAGCTCATCTGACCTGTGCCAAAACATTTCAACTTCCTACTCCCATCGACCTGCACTGGGACCATAGCCCTCCATGCCCCTACCATCCATGTACCTGTCCAAACTTCTCTTAAATGTTGAAATCGAGCTTGCATGCATCTACACTCTCACGACCCTCTGATGTTTCCTTAAACTTTTCACCTTCCACCTTTAACCCATGACCCTGGTTGTAGTCCCACCTAACATCAATGGAAAATGCCTTTTGCATTTACCTAATCTTTACCCCTCATACTTTTGTATACCTCTATCAAATCTCCCCTCAATCTTCTACGTTCCAAAGAACAAAATCCTAACCTATTCAATCTTTCCTTATAAATCAGATCCTCTAGACTTGACAACGTCCTGGTGATATTTTGGTTAGGAATACTTCATCAGGACAGTCAAATAAGACCCTTTTCCCAAGGTGAAAATGTCAAATACTAGAGGGCATTGCTTTCAGGTGAGAGGGGGAAAAGTCTACTTATATAGAAGCTTCTTACACAGAAAGTGACATGTTCCTGGAACATGCTGCCAGGGGATATGACGGAGACAGATACTACAGCAACATTTAAGAGGCATTTAGACATGAACACGCAGGGAATAGAAGGCGGTGGACCACCTGCAGACAGATGTGCAGTTTAAATTAGCGTCATGGTCAACACAGGCAAGATGGTCTGAAGGGCCTGTTCCTCTACTGTAGTGTCTTATGTTCTGTGTTCCATGAACTTCACCTCAATCTGTTCCAAAGAAAATGGTTCCAACCTAACCAATCTCTGCCCACAACTATAACCCAGCACCAGTCCTGGAAATGTCTTTATTATTTGATTATTAATAAATGTGATTATTGCTGATCATCTGAATTCAGTTCCCTACTCCAGCTTTCTCCCCCATAGCCCTTGATACCTGTAGTTCAGACTTAGATTGATTTATATATCACATATACTTCGACACACACAGTGAAATGTGTCTTTTGGGTTCAGACCATAAGACATAGGAGCAGCGCTAGGCCACAGGGCCCATCGAGTCTGCTCTCCCATTCACTCATGGCCGATCCTTTTTTTTCCTTCCTCAGCCCCACTCCCCGGCCTTCTCCCGGTAACCTGTGATGTTGTGGCCAATCAAGAACGCATCAATCTCTGCCTTAAATGCACCCAACGACCTGACCTCCACAGCTCCCTGTGGTAACACATTCCACAAATTCACCACCCTCTGGATAAAGAAGTTTCTCTGCATCTGTTTTAAATGGACGTCCTCGATCCCCAGGCTGTGTCCTCTTGTCCTAGACTCCCCCGACCATGGGAATCACCCTTTCCACCTCCACCCTGTTTAGGCATTTCAACATTTGAAAGGTTTCTATGAGATCCCGCCTCATCCTTCTAAATTCCAGTTAGTACAGGCCCAGAGCCATCAAACATTCCTCATATGATAACCCTTTCATCCTTGTGAACCTCCTTGTGAACCTCCTCTTAACTCCTTCCAATGCCAGCACATCCTTTCTTGGATAGGAGCCCAAAATTGTTCACAATGCTTAAGATGAGGCCTCACCAGTGCTTTATAAAGCCTCAGCATCACATCCTTGCTCTTATATTCTAGGCCTCTTGAACATCGCTTTTGCCTTTTTCATCACCCACTCAACCTGCACGTTAACCTTTAGGGCGTTCTGCACAAGGACTCCCAAGTCCCTTTACATCTCAGATTGTTTGATTTTCTCCCCATTTAGAAAATAGTCTGCATATTTATTTCTTCCACCAAAGTGCATGACCATGCATTTTTCAACATTGTATTTCATTGCCACTTTCATGCGTATTCTCCTATCATTCTAAGTCCTTCAGTATCCTACCTGTTTCCTCAACACTACCTGCCCTTCCACCAATCCACCAATCTTCTGCAATCTTGGCAACAAATCCATCTATTCCATCATTTACATACAGCATTAAAAGAAGGGGTCCCAACACCAAGCCCTGTGGAACCCCACTAGTCACTGGCAGCCAACCAGAAAAGGATCCTTTTATTCCCACTCGCTGCCTCCTACCAATCAGCCAATGCTCTAACCATGTTAGTAACTTTCCTACAATACAATGGGCTCTTAACTTGCTAAGCAACCTCATGTGTAGTACCTTGTCAAAGGCCTTCTGACAGTCCAAGTATACATCCACTGCCTTCACTTATTTATCCTAACCTCCTCATAGAATTCCAACAGATTTGTCAGGCAAGATTTTCCTTAAGGAAACCATGCTGACTTTGTCCTATCTGTGTCACCAAGTACTCCATAACCTCATCCTTAACAATTGACTCCAACATCTTCCCAACCTCTGAGGTCAGGCTAACTGGTCTACAATTTCCTTTCTGCTGCCTTCCTCCTTTCTTAAAGAGTGGAGTGACACTTGCAATTTTCCAGTCCTCTGGAACCATGTCAGAGTCCAATGATTCTTGAAAGATCATTACTAATGTCTCCACAATCTCTACTGCTTTCTTTTTCAGAACCCTAGGGTGCAGTTCATTTGGTCTGAGTGACTTATATCCTTAGATGTTTTAGCTTTTTAAGGACCTTCCTCTTTGTAATAGTAACTGCAATCACTTCTCTTCCCTCTCACCTTTCAACAGCTGGCACACTGCTAGTGTCTTTACAGTGAAGAGTGATGAAAAATGCTCTTTTAGTTCATCTGCCATCTATTGGTCCCCTGTTATTATTTCTTCAGCCTCATTTTCTGGCAGTCCTATATCCACTCTCGTCTCTCTTTTATTTTTCATCTGCTTGGAAAAACTTTTTATATCTACCTTGATATTGTTTGTTAGCTTAGAACCATAGAACCATAGAAAACTACAGCACAGAAAACAGGCCATTCACCCTTCTAGTCTGTGCTGAAACATTATTCCGCTAGTCCCATTGACCTGCACCCAGTCCATAACTCTCCAGACCTCTCCCATCCATGTATCTATCTAATTTATTCTTAAAACTTAAGAGTGAGCCCGCATTTTTGTATGTTCTAGTATCAATTGTTTGGCGACAATAAAGTATAAAGTATTTACCACGTCAGATGGCAGCTCATTCCGCACTCCCACCACTCTCTGAGTGAAGGAGTTACCCCTAATGTTCCCTCTAAACCTTTTTCCTTTCACCCTAAAGCCATGTCCTCTTGTATTTATCTCTCCTAATCTAAATGGAAAGAGCCTACTCCCATTTACTCTGTCTGTACCCCTCATAACTTTGTAAATCTCTATCAGATCTCCCCTCATTCTTCTACCCTCCAAGGAATAAAGTCCTAACCTGTTCAATCTTTCCCTGTAATTCAACTCCTGAAGACCTGGCAACATCCTAGTAAATCTCCTCTGCACTCTTTCAATCTTACTGATATCCTTCCTATAGTTAGGTGACCAGAACTGCACACAATACTCCAAATTTGGCCTCACCAATGTCTTATACAACCTCACCATAACATCCCAACTCCTATACTCAATACTTTGATTTATGAATATCAGGATGCCAAAAGCCTTCTTTAAAGCCCTGTCTACCTGTGATGCCACTTTCAGGGAATTATGTATCTGAACTCCCAGATCCCTTTGTTCCTCCGCACTCCTCAGTGCCCTACCATTTACTGTGTATGTTCTACCTTGATTTGTCCTTCCAAAATGCAATACCTCGCACTTGTCTGCATTAAATTCCACCTGCCATTTTCTGGCCTATTTTTCCAGTTGGTCCAGATACCTCTGCAAGCTTTGAAAGCCTTCCTCGCTGTCCACAACGCCTCCAATCTTAGTGTCAACAGCAAACTTGCTGATCCAATTTACCACATTATCATCTAGATCATTGATATAGACAACAAACAACAATAGTCCCAGCACAGATCCGAGGCATATCACTAGTCACAGGCCTCCAGTCTGAGAAGCAATCATCCACTACCACTTTCTGTCGTCTCCCACACAGCCAATTTTGAATCCAGTTTACAACCTCTCCATGGATACCTAGTGTCTGAACCTTCTGAACTAACCTCCCATGTGGGACCTTGTCAAAGGCCTTACTAAAGTCCATGTAGACAACATCCACAGCCTTTCCTTCATCTACTTTCTTGGTAACCTCCTCGAAAAACTCTACAAGATTCGTTAAACACAATCTACCACGCACAAAGCCATGCTGACTATCCTTAATCCGCCCTTGGCTGTCCAAGTACTTGTATATCCGACCTCTCAGAACACCTTCCAATAATTTACCTACTACTGATGTCAGGCTCACTGGCCTGTAATTACCTGGTTTACTTTTGGAGCCTTTTGTAAACAACGGAACAACATGAGCTACCCTCCAATCCTCCGGCACCGCACCGGTGGCTAAGGAGATTTTAAATATTTCTGCCGGGGCCCCTGCAATTTCTACACTAGTTTCTGTCAAGGTCCGAGGAAATATCATGTCAGGCCTGGGGAATTTATCTACCTTTATTTGCTGTAAGGCAGCAATCACCTCCACTTCTTTAATCTCTATATGTTCCATGACACTACTGCTTGTTTCCCTTCCTTCCATATGCGTTATGCCAGTTTCCTGAGTAAACACTGATGCAAAAAAACTGTTTAAGATCTCCCCCATCTCGTGGCGCTCCACACATAGACGACCACTCTGATCTTCTAGGGGACCAATTTTGTCCCTTACTATCCTTTTACTCTTAGTGTACTTGTACAAACCCTTCAGGTTTACCTTCACATTATCTGCCAAAGCAACCTCATGTCTTCTTTTTGCCTTCCTGATTTCCTTCTTTAGTATTTTCTATTCTCTTCAAGTACCTCATTTGTTCCTTGTTGCCTATACCTGCTGTACACCTCTCTCTTTTTCTTAACCAGATCGCCAATATCCCTTGAAAACCAAGGTTCCCTATGCCTGTTAACTTTGCCTTTAATCCTGGCAGGAGCATGCAAACTCTGCACTCTCAAAATTTCGCCTTTGAAGGCCTTGCACTTACTGAACATATCCTTGCCAGAAAACAACTTATCCCAATCCACTCTTCCTAGTTCCTTTCTCATTTCCACAAAATTGGCTCTTCTCCAATTTAGAACCTCAACATGAGGACCAGACCTATCCTTATCCATAATTAGCTTGAAACTAATGACATTATGGTCACTGGACCCAAAATGTTCACCTACACATATTTCTGTCACCTGACCTGTCTGGTTCCCTAATAGGAGATCAAGTATTGCATCCTCTCTCGTAGGTACCTCTATATGTTGATTTAGAAAACTTTCCTGAACACATTTGATAAACTCCAAGCCATCTAGCCCTTTCACAGTGTGGGAATCCCAGTCAATATGTGGAAAGTTAAAATCCCCTTCTATTACAACTTCCTGTTTCTTACATCGGTCTGCTATGCCTCTGCTGACTTGCTCCTCCAATTCTCTCTGACTATTGGGTGGTCTATAATACAACTGTATTAGTGTGGTCACACCTTTCCCGTTCCTCAGCTCCACCCATATGACCTCTGTAGACAAGCCCTCTGGGCTGTCCTGTCTAGGCACAGCTGTGATATTTTCCCTGACTAGTAAGTGCCACTCCTCCTCCTTTCATCCCTCCCCCTCTATCACGTCTGAAACAACGGAACCCCGGAACATTAAGCTGCCAGTCCTGCCTCTCCTGCAACCAAGTCTCACTAATAGCAATAATGTCGTAATCCCATGTGCCAATCCACGCCCTAAGCTCATCTGCCTTACCTACAATACTCCTTGCATTGAAATAGATGCACCTGAGAACATTTCTATCACGTACAAACCTTTGATTTCTGTCTGTACATGCAGTCCTTGCTTGACCTTTATCTTCCTCCACCTCACTATCTGCTCTAACACTCTGGTTCCCCTCCCCCCGTAAATCTAGTTTAAACTCCCCAGAGCAGCACTAGCAAATCTACCTGCAAGGATGTTAGTCCCCCTACAGTTCAGGTGCAACCCGTCCCGTCGGAACAGGTCCCACCTTCTCTGGAACAAAGCCCAGTTGTCCAGAAACATGAAGCCCTCCCTCCTGCACCATCTCCTTAGCCACGTATTCAGCTGCATTATCTTCCTATTTCTAGCCTCACTAGCACGTGGCACGGGTAGCAATCCTGAGATTGCAACCCTGGAGGTCCTGTCCTTCAACTTTGCACCTAACTCCCTAAACTTTCTTTGCAGGACCTCCTCCTCATTCCTATCCATGTCATTGGTCCCTACATGGACCACAACATCTGGTTGCTCACCCTTCCTCCTGAGAATACCGAGAACTTGATCCGAGATAGCGCAGACCTTGGCACCAGGGAGGCAACAGACCATCTGGGATTCTCGAGCTCTCCCACGGAACCGCTTATCTGTCCCCCAGCTATCGAATCCCCTATCACTACTGCTCTCCTCTTTTCCCTCCTTCCTTTCTGAGCTGAGGGTCCAGTCTCGGTGCCAGAGACGCAACCACTGCAACTTATCCCTGGTAGGTCGTCCCCATCAACAGTATCCAAAACCGTATACTTATTGTTGATGGGAATGGCCACAGGGGTGCTCTGCTCTTTCTGTCTATTCCCCTTTCCTTTCCTGACAGTCACCCAGCTACCTGCCTCCTGACTTTTAGGGGTGACTGTCTCACTGAAACTCCTGTCTATTTCTGCCTCTGCCTCACGAATGATCCGAAGTTCATCCAGCTCCAGCTCCAGTTCCCTAACTTGGTTTGTCAGGAGCTGCAGCTGAATGCACCTTTTACAGGTGTAGTCATCAGAGACAATTGTGCAGTCTCTGACTTCCCACATACTGCATACGGAGCTTGCTTTCACATTTCACCTTTCCCCCCAATGATTGTTTTAGTTGCTTTCTGTAGGTTCTTAAAAGCTTTCTGTTCCTCTGTCTTCCCGCTAATTTGTGCTTTGTTATATGCTCTCTTTTTTGCTTTTACATTAGCTTTGACTTCCCTTGTCGGCCACAGTTGTACTATTTTGCCATTTGAGTATTTATTTGTTTTTGGAATACATCTATCCTGCACCTTCCTCATTTTTCCCTGAAACTCACAGCATTGCTGCTCTGCTGTTATCCCTGTCAGCATCTCCTCCCAGTGTACTTTTGCCAACTCCTCTCTCATTCCACTGTCGTTTCCTTTACTCCACTGAAATACTGCAATGTCAGACTTCATTTTCTCCCTATCAAATTTCAAGTTGAACTCGATCATATTATGATCACTGCCTCCTAAGTGTTCCTTTACCTTAATCTCCCCATTTCCCTCTGGTTCATTATATACCACAATGCAGCTGATCCCCTCATAGGCTCAATGACAAACTGCTCTAAAAAGCCATCTTATAGGCATTCCACAAACTCACTCTCAAAATCTATTACCGACCCAATTTTCCCAATCGACCTGCATGTTAAAATCCCCCATGACTATCATAACATTGGCCGTTTGACATGCATGTTCAACTTCCCATTGTAATCTGTAGTCCTCATCCCAGCTACTGTTTGGAGGCCTGTATATAACTGCCATCAGGGTCTTTTACCCTTGCAGTTTGTTAACTCAACCCACAAGGATTCACCATCTTCAGATCCTGTGTCACACCTTTCTACTGATTTGGTGCTATTCTTTACCAGCAGAGCCACACCACCCCCTCTTTCAACCTTCCTATCCCTCCGATACAACGTGTGACCTTGGACATTCAGCTACCAACTACAAGCATCCTTCAGCCATGATTCATTGATGGCTACAACATCATACCCAACAATCCGTAAAAGTGCAACAAGATCATCCACCTTATTTCTTATGCTCCATGCACTGAGATAGGTAACACTTTGAGTGTTGTATTTATTACCCTTTTTAAATTCTGCATCCCTAATGCACTGATACTCACCTTACACAGTATCTTTGCTTTTTTTTAACATCCACCCCGAGTCCCTTCACTCCGGTTCCCATACCCCTGCCAAATTAGATTAAACCCTCCCCAACAGCTCTAATAAATCTGCCTGTGAGAATATTAAATCCCCTTAAGTTCAGGTGCAACCCGTCCCTTTTGTGCAGTTCATATCTCCCCCAGAAGAGATCCCAATGATCCAAGAACCTGAAGCCCTGCTCCTGTACCAACTTTTCAGCCACACATTTATCTGCCAAATCATCCTGTTTCTACCCTCACTCGCCGTGTGGCACAGGCAGCAATCCAGGAATTACTACCCTGGAGGTCCTGCTTCTCAGCTTTCTACCTAGCTGTCTAAATTCTCTCTTCAGGACCTCTTTGCTTTTCCTTCCTCTGTCATTGGTACCAACATGTCCTACGACATGTGGCTGCTCTCCTTCCCCTTCCAAAATGTTGACACAATCCAAGACATCCCTGATCCCGGCACCTGGGAGGCAACGTACCATCTGGGTGTCCCATTCACGTCCACAGAATCTCCTGTCTGTTCCTCTATTGAGACTATTGAGACCCCTATCACTTCCACTCCCCTCTTCTCCCTCTTTCTCCTCTGGACCACAGACCCATGCTCAGTGCTACTAACCTGGCCTCTGTGGCATTCCCCTGGGAAGTTTTCCCCCACAACTGTATTGAAATGGTATACATGTTATTGTGGGGAATGGCCACAGGGATGCTCTACGCTAACTACCTGTTCACCTTCCCATTCCTTCTTCTAAATCACCCAGCTACCCTCCTCTTGCAACTTAGAGGTGACTACTTCCCTGTAACTCCAATCGATGATCTCCTCACTCTCCTGTACAAGCCGGAGGTCATCCCGCTGCTGCTCCAGATCCCGAACACTGTGATTGCAGAGTGCTCAAGTACAACAACAGCAGAACAACAGGAACAAATCTAAAACAGCAAAACAAGCCACTTACCTTATTCCCACCCTACCGTGCCTACACACCGACAGGCTGCCTTCAGCCTCCAGCCTCCAGTGGACTCAGACTCACAAACATTGGGCTTTCAGCTTCCCTGGCAGACCTGCAGGGATTCACAGATCCAGGCTTTGCCAATGTCCAATTCTTTCTTGAAAAGTATGCTTATGATGATGATTATGATTATGAGGACACGAGGTCCCCTTTTATTGTCGTTTAGTAATGCATGCATTAAGAAATGATAAAAATGTCTTTCCAGAATGATATCACAGAAACACATGACAAACCGAATTATAAACTAACAAAAACCACATAATTATAACATATAGTTACAACAGTGCAAAGCAATACCGTAATTTGATAAGAACAGTCCGTGGCACAGTAAAAGTCACAGAGTCTCTCGAAAGTCCCATCATCTCACGCAGACGGTAAACCTCCAGTGCCGCCAACTTGCCGGTGCAGCATACCGGAAGCATCGGACCACAGTCTGACTCTGAGTCCGTCCGAAAAACTCCAAGCCTCCGACCACCTATTTGACACCGAGCACCGAGCACTATCTCCGCCGAGCGTTTCGATCCCAGCTCCGGCAACAGGCGGTACGCAAAGCCGAGGATTTGGGGCCTTCGTCTCTGGAGATTCTCGATCGCACAGTAGCAGCGGCAGCGAAGCAGGCATTTCAGAAGGTTCTCCAGATGTTCCTCTGCGTTTTCACGAGCGAGAAGCTGGGAGGTGATAGGTGGAAAAAATAAAAGGCTGAAGAAGTATGAATCTGACAGGAGAGAAGAGCGGACCATGGGAGAAAGGGAAGAAGGAAGACACCAGAGGGAGGTGATAGGCCAGTAAAGGGGTAAGGGAGCAACCAGAATGGGGAATGGAAAAAGTGAGAGGGAGAGGGGAGGAAATTACCAGCAGTTTGAGGAATCGATGTTCATGCTGTCAAGATGGAATAATCAGATGGAACAAGAGATGTTGCTCCTCTGACCTGAGAGTGACCACGTTATAGTAGTAGAGGTTCCACGTGCTGGAAAGGGAATGGATAGTGGAATTAAAATGGCTGGCCACAGGAAATATTTATAAAACTGTGCCTGTGTTCTGAAATTACTTTCTTCCTTGTACTACCTCAATGTATTATGTTTGAAATGAGCTGGAGGCATGCCATGCAAAACAAAGTTTTTTGCTGTATGTCAGTACATGGAACAATAATAAACCAGTTTGCCATTTACTTCAGGATTAACTGCTTTCTGGGGTAGAAAAATCACCAGTTACACTACTCTCTGATAGAAGAAATATCTCTACTTCTTTTTAAATGGCTTATTCCTCATCCACTGACTGTGACCTATTGTCATAGTCTCTTCTAGTAATGTGAACAGCCTTACCCCATCTAATCCAGGGGTTCCCAACCTTCTTTATGCCATGGACCAGTAGCTTTAAGCAAAGGGCCCATTGGCACCAGGTCGGGACCTCTGATCTAATCTATCTTGTATGGTGAGCAGCTTTTGGCTCCGCTTCTAAGAAAGGATGTGCTGACATTGGAGAGGGTCCAGAAGAGATTTATGGGAATGAAAAGGTTAATGAATGAGGAGCTCCTCCGCCTATCTTTGTATCATCCAAATACTTGGCTACGAAGCCATTAATTGCAAATCATTGACATCTTCTTCTTCATGTGCCTTGCTGGTTACATCCATATCGAACGATCCCTCGCAGCGTCAATGATATCGCACACACTTAGATCTGTTAGATCTTTCACAGTGTCCATATATTTTCTTCTTTGCCTTCCTCTTCCACTTTTCCCAGGCATACGGCCTTGTAATGTAAGGCATTCTATTTCTCCCTTTCTGATGATATGACCCAGGAATTTAAGTTTCCTCTCATTTAATGTTCTCACTAAAGATCTTCTTGTATGGGCATGTTGGAGTACTATCTCATGCGTTACCCTATCTCTATATGATATTTTCGGCATTCTTCTAAGAAACCACATTTCTGTTGCTTCTAAGTTTCTTTGGAGTTCTGGTGTTATAGTCCATGTTTCGGAAGCATACAGCAAGATTGACCAGATGTAACATTTCAGTAGCCTAAGCCTTGTTGTCATAGAAATGTGTCTGTTGGTAAAAATGGATTTCATTTTTTGGAAGGTGGTTTTGGCAATGGCAATTCTTCTTTTTATTTCTACTTTACTTCTAGCATCTTGTGATATAAAGCTACCAAGGTAATTACAGCTGGTCCTTTGTTCAATCTCTTGGTTACCGATGTACAATTGGCAGTTGGGAGTATCCTGCTGTTTTGATGTTACCATATATTTTTTTTACAGTTGGTGGTTAGACCAAAATCTACACTTGTTTGTACTACTTTGTCTAGGAGGATTTATAGGTCTTCTGCAGCACTTGCTATTAGGGTGGTATCGTCTGCATATCTTATATTGTTGATGTTAACACCTCCAACCCTTATCCCACATTCACATATAACATGAAAAGCAGCAGTCCCATAATTGATAAGGCAACCAGATAAGGCCTCTTTTTTCCTACTGGTTGCCTCCTGTCAGTCAGCAAATTTCTGTCCAAGCTAATATCTTTTCAGTAATACCATGAGTTCTTATCTTGATTATCAGCCTCATGCACAACACCTTGTTAAAGGTCTTCTGAAAATCTAAGTAAGCAATTTCTACAATATCCACTCAATCTCCTTGGTCTATCCTGCTTGTTATTTCCTCAAAGAAGTCTAACATATTTGTCAGGCAAGATTTCACCTCGAGGAAACCATGCCGACTTAGCCTTATTTTATCATGTGCTCCAAAACCTCATCCATAATAATGGACTCAACATTTTTTCAACCACTGAAGTTAGCCAACTGGTCTGTTGTATGATTTCCAGTCTTTTGCTCTTTTCCTTCTTAAAGAATCGAGTGACATTTGCAATTTTCCAGTCCCCCAGAACCATGCCAGAATCAATTTATTCTTGAAAGATCATTTCTAATGCCTTCGCAATCTCTTCAGCCACTTCATTCAGAACCCTGGGGTGCAGTCCATTTGGTCCAGGTGACTTATCTACCTTCAGACCTTTCAGTTTCCTAAGTACCTTCTCCTTAGTAGTAGCAACTACACTCACTTCTGCCCCCTGACACTCTCGAATTTGTGATATTCTGCTGGGGTTGTCCGTAGTGAAGACTGAAACAAAATACTTGTTAAGTTCCTCTGCCATTTCTTTGTCCCCCATTTTTACCTCTCCAGCATCATTTTCTAATAGACCAATATCCAGTTTCACCTCTCTTTTACTTATTACATGTCTGAGAAATCTTTTGGTATTTTTTATATTTTTGGCTTCATATTTCATCTTTTCTCTTTATATTTCTTCTTAGTTGCCTTTTGTTGGTTTTTAAAAGCTTCACAATTCCCTAGCTTCCCACTATATGTTTGCTATATTGTATACCCTCTCTTCAGCTTTTATGCTGTCTTTGACTTCCCTGGTCAGCCACGGTTGCCTCTTCCTCCCTTTGGAATATTTCTTCTCTGTGGGTTGAATCTATCCTATGCCTTGTGTATTGCGCCAGGAATCGCCAGGCTTTCCTGTTCTGCCATCATTCGTGCTATTGTCCCCTTCCAATCAACTTTGGCCAGCGTCTGTCTCTTGTCTCTGAGGTTCCCTGTACTCCATTGAGAAAGTGATGTACTGTAGTCCAGTAGTTATCACTCCAGTGATCTACACTTATTGCTGTTTGTATGGGCTTTTCAAGATCTGCCCGTGACCGCAGGACTCTGCGGGAGAATGCAGATTTGGGGAGTTAGCCATTGTGTTCAGGCCACATTACGGTAGCACAGTGGTTAGTGCAACTCTTTGCAGCTCAGGGTGTTCCGGAATTTGGAGTTTAGTTCCAGAGTTGTTCTGTAAGGAGCCTCTGTACGTCGTTCCCGTGGAATGCGTGGGTTTTCCCCAGGTGCTCTGGGTTCCTCCCATGGTCGGATAATTCATCACTGCAAACTGTCCTGTAATTGGGATAAGGTTAACTGCGGTTGTTGGGGCGGCGTGGCTCGAAGGGCGGGAAAGGCCTACTCCTCATTGCATCACTAAATAAATAATTACGTGTCTGTTTCTTTTATTTAGAGATACTGCATGGTAACAGGCCCTTCTGACCCAACGAGCACGCACCACCCAATTACACCCATGTAACTGATTCACCTACTTAGCCATACATCTGGAATGTGGAAGGAACCTGGAGGAAACCCAGACAGACACGGGGAATATCAAACTCCTTACAGACAGTGGCGGAATTGAACCATGGTCATTAATATCTGTAATAGCGTTATGCTTACTGTTACACTACCTTGTTGCCCTTCAATTATATCTTCAGCGGATATCAATGGCCTCTCGTTGTAACGTATCTATTCATGGGAGCTTTCTGTACACTGTTTTACTGCACCATTTCCCATTTCACATTTCAGTGCTATAAAGTGCTCTGGGACATTATGAAAGGTACTGTGAAAACCTAAACTTTGGAAATCATAGTGCACAGATTTAATTTGTCTGATGAAACCTCTAACAAGATCAGTGGGAATTTCTGAGGAAACATGATGAATTGCAGACACAGGATGACTCATGTCTGGAAACGCTGTTCAGTGTGTCACTGACCTTACAAAAAGGTGTCATTATTGTGCACTCAGGGAATTACACTCAGTGGCCACTTTATTAGGTACAGAAGGTACCTAATGAAGTGGCCACTCCGTATTTCTGTATGTTCATTGTCTTCTGCTGCAAGGCCAGGCGTGTTATGTGTTCGGAGGCGCTGTTCTGCACGCTACTGTTGTAACGCGTGGTTATTTGAGTTACTCTCGCCTTCCTGTCAACTTGAACCAGTCTGGCCATTCTCCTCTGACCTCTCTCATTAACAAGGCACTTTCACCCACAGAACTGCCGTGCACTAGATGATTTCTGTTTTTGCACTATTCTCTGTAAACTCTAGAGACTGTTGGGTGTGAAAATCCCAGATCAGCAGTTTCTAAGATACTCAAACCACCCCGTCTGGCATCAATAATCATTCTATAGTCAGTGTCTCTTAGATCACATTTCTTCCCCATTTTGATGCTTGGAACCTCTTGACTATATCTGTACGTTTTTTATGTATTGAGTTACTGCCACATGATTGGCTGATGAGATATTTGCATTAATGTGCAGTGGAGAGGTACACTTAATAAAGTGGTCACTGAGAAGAAATTTGCTGCATACATCTCTGTCATATAGTTAAGATCAAGAGTACAAGGATTCTGCTATCAGGGTTGGTAGGTTGTAATGTTCCATAGAACATAGAACATTACAGCACAGAAACAGGCCTTTTGGCCCTTCTTGGCTGTGCGAAACCATTTTTCTGCCTAGTCCCACTGACTTGCACCTGGACCATATCCCTCCATACACCTCTCATCCATGTACCTGTCCATGTTTTTCTTAAATGTTAAAAGTGAGCCTGCATTTACCACTTCATCTGGCAGCTCATTCCACACTCCCACCACTCTGTGCAAAGAAGTCCCCCTCCAATGTCCCCTTTAAACTTTTCCCCCTTCACCCTTAACCCATGTCCTCCGATCCCTCTGTTCTAATGCACTCCTCAGTGCCCTACCATTTACCTTGTATGTTCACCTTGGTTTGTCCTTCCAAAGTGCAATACCTCACACTTGTCTGTATTAAACTCCATCTGCCATTTTTCAGCCCATTTTTCCAGCTGGTCCAAATCCCTCTGCAAGCTTTGAAAACCTTCCTCACTGTCTACTACACCTCCAATCTTTGTATCATTAGCAAATTTGCTGATCCAATTTACCACATTATCATCCAGATCATTGATATAGATGACAAATAACAATGGACCCAGCACTGATCCCTGTGGCACACCACTAGTCACAGGCCTCCACTCAGAGAAGCAATTCTCTACCACCACTCTCTGGCTTCTTCCATCGAGCCAATGTCTAATCCAATTTACCACCTCTCCATGTATACCTAGCGACTGAATTTACCTAACTAACCTCCCATGCGGGACCTTGTCAAAGGCCTTACTGAAGTCCATGTAGACAACATCCACTACCTTCCCTTCATCCACTTTCCTGGTAACCTCCTCGAAAAACTCTAATAGATTGGTCAAACATGACCTACCACGCACAAGGCCATGTCAACTCTCCCTGATAAGTCCCTGTCTATCCAAATACTTGTAGATCCTATCTCTCAGTACTCCTTCCAATAATTTACCTACTACCGATGTCAAACTTATTGGCCTATAATTTCCTTGATTATTTTTAGAGCCTTTTTTAAATAACGGAACAACATGAGCTATCCTCTAGTCCTCCAGCACCTCACCCATAGATACCGACATTTTAAATATATCTGCCAGGGCCCCTGCAATTTCAACACTAGTCTCCTTCAAGGTCCGAGGGAATACCCTATCAGGTCCTGGGGATTTATCTACTCTGATTTGCCTCAAGACAGCAAGCACCTCCTCCTCCTCAATCTGTATAGGTTCCATGATCTCACTACTTGTTTGCCTTATTTCCATTGACTCCATGCCAGTTCCCTTAGTAAATACAGACGCAAAAAACCCATTTGAGATCTCCCCCATTTCCTTTGGTTCCATACATAGCCGACCACTCTGATCTTCAAGAGGACCAATTTTATCCCTTACTATCCTTTCGCTCTTAATATACCTGTAGAAGCTCTTTGGATTATCCTTCACCTTGACTGCCAAGGCAACCTCATGTCTTCTTTCAGCCCTCCTGATTTCTTTCTTAAGTTTTTTTTGCACTTTTTATACTCCTCAAGCACCTTATTTGCTCCCTATTTCCTATACACATCATACAACTCTCTCTTCTTCTTTATCAGAGTTGCAATATCCCTTGAGAACCAAGGTTCCTTATTCTTATTCACTTTGCCTTTAATCCTGACAGGAACGTACAAGTTCTGCACTCTCAAAATGTCTCCTTTGAAGGCTTCCCACTTACCGATCACATCCTTGCCAGAGAACAACCTGTCCCAATCCACGCTTCCCACCTCCCCCTCATACCACATCTGTTATTTATTTTTATACACACATTCTTTCTCTCACTCTCCTTTTTCTCCCTCTGTCCCTCTGACTATACCCCTTGCCCATCCTCTGGGTTCCCCCCCACCCTTGTCTTCCTTCCCGGACCTTCTGTCCCATGATCCTCTCATATCCCCTTTGTCAATCACCTGTCCAGCTCTTGGCTCCATCCCTCCCCCTCCTGTCTTCTCCTATCATTTTGGATCTCCCCTCCCCCTCCTACTTTCAAATCTCTTACTCACTCTTCCTTCAGTTAGTCCTGACGAAGGGTCTCGGCCTGAAACGTCGACTGTACCTCTTCCTAGAGATGCTGCCTGGCCTGCTGCGTTCACCAGCAACTTTGATGTGTGTTGCTTTTTAGATCTTTTCTCATTTCTTCAAATTTGGCCTTCTTCCAGTTTAGAACCTCAACCCAAGGACCAGAACTATCTTTATCCATGATCAAGTTGAAACTAATGGTGTTATGATCACTGGAACCAAAATGTTCCCCTACACACACTTCCGTCACTTGTCCTAACTCATTTCCTAATAGATCTAATATTGCATCCTCTCTAGTTGGTACCCCTATATATTGATTTAGAAAACTTTCCTGAACACATTTTACAAACGCTAACCCATTTAGACCTTTAACAGTATGGGAATCCCAATCAATATGTGGAAAATTAAAATCCCCTACTATCACAGCTTCATGTTTCCTGCAGTTGTCTGCTATTTCTCTGCAGATTTGCTGACTATGGGGTGGTCTATAATACAACCCTATTAATGTGGCCATACCTTTCCTGTTTCTCAGCTCCACACATATGGCCTCGGTAGACAGCTCCTCTAATCTGTCCTGCCTGAGCACTGCTGTAACATTTTCCCTGACTAGCAATACCACCCTTCACCCCTCTGCCTCTGTCACGTCTGAAATATCAGAACCCTGGAACATTAAGCTGCCAGTCCTGCCCTGGCTGTACATTTCCCCTCCTTCTCCTGACAGTCACCCAGTTACCTGTCTCCTGCAACCTAGGGGGTGACTACCTCCCTGCAGCTCCCATCAACACCTCATTCTCCCGTATGAGTCAAAGGTCATCAAGCTGCAGCTCAGTGCATCTGGCATGGATGTATTTCTCCGGGAGACTGGAGGTCTCCCAGTCTTCCCACACCCCACACCCAGGACAAAACACTGCCTCGGAGCCATTCTCACTCCACTACTACGCACAAACAGATGAGGAATGAACAAAGAAGAACATTAAGAGGAGAGCGCCACTTACAAGACAATTTACCCCAGCCCAGCTTGATGAGCCAAGCCACTCTAAAGCCAAGTGAACTGCCATTCCACTTGAACTTGAATTATTCTTATTGGCCCTTTCTAATGAATCCCTCTTGCCGATTTGTCGCACCTCAAATCAGGATACCTGCCATGAAGCTCCTCTTTAGAAATCTCGATTGGTGCCTTGATTAAAATGTACCCCTTTCCACGCACCCCTGGTGTGGATTGTCCAACTCAAAGAAAACTGGCTCGAAGCTCTGCCTTTTAAATCTTGAACGCCAACCTGACTGAACGGTCGCTCTTTTTATGCAATGCCACTTGCTGATTCGTCGCTCCTCAAATCAGAAAAACTGCTGCAAAACTCTGACTTCAAAATCTCAAATCACCACCCTGATTAAAAAGTAGCTCTTTACATACAGCCCTGGTGTGGATCATCACACGTACCCAGAAACATTACAACGTACAGTGAAATGTGTTGTTTGCAACAGATCAGATCGGTGAGGATTGTCCTGGGGGCAGCTCAAGATTGTTGCTCACAACTCACTAACCCTAATCCGTACATCTCTAGAGCGTGGGAGAAATCTAGAGCATCCGGATGAAACTCATGCGGTCACAGGGAGACCGTACAAAGTCCTTACAGATAGCGGTGGGAATTGATGATCTCATAGCACAGTTGTAGAGATTGGTAGGTATGACATTGTGGCCATCACTGATTCATGGCTGAAAGAAGATCATAGTTAGGAGCTTAACATCCAAGGATATACATAGTATCCAAAGGACAGACAGACAGGCAGAGGGGGTAGTGTGGCAAAAAAATGAAATCAAATCCTTAGAGAGAGGTGACATAGGATCAGAAATGTAGAATCCTTGGGGGTAGAGTTAAGAAATTGCAAATGTAAGAAGACCCTTATGGGAGTTATATACACGCCTCCAAACAGCCAGGAGATGGGATGCAAATTATAATGGAAGATAGAAAATGTTACGATAGTCACGGCGATTTCAATATGCAGGTAGATTGGGATTTTAGATTTAGATTATGAAGACACGTAGTCCTCTTTTATTGTCATTTAGTAATGCATGCATTAAGAAGTGATACATTATTTCCTCCGGTGTGATATCACAAAACACAGGAAGGACGAAGACTGAAAAAACTAACAAAACCACATAATTATAACATATAGTTACAACAGTGCACAATACCATAACTTGATGAAGAAGTCCACGAGCACAGTAAAAGTTCAAAGTCTCTCAAATGTCCCACATCTCGCGCAGATGGGAGAAGGAAGAAAAACTCTCCCTGCCATGCCGACCACAGTCCGACTCTGAGTCATCCAAAAACTTCGAGCTCTGTTCAGCTCTCCGACACTGAGTACTGAGCGTCATCTCTGTCCGAATGATTCGACCTCCTCGATCGCCAAAAGCAGGCAAGGCCAGGGATTTTGAGGCCTACTCTCCGAAAGATTCACGATCACACAGTAATGACAGCAGCGAACTGGCGTTTCAGAAATTTCTCCAGATGTTCCTCTGTGCTTTCACATCCATTCTCCATCAAAGAGATGCCTTTTCAGAGCAGCTTGTGTTTGAGCCCACTATGGGACCAGCTATTCTGGAGTGGATGTAGTGCAATGAACTGGAATTGATTAGGGAGCTTAAGCTAAAGAAACCCTTCAGGGATACTATGATAGAATTCACCCTGCAGTTTGAGAAGGAGAAGCTGAAGTCAGATGTATCAGTACTACAGTGCAGTAAAGGGATTTACAGAGGCATGAGAGAGGAGCTGGCCAGAGATAACTGGGAAGGGACACAAGCAGATATGATGGCAGAACAGCGATCTAGAAAAATCACGCAGGTTCTTGGCATTAATAGTGAGTTTTTTATTGACCTCACTGAAGGACCTAGAATGGGAAAGTCAAGGTGTTGCCTCCCTACTCCCTATATGGTGTTGCCACATCATATTGAATCATCATTCATGCAGGGAGCTTTATCATGAAGACTTCATGAGCCATGGTATTGGATTGCTGTTGGAAGTCTTAACATGTCTGTGCTACCCGTAGCACATTCTCCCACTGTGCTCCCACCTCACATTCTACGAAAGTCTGGCTCATCCAGAACTCTGTATCTTAATGGAGATCAAATTTTGTGAGATAATCCATCAATCCTATGAGATCATCCATCAATCCCCTCTGATCACCCATAAGTCCTGTGAGATAATCCATCAATCTCCCCTGGTCAACTTGATTTAAAACAAATCATGTCTTTTTAAGAACATTGACTTCTCAAACTTCCGCTAATGCCCCACCTCCCCCTCGTACCTCATTCGTTATTTATTTATATACACACATTCTTTCTCTCTCTCTCTCCTTTTTCTCCCTCTGTCCTTCTGACTATAGCCCTTGCCCATCCTCTGGGTTTCCCCCCCCCCTTTTCTTTCTCCTTGGGCCTCCTGTCCCATGATCCTCTCATATCCCTTTTGCCAATCACCTGTCCAGCTCTTGGCTCCATCTCTCCCCCTCCTGTCTTCTCCTATCATTTTGGATCTCCCCCTCCCCCTCCCACTTTCAAATCTCTTACTAGCTCTTCCTTCAGTTAGTCCTGACGAAGGGTCTCGGCCTGAAACGTCGACTGTACCTCTTCCTAGAGATGCTGCCTGGCCTGCTGCATCCACCAGCAACTTTGATGTGTGTTGCTTGTCTTTTTAAGATCCCTCTCTGGTGGCTTCTGTCCCTTGCTCATCTGGACAGTAAAGGTAGCTATGTTAGATTATAGTTTATCAACAACAGATCTGTCTATAATACTATAATTCCAAGTAAACTCATCACTAAACTCAACAGCTTGGGCTCAACACGTTCCTTTATATTTGGATCCTTGACTTCCTGACCAGCAGACTGCAAGCAATATTGATATGCAGCAACATCACCACAATCATTGCCACCAGTTTCCCCAAAAAAGTTTTTTCCTCAGCCCTCTTCTTCAGTCCCAACACACTTACAACTGCGTAGCCAGATTCTCTGCTAACTCTGTCGCCAAGTTTGCAGATGATACCACCGTTGTGGGCTATATCTCAAACAACGATGGATTCAGAGCATATGAAGGAGTTAGATGGCCTGGTTCCCAACCTTTCCCTCGATGTCAGAAAAACAAAGCAGCTGGCCATTGACTTCAGGAAGAGAGTGGTGGTGCACATGCTCCTGTTTACTTCAGCCGTGCTGAGCTCAAGAGGGTTGAGAGCTTCAGGTCCCTAAGAATGAACATGATAAATAGCCTGTCCTGCTACAGCCTTAGAGACAGCATGGTTAAGAAAGTGTTCCAGTGTTCATACTTTCTCAGAAAGCTAAAGAAATTTGGCATGCCCACTTCGACCATTACCATTTTTTACCAATGCACCAAAGGAAGCGTCCTATCAGAATGCTTCATCTCCATCTCTCTCTCTCTCTTTCTGTCTCTCAGAAGCAAAGGGGAGGATGGTAACATCGGAAAAGGGAGTTGTTAATCACTCCTGTCATTGTTTCAGTAGTGACCTCTCTCTCCCTCACTGGGAGAAAGCCTTTCCGAGATGCCAAAGTGCTGGTTTGCGGACTGTAGTTTTGATGGACACTGGATCAAGGACCCTTTGGGGCTCCTGCTGTTGCTTACATGGTGGGGGGCTTGTGGGGGGGGGGGTTGATGATTTTGCTTCTGCTTGTGCAAAGGAAAGAAGGGGGGCTTTGGGGCTTCAATGGTCTACCACTCACTCTATGGGGTGTCTTGTTTCGTGGATGACAATTTCAGGTTGAATAGTGTATCCCTGCTCTGATATTAAATGAACCTTTGAACCGTTTTGAGTCTTTGAAGAAACTGCAGAGAGGTGTAGACACAACTCAGCACATCATGGGAAACAGCTTCTCCTCAGGGACTTTGTTTGTACTTAGAAACATAGAAAATAGGTGCAGGAGTAGGCCATTCAGCCCTTCGAGCCTGAACCGCCATTCAGTATGATCATGGCTAATCATCCAACTCAGAACCCTGCACCAGCCTTCCCTCCATACCCTCTGATCCCTTTAGCCACACGGGCCATATCTAACTCCCTCTTAAATATAGCCAATGAACTGGCCTCAACTGTTTCCTGTGGCAGAGAATTCCACAGATTTACCACTCTCTGTGTGAAGAAGTTTTTCCTAATCTCGGTCCTAAAAGGCTTCCCCTCTATCCTCAAACTGTGACCCCTCGTTCTGGATTTCCCCAACATCGGGAACAATCTTCCTGCATCTAGCCTGTCCAATCCCTTTAGGATTTTATACGTTTCAATCAGATCCCCCCTCAATCTTCTAAATTCCAACGAGTATAAGCCTAGTTCATCCAGTCTTTCATCATATGAAAGTCCTGCCATCCCAGGAATCAATCTGGTGAACCTTCTTTGTACTCCCTCTATGGCAAGGATGTCTTTCCTCAGATTAGGGGACCAAAACTGCACACAATACTCCAGGTGTGGTCTCACCAAGGCCTTGTACAACTGCAGTAGTACCTCCCTGCTCCTGTACTCGAATCCTCTTGCTATAAATGCCAGCATAATATTCGCCTTTTTCACCGCCTACTGTACCTGCATGCCCACTTTCAATGACTGGTGTATAATGACACCCAGGTCTTGTTGCACCTCCCCTTTTCCTAATCGGCCACCATTCAGATAATAATCTGTTTTCCTGTTTTTGCCACCAAAGTGGATAACTTCACATTTATCCACATTAAATTGCATCTGCCATGAATTTGCCCATTCACCTAACCTATCCAAGTCACCCTGCATCCCCTTAGCATCCTCCTCACAGCTAACACTGCCACCCAGCTTCGTGTCATCCGCAAACTTGGAGATGCTGCATTTAATTCCCTCATCCAAGTCATTAATATATATTGCAAATAACTGGGATCCCAGCACTGAGCCTTGCGGTACCCCACTAGTCACTGCCTGCCATTCTGAAAAGGTCCCGTTTATTCCCACTCTTTGCTTCCTGTCTGCCAACCAATTCTCTATCCATATCAATACCTTACCCCCGATACTGTGTGCTTTGCACACTAATCTCCTGTGTGGGACCTTGTCAAAAGCCTTTTGAAAATCCAAATATACCACATCCACTGGTTCTCCCCTATCTACTCTACTAGTTACATCCTCAAAAAATTCTATGAGACTCGTCAGACATGATTTTCCTTTCACAAATCCATGCTGACTTTGTCCGATGATTTCACCGCTTTCCAAATGTGCTGTTATCACATCTTTGATAACTGACTCTAGCAGTTTCCCCACCACCGATGTTAGGCTAACCGGTCTATAATTCCCTGGTTTCTCTCTCCCTCCTTTTTTAAAAAGTGGGGTTACATTAGCCACCCTCCAATCCTCAGGAACTAGTCCAGAATCTAAAGAGTTTTGAGAAATTATCACTAATGCATCCACTATTTCTTGGGCTACTTCCTTAAGCACTCTGGGATGCAGACCATCTGGCCCTGGGGATTTATCTGCCTTTAATCCCTTCAATTTACCTAACACTACTTCCCTACTAACATGTATTTCCCTCAGTTCCTCCATCTCACTGGACCCTCTGTCCCGTACTATTTCCAGAAGGTTATTTATGTCATCCTTAGTGAAGACAGAACCAAAGTAATTATTCAATTGGTCTGCCATGTCCTTGCTCCCCATAATCAATTCACCTGTTTCTGTCTGTAGGGGACCTACATTTGTCTTAACCAATCTTTTTCTTTTCACATATCTATAAAAGCTTTTACTGTCAGTTTTTATGTTCCCTGCCAGTTTTCTCTCATAATCTTTTTTCCCCTTCCTAATTAAGCCCTTTGTCCTCCTCTGCTGAACTCTGAATTCCTCCCAGTCCTCAAGTGAGCCACTTTTTCTGGCTAATTTGTATGCTTCTTCTTTGGAATTGATACTATCCCTACAGCCACGGGTGCACTACCTTCCTTGATTTATTCTTTTGCCAAACTGGGATGAACAATTGTTGTAGTTCATCCATGCGATCTTTATCCATACTTCTCATTACTGTGGTAAAGCAGCAAACATAATCAAAGACCCCACCCACCCTGGATATTCTTTTTTCTCCCTTCTTCCGTCCAGCAGAAGATACAAAACCCTGAAAGCACGTACCACCAGGACCAAGAACATTGTGTATCCTGCACTTTCTCTGTAACTCTAAGACTGTATCGTCCATTTTCGTTATTGTCTTCCCTTGGACTGCCTCCATGCACTGCTGTAATAAAAGTTTCTGTATCAATGGCATGCAAAGCAAATTTTCTCACTGCACCCCAGTACACACGACAACCATAAACCATTACCAATTTACCCGATTAATCCACTCCAGCCCTGTATCCTCCAAGGTCACTGCTGACTCCCAATTCTAGCCACTTGCACGCCACTGTCTTCATTGTTTAACTCCCTTAGCCCAATAACTCTGGATTTCCCCCTAAGTTCTATATCTCTCTATCTTTCCTTTATTTCAATAGCTCCTGAAAGCTTATACTCCCGCCCCATCCAAGCCTGTAGACACCTGCATCGCCTTGATCTTGGGGCTAAGCCCATTTTCTTCCAAGCCTGTAGATGCCTGCTCCAACATCGCCTTGATCTTGGGGCTAAGCACATTTTCTTCCCCTCAGAATGTTTTACTGTATTGAAGGTGGCCTGTTTGCCTTTAGCTCAATGGTAGTATTGTGGAAGTTGCAGCAGGACAAGGGTTAAGATAGCATCCAGGCAGGGATAGTTTACACATAGTGTGCAGTCAGCCCAGGTAAGGGAGGCCTTTGAGGTGAAGGGTTTGAAGAGCTCAGCTTCCCTTTATACAGCAGGGCACCGGAGCTGTTTGGCATACTGAGATAAAATAAGTTGCATTGTGGTCGACTGCAGATTTCTGCGGCATTCATGGACTCGGGGTCCGGACTGTTTTTTTGCCTGGCTATATTTTACTGAATATCTTACATGTGCTTCCTACCTTGTATAAGCTATATGTGCTTTGTGCTGTATGTGACTGTTGGTACTGCATTTTGCACCTTGATCCCAGAGTAACACTGTTTTATATGACTGTATTTATGAGTATTCATGTCCAGTTGAATGACAATTGAACTTGAATTGATAAGGACACAAATGAAAGATTCTCGGGTGACACTTACTATTGACCAGTTAGTTTAACCATATAACCATATAACAATTACAGCATGGAAACAGGCCATCTCAGCCCTTCTAGTCCATGCCAAACTCTTACTCTCACCTAGCCCCACTGACCTGCACTCAGCCCATAACCCTCCATTCCTTTCCTGTCCATATAGCCATCCAATTTAACTTTAAATGACAATATCGAACCTGCCTCAACCACTTCTGCTGGAAGCTCGTTCCACACAGCTACCACTCTCTGAGTAAAGAAGTTCCCCCTCATGTTACCTCTAAACTTTTGCCCTTTAACTCTCAACTCATGTCCTCTTGTTTGAATCTCCCCCACTCTCAATGGAAAAAGGCTACCCACGTAAACTCTACCTATCCCCCTCATAACTTTAAATACCTCTATGAAGTCCCCCCTCAACCTTCTACGCTCCAAAGAATAAAGACCCAACTTGTTCAACCTATCTCTGTAACTTAGGTGAAACCCAGGTAACATTCTAGTAAGCCTTCTCTGTACTCTTTCTATTTTGTTGACATCTTTCCTATAATTCAGTGACCAAAACTGTACACAATATTCCAAATTTGGCATCGCCAATGCCTTGTACAATTTCAACATTATATCCCAACTCCTATATTTAATGCTCTGATTTATAAAGGCCAGCGTACTGAAAGCTTTCTTCACCGCCCTATCCACATGAGATTCCACCTTCAGGGAACTATGCACAATTATTCCTAGATCCCTCTGTTCTACTGCATTCTTCAATGCCCTACCATTTACCATGTATGTCCTATTTTGATTAGTCCTACCAAAATGTAGCACCTCACATTTATCAGCATTAAACTCCATCTGCCATCTTTCAGCCCACTCCTCTAACTGGCCTAAATCTCTCTGCAAGCTTTGAAACCTACTTCATTATCCACAACTCCGCATATCTTAGTATCATCTGCATACTTACTAATCCAATTTACCACCCCATCATCCAGATCATTAATGTGTATGACAAACAACATTGGACCCAGTACAGATCCCTGAGGCACACCACTAGTCACCGGCCTCCAATCTGACAAACAGTTATCCACCACTACGCTCTGGCATCTCCCATCCAGCCACTGCTGAATCCATTTTACTACTTCAATATTAATACCTAACGATTGAACCTTCCTAACTAACCTTCCATGTGGAAGGTTACTAATTCTGAAGTATTTTTGGCTATTGGTACCTTTTTTATTATAGTGTGATGGGTGATTGATGATGCAAATAAGAAATTTGAACATATACAAGGCTACCAATTGGTCAATAACTGTAACTACTAGTTTCTGTATAAAATGGCATTTCTTTGTCCAGACTTTGAACAGTATGGTGGCAGGGGCCACACGGTTCCCCTCGTGCACAAGTAGATGAAGCATGACTGAAGAGCAAGTGTGAGCTTTCCGAGTCCAGTTAATCAGCGACGACAGCATCATGATGAATAAGTGGAAATCTGGTGTACAATGCAGCGGTTTTGAAGCCAAGAGTTTTGTGTCTCCAGGCTGATTATGCAAATACAATCCCTTCATACATTTTGATGTTTACAGAGCTGTATAAATATTGACGCTACTGTCAGGTTAGAATCCAGCCTTAACTACACAAACAACGAGGAAGAATAATGTGATTGAAGTTCCCCTCTATAATTAACCTTTATGCCTAATGAATGAAGAACTATTTCTCTCAATAGACAACGCATCAATCCCATGGTTCCTCTCCACTGGAACTCCTGTTTACACTCATTGGAAGGTGTTGCTCTGTGGTGTATGATGGACTGGACAGTTATGTAGGGAAGGTGCCGTGCCCATTTTGCTCACATCAAGGCCCCAAAAGTATCTCTGCCATAATAGTTAGGTGATCGGTTCTAATGCTATTGCTTGAAGACTAATGTTAACCAGGTTGTGAGTTCGAGTCCTGCTTGGTTGAGAGAACATGTCTTCTGGGAAAAGGCTGAGTGAGCTAGGGCTTTTCCCTTTGGAGCAGAGGACAATGAGAGGTGACTTGATAGATGTGTATAAGTGATATAAGTGATGTAGATGAAGTGAACAGTCAGAAACTTTTTTTCCCAGGGTGGCAACGTCCAAAGCGAGAGGGCATTATTTTAACATGAGTGGAGGAATATTTTGGGGAGAAGTCAGAAGTAGATTTTTTAGAGTGGTAAGTGCCAGGAGCGCACAGCCAGAGGCGATGACGGAGGTTGATTCATTCGGGACGTTTAAGAGAGACTGCCCGGTAGGGATGTGAAGGAAAGTAAAATGGAGGGTTATGGGCTATGTAGGAGGGAAGGGTTAGGTTAATCTTGGATGAGGTTAACGTTGTGGGCAGGAGGTCCTGTACTGTGCTGTCTGTCTAGGTACCATATCCGATGTGGACTTTGGTGATCATGGTTTTCCATATAGATCTATCCTTCGTTTTTTGGATGACTTCCATTTCCTTGATGTGTAGCCACCTGGCTATGCTTTTGACGTACATAAGCCGAGGTCTTCCTCTAGGTTTGTTCCTCTCAATCTTTCCAGAGAGTGTGAGTTTTTCTAGTTCATCTTTCCGCATGATGTGTCCTAGGAATCTGAGTTGTCTTTTTCTTATTGTTGGTATGAGTGTAACTGCTTGTAACCCAGTATAACTGCTTGGGCTCTTCTGAGAACTTCTTCATTTGATGTGTGTGTGGTCCATGATATTTTTAACATTCTCCTGTAGAACCATAATTCAGCTACTTCTAGTCTCTTTTCCATTGCTGGGGAAATGGTCCAGCATTTACTTCCATAAGTCAGGATAGAGTAAATGTAGCACTGCAGTATTCTGTTTTTAGTGTACGTGCTCATCTTTCTGTCTGTTAATATGGTCTTCATTTTTTGGAAAGCTTCTTTCGCCATTGCTATTCTGTATTTGATATCTGTGTCGCACCTGCCATTACTTGTTGTTAGGCTGCCAAGATATTTGAATTTGTTGACTTGTTTAATGTTTGTATTTCTGATCTTGATCACACATTGTGGGATGTTTGTCTTTCTGGAGATGACCATGCTTTCTGTCTTCTTGGTGTTGATTGAGAGGCCTTTGCGATTACTTTCTGCTGCCACTATAGTGAGTAGTTCTTGAAATTTTGTTTCTGAGTCAGCAATTAGTACGATATCATCAGCATATCTGATGTTATTTATATTATGGCCTCCAATTGTGAATCCTTTGATGTCTTTGATACTTCTCAAGATATTTTCACTATACAGGTTGAATAAGTCTGGCGAAAACACACAACCTTGCCTGACTCCTCTCATGATATTCATATACTCACTCACTTCTCCTATTCTGATGGATGCTGTCTGGTCCCAGTATAAGTTTCTTAAGAAACATATATCTTTCCCATCTATGTCAAGATCTTGAAGCATTTCCAGAAGATCGTGCTGTCTGACAGTGTCAAAAGCTTTTGTATAGTCAATGAAACATAGGTAGATGTCTTTTTGTACCTGGATGGCTCGTTCACAGATCATCCGTAGCATGAAAATTGCATTTCTGGTTCCAGTGTTTTCCACAAAGCCGTATTGTTCTTTACTGATCTCTGGTTTTATACAGTGTCTTGCTCTCATCATGATTACTTTGAGAATAATTTTTGCCATGTGGCTCATCAAGCTTATTGTACGATGTAACTCACTGTGCTGTACTGGTCAATATTCTGTCTTCCTCTCACCTGCTCTTCTTTGAAATGGAACTGTGCGTAACTTAGTGGCTCTCTCAGGGACATACCAGCTCCTCAACTAACACCTTGCATTTGGCAAGCTACTGTTTAGTAGGCTCACACAAAAGGTTAAGGCGTTTGAGATCTGGGCTGAGCTAGCTAAATGATTTCAAATAAGTGTTAAAAATAAGGAGGGGGGGTAATGGTGGAAAGATTTTTTTATATGAAGTCTGTGATGAGTGATGTTTGGCAGGGATCAGTACTCTTCATCAGGACTGGAAAGTAAGTTGGGGGGGCGGTCTGGAAGCCAGAAAGGAAGGTGGGGAGGGGCAAGCAGTGCAAGGTCACATGTGATAGGTGAGACCAGGTGAGGGGGTAGGTGGGGAAGGGTGGACGAAGTAAGAAACTGGGAGGGGATAGGTGGAAGAGATTAAGGGATGAAGAAGAAGGGTTCTAATAGGAGAAGGCAGTGGGCCATGGAAGAAAAGGAAGGAGGAGGATTTGAGTGATACTCTGGTCCAGATCTTCAGTTCTCATCATGTGTCAGAGACAAGGTTGGATGGCAGCCTCACTGGGTTTTGTTAACATGCATCACCCTTGTCCCCAGTCATGCTCCCTTGGCGGCTGTTTGCCCTCCCTTCCCACTCCAGGCCTGGCATCTGAACCCCAGGAAGGGTGTGGAATACTTGGAGAGGATACAGAGGAAATTTACCAGGATGTCGCTTGAATTAGAGTTTGAGGCCCAGTTTTCAGGATCCTGTCACTGGAGAATCAGGGGTTTGAGACCCAGTGTTTGCTGATCGGCGTGTCCTGGGGTTGATGCCGAGGATTGAGGCCCACCCCAGGGATGAATTGGAAGTCTGAAAGTCGAGGCTCATTTTGCCGGAGTTGAGTCTGCGAGTGTCTCCAAGTCCACTGGGCAGACTGAAGCCTGGTGTCTGCTGGCCTGAATTGTGTTTGCTGGAGGTTGGATACTGGGGGCCAGTCCTGGGGTTAAATGAGTGTGTACGTGCATGGGTGGGAGAGAGGAAGGGGGCTTGTTTTTGATGTTGTTTTGTTGCTTATTGTTCTACCAAGCAGTGTGAGCGGATATGTTGGCACACCCTTAGCACACCCTTGGGTATGTTGGTTGTTAATGTAAATGACGGATTTCACTGTGTTTTGATGGACATGTGGCAAATAAACTTGAATCTTGATCTTGGATCGGAGGGGTTTAATTGAATATGGGCTATATGCAGACAAATGGGATTTGCTTGGTGGACACCATGGTCAGCATAGATGAGATGGGCCAAATGGCCTGTTTCCATCTGTATTACTCTGTTACTTGACAATCACTTGCATTCTTATGTTACATCTGCCACAATTTCTGCCTCACTTCAAGAATCACCTTTCTTGTGTTCTGTTTTGGGATTGCATGCCATGATTTGCTCAGATTTAATATTTCAGAAGATTGTCGAGGGTAATGAGGTGTAACCGTAGCCAGCAGACTTTGTAGTCTTAAAGGGACATACTACCTCCCCAGCTTGACTGACGAATGCATTGACCACAGGTTAGGAAACTGATGGGATTGGGAACTATGCTAATTTAAAGGTAAAGATCTTCAAAGATTAGGTTTATTTGTCACACGTACATCAGAACATGCAGGGAAAAGCATTGCTTGCATCAATGACCAACACAGTCTGAGGATATGCTGGGAGGGAACAGCCACATTGTTACTCTTCTGAGGATCTGAGGACTCAATTTTTGGTTCTGAATGCTGTTATTCGCTTCAGTTGTTTACATGATTTTTATTTTTTTTCTTTCTCTTGTGCATCAACTGTTGGTCTTTTATTTTTATTTTTATTTTTATTTATTTCCTTTAAAATTGGGTTCCTTCTGGTTTCTTGCTTTGTGGCCACCTGTGAGCAAGCGGATCTCAAGGTTGTATAATTTATACATTCTTCGAATATAAATTAACTTTGAATCTTGCATCTTGAATCTTCTGGTGTCAACATAGCCTGTTCACAGCTTACTAACCCTAAACCGTAAGTCTTGGAATATGAGAGGAAACTAGAGCAACTGGAGGAGACCCACACTGTCGTACAAACGTACAAACTCCTTACAGATAGCAGTGGGAATTGAACCCAACTCGCTGGCAATGTGAAGCATTACAGAAGCCGTTACGCTACCATGCACCACCCCCCCGCCCCCCTGCCCTCTTTCACTGACATACAGTGCCGACATCGGTTCGAATGCCAAATCCCATAAAAACCCTCGCTAGGTCAGACGGATCAAATCCTGACCCATGTCCTTGCCCAATACAACAACGTAAATCCCAACGTAATGCCTCTCACTGTCTTTGGAAATTTGTTGTTCGACCTGTGTGCTTAGCAGACATATATTTTACTCAGGGATAGCTAATGCTATTCAGTAAATTTATAAGAGTAATTTAATCATGCTTTTAAATAATGTATCTAAAATGTGCGAACTTTGCTCTTGCATGTGCCTGACTTTGTCTGATCCTCGGTGTTGAATTACTGCCTTGGATGTAAACCGGCATCATGTTCCGGGCTCTGACACTCAAAGCACAGCTGGCACTCCTGATCCGGCCCCAGTATAATGAATGCAACAAGGTTGATGTAATGCAGATGAAAAGTGAATAGGGATGTCTGTGATGGGGCGGGTGGGCTAACCTTCCAATCCTGTGCAGTTTTTATTCTGACCAGACAATGGGAACAATACAGATGAAATAACATGCTATACTTTTAACTGTGGTATCCTATATTTTATCACCAAAGTGAGCTTGAGAGCTTCTATTCCACGCTAGGAGTGTGTGTTAAGAGAGGTGAGCTGTAATCTGAGTGTGCACATCTCCTCTTCTCTGGCAAGGATTAGATGGGCGTGTTAGTAGGGTCTGGAACGCCACTGTTTCAGAGTAAGAATCAGAGTCAGGCTTATTATTACTGATGTATGCCATGGGTGCTGGGGTAGTGATATGCCTCTATCATCAGAATCAGAATCAGGTTTATCATCACTGGCATGTGTCGTTAAATTTGTTAACTTAGCAGCAGCAGTTCAAATACAATAGACAATAGGTGCAGGAGTAGGCCATTCGGCCCTTTGAGCCAGCACTGCCATTCACTGTGATCATGGCTGATCATCCACTATCAGTATCCAGTTCCTGCCTTATCCCCATAACCTTTGATTCCACTATCTTTAAGAGCTCTATCCATCTCTTTTTTGAAAGCATCCAGAGACTTGGCCTCCACAGCCTTCCGGGGCAGAGAATTCCATATATCCACTACCCTCTGGGTGAAAAAGGTTTTCCTCAACTTGGTTCTAAATGGCCTTCCCCTAATTCTTAAACTGCAACCTCTGGTTGTGGACTCACCCATCAGCGGGAACATGCTTCCTGCCTGCAGCGTGTCCAATCCCTTAATAATCTTATATGTTTCAATAAGATCCCCTCTCAGCATTCTAAATTCCAGCGTATACAAGCCCAGTCGCTCCAATCTTTCAACATATGACAGTCCCGCCATCCCAGGAATTAACCTTGTGATCCTACGCTGTACTCCCTCGATAGCAAGAATGTCCTTCCTCAAATTTGGAGACCAAAACTGCACACAGTACTCTAGGTGTGGTCTCACCAGCGCCCTGTACAGCTGCAGAACGACCTCTTTGCTCTTATACTCAATTCTCCTTGTTATGAAGGCCAGCATGCCATTAGCTTTCTTCACTGCCTGCTGTACTTGCATGCTTGCTTTCAGTGACTGATGTACAAGAACACCTAGATCTCGATGTGCTTCCCCTTTTCCTAACTTGACTCCATTTAGATAATAATCTGCCTTCCTGTTCTTACCACCAAAGTGGATAACCTCACATTTATCCACATTAAACTGCATCTGCCATGTATCTGCCCAATCACCCAGCCTGTCCAAGTTACCCTGCATTCTCATAACATCCTCCTCACATTTCACACTGCCACCCAGCTTTGTGTCATTGGCAAATTTGCTAATGTTACTTTTAATTCCCTCATCTAAATCATTAATATATATTGTAAACAGCTGCGGTCCCAGCACTGTACCCTGCGGTACCCCACTGGTCACCGCCTGCCATTCCGAAAGGGACCCGTTAATCGCTACTCTCTGTTTTCTGTCAGCCAGCCAATTTTCAATCCATTTCAGTACTCTGCCCCCAATACCATGTGCCCTAATTTTGCCCACTAATCTCCTCTGTGGGACTTTATCAAAGGCTTTCTGAAAGTCCAGGTACACTACATCCACTGGCTCTCCCTTGTCCATTTTCATAGTTACATCCTCAAAAAATTCCAGAAGATTAGTCAAGCATGATTTCCCCTGCGTAAATCCATGCTGACTCGGACCAATCCTGTTACTACTATCCAGATGTGTCGTAATTTCATCTTTTATAATTGACTCCAGTATCTTTCCCACCACCGACGTCAGGCTAACCGGTCTATAATTCCCTGTTTTCTCTCTTCCTCCCTTCTTGAAGACAGGGACAACATTAGCCACCCTCCAATCCACAGGAACTGATCCTGAATCTATAGAACATTGGAAATTGATTACCAATTCGTCCACGATTTCTAAAGCCACCTCCTTAAGTACCCTGGGATGCAGACCATCAGGTCCCAGGGACTTATCAGCCTTCAGACCCAACAGCCTATCTAACACCATTTCCTGCCTAATATAAACTTCCTTCAATTCATCCATTACCCTAGGTCCTTTGGCCACTATTACATCTGGGAGATTGTTTGTGTCTTCCATAGTGAAGACAGATCCAAAGTCCCTGTTCAACTCATCTGCCATTTCCTTGTTCCCCATAATAAATTCACCCGCTTCTGTCTTCAAGGACCCAATTTTGGTCTTAACTATTTTTTCCCTTTTCACATACCTAAAGAAGCTTTTACTATCCTCCTTTATATTCTTGGCTAGTTTACCTTCATACCTCATTTTTTCTCCGCGTATTGCCTTTTTAGTTAACTTCTGTTGCTCTTTAAAAGTTTCCCAATCCTCCGGCTTCCCACTCGTCTTTGCTATGTTATACTCTTTCTCTTTTATTTTTATACTGTCCATTACTTCCCTTGTCAGCCACGGCCTCCCCTTACTCCCCTTACGATCTTTCTTCCTCTTTGGAATGAACTGATCCTGCACCTTCCGCATTATTCCCAGAAACACTTGCCATTGCTGTTCCACTGTCATCCCTGCTAGGGTATTGTTCCATTGAACTTTGGCCAGCTCCTCCCTCATAGCACCATAGTTCCCTTTGTTCAACTGTAATACTGACACTTCCAAATTTCCCTTCTCCCTCTCAAATTGTAGATTAAAACTTATCATATTATGGTCACTACCTCCTAATGGCTCCTTTACCTCGAGGTCCCTGATCAAATCCGGTTCATTGCACAACACTAAATCTAGAATTGCGTTCTCTCTGGTAGGCTCCAGTACAAGCTGTTCTAAGAATCCATCTCGGAGGGACTCCACAAACTCCCTTTCTTGGGGTCCAGCACCAACCTGATTCCTCCAGTCTACCTGCATGTTGAAGTCCCCCGTAACAACTGTAGCATTACCTCTGCGACATGCCAATTTTAACTCTTCATTCAACTTACACCCTACATCCAGACTACTGTTTGGGGGCCTGTAGATAACTCCCATTAGGGTCTTTCTACCCTTAGAATTTCTCAGTTCTATCCATACTGACTCTATGTCTCCTGATTCTATGTACCCCCTCGCAAGGGACTGAATATCATTCCTCACCAACAGAGCCACCCTACCCCCTCTGCCCATCAGTCTGTCCTTTCGATAGGACGTGTACCCCTGAATATTCATTTCCCAGGCCCTGTCCACTTGAAGTCATGTCTCTGTTATTCCCACAACATCCTACTTACCAATTTCCAACTGTGCCTCATGCTCATCCACTTTATTTCTTATACTCCGTGCATTCATATACAATACTTTTAATTCATTACTCCCCTCATCTCCCATATCAATTCCTATTTCACTTGGCCATACTGTACGATCCCTTCTTGAGCTTTCTGCTCTGTTGATTCTGCTGTCATTCTTAACTTTTCTTATTCTCACTTTCCCTTTATCTCCATCCTTATGTTTCCAGTTCGTTCCCCCCCCCCCCCCCAACTACTTAATTTAAACACACCGGTGTTGCAGAGGCAAACCTGCCTGCCAGAATGCTGGTGCCCTGCTTATTAAGGTGCAACCCGTCCCTTTTGTACAATTCATCCTTACCCCGAAACATACCCCAGTGGTCCAAGAATGTAAATCCCTGCTTCCTACACCAGTTCCTCAGCCACACATTCAGATCCATTATCTCCCTGTTCTTGACCACTCCAGCACGAGGAACTGGAAGCAAACCGGAGATAACCAACCTGGAAGTCCTGCTTTTCAGCCTTCTTCCAAGATCTCTGAAGTCGCACTGTAGAATGTCTTTCCTCTTCTTCCCCACGTCATTTGTGCCGACATGCACCACCACTTCCGGATGTTCACCTTCACTCTTGAGGATTCCCTGCAATCGGTCTGTGACATCCTGGATCCCGGCACCAGGGAGGCAACACACCATTCTTAGATCTTGCCTGTTGCCACAGAAACCCCTTTCTGTACCTCTCACTATGGAGTCCCTTACTATCACGGCTCTGTCTGATGTCTGTCTCCTCGACTTTACCTCAGCGCCAATTGTTGACTCGCAGACCCGTCTGCCTCTCAGACTGGCACTGTCTTCTGTCCCGACAGCTTCCAAGGGGGAGAACCTGTTTACGAGAGGCACATCCCCCGGGGTCTCCTGTACTTCAAGTATCCTTTCCTTGCTCATTGTCGCCCCCCTTCTCTCTTCTGTTATCCTCAGTGTAACAACCTCACTGTAGGTCCTGTCCAGAAAACTCTCGTTCTCCCGGATGAACCTAACGTCATCCAGTTGCCTCTCCAGTGCTGCAACACGGTCCTTCAGAAGCTGAATCTGGACACATTTTCCGCAGGTGTGGGATCCAGAGGCACCATCAGTGTCCCTGACCTCCCACATCATGCACGCAGCATACTGAATCAGCCTAGCGGTCATCTCTTCTCCACTTCTCCCCCTCTCCAACTGTGGCGTAGTCTCCACTCTCAGCCTCCTTGCTGAAGACTCCTGAGCCAAAGACTCACACTTTTCTCGCAAGGCACTTCCCTCGACAAGGCCGCTCCCCTAGAGCGAGCCTTGCTTATATTAGCTGATAATCTTAAATCAGCTGCTCCTTCTCAGCCAATCCCCGCACTCGCTCCTTCACCTGCCGCGCCTCCGCCGTCCTTCTATACATAATATAGAAGAAGAAGAAGAAGAAAAGAATAAATAAGTAAATCAATTTACAGCATGCGTATATTGAATAGATTCAAATCGTGCCAAAAAACAGAAATAATTGTATATTGAAAAAGTGAGGTAGTGTTCTCAGGTTCGATGTTCATTTAGGAATCAGATGGCAGAGGGGAAGAAGGGAAGTGTGTGCCTTCAGGTTTCTGTACCTCCTACCTGATGGTAACAGTGAGAAAAGGGCATGTCCTGGGTGCTGGAGGTCCTTAATAATGGACGCTGCCTTTCTGAGACACCACTCCTTGAAGATGTCCTGGGTACTTTGAAGGCTAGTACCCAAGATGGAGCTGACTACATTTACAACCCTCTGCAGCTTCTTTCGGTCCTGTGCAGTAGGCCCCCCCCATACCAGACAGTGATGCAGCCCGTCAGAATGCTGTCCAGGGTACATCTATAGAAGTATTTGAGTGTATTTGTTGACATACCAAATCTCTTCAAACTCCTAATGAAGTATAGTCACTGTCTTGCCTTCTTTATAACCACATCGATATGTTGTGACCAGGTTAGATCCTCAGAGATCTTGACACCCAGGAATTAAAACTGCTCACTCTCTCCACTTCTGATCCCTAATTTGAGGATTGGTATGTGTTCCTTCGTCTTACCCTTCCTGAATTCCACAATCAGCTTTTTTGTCTAACTGACGTTGAATGCCAGGTTGTTGCTGCGGCACCACTCCACTAGTTGGCATATCTCACTCCTGTACCCACTCTCGTCACCAGCTGAGATCCTACCAACAATGGTTGTATCAGCAGCAAATTTATTTTTGGTATTTGAGCTATGCCTAGCCACACAGTCGTGGGCATAGAAAGAGTAGAGCAGAGGGCTAAGCACACACCCTTGAGGTCCACCAGTGTTGATTGTCACCGAGGAGATGTTATCACCAATCTGCACAGATTGTGGTCTTCTGGTTCGGAAGTCAAGGATCCAATTGCAAAGGGAGGTACAGAGGCCCAGGTTCTGTAGCTTCTCAATCAGGGTTGTGGGAATGATGGTATTAAATGCTGAGCTATGGTCAATAAACAGCATCCTGACATAGGTGTTTGTATTGTCCAGGTGGTCTAAGGCCGTGTAAAGAGCCATTGAGATTGCATCTGCCGTTGACCTATTACGGCAATAAGCAAATTGCAATGGGTCCAGGTCCTGGCTGAGGCAGGAGTTCAGTCTAGTCATGACCAACCTCTCAAAGCATTTCATCACTGTAGATATGAATGCTACCGGGAGATAGTCATTAAGACACCTCACATTATTTTTCTTAGGCACTGGTATAATTGTTGCCTTTTTGAAGCAAGTGGGAACTTCCCCCATAGCAGTGAGAGGTTGAAAATGTCCTTAAATACTCCTGCCAGTTGGTTGGCACAAGTCTTCAGAGCCTTATCAGGTACTCCATCGGGACCTCCTGCCTTGCGAGGGTTCACCCTCTTTAAAGGCAGCCTATTAACATCAGCCTCTGAGGCAGAGATCACAGGGTCATCAGGTGCAGCAGGGATCTTCACAGCTGTAGTTATATCCTCCCTTTCAAAGTGGATGTAGAAGGCGTTGAATTCATCTGGTAGTGAAGCATCGCTGTCATTCATACGATTGCGTTTCGCTTTGTAGGAAGTAATGTCTTACAAACCCTGCCAGAGTCGCCTCCAACCAAAGGAGGTGTAAGGCACTCTTTCCCTCCGCTCGCCTGCAAGTCACTCTTGGGCAAGGTGTAGAACTCTGCTTAGCACCACCCCCCCCTCCAACCCCCGAACTGCACCATGTGTGGTGAATGGTCGTATGAGCAGCTGCTGCATTTTACCAGTACTGGTTATGTGACCACTGACACCAGACAGACAATCTCTGAAGAGTATGGATAATGACTGGATAAGTATGGATAATCACCCGCCTTGTGAAGACACTGCCCAGAAGAAGGCAATGGCAAACCACTTCTGTAGAAAAATTTGCCAAGAACAATCATGGTCAAGACCACGATCGCCTATGTCATACGATACGGCACACAATGAATGAATGAATCCCATGAAATATTTTGCATTGTAGCAGCAATACAGGGCAAGATAGAAACGTTACCATAGATACAAGGGATGTTGGGAATCCAGGGTAACACACAAAATGCTGGAGCAACTTAGCAGGTCAGGTAGCATCAATGGAAAGGAATAAGCAGTCGACATTTCGGCCCGAGACCTTTCACTGGGACTGGAAAGGAAGTACCCAGAAGCTAGAATCAGAAGGTGTGAAGAAGGGAAGGTAGGACGGAGAGGAAGAACGAAGAAAATGGGAAGTGATAAGCAGAGGGGATGAAGCTGTTTCTAAGATGAAGAGTGTAGGTCTTCACACTCCTGTACCTCATCTCTAATGGTATCAACGAGAAGAGGACATGTTCTGGATGATGAGGGTCCTTAATGATGGGTGCTGCCCTCATCAGGCACTGCCTTTTGATGGTGGGGAGGCTTGTGCTTTGATGGAGCTGGATGAATCTACAGTCCTCTGCAGCCTCTTTCGATCCTGTGCTTCAGGCTATAAGATATAGGAGCAGAAGTAGGCCATTCTGCCCGTCAAGTCTGCTCTGCCATTCAATCATGGGCTGATCCGATTCTTCCAGTCATCCTCACTCCCCTGCCTTCTCCCTATACCCTTTGATGCCCTGGCTAATCAAGAATCTATCTATCTCTGCCTTAAATGCACACAATGACTTGGCCCCCACAGCCACTTGTGGCAACAAATTCCACAGATTTACCACCCTCTGACTAAAGTAATTTCTCCACATCTCTGTTCTAAATGGACGTCCTTCAATCCTGAAGTGATACCCTCTTGTCCTGGACTCCTCTACTATGGGAAATAACTTTGCCATATTTAATCTGTTCAGGCCTTTTAACATTCGGAATGTTTCAATGAGATCCCCCCCTCATTCTCCTGAACTCCAGGGAATACAGACCAAGAGCTGCCTGATGTTCCTCATACGGTAACTCTTTCACTCCTGGAATCATTCTCGTGAGTCTTTTCCGAACCCTCTCCAATGTCAGTATATCCTTTCTAAAATAAGGACCCCAAAACTGCACACAATACTCTGTGTGGTCTCACGAGCGCCTTATAGAGCCTCAACATCACATCCCTGCTCTTATATTCTATACCTTTAGAAATGAATGCCAACATAGCTTTTGCCTTCTTCGCCACTGACTCAACCTGGAGGTTAACCTTTAGGGTATCCTGCACAAGAACTCCCAAGTCCCTCTGTATCTCTGCATTTTGCATTCTCTCCCCATCTAAATAATAGTCTGCCTGTTTATTTCTTCCATCAAAGTGTATGACCATACACTTTCCAACATAGTATTTCATTTCCCACTTCTTTGCCCATTCCCCCAAACTATCTAAGTCTCTCTGCAGGCCCTCTGTTTCCTCAACACTACCCACTCCTCCACCTATCTGTGTATTTTCAGCAAATCTATTAATGCCATTGTCCAAATCATTGACATACATCACAATACCGACCCTTGTGGAACTCCACTGGTAACCGGCAGTCAGCCAGAATAGGATCCCTTTATTCCCACTCTCTGTTTTCTGCCAATCAGCCAATGCTAGTAACTCTCCTGTAATTCCATGGGATCTTATCTTGTTAAGCAGCCTCATGTGCGGCACCTTGTCAAAGGCCTTCTGAAAACCCAAGTACACCACATCTACTGCATCTCCTTTGTCTACCTGCTTGTAATTTTCTCAAGATATTGCAGTAGGTTAGTCAGGCAAGATTTTCCCTTCAGGAAACCATGCTGGCTTTGGCCTATCTTGTCATGTGCTCCAGTTATTCCATAATCTCATCCCTAACAATCGATTCCAACAACTTCCCAACCACTGATGTCAGACTAACAGGTCTATAGTTTCCTTTTACTGCCTCCCACTCTTCTTAAATAGCAGAGTAACATTTGCAATTTTCCAGTCATCCGGTAAAATGTCAGAATCTATCGATTCTTGAAAGATCAATGTTAGTGCCTCCGGAATCTCTCTAGCTACTTCCTGCAGAATCCAAGGGTGCATTCCATCAGCTCCAGGCGATTTATCCACCCTCAGACCATTTCACTTCCTGAGCATCTTCTCAGTCTTAATTTTCACTGCACTTTCTTCACTTCCCTGACACTCTTGAATGTCCAGTATACTGCAGATGTCTTCCACTGTGAAGACTGATGCAAAATACGCATTCAGTTCCTCTGCCATCTCTGTGTCTCTCATTACAATATTTCCAGCATTGTTTTATATTGGTTCTATATCTACCCTCAACTTTCCTTTACCCTTTATATACTTAAAAATGCTTTTAGTATCTTCTTTGATATTAGTCACCAGTTTCCTTTCATAATTCATCTTTTACTTCCTAATAACCTTCTTCATTTCTTCTGCAAGTTTTTATAAGCTTCCCAATCCTCTATCTTCCCACTGGCTTTGGCTTCCTTTGCCCTCTCTTTGGGCTCTGACTTTGCTTGTCTGCCACGGTAGTGTCCTTCCATTTGAAAATTTCTTCTTATTTGGAATATATCTGTCTTGCACTTCCCTCATTTTTTGCAGAAATTGCAGCCATTGCTGCTCTGCTATCCTTCTTGCTAGTGTCTCTTTGCATTCTACCTTGGCCAGTTCCCCTCTCATGCCATTGTAATTTCTTTTCTTTCACTGAAATACTGACACAGTGGAATTTAGTTTCTCCTCAAATTTCAAAGTGAACTCAGTCATATTGTGATCACTGTTCCCTAAGGATTCCTGAACCTTAAGCTCTCTTACCACTGCCGCAGCATTGCTCAACACTCAATCCAGCACAGCTGATCCCCTAGTGGGCTCAACAACAAGCTGTTCTGAAAAGCCATCCCTTAGACATTCTACAAATTCTCTCTCTTGAGGTCCGGTACTGACCTGGTTTTCCCAATCCACTTTCATGTTAAAATCCCCAACGATTATCTTGACATTGCCCTTCTGACACACCTTTTCTATCGCCTGCTGTAATTTGTTATCCACATCCCGGATGCTGTTTGGAGGCCTGTATACATCTGTCATTAGGTTCCTTTTACCCTTGCCATTTCTTAACTCAACCCCTAGAGACTCTATACTTTCTGATCCTATGTAATTCCTTTCTAATGAATTAATATTATTTCTTATATACATAGGGCCACATCACCCCCTCAGCCTACTAACCTATCTTTTTGACAAACCATACATCCTTGGACATTCGGCTATGTTTCAGAGATGGCCACAACATCATACTTGTCAATCTGTAGCTGAATTTCAAGATCATCCATGTTATTTCTTATACTGTGTGTATTAAGAGGGTGGTGGAGGCAGAAATCTTCTTCACCTAAATGAGTACTAAAGGGGCTAATACTCGGAGGACTATGGGATCAATGGCTGGGAAGTGCAAATATTGTCTGAGCATGCAGACATTGGGATTTGGAGTATTAAACCATCTGCTGAAGCAACTCAGTGGGGACGGGGGGAAAGAATTGTCAACATCTCGGGTCCTGGTGCAGGGTTTTGACCCAAAACATTGACAATCTTTCCTTCCACAGATGCTGCTCTACCAGCAGGTTCTTCTCCACCAAAGGTATGTTTCTGACCAGCAAATTATGATGGATTGTAGAGCACCTGAGCTGCCAATTTCCATAACTTCAATGTTCACATTAGTTTCTTACAGAAGGCAGACAATTACCAGGACTATTTGAGAATCATGGTAGCTTGAGGATATGAATCTTTTTTAAAAAAAATATGGAAATAAAGTGTCTGTTTGCTGTAAAAGGTGACTTTAAAGCTGACAGATGAGCTTTAAAGTGAACAGATTCATTATTACCCCCTTTTCTGTATGTGACTCAGTTCTAGACAGACAAGCCTAATGTTCCTTTAAATACCCATAATTCTTAGCAGCAGAATTAGCCCATTTGCCCCGCCATTTCATCTTGGCTGATTTATTATCCCTCTCACCCCAATTTCCTACCTTCACTCTGTTATCTTTGATGCTCTGACTAATCAAGAACCTACCAACCTCCACTTTAAATATACCCAAAGACTTGTCCCCACAATGAATTCTATAGATTCATCACCCTCTGGCTAAAGAAATTTCTCCTCACCTTTGTTCTAAAGGGACTTCCTTCCATTCTGATCCTGTGTCATCTGGTCCTAGACTCCCTCATTCTAGGAAACATCATGTCCTCTCCATCTAGGTCTTTCAATATTCATTAGGTTTCAATAAGATCCCCCTCATTTAATCTCTTACACCCTTATATTGGTCCTCTCAAACTAAATGCTGACATTGGTTTTGCCTTCCTTACCACCACCTTAACCTGCAAGTTAACCCTTAGGAAACCCTCCATGAGGACTTCCAAATCCCATTGTACCTCTGATTTCTAAATTTGCTCCCTGTTTAGAAAAGAGTCTGCACCTTTATTCCTTCTACCAAAATGCATCACCAACACTTCCTTATGTTGTATTCCATCTACCACTTCTGTGCCTTTTCTCCTGATCTAAGTACCCAGCAAGCCAGGTAGCTGCAGAAATTCAGAGAGAAGGTGACTGACTCCCACTTTCTCAGATGATTGAGAACATAGGGAGATCTATCACTCACACATACAATCAAAAAAGAGCCAGAGCCCCTGCTGTTGAAGACTCGGTCCCAAGTTAATTGGACTGGGGTGAGGATGACCTGATCTACAGGCATCCAAAGTTCAAAGTAAATGTATTATCAGATTACATATATATCACCATATACAACCATGGGATTCATTTTCTTTTGGGCATGTTCAAGAAATCTATAGAAAAATAATCATAAAAGAATCAATGAAAGACCGCCCAACTTGGGCATTCAGCCATAGTGCAGAAGACAACAAACTGTGCAAATAGAAAAAGAAATAAATAATAATAATAAATAAATAAGCAGTAAACATTGAGAACATAAGATTAGATTAGATTAGATTATGCGGACACTCAGCCCTGTTTTATTGTCATTTAGTAATGCATGCATTAAGAAATGATACAATTTGTTCCTCCAGAATGATATCACAGAAACACAAGACAAACCAAGACTAAAAAAACTGACAAAAACCACATAATTATAAGATATAGTTACAACAGTGCAAGCAATACCATAATTTGATAGAAGAACAGACGATGGGCATGGTAAAAAAAAATCTCAAAGTCTCTCGGAAGTCCCATCATCTCATGCAGACGGTTAAAGGAAGAAAACTCTTCCTGCCATGAGCTTCCAGTGCCGCAAACTTGCCGATGCTGCATCCTGGAAGCACCCGACGACAGTCCGACTCCGAGTCGTCTGAGAACTTCGAGCCTCTGACCAGCTCTCCGACACCGAGCACCATCTCTGCCGAGTGCTTCGACCCCAGCCCTGGCAACAGGCAATAGGCAAAGCTGAGGATTTGGGGCCTTTCCCTCCGGAGATTCTCGATCTCACAGTAGCAGTGGCAGTGAAGCGGGCATTTCAGAAGTTTCTCCAGATGTTCCTCCATGCTTCTCACGGCTGTCTCCATCAAATCAGGATTGTTCACGGCATCCTACTTCACAAATATGATATCAATTTGGAGCGGCCGCGTGCGTTGCGTCGCGCCGCCATCTTCTCCTCCCTCCCTTTCAAGATACAGAGTTCTTGAAATTGAGTCCATTGGGAACGTTTCAATATTGGGCAAGTGAAGTTGAGTGAAGTTATCCCCCTTGGTTCAGGAGCCTGATGGAAAGGGAGGGACAATGTCGAACCCAGCAGACCTCACTCCCCAATGTTTGCCAAAGGGTTAACTTCTTTTATTTTAACAAACATCATCTTCGCGAGCCCCCAGCAATCTGCTCCAGAGATGCGTTGAAAGAATTAAAAATACATTATCCTTTTGTGTGATTGCTTCTTCATTTTAATATTAATTCAAATTCAATAATTTATGTGCCAGTGGCTCTGCTAAAATATCCCTTTTTACAAAGATTGATGTTTCAATTTGCTCTGTGTGATACTGGTCTAACATCAACAAGTAGGAATGTCTGTGTGCTGAGCATGCAGTAATGTTTGGCATGATCA
This sequence comes from Mobula hypostoma, assembly GCF_963921235.1. NCBI lineage: Eukaryota > Metazoa > Chordata > Chondrichthyes > Myliobatiformes > Myliobatidae > Mobula > Mobula hypostoma. Next base: position 21,889,800 of record NC_086097.1, read on the forward strand.
TGTGAAATGGAGCAGGGAATTTTTGGGTTGAATTGACACTTCTAGAATAAGATTTTCAGAGTCTCTGAAACACCGTGGCCTCTGAGCATTGTGTAGAGGAATCATATTCAAATCAGGTTCAGATTTATCTATCACGTGTACACTGGAACATACAGTGAAACGTATTGTTTGCATTAACAACCAACACACCCAAGGATGCACTGGGGGCAGCCCGCAAGTATTGACACAGATTCTGGTGCCAGCCTGGAAATGCCCACAGTGTTCAGCAGAACAACACAGAACAGAAGACACAAAACAACAAAATGGCCACATTCCTCCCTGTTCCTTTCTGCAGTTCATGTTCTGTGTATTATTTGATTACATTTATATTATTTGCTTGATTTGCTCTTTTTTTTGCACATTGGATGTTTGCCATTCTTTGCTGTGTATGATTATTTTTGTAGTTTCTATTGTGTTTCTTTGGTGTGTATCTGCAAGAAGATGAATCACAAGGTTGTATATGATATGCTGTACGTACATTGATAATAAATGTACTTTGTACTTTGAACTTTATAACCCACCCACCACATACACACAGTCCCCCAACCACAGGACAGGCTGCATCAGGGCATATCAAGGATCTACTGCTATGAAATTCCGTTGCACACGTGTCACGCGATGATATGCAAAGGGATTATTCTTGGGACACTGACCCGCTCAATGAGTAGCACGGTGATGCAGCTAACAGAACTAAGGTCTCAGAGCGCCAGGGGCGTGGGTTCAATCCTGACCCTTGGCACTATGTGGAGATTATATGTGGATTCAAAAGAAAAGGCTACTTATTGGACTCAGTACATATGGTAATTATTTCATTGATCGGGTAGAACCTTAGTTCACTCGACAGTAGCCCAGACTGGCAGTAGTACATTTAAACATGGACTCTGAGAGCGTGGGCAGTTGTCTGCATAGTCGGATTACCCCTTTGTTGCTCCTCCACCAAGACTGGTCCTCAGCAGCTACCCCCCAAACTGTGACCTGGGATGAAAAGTTAATGGATAATGGATAATTCCTTGCTGGCTTCTGACACAGGGAACAGTGCAGGGAGCCAAGCTGTCACACTGAGAATCCAGTCTGGCACCATATCAGATTGATAATGCAGTTTCAGACAACCCCAACTTACACTTACGTGGTGACTATAATGTAAATAGTTTCAAGTAGTTTTGCAGGAGTCATAGAGCAGTACAGTACAGAAACAGCTCCTTCAGTCCATCTAGTCCATGCTGAACTGTTATTCTGCCTGGCCCCATTGACCTGAACCCAGACCATAGCCCTCCATATCTCTTACATCCATGTACCAATCCAAAGTTCTCTTAAAGACCATAAAACATAGGAATAGAATTAAGCCATTCAGCCCTTTGTGTCTGCTCCACCATTTGATCATGGCTGAATTATTATCACTCTCATCCCCATTCTCCTGCCTTCTTCCTGTAACCATTGTCTGTGGCAATAAATCCACCGATTCACCACCCTCCGGCTAAAGAAATTCCTCCTCATATCTGTTCTAAAGGAACATCCTTCTAATCCGATGCTGTGCCCTCTAGTCCTAGTCTCCCAATATTGAAAGCATCCTCTGCATGTCCACTCTTGCTAGGACTTTAATCTTCAGCAGGTTTCACTGAGGCTTCCTCTGTTCTTCCAAACTCCAGGGAGTACAGGCCCAGAGCCATCAAATGCTCCTCATACATTAACTGTTTCATTCCTAGGATCGATTTTGTAAACCTCTGGAACCCCTCCGTTGCCAGCACACCCTTTCTTAGATAAGGGGCACAAAACTTGTGACAATACTCCAAATGTGGTCAGACTGATACCTTATGAAGACTCAACAATATATCCTTGCTTTTATATTCTTGTCCTCTCAAAATTCATGCTAACAATGCATTTGCCTTTCTTTTATTGACTCAACCTAACTTATAGGCAATCCTGCAAGTCCCTTTGCACTTCCATTCTCTGAATTCGCTCCCTGTTTGGAAAATAGTGTATGCCGTTATTCCTTTTACCAAAGTGCACGGTGTGGTAGCGTGGTGGTTAGCACAACGCTTTACAGTACTGGTGACTTGGGTTCAATTCCCACCACTGCCTGTAAGGAGTTCATACATTCTCCCCATGACTGTGTGGGTTTCCTCCAGGTGCTGCACTTTGCTCCCACAGTTCAAAGATGTCCTGGTTGGTAGGTTAACTGGTCATTGTAAATTGTCCTGTGATTAGGCTAGGGTTAAATTAGAGGATTGCTGTGTGGTGTAGCTTGAAGGGCCAGAAGGACCTATTCCACGTTAGGTTCACAAGGATGATTCCATGAATGAAAGGGTTATCATACAAGGAACGTTTGATGGCTCTTGGTCTGTATTTGCTGGAATTCAGAAGGACGGGGGGGTTGCTCATTGAAACCTTTTGAATGTTGAAAGGCCTAGACAGAGTAGATGTGGAAAGGATGTTACCCATGGTGGGAGAGTCTAGGACAAGAGGGCACAGCCTCAGGATAGAGGGGCGCCCTTTCAAAACAGAGCATGGTGAATTTGTGGAATTTGTTGCCACATGCAGCTGTGGAGGCCAGGTTGTCAGGTGTACTTAAGACAGAGATTGACAGGTTCTTGATTGGACATGGCATCAAAGGTTACGGGGAGAAGGCTAGGAACTGTGGTTGAGGAGGAGATTAAAAAAAAGTATCAGCCATGATTGAATGGTGGAGCAGACTCGATGGGCCAGATGGCCTAATTCTGCTCCTATGTCTTATGGTATTGCAATAAATAAATAAATAATAATTCTGCATTTTCCAACACTGTATTCCAATTGCTTCTTCTTTGCCTATTTTTCTAATCTGGCCACTCTTCTGCAAACTCCCTGCTTTCTCATCACTACCTGTCCTTCCACCTATTAAACATTACAATTGAACCTGCATCTACCACTTATCAAAGAGAGATTGGCACTGAACCTTATAAGGATTTATGAGGGCACATTAGCAGAAGCTTGCTCAAAGTGATTGGCTCGAAGGAATGTATTAAAAGGTGGAGAAGTTTGGGGAAGGAATTCAAAGACTTAGGGCCTTGGGTGCTTGAAGACATGGCCATCATTACTAGAGTGATTCGGTTTAGAGTGGATTGAGAAGCCAGAATTAGAAGCATTATAAAACAACTGGAGGAATTTACAGAGCAAAGGAGTGGGAGATAAGGCCACAGGGAATGATTTGTAAATGATTGAGAATATTAAAAGTGAGGGAGACAGAGATAATGGTGAACTGGGAAAACGGAGAAAGGTGGTAACCAATGAACTGCTCTCCCACTGCAGTAGCTGAGAACGGGAGCAAAGTGGAGTATAACTGTGCTGAAAAGCATAGTTTGGGAAGCACTGGATCCAGAGTTGATTAAATCAAATTGTAAACCCAGAGAGTGACAAATAGCTAAAAACAGAAAATGCTGGAATTACTCAGCAGACCAGGCAGCCACTGAGGTAGGAGAAACAGAGTTAACTTCTTATGTCTGAGACCCTTTTCCAGAATTCAGTAGTAAGGCATATTAATGATCAACAGTAGGCATCAAACAAGCGAGAAAGCAAAATGGGATCAAAGTCAGTTCTGACTTTCCTTCCAGAAGTGAAAGGGTTAACATACAAGGAGTGTTCGATGACCTTGGGTCTGTACTTGCTAAAGTTTAGAAGAATGAGATGAGGAATCTCATTGAGCCTTATCAATTGAAGGGCCTAGATAGAGTGGATGTGCAGAGGATGGTTCCTGTAGTGGGGGAGTCTAAGACGAGAGGATGTCCATTTAGGACAGAGACGAGGAGGAATTATCTGTGGCAATCGTGCTCTGAGAATCGTGTGAGGATGTGCCAGAGGGTGATGAATCTGTGTAATTCATTGTCTCAAATGGCCGTGGAGGCCAAGTCATTGCGTACTGTATATTTAAAGCAGATGTTGATATGTTCTTTATTAGTGAGGGCATCAAAGGTTATAGGGAGAAGGCAAGAGACTGGGGTTGAGAGGAATAATAAATCAACCATGATGAATGGCAGAGCAGACATGATGGGCTGAATGGCCTAATGCTGGTTCTGTGTCTTATGGACTTGGATCTAAAAGATTAACTCTTTCCACAGATGCTGCCTGGCTTGCTGAGTATTTCCAGCATTTAATTTATATTTCAGATGTCCAGCAGCTGCAAATATTTTCAATATGATATCTACTCTTGCAAGGAATACTGAACTGTTGTATAATTCCTAAGGATTAAAGGTGCAAAACGGGTAACAGCTCCATCCTGATGAAGGCTCTTTCTTGGCACGGAGCTGAAAATGAGTAAAGGGCTTCACTATAGGAAGGACTGCAACACCCCATTGGATAACAGGCTGTCACTCATTCTGATGGATTAGTCATGCACCTCCCTGCTCCTGATGAATACTGATAAGAGAAACTGACAGTTTTAATTACTGCCTTCCCCCGTTCCTGATCCTGCAGTTTGCCTGCTGTGTGCTAGGCTGCTGCACGTGTGTAAGAAAACTTCCCTGGTGTGTGATTGTTGACACGTCCTCACGCGAGTCTCAGAGCACAATTGCGACAGATAATTAAGATAAGATTAGCATTACTCATCACATGTACATCGAAACGGGCAGTGAAATGTCTCTGCCCAAAATGTCGACTTTATTCCTCTCCATAGATGCTGTCTGACCTGCTGAGTGCCTCCAACATTTTGCATGTGTTAATCTGGATTCCCAGCATTTGCAGAATCTCCTGTGTTCATATGGTGAAATGCATTGTTTTCTGTGAGGATTGCGCTGGGGTAGCCTGCAGGTGTTGCCACACTACCAGCACGAGCAAAGCGTAACTTTACTTGGTATTGCTGGATGTGTTTTGTTAATTCTTCTCCTAGTCTGCTCTTCTACTCTTCAGGCATTGATTCATTGAGTGGAGTTTTTGCTCTATGCCAGTGGAATAGCACAGAGTGCCGTTGTCAGTCTTAATTTGACCATTTCTACCTTTGAGCATGTGATGTAGAAAATTGTTAAAATGTAAAACCTGCACTGAAGCTCAACATTCACTTCCAAGGACAGGTCTGGCAAGCTGATGTTATTGGTTTATTATGATCATATATAGTGAGATAGAACAGAGGATAGTACAGCACAGTACAGGCCCTTCAGCCCACAATGTTGTGCCGACCCTTAAACCCTGCCTCCCATATAACCTCCCACCTTAAATTCCTCCATATACCTGTCTAGTAGTCTCTTAAATTTCACTAGTGTATCTGCCTCCACCACTGACTCAGGCAGTGCATTCCACGCACCAACCACTCTCTGAGTAAAAACCTTCCTCTAATATCCCCCTTGAACTTCCCACCCCTTACCTTAAAGCCATGTCCTCCTGTATTGAGCAGTGGTGCCCTGGGGAAGAGGCGCTGGCTGTCCACTCTATCTATTCCTCTTATTATCTTGTATAGCTCTATCATGTCTCCTCTCATCCTCCTTCTCTCCAAAGAGTAAAGCCCTAGCTCCCTTAATCTCTGATCATAATGCATACTCTCTAAACCAGGCAGCATCCTGGTAAATCTCCTCTGTACCCTTTCCAATGCTTCCACATCCTTCCTATAGTGAGGCGACCAGAACTGGACATAGTACTCCAAGTGTGGCCTAACCAGAGTTTTATAGAACTGCATCATTACCTCACGACTCTTAAACTCTTACCCTCGACTTATGAAAGCTAATACCCCATAAACTTTCTTAACTACCCTATCTACCTGTGAGGCAACTTTCAGGGATCTGTGGACATGTATCCCCAGATCCTTCTGCTCCTCCACACTACCAAGTATCCTGCCATTTACTTTGTACTCTGCCTTGGAGTCTGTCCTTCCAAAGTGTACCACCTCACACTTCTCTGGGTTGAACTCCATCTGTCACTTCTCAGCCCACTTCTGTATCCTATCAATGTCTCTCTACAATCTTTGACAATCCTCTACACTATCTACAACACCACCAACCTTTGTGTCGTCTGCAAACTTGCCAACCCACCCTTCTACCCCCACATCCAGGTCGTTAATAAAAATCACAAAAAGTAGAGGTCCCAGAACCGATCCTTGTGGGACACCACTAGTCACAATCCTCCAATCCAAATGTACTCCCTCCACCACCACCCTCTGCCTTCTGCAGGCAAGCCAATTCTGAATCCACCTGGCCAAACTTGCCTGGATCCCATGCCTTCTAACTTTCTGAATAAGCCTACCATGTGGAACCTTGTCAAATGCCTTACTAAAATCCATGTAGATCACATCCACTGCACTACCCTCATCTATGTGCCTGGTTACCTCCTCAAAGAACTCTATCAGTCTTGTTAAACATGATCTGCCCTTCACAAAGCCATGCTGACTGTCCCTGATCAGACCATGATTCTCTAAATGCCCATAGATCCTACCTGTAAGAATCTTTTCCAACAGCTTTCCCACCACAGACATAAGGCTCACTGGTCTATAATTGCCCGGAGTATCCCTAAAACCTTTTTGAACAAGGGAAAAACATTCGCCTCCCTCCAATCCTCCGGTACCATTCTCGTGGACAACGAGGACATAAAGATCCTAGCCAGAGGTTCAGCTATCTCTTCCCTCACCTCGTGGAGCAGCCTGAGGAATATTCCGTCAGACCTCGGGGACTTATCCATCCTAATACATTTTAACAATTCCTACACGTCCTCTCCCTTAATATCAACATGCTCCAGAACATCAAGCTCGCTCATATTGTCCTCACCGTCATCAAGTTCCCTCTCATTAGTGAATACCGAAGAGAAGTATTCATTGAGGACCTCCCTCACTTCCACAGCCTCCAGGCACATCTTCCCACCTTTATCTCTAATCAGTCCTACCTTCACTCCTGTCACCCTTTTTTTCTTCACATAATTGAAGAATGCCTTAGGGTTTTCCTTTACCCTTCTCGCCAAGGCCTTCTCATGCCCCCTTCTTGCTCTTCTCAGCCCGTTTTTAAGCTCCTTTCTTGCTACCCTATATTCCTCAATAGACCCATCTGATCCTTGCTTCCTAAACCTCTTGTATGCTGCCTTCTTCCACCTGACTAGATTTTCCACCTCACTTGTCACCCATGGTTCCTTCACCCTACCATTCTTTATCTTCCTCACCGGGACAAATTTATCCCTAACATCCTGCAAGAGATTCCTAAACATTGACCACATGTCGATAGTACATTTCCCTGCAAAAACATCATTCCAATTCACACCCGCAAGTTCTAGCCTTATAGCCTCATAATTTGCCCGTCCCCAATTAAAATTTTTCCTGTCCTCTCTGATTCTATCCTTTTCCTTGATAATGCTAAAGGCCAGGGAGCGGTGGTCACTGTCCCCCAGATGCTCAGCCACTGAGAGATCTGTGACCTGACCCAGTTCGTTACCTAATACTAAATCTAGTGTGGCATTCCCCCTAGTCGGCCTGTCAACATACTGTGACAGGAATCCGTCCTGGACACACTTAACAAACCATTGGAACTAATTGGAACTAACCCTGAGCCAATAGGCTGGTCCTGGACTTATTTCCTGGCATAATTTACATATTACTATTTAACTATTTATGGTTTTATTACTATTTAACTATTTTTGGTGCAACTGTAACGAAAACCAATTTCCCCGGGGATCAATAAAGTATGACTATGACTATGACTATTAGAGCATAGAACATTTATTTCCCTCCATTTTCTTTTCATCTATGTGTCTGTCAAAAGTCTCTTAAATGGCCCTATTATATCTAACTCTGCTACCACTTCCGACAGTGCGTTCCATGCACCCACCATTTTCTGTGTAGAAACCTACCTCTACTATCTCCCCTATACTTTTCTCCAATCCCTTAAAGTTGTGTTTCTTGTATTAGCCGTTTTTGCCCCGGAAAAGGTGCTGGCTGTCCGCTCTATCACAAAAATAGGCCCTTCTTGTCCAGTAAGCACCAGTGCCCAAACACGTACACAATATGACTAATTAACCCTCCAACCCGTGCATCTTCGGAAAATGTGAGAAAACTGGAAGCACCCGGAGCACGCAGTCAAGATGGAAAACGTACAAACTCCTGACAGACAATGGTGGGAATTGAACCTAGGTCACTGGCACTGTAATAGCATTGCACTAACTGCCATTTTTATAAAGCTTAATTGGACCTGAGATGTGGATAATCTTAATCATCACTTTCAATTGGAAGAGCAAGGTTGCTCATGGTTCTTTTACTAATTAAAGTTTAGTGAGATTTTTGGAACATTTTCATGAGAAGGTGCAAACCTTTTCCAATTGCGAGGCCTCATGAGGAGTTTACGTCTTCTGATTAGAGACCAGGATTCCATCAGTGACTTGAACCGTGACAGAAGGCGTGTGGAGGACACAGAGGGCAAGATCCCATTACCTCTCCTTTGATATTACTCCAGGATGGAATCCGAGCCAATGGACTGGATCACCAGGACTGTTCCTCCCCCAGAAGCTGCACTCTGTGGGGGCAGTGATTAATCTGCTTCACACAGGGAAGTTAACATCATTAGTCAAGCCTGAAAGCCACTATTTAGAGTTGTCATTTTGTGACTTTCATTTGTTGGGTAATAATGAAAGAATAATAATAAAGTTAGCTCTGAGCCAGGAATGAATTGTTCTCCTATTGTTAGTCCACATTCCAGCCAGATTTAACTACCAGTGGCAGATGATCCTATTTTCTAGTTTTTGTCCTCCCTTTCTGTATTATTACTTCCCACCAAGGCTCAGCTCCTTCCCCATCACTATTTAACTTCAAGATCAAGATTCTTGGTATTAAACAATACACATGTATACTGCCAGATGAAACAATGTACCTCTGGACCAAGGTGAACAAGATCGTACATATAACTCACACACATAATACAAAAAGTAATATTATCACAAATAAATTAATAAGTAATAAGGTGCAGTTACAATACAAGCTAAAAAATGGACAGCATAATACTAATGGTGTTTAATAGGATTACATCTGCAGCTTGCTACCACCTTGCAGCTTGGACCCCCTACAATTCCCTTACTCACATAACCAATCGACAGATGATGCAATAGCCACCACTCTACATACCGTCTTTACACATCTGGAGAAGAATGGTCATGTGAAAATGCTGTTCTTGGACTACAGTTCAGCATTCAACACCATAATTCCATCCAGGCTCGACAGGAAGCTCAGAGACCTCGGCCTTGACCCTCCCTTGTGCAGCTGGATCCTGGACTTCCTGTCAGATCACCGGCAGTTGATAAGAGTGGGCTCCTTCAGCTCCACCCCGCTGACTCTCAGCACAGGAGCCCCTCAGGGTCCCCTCCTTTACTCCCTATATACCCATGACTGTGTCGCCACCCACAGCTCCAATCTGCTAATTAAATTTGCCAACGACACTACATTGATTGGCCTTATCTAAAACAATAACGAGGTGGCCTGCAGGGAAGAAATTGTCCCTCTGACACAATGGTGTCAAGAAAGCAACCTCTCCCTGTCATAAGGGGGGCGCTGGGAGCGGACCCAAATGCAAGACACAGACAATGAAGTAGTAGGAACAGGACTAGGTGTGTAAAGAAAGCAAGGGAAGTGGGGAAAAAATGACGCTGGAAAAGACACAGGCCCTGGATGAGGCTAGGATACAGGGCCTGGGCTAGGACTAGACTAGGAAAGCAGGACCTGGATGAGGAACAAGGAACTTGGAACCTGGACAAGGACTCCGAGCCAGAGACTGGACAGGGAACCGGAACCTGGGTCTTGACTCGGGCTCGGACTCCAGATCTAGGCGAGGACAAGATGTGGCAAGGCAACAGAACTGGACATGGCGGCAGGACGCAGGACTCCTAGGCAGGACGCGGGACCAGAACTGGATGAGGACACGAAGCTAAGACTTGGACTTGTGAGACTGGAACACAGAGCCTTGGTAACCTTGGGAGACAGGAACGTGGAACACAGAGCTGGGACCCTCCTTGGGAACAGGCTGTAGGGCCGGGACTCATACACAGAATGCTGAACACGACGAGATGGTTCCCAACACAAGGTAGCGGCAAACAGCCGGACCTACCTATCAAAGGCGTGGACACAGAGATGGTTCCCAACACTAGGTAGCGGCAAACAGCCGGACCTACCTAGCAAAGGCGTGGACACAGAGACGGTTCGAAACAACGAAAGACAGTTCCTTATCTAGACACAGCAAGGCTCCCCCTCTGGTCTTGCTCTAGCGGTAGAACTTGATGGCGAGAACGCAGGCAAGGCTTCAGGCGAAAGGTAGCAGGCGAGGCTACAGCCAAGGGCTACAGAGGGAAGGGAAGGGAATCGATAGAATAGTAACTGTAACAAGGTCAATGAAAGATCAACCAGAAGACAACAAACTGTGCAAATGCAAATATAAATAAATAGCAATAAATAACGAGAACATGAGATAAAGTGAGACCACTGGTAGTGGGAACATCTCAATGGATGGGCAAGTGAGTGTAGTTATCCCCTTTTGTTTACGAGCCTAATGGTTGAGGGGTAGTAACTGTTCTTGAACCTGGTGGTGTGAGTCCTGAGGCTGTTGTGCCTTCTACCTGATGGTAGAAACGAAAAGAGAGCATGGCCTGGGTGGTGAGGATCTCTGATGATGGATGCTGCTCTGCAACAGCATTTCATGTAGATGTGCTCAGGAGATGGAAGGGCTTTATCTGTGATGTGCTGGGCCAAATCCACTACCTTTTGTAGGATTTTCTGTTCAAAAACATTGGTGTTTCCTTACCAGGCCGTGACGCAGCCAGTCAATATTCTCCGCTACACATCTATAGAAGTCTGTCAATGTTGTAGATGTCTTGCTGAATCTCTGCAGACTCCAAAGTTGAGGCACTCTATGCTTTCTTCACAATTGCCCTTACATGCTGTGCCCCTGATGTCAACATTGATCTCAATCCTGACATTGCCTTTCTTAGGTCTTAACATAGAATGAACCTAAAACCTGGGCTGCCTGTGAACACGTGGTTTTCCTCCGGCTGCCAGTTAGTCAGTTAATTGGCCACATGGGTGTAATTGTTTGGCTCGAGCTCGTTGGGCCAGAAGGGCCTGCTACCATGCTATATCCGGACATCCCACCTCTCCCGGAAGTTCCGGTAGTTTCCTGCATATTGTTAGCAACTCCCTGATGCCCAGAAATTACATACAATATCCCAGAAATCGATCTTTTTGAGAGGGAGAGCAAGAGCGAGTATCCTGATTGGTCTCTCTTCGTGCTAAGGAGACCTATCAGTTTTCTCTATGGGCGGGCTTTACAGTCAACCTCAAAAATAATGACAGTGTTGCTCGCTGTGCTGTTTGCGACAGTGATTTTCCTATTGCCCATGGTGGGTTAAAATGTAAAAGACATGTTGAGGTGAACTTAACAGGTGTCATTCATTCATTAGCTTAGCTAATGCTATTTAAACACACTGGCTAGCTGCTAAAGGAGCTACTCTATTGATGTCCTACAATGAGGTCAAACTCCCGGTAGACTTGCTTAAAGTTGTAATAGAATAAACATGATAATATAATATAAGTACATATTTTAATGTCACATTTTCTGCATATACTCAACTTGGTTTACAGATTAGACAAAATCACAAAACAAAGTATTACATACACCCTTGGAGGTTGACTGGGGGTGGGGTTGCTACCTCCCTGAAATGAGTTTTTGCAGGGTGGGATGTCTGTCTATCTCTAAATTTTAAAAAAATGTCCTTGTACACTCCAACCAGTTGGTTGGCACAGGATTTACTGTGCTGGGACCTCTAAATAATAACAAAAAATAAATTAGTTAATGAGGCCTAGACCTTGGCACTTACTGAGGTTTGGACCCTGACACGGAACGAGGCCTGGATTGCAGCAGTGGCTGAGGCTCGATCCTGTCACTGACAGGCTGAATACCTGGCATTGACTACGAACCTTTGGAATGAGGTAACCTCTGACAATTTGTCCTTCAGAAACGGTTACACCGAAGCAAGTAGTTTTGGCTGCCAGTGCAAGCAAAATTAAAATCCTGTTCGCTGTTTAAAAAAAGATCCTAGATGTAAGCTAATCCCCAGAAGGACATGATGGGTTAACAGCTGAATTGTCCTATTTAACTCAGGTGTCTCTTTTCAGGGGCCTGGAGAGATGTTGATTAAACTCACACCTGACGTCGCCACTACTCCTGTATTGAGGTTCCTTCGGGCAGCCGTGGAGCTGCTGTTACAGGCAGGAACGAGGCCTCTTTTTGTTCCTGCTTCTCCCTTGTCAGAGAGATATTTTGCATGAGCTAATTTTATTGGAACAGATTAATTTTTTTCTGTTGTTTGGACAAATGCTTGTTGCAGCCTGAGGGGCTATTCTGCGCGTTGCTATTGTCAAGGGCAACCGGCACGCGGCATCATCTACAGTAGCACAGCACCATCAGGCACACAGTAAGCAGCCTTTGCATTCCACCGCGTCTTACATTAGGATTTATTTTCCACCCAAAATCTTCACCCCCAGAAGGAAGTTCGAAATAACACATCCTTTTCCAGGGGAGCAGAGAGCCACGCCAAAGGAAGCACTTCGAGGTTGCTTCAGACACAGATGAGCAAATCAGAATCAGAATCAGGTTTCATATCATTGGCACGTCACGAAATTTGTTGTTTTGTTGCAGCCACACAGTGAAATACGCAACAATAAAAGCTGTAAGTTACAATAATCAGTATACAGCATATATAAAAATTATAAATTGTCGTGCAAAAAGCGAGGAAAAAATAGTGAAGTAGTGTACATGGGTTCAATGCCCATTCAGAAATCTGACGGTAGAGGGGGAAAACGCTGTTCCTGAAACGCTGAGTGTGTGTCTTCATGCCCCTGTGCCTCCTCCCTGATGGTAGCAATGAGAAGAGGGCAGGTCCTGGGTGATGGGGGTCCTTAATGACAAGTGCCACCGTTTTGAGGCATCACCTTTCGAAGGTGTCTTCGGTGCTGCGGAGGCCAGTGCCCATGATAGAGCTGGCTGAGCTTTCAGCTTTCTGCAGCTTTTCCCAGTCCTGTGCACTGGCCCCTCCATACCCGACGGTGATGCTACCAGTTAGACTGCATTCCACGGTTCATCTGTAGAATCTTGTGAGAGTCTTTGGAGACATACCAGTTCTCCTCAAATTCCTCATGAAATATAGCTGCTGTCTTGCCTTCTTTGTAACTGCATCAAGGTTGTTGCTGCGACACTAGTCAACCAGTCGAGCTATCTCGCTCCTGTACGCCTCCTTGTCACCATCTGAAAATTTTGCCAACAATAATTGTGCTGTCGGCAAATTTATCAATGACGTTTGAGCTGTACTGAGCCACACAATCGTGAGTGTAGAGAGAGTGAAGTGGGCTAAGTATGTATCCTTGAGGTGTGCCAGTGTTGATTGTCATCAAGGAGGAGATGTTATTTCTGATCTGCACGGACTGTGGTCTCCTGGTGAGGAAGTCAAGGATCCAGTGGCAGAGGAAGTTACAAAGTCCCAGGTTTTGGAAGTTGCTGATTACAACTGAGGGTATGATTGCGTTTAACGCTGAACTGTAATCAATAAATAGCAGCCTGACATGGGTATTACTACTGTCCAGGTGGTCCGAGGCCCAGTGGAGAACTAGTGAGATTGCATCCACTGTAGACTTACTGTGGTGAAAGTCAAATTGTAACGGGTCCAGTTCCTTGCTTAGGCAGCAGTTGATTCTGGTCATGACCAACCTCTCAAAGCACTTCATCACAGTAGATGTGAGTGCCACTGGGAAATAGTGAGTGAAGCAGTTCACCCTGCTCTTCTTGGGCACTGGTCTATGTCACCCTTTTCAAGCAGGTGGGAAAATCCGATCACTGCAGTGAGAGATGAAAGTCAACACAGTTTTTCGGAGTCCTACCAGGGCAGCAGCAGAGGCTGATGCCTTGTGAGGTTCGCCTTCTTGAAAGATATTCTGACATTGTCCTCCAACACAGAGATCATAAAGTCACTGGATGCAGCATGGATTCACACAGGTGTCGTTTTATTCTCCCTTTCAAAGTGTGCATAAAAAGCAGTGAGCTCAACTGGGAGTGGAGCATCACAGTCATTCACAATGTTAGGTTTTGCTTTGTAGGAAGTAATGGCCTGTAAACCCTGCCAGAGCTGATGTGTATTCGATTGCTTCTCTAGCCTCAACTGGAATCGTTTCTCTCTTAAAATAGCCTTCTGTAGGTCATTCCTGGACCTCTTATTTAAATTCTGGATCACAGGTCTTGAGGGCCACAGATCCAGCCCTCAGCAGACTACTATCTCCTGGTTCATCCACAACTATTAGTTTGGATATGTGCGGCATGTTCTCAAAATACATTGCACAGTTCCTTAAAGGATCTGCACCTAAAATGTAGACCTCATCTTTTATCTTCACTTATAGAACGTAGAACATTACAACACAGTACTCACGATGTTTGTGCTGACCTTTTAACCTATTTTAAGATCAATCTGAACCTTCCCCCCAACATAGTTCTCTGTTTTTCTATTATCTTATCCATAGCCTATCTTAAAGGCCCCAAATGTATATGCTTCTAACACTACCCTTGGCAGTGCATTCCAACACTCACCACTCTCTGATATCCACCCCCCCGCCAAACACTTTTTCCCAATCACTTTAAAATTATGCTCCCTTGTCTCTGGCTGTCCACTCAATCTATGCCTCTTATCATCTTGATAATGCCAGATTTCCAGCAGTTTGTATTTTATATGATCCAGTGTGACTCTTAACTTCTGGAACTTCGTTTCAAGCTTATGGAAGGAAGAATCTCTGTCCCTTACTCTTTCTCTCAGTTTGGCTCAGTTACCCTTGGATGGTGTGGGTCTTGCTGTTGTAAACAAGGTGAAGGTGCTCTGTACAGTGCAGTGCAGAAATCCAGGTAACCCACTGCTAAACAAAGGAGCGACAACATGTCTCCATATTGTTGTGACTTGGACAGCAACTTTCTATAACCTTTGTATAATCTGCTCTGCAGATACTCTTTGCTTCTCATAGAGTCATCGAGTTTTACAGCACAAAAATGGGTCCTCGGGCTCCGTAGCAAAGGAAATAAGATTAAGATTAGCTTTATTTGTACAATGAAAGATGGAAACATGCAGAGAAATGCATTGTTTGTGTCACATCACATCAGTGCAGATTTTGCTGAGGGCAGACTGCAGGTGCTGCCATGCTTCCAGCATAGACATAGCATGCTTGCGAAACCTAAATGTATGTCCTTGGAATGGGGGAGGGAACTGAAGCATCCAGAGGAAACCAGCACAGTGAAGAGGAGAAGGTACAAATTCCTTACAGGTAGCAGTGGGAACTGAACCCCGATCACCGCTGTAAAGCATTGTGCTAACCATTATGCTAGCATGCCGCCTGAGGAAAGATGTACTGATTCTGGAATGGATCCAGAGGAGGTTCAGAGATATGACCGCAGGAACAAAAGGCTTAACATGTGAGGTGAATTTGGCATCTCTATACCTGTACTCAGTATTCAGAAGGATCGGGGGGTGGGGGGGAGCGCAAGATATCTCATTGAAACCTACCAGATACTAAAAGGCCTAAATAGAATGGACATGGAGAGTCTAGGATCTGAGGGCATAGCCTCAGAATAAAGGGACTCTTTGATGTAATGAGGGTGAATTTCTTCAGCCAAAGGGTGGTGAATGAAGGGAATTTGTTTCCACAGAAGGCTGTGGAAGTAAGTCGTGGGGTATATTTAAGACAGAGATTGATAGGTTCTTTCTTGGTAAATGGGATAAGGGTTACGAAGAGAACGTAGGACAATATGGTTTTTAAAAAAAACAGCCACAATTGAATGACAGAGCAGATTCGATGAGCTGAATAGCCTAATTCTGCTTCTGTATTTTATGGTCTTATGGCCTGCTACATCTGTACCAACTCTTCTGCTCATCTCCATCAATCCCATTTGTCTGCAGTAAGACTATATCCTTCTGTGCCTTACCTATTTCTGCGCAGTCTTTCCCAGACGCTGCAGATTTTGCAATTCATTGTGTGCAATACTTCTCAATAATATCTCCCGTCTATCGAGTCCCTTGCTGTGTGATGCCTGTCAATGAATTCCAACCCAGTATAATCCCTAACAGGTATCGCCCTCCTGGTTACATCTTCTCTTTTAGAATACTCCTCTGTGATCCATCCCAGGTATTTCCCGTTCATGTTAGGTGTGTGCATTGTTCTCTGGTACACGGGCTGGTTGCTTCTGTGCTGTGCTACACAGCCTTGCCTGAAATGTCCTCAGCCCTTCGGGTGAACGCAACAAAACAAACCCACAGAACTGTTTAACTTGGAAAACAGAAGCTGGCTGAGACATTTTCATCAGAGGAGAGCAAAACAATAGCTCAGCTTCCCTTCGAGCTACATTCCGATCAGAGGCCTGCATGCTAATTCTGCCTTTGATTCTCTGCGATAGCAATGGGTTCACTGTGTTTATCCGGGGATTCAGCTTCAGATCAGATCACCAGGCAATTGTTTTGTGTTAACTTCTAGATAAGTGCCTGAGCCTTTGTCTTTGCAAGATGATTTTTGCTTTCTTATATATGTGTGCTCACATGGTACTGTATGCATGTGTCCTTATGCACATAAGACCATAAGGTATAGGTGCAGAATTAGGCCATTTGGTCCATCGAGTCTGCTACGCCATTTCATCATGCCTGGTCCATTTTCCCTCTCAGCGGTATCTCCTGCCTTCTCCCTGTATCCCTTCATGCCCTGACTAATCAAGATTCTATCAACCTCTGCCTTAAGTATACCCAATGATTTGACCTCCACAGTCACCTGTGGCAACGAATTCCACAGATTCACCATTCTCTGGCGAAAGAAATTCCCCTTCATCTCTGTTCTAAAAGGACACCCCTCTATTCCGAGGCTGTGTCTTCTGGTCTTAGACACCCCCCACCACAGGAAACATCCTCTCCACGTCCACTTTATCTAGGCCTTTCAACTTTTGATAGGTTTCAACAAGGTCACCCCTCATTCTTCTGAATTCCAGTGAGTAGAGGCCCAGAGCCATCAAACGCTCCTCATATAACAATGTGCCTTTCAATCCTGGAATCGTTTTTGTAAACCTCATTTGAACCCTCTCCAATGTTGGCACATACTTTCTAAGATAAGGGGCACAAAATTGCCCACATTACCCCAAGTGAGGCCTCACCAGTGCTTTATAGAACCTCAAAATTACATCCTTCCTTTTATATTCTAGTCTTTTCAAAATGAATGCTAGCATTGCATTTGCCTTCCTCACCACCATGCCTACGTACATATTCACAGATAAACAACAGTCCTGATGAAGTTTCTCGGTCTGAAACACCAATGGTTTACTCCCTTCCACAGATGCTGCCCGTCCTTGCAGGCATTTGATGTGTGTTCTCTACATACTGTACATATGTGCACATTTGTGAGTACATACTTGCATGTAGTGTATGTACATACATGTTGGACCTGTACATATATGTACATCTGAGTGCGCTGTGTGTACGTAACTAGTGTATTTATTTGTATGCATAGGATTTTTTTTTGTGTTTGGGAATGCGTGAGTGCATGTATATATGTGCACATGTTTCTGCACTTTTGGTGAGATTCATGTGGGTGTGTGTTTGTGCGAAAGAGTTTTTGTGTGACTTTGCTGTACAAAGCAGTGGGTGAGCAGCAACTCCCCCTTCGAGCAGGGTACATCAGCTGAAGCACTCACTGAACTGAAACGAGAAACCATCTGACAACAGATGGCTCTGGATTTTTTTTTGAAGCAGGCAGTCTGTCATCACAGAGCTCAATTCAAAGTCCAAGAGGATAAAGGGATGTGCAGACTGCCATTAAAACGAGTCTGAATCAGCAATTTACTTCACAGGTCAGTTTCTATGCTGCGTTAGTGAAGTCCAAGAATAACAATAACAGTCACAGCTACAATTTATGTATGTATCACCTTCAATGCCGCAAAAATATTCCTAGGCATTTCACAGGGAGGTTACCAAATAAATTATTGGTGCTGAGCCAAAGAACAGTATAGCACAGTACAGAATTGAATTGAATTAACTTTATTTCTTACATCCTTCACATCATGAGTAAAAATATTTACATTACATCTCTGTCTAAATGTGCAATGTGCAATTTATAGTAATTTGTAAATAGGCCTTTTGGTCTGCAATGTCATGCTGACCTCTTAACCTTTTCCAAGATCTATCTATCCCTTCCCTCCCAAGTAGACCTCCATTTTTCCCTCTTTTAGGTGCCTATGTAAGAGTCTTTTGGTATCTAATGTAACATACACAAAATGCTGCAGGAACTCCTCAGATGAGGCAAGATCCAGGGAAATGAAGAAACAGTCAATGTTTCAGGCTGAGACCCTTCTTTAGATACCTAATGTATCTGCCTCTACCACCTTCCCTGGCACACACCTGCCACTCTCTATGAAAAAAATCTCAAAATGACAGAGTGCCCTGTTGTATTTGCCATTTCTGACACTGGCTGTCAAATTAGGAGAAATGAGGAGAAATCAGAAGGTCAAATAGGTAGGCTTTATGGAATAAAGATTGGTCCAGAAGGGGTGGAACTCAGCCACGGACGGTCCCAAGCCCGGCTGCGAAAGGAGGAGGGTTGGGCATGGGGTTGCCAACTGTCTATATTAGCTGGGACATCCCATATATTGGGGTAAATTGGTTTGTCCCATACGGGACCGCCCTTGTCCCGTATTCCCCCCACTAAGGTAGAGCGTTCCTATGAAACCGTTCGTAAGCCGAAATGGCGTAAAGCGAAGAAGCAATATGGGAAAAATTTTTGAGTGTTCCCAGACCCAGAAAATAACCTACCAAATCATACCAAATAACACATAAAACCTAAAATAAAACTAACGTACAGTAAAAGCAGAATCGGGAAGGTTAAGCCAAAACCGATTTGTAGAAAAAAAATCGGCAAGTACACGCATGCGCACGTCACGCATACACACACAGGTGCCCGCGCACGGCTTCATGGTCATGGTAGTCTTTCTCGGGGTAAACACAAGTGTCCCATATTTGACTGCTACTTTTGTCCCTTATTTGGAAGTGAGGAAATTGGCAACCCTAGTTGGGCATGGGGCTAGCAACCTCATCCCAGAGGTACAGAAATGCCAAGGGAAGCTCCAAAGACTTCCTGGGAGAGGAAGGGCCTTCACTGAGAAGACATCTGAAATCATGTGGTGAAAGCAGAAGCCACAGAGCTGATCACCTTTTGGCTCAGGACAGAGTACTGGTGAGCTGCTACCAGCGGCCTAGTAGGGGTGATGGGCTTAAGAAGAGGAAGAAAGGGAGGGTTAGTGATGGAATTTCAGAGCTTAGTCACTTGGCACTCAGCAGCTGAGGGTTTGGAAGGAGTAAGAAGCCTGGATTCATGGAGTGCAGAGATCCCTCCAAATATTTTGATGGCTCTGGGCCTGTACTCACTGGAATTTAGAAGAATGAGTGGATGATCATTGAAATCATCAAATATTGAAAGGCCTACATAGAGTGGATATAGAGAGGATGTTTCCTATAGTGATGGAATGTAGGACCAGAGGGCAAAGCCTCAGAATAAAAAGCTGTCCCTTTAAAACAGAGATAAGGAGAAGTTTCTTTAGCCAGAGTGTGGTGACTCTGCGAAATTCATTGCCACAGATATCATTGGGTATATTTAAAGCAGAGATTGATAGGATCTTGATTAGACAGGGCCTCAAAGGGAGAAATCAGGAGAATGGGGTTGAGAGATATAATCAATCAGCCATGATGGAATGGTGGAGCAGATTCAATGGGCTGAATGGCCTAATTCTGCTCCTTGTCTGTCTGGCCTCATGGTCTATTTTGGGGGGAGGGCAGAGACAGGACAAGTTACATGGGGATGAGAACTCCAACATTAAGGCATTGCAGCACCAGGCAATAGTGTGGATTTGTGAGCAATAGGGTGATATGTACACAAAACTCAGTCTGAGTCAGGACAAGGGCATCAGGGTTTTCAATGAGCTCAGTCTTGTGGGGAGCATATGAGGGAGGCTGCTCAGAGGGATGTGGTAATCGTCAGGATGAGGTGGGGAAGACCCATGGAGTTAATTTTGGCAGCAGATGAGAACAGAAGGCTGGTGACTAGAGGTGTGCCTCAGGGATCTGGGTCCAATGTTGTTTGTCATATATATTAATGCTCTGGATGATGGAGTAGTAAATTGGTTGAGTAAGTATGCAGATGATACTAAGATAGGCGGAGTTGTGGATAATGAAGTAGGTTTTCAAAGCTTGCAGGGAGATTTAGGCCAGTTAGAAGAGTGGGCTGAAAGATGGCAGATGGAGTTTAATGCTGAAAAATGTGAGGTGCTACATTTTGGTAGGACTAATCAAAATAGGACATACATGGTAAATGGTAGGGCATTAAAGAATGCAGTAGAACAGAGTGATCTAGGAATAGTGTTGCATAGTTCCCTGAAGGTGGAATCTCATGTGGATAGGGTGGTGAAGAAAGCTTTTGGTATACTGGCCTTTATAAATCAGAGCATTGATATAGGAGTTGGGATGTAATGTTGAAATTGTACAAGGTGTTGGTGAGGCCAAATTTGGAGTATTGTATACAGTTCTGGTCACCAAATTATAGGAAAGATGTCAATAAAATTGAGAGAGTACAGAGGAGATTTACTAAAATGTTGCCTGGGTTTCATCACCTAAGTTACAGAGAAAGGTTGAACAAGTTGGGTCTTTATTCTTTGGAGCGTAGAAGGTTGAGGGGGGACTTGATAGAGGTATTTAAAGTTATGAGGGGGATAGGTAGAGTTGACGTGCATAGCCTTTTTCCATTGAGAGTGGGGGAGATTCAAACAAGAGGACATGAGTTGAGAGTTAAAGGGCAAAAGTTTAGGGGTAACATGAGGGGGAATTTCTTTATTCAGAGAGTGGTAGCTGTGTGGAACGAGCTTCCAGCAGAAGTGGTTGAGGCAGGTTCGATGTTGTCATTTGAAGTTAAATTGGACAGCTATATGGACAGGAAAAGAATAGAGGGTTATGGGCTGAGTGCAGGTCAGTGGGACTAGGTGAGAGTAAGTGTTTGGCATGGACTAGAAGGGCCAAGATGGCCTGTTTCCGTGCTGTATGGTTAAGTGGGTGAAGTTGGTGGGGGGTGGGGGAGGTGGAAATACAGTAGGCATGGTTATGAGGTTCAAAGTTTAAATCAAGATACATTAAAATTGTGACTAGTGTGTAATAAAATTGAAATGCATAGAATTTGCAGGAGGGAAACATCATTCCAGTTCATGCCATCCAGTGACTGCCCCCACCTCCGACTACTCTATTCATCTCACCTACCATCTAATCTTCTGCAACACACACAAAATGCTGGAGGAACTCAGCACATCAGGCAGCTTCTGTGGAAGTGAATAAACATTTGATGTCTTGGGCTGAGACCCTTCTTCATGACTGGGAAAGGAGGGGAAAGACACCGGAATAAAATTGTGGGAGGTGGGGAAGAAGGATCGCTAGCAGGTGACAGGTGAATTGGAAAGATAAAGGGAAGGAGGGGGGGACCCAGGGCAGGTGAGAAGAGTTAAGAGGCTGGAGAGGGGAATAGAAGAAAAGGTGAGGGGGAGGGAAAACTTGTAACCAGAAGGAAAAATCAATATTCAAGCCAGTAGGTTGGAAGCTACTCAGACAGAATACAAGCTATTGCTCCTCCACCCTGAGGGAAACCTCCTCTTGGTACAAGAGGAGGCCTTAGACTCAGCTGTTGGAATGGGAATGGGAATTGCAATTAAAATGTTTAGCAACTGGGAAATTCTGCTTTTGGCTGACAGAGTGGAGGTGCTCAATGAAGCAGTCCCCCAGTTTATGTGGGATCTCACCAATGTACAGGAGGCCGCATTGGGAGCACCAGACACAATAGACGACCCCTGCAGATTCACAGGTGAAGTGTTGCCTCACGTGGACAGACTGTTTGGGGCCCTGAATGGAGGTGAGTGGGCAGGTGTTGGCCGTTTTCAGGGAAGGAGATTAGAGGGGACGGACGAAAAGACATGACAATCACAGATCCCTGCAGAAAGTGGAGGAGAGAGAGGTAAAGATATATTTAGTGGTAGCATCCCTTTGGAGATGGCAGAAGTTGCAGAGGATAGTGTGTTGGATGCAGACGCTCATGGGGTGGCAGCTAAGGACAAGGGGAACTCTATCACTGTTAAGGCAGCAGGAAGATCGGGTGAACAGAGATGATGTTCTGTGCTCTTCTCTGCTGTCTCACCTCAACCGCCTCTTGTGGAACCAAGTTTCACCTTCGAACCTCTTAAGTGAATTTTTCTGAATTTCCCTATCAGATTTTCTCAACCAGATGCCCAGCATCGTGCAGCATGGAATGAATCATGAAATATTGCCGAAGAAATGCTAAAGTGCTGATAGCAGAAAAGGTTGAATTAAGAGTTGTGACATACAAACTGAAGGAAGTGATGAGGCTGCATTAGGAATCATGGAAATGGGAGTAAGTTATTGGTATGGATTGGGAGTTTCTTAGCAGAGAGAAAAAAATGGTAAGAATGGATGAATTCAAAGATTCAAAGGACATTTATTATCAATGTACGTATGTGGTACACAATCCTGAGATTTGTCTTTCCCACAGCCACCCACGACACAAAGTAAACCTTGGAGCCCTTTCAAAGTAAAACATCAACCTCCCCCTACACGCAAAACAAAAATCACTCAAATAGCAACAAAAAGAAAGCAGAAAACGCAGAATATAAAATGCAAAATCAGAAGAATCCAGGCATTTTCAGTTTGGGTCAGTATTCGATATCCGTAGGCCGCCCCGATTCAAGATTTTTATGTGTTGACTAAATGTGATTAGCAAGTGTACAGCAGAGATCTCACAGTCGATGGTCTGCACACCCATGGCCTGTTTCTGTGCTGTTGGAATTTATGAGAGGATGCAGTAAAACTTTTCCAAGTTTGTTGATGGCAGGAAACCAAGTAGAAATGTGACTAATGATGAGGATGCAAAAACAAAGGATTCAAGAGGATATAAAAAAGCTAATTGAGTGAGCAATAACAACAGATGGAGTTCAGTGTGGTAAGATGCGATCCACTTTGATAGAAAAAATAGAAATGCTGAGTATGTTTTAAGTGGGAAGAGATCAGCAAATGATAATGTTAAGAGGATCTGGATTTTTTTTACATAAATCACTAAAAGCTAATGTGCAGGTCCATTTAGGAAGCTGAATGGAAAGGTATGCTGGACTTTCTTCTGAGAGTGTTGGAAGACAAGGCTAAAGATGAGACATACCTAGAGTTTTGTCCTGATGAAGGGTCTCAGCCTGAAATGCTGTCTGTTTATTCCTCTCCATAGATGCTGACTGATCTGCTAAGTTCTTCCAGCATTTTATTGACAATTTTGGTCTCTTCTACTAAGGAGGTCTTAACCTATCACAGGAGCAATACAGTAGAGTTTAGCTAGACTGTTTCAAAGGATGACAGGACTACTGTCACTCTAAGGCAGGCTTCGATTCTCTAGAGTTTAGAAGAATAGAGGAGATTTACAGGGATGTCAGGGTTCAAGGATTTGAGTTATGGAGAGAGTTTGAGCAGGTTGGGCCTTTTTTCACTGGAGCATAGGAGAATGAGTAGTGATCTTAGAAGTGTATTAATTTATGAGAGGCAAAGACCATTAGATATAGGAGCAGAATACACCATTCGACCCATCGAGTCTGCTCTGCCATTTCATCGTGGCTGACCCATTTCCCTCTCAGCCCCAATCTTCTGCCTTCTCCCCGTATCCCCTCATACCCTGACTAATCAAGAATCTATCAGCCTCTGCCTGTAATAGACCCAGTGACTTGACCTCCACAGCTGCTTGCGACAGCAAATTTCACAGATTTACCGCTCTCTGGCTAAAGAAATCCCTCCTCATCTCTGTTCAAATGGACATTGCTCTACTCTGAGGCTGTGTTCTCTGGTCTTAGGCTCCCTCACTGTAGGAAACATCCTCGCCACATCCACTCTATCTAGGTCTTTCAACGTTCAAAAGGTTTCAATGAGATCCCCCCCTCATTCTTCTGAATTCCAGTGAGTAGAGGCCCAGAGCCATCAAATACTCTTCATATGACAAGCCTTTCAATCCTAGAATCATTTTCACGAACCTCCTTGGAACCCTCTCCAGTTTCAGCACATCCTTCCTTAGATCAGGAGCCCAAAACTGCTCATAATACTCCAAATGAGGCTTTACCAGTGCCTTATAAAGACACAAAATTACATCCTTGCTTTTACATTCTAGTCTTCTCGAAATGAATTTGCATTTGCCTTCCTCAACCTGCAAATTTACCTTTAAGGAATCCTGCACGAGGACTCCCAAGTCGCTTTGCACCTCTGAATTTTGAATTTTCTCTCTATATAGAAAATAATTTATGTAATAATCTAGATGGGGTAATTTTTATAGTATTTGATACCCTGGGGTTGTGGAATTAAGAACTAAGGGGGCAAAGATTTAGTAGGAACCTGAATGGCAACTTCCTCAGCCAGAGTGGTCGGTATATAGAATGAGCTGCCAGAGGGAGAGGTTGAGTCAGGGGCATTAATGACATTTAAAAAAGTACTTGGACAGGTAATATGGATCAAAGCAAGCAAATAGAACTAACTTAGAAGGGTATCTGAGTTGGTATGGACCAGTTGAACCGAACAGTTTACTTCAGGGTTGGATGATTCTCTGACTTTATGACCTCATGGAAACAAAGAAATTTTTTTTGATGGTTCGACTGATTAGTTACAGCTATCATCTGGGGATTCTAGAAGTAAAGGTCATATCTCAAAATAAGCATCTTTGGACTGAGATTAGGGGATATTTCTTCCTTCGGAGGATGGTGAAGCTTTGAAATTCTCTACCCTGGAGAGCTAAGGAGGCATAAGCAATCTGCCGGAGGAACTCAGCAGGTCGACCAGTGGCAGGAAAGAATTGTCGAGGTTTTGGGTTAAAACCCTGCGTCAGCTCTCTGATGCCTCCGACATCAGATGCACTCACTGCTGGATATCGAGTGCATATGGATAAGGAAAATGGTGTTAAGGTAGAACAGCTTTGAATGCCAGAAGAGTCTCCAAGGACTAATGCTATACTCTGGTTTATGCTTGTTGTGTTCTCACACTCCTAAGATTTTGAGTGTACTCCTCAGGACTAGTGGAGGAGTGGTGATATATTCCAAGTCACGATGGTGTGTGACTTGGAGGGGATCCTGTAGCTGATGTGCTGTGCACCAGAAGTGCCAAGCAGATGAAGTAAGAGCTTTAGGATGACAGAAGAGGCAATCTTTGCAGGATACCCAAGTTCACAAACTACCTCTCACCTTACTGTCTACCTACTGCTCTTTCTCTGTAGCTGCTGGACTTTATTCCGCATTATGGTATTGTTTTCCTTTGTACTACCTCAACACACAGCAAAATGAATGGATCTGTATGAACAGTGTGCAAGACAAGCTTTTCACTGCATCTGTACTGTACATGTGACAATAATAAACCAATTCCAATTCTTTTGTCATTCCAGCATTAATGTCACTGATCCTATTGGGCTTCTAATCATTGAATGTGCAGGGTAGTTGGACAGAGTCAATCTTGCTTAAGATCAACATTATCTGCCAGTTATGTGGCATGAATTATTAACCCACGCGTGAATGTTATTTAGATGTTGATCAGTTCATAAGATAATGGGACTGTAAGTTATAGGAGCAGAATTAAGCCATCCGGTCTAGCAAGTTTGCTCCACCAATCCATCATGGCTGATATATTATCCCTCTCAACTCCATTCTCCGGCATTTCCCCATAATCTATAACACACTCACTATTCAAGAATCTATTGACCTCTGCTTTAAATATACCTAATAACTTGGTCTCCACAGACATCTTTGGCAATGAATTTCACAGATTCACCACCCAGCAACAACCTTGCACTCAATGTCAGTAAGACCAAAAATCTGATTGTGGACTTCAGAAAGGGTAAGACAAGGGAACACACACCAGTCCTCACAGAGGGATTAGAGGTGGAAAGTGTGAGCAATTTCAAGTTCCAGGGTGTCAATATCTCTGAGGATCTACCTGGACACAACATATCGATGCAGCTACAAAGAAGGCACAACAGCAGCTGTATTTCATTAGGAATTTGAGGGGAGTTGGTTTGTCACCAAAGACACGCACAGATTTCTACAGACGTACCATGGAGACTAATCTAATTGGCTGCATCATCGTCTAGTATGGGGGTGGGGTCTACTGCACAGGATCGAAATAAGCTGCAGAGAGTTGTAAGCTTAGCTCCATCATGGGCACTAGCCTCCATAGTATGCAGAACATCTTCAAGGAGCGATGCCTCAAACAGGTGGCATCCATCATTAAGGACCCCCATCACCCAGGACATGCTTTGTTTTCATTGCTACCATCAGGAAGGAGGTATGGAAGCCTGAAGGCACACACACAATGATTCAGGAACAGCTTCTTCCCCTCTGCCATCTATTTTCTGAATGGACATTGAGTCCATAAACATTACCTCACTACTTTTTTATTTCTATATTACTGCTTATTTAATTTAACTATTTAATATACATATTCTTACTGTAATTCACAGTTTTTTTCTAATATTATGTATTAGATTGTACTGCTGCCTCAAAGCCAGATTTCATGACATATGCCAGTGATATTAAACCTGATTCTGATTCTGATTCTGATTCTTGGACTAAAGCTAAGTGCAGCATATGGCAACTTCATTATTGGATCAGTCATATTGAAATGAACATCAGGTATTCATCAGAAAATCATTTTCAGTCCAGGTGAAGAGTCTTGGTTCAAAACAACAACAAACCTTTTTCCTCTTTAGATGCTGCCGGATCCACTGGGTACCTCAAGTCACTTGTTTTTTTCTGTTTCCGAGAATCAAGCAGTCTAACTACACTGCATTGGATGACCTGTGTGTTTGTGTGGCTAAAGTGGGTCTTGAACTCACAACCTAATGACTCAAAGGTATGTGAGCCTTCTACTGGGTCACAGCACAGGAAGGAGCAGTGGTGGGATTAAATACTAAAGACTAGTTTTATTTGTCACATGTACCTCGAAACATACAGTGAAATGCATCGTTTGCATCAACATCCAACACAGCCTGATGATGTGCTAGAGGCAGCCTGCAAGTGTCTCCTTGTGTCCAGCACCAACATAGCACGCCCACAACTTACTAACCCGTGTGTTTTTGGAATGTGGGAGGAACCAGGTGGGCCTGAAGGAAACACACGTGGTTACGGGGAGGACATATAAACTCCTGATAGGCAGCGGTGGGAACTGGCATTGTAAAGCGTTGCACCAGCGAGGTAGTAAATTGGATTAGACATTGACTTCACGGGAGCAGCTGGAGAGTGGTGGTAGGTGGTTGCCTCTCTGACCGGAGGCCTGTGACTAGTGGAGTGCTGCAGGGATCAGCACTGGGTCTTTTGTTGTTCGTTATCTGGATCAGCGATCTGGTTGATAATGCGGTTAACTGGATCAGCAAACTTGCGGATGACACCACGGTTGGGGGCGTAGTGGACAGCAAGGAAGACTATCAGAGCTTGCAGTGGGATCTGGACCAGTGGAAAAATGGGCTGAAAAATGGCAGATGGAATTAATGCAGACAAGTACGAGGCATTGCAGTTTCGGCAAACCAGGGTAGGACTTACACAATGAGCAGTAGGGCACTGCAGAGTGCGGTAGAACAGAGGGATCTGGGAATACAGATCCATAACGCTTTCAAAGTGGTGTCACAGGTAGATAGGGTCATAACCAAATATAACCATATAACCGTATAACAATTACAGCATGGAAACAGGCCATCTCGACCCTTCTAGTTTGTGCCAAACTCTTACTCTCATCTAGTCCCACCGACCTGCACTCAGCCCATAACCCTCCATTCCTTTCCTGTCCATGTAGCTATCCAATTTAACTTTAAATGACAACATCGAACCTACCTCAACCACTTCTGCTGGAAGCTTGTTCCACACAGCTACTACTGTCTGACTAAAGAAGTTCCCCCTCATGTTACCCCTAAACTTTTGCCCTTTAACTCTCAATTCATGTCCTCTTGTTTGAATCTCCCCCATTCTCAATGGAAAAAGCCTATCCACGTCAACTCTATCTATCCCCCTCATAATTGTAAATACCTCTATCAAGTCCCCCTTCAACCTGCTATGCTCCAAAGAATAAAGACCCAACTTGTTGAACCTTTCTCTGTAACTTAGGAGATGAAACCGAATCTATTTTACTACTTCAGTATTAATACCTAACAATTGAACCTTCCTAACTAACCTTCCATGTAGAACCTTGTCAAAGGCCTTTCTGAAGTCCATATGGACAACATCCACCGCTTTACCCTCGTCAACTTTCCTAGTAACCGCTTCAAAAAATTCAATAAGGTTTGTCAAACATGACTTTCCATGCACATATCCATGTTGACTGTTCCTAATCAGACCCTGTCTATCCAGATAATTATATATACCATCTCTAAGAATACTTTCCATCAATTTACCCACCACTGATGTCAAACTCACAGGCCGATAATTGCTAGGTTTACTCTTAGGACCCTTTTTAAACAATGGAACATGATGTGCAATACGCCAATCCTCCGGCACCATCCCCATTTCTAATGACGTTTGAAATATTTCTGTCAGAGCCCCTGCTATTTCCACACTAACTTCCTTCAAGGTCCTACGGAATATCCTGTCAGGACCTGGCGACTTAACCACTTTTATATTCCTTAAAAGCACCAGTACTTCCTCTTCTTTAATCATCATAGTTTCCATAACTACCCTACTTGTTTCCCTTACCTTACACAATTCAATATCCTTCTCCCTAGTGAATACGGAAGGAAAGAAATTGTTCAAAATCTCCCCCATCTCTTTTGGCTCCGCACATAGCCATCCACTCTGATTCTCTAAGGGACCAATTTTATCCCTCACTATCCTTTTGCTATTAATATAACTGTAGAAACCCTTTGGATTTATAAAGAGAGCTTTTGGCACATCGACCTACGTAAGTTAAAATACTGAGCACAGGAGTTGGGATGTATGTCGAAGTTGCATGAGAAATTGGCAAGGCCTAATTTGGAGTATAGTCACCTACTTACAGGAAAGATGTAAATAATATTGAAAGAGTACAGAGAAAATTTACAAGAATGTTGCTGAGATCTGAAGGCCTTAGTTATAAGGAAAGATTGAATAATTTAGGACTTTATTCTCAAGAACATAAGAGAGTGAGGGGAGATTTGATAGAGGTGTACAAAATTATGAGGGGTGTCGAGAGGATAGTTGCAAGCAGACTTTTATCCCTACTGAGGTTGGGTGGGAAAACAACTGGAGCCCATGGGTTAAGGGTGAAAGGTGAAATATTTAAACGGAACATGAGGGGAATCTTTTTCACTCAGAAGGTGGTGAGCGTGTGGTACGAGCTGCCAGAGAAGTGGTGGATGTGGCGTCGATTTCAACATTTAAGGGAAATTTGGATAGGTACATGGATGGGAGGGGTGTGGTGGTCTCTGGTCAGGGTGCAGGTCAATGGGACTAGGCAGATTATTAGTCTGGCATGGACTAGATGGGCCAAAGGGCCTGCTTCTGTGCTGAGGTACCCTGCGGCGAGCCACTCTGCGACTGTGCTGTCAGGAAGCTCTAGATTTAAAGTATTCCGGAAGATGAAGACCAGGGAAATGGAGGAATAGTGGTGGGCACAGGGAAGTGGAGATACACAGAATGTAAAAGCAATGAAAGTGGTGAAGTGGGGGCATTTTTAAGCCTGGGCGAGTTATAGAGAAGAAAAACTGACAATGTGAGCATTCTTCAGTTGCTTGATCTTGGCTGATAGAACTCCCCACAAGACGTTGGTTGGTTTTCTGACTGTAAGTGTGTAAAAAGAAGAGTATGACAAGGACCTTCGTTGTTTGTCATCAGTATACACGTGGGGAGAAGATAGGAAGTCTGATTAATAAGTTTCATGAGTATTTGTTTGTGTGTAGCTTTAAATTGATTCTATTGTATTTCTTTGTTCTACTACAAATGCCTGCAAGGAAATGAATTTCATGGTGTATATGGTGACATATGTATATGTACTTTGAGGATAAATTTACCTTGAACTTTGATGGCTCACAGATTAGTGGAGTCATACACAGCAGTGAATATTAGTGAATTGGTTTATTGTTGCCGTGCTACAGTGTCAAACTTTTCTTTGCACATCACCCGTTCCGATTGCATAGTAGCATAGCGTGAGACGGCACGTTAGCGTAGCTTTGCGCAATCGCTTTGCGGCACCAGCAATCACCGACTGGGGTTCGATTCCTGCTGCTGTCCGTCGGGAGTTTATACATTTTCTCCCTGACCGCATGGCTTTCCTCCGGGTGCTCTGGCTTTCTCCCACATTCCAACGACGCACGGTGAGGGTTAGTAAGTTGTGGGCACGCTATGCTGGCGCTGGAAACATGGTGACACTTGCAGACTGCCCCAGCACAATTTTCACTGATTTGATTTGACGCAAAATAATGTATTTCACTTTATGTTTCAATGTATATGGTGGCAATAAAGCTAATCTTATCTCTCTTTCATTTCATAGCAACAGTATATTAAGGTAGTACAAAGGAAAACAATAACAGAATACAGAATAAAGTGTAACAGAGAAAATTCAGTGCTGGTACACAGTAAGGTGCAAGGCCCTAATGAGGTCAAGAGCCCACTAGGAAAACCGATCAATAGTCTTATAACGCAGGATGGAAGCTGTCCTTGAGCCTGGTGGTACGTGCTGTGACGAGAATACACATAGATTAAGATGTTAGCTGTCCTGTGCTGGCACCAGTGGGATCAGCTGTTGGTCTGCCACCTGTCTTCAGGAGAAAGAGAGATAAGGGAAACAATGGAGCAGCATTTGGAGATGTTAATGAAGGGACGGGAGAATTTAACGGAAGGAGAGCTGTCAAGATCGGCTCCCCCTTTGAACCCTGAACTGTTTGAAGTGATGGACAGGCGATACCCCAGCAGGGGGATAAAAAGGGACAGGTTCGCTAAGGCAAGACATACACGACACCCCGAGGTAACGAGACCCTGGAAGCGGTGCGTCTCCCACAAGTCGGTGGGAAGTTTTGGACGGCTGGTCGCGGGATCAAGCCATAGACGCACAGGGTGGAAAGGCACGATCGGCGGGAACCTGGTGTGTGTCCACCCTTGCCTGGGTGCCAGGTTCACCGCAGAGAAACGACCGTATCTGGAAACGGAGGGATCACGGTCCGTGACCTCAGATGACATCACAAAGGGCTCGCACGAAAGCTGACTGCGAAGAATATCAAAGGTCTGTGTGTGGAAGCCGTTTGAATATTCATTCGTTTTGCTCTCTCTCTCCTTCACCCCACTGTCCATCTCCCACGGCAGCGATTACTGCGAACTGAACTGAACTAAATTGAACTGAACTTTGCGTCACTTTGAAACTGGTCATTTATCCCTAGACAACAATAGAGCTTGATTGATCCTGTTATCTTAATTCTGTGTACATGTGTGTTTATCATTGCTGAACTGTTGCATTTATTATCCTTTTGATTTAGAGTACTGTGTTGCTTGTTTCTTTAATAAAACTTTCTTAGTTCTAGTAATCCAGACTCCAACTGAGTGATCCATTTCTGCTGGTTTGGCAACCCAGTTACGGGGTACGTAACAGTGCTTTCAGACTTTTGTATCTTCTGCTGGATAGGAGAGGCCGCTTTACTGAGGCAGTGGAAAATATAGACAGGGTCCATGGAGGGGAGCTTGTTTCATGTGATGTGCTGAGCCGTGACCACAACTTGCAGTTTCTTATGGTCACGTGCTGAGCAGTTGCCATATCAGGCAGTGGTGGATTATGGGATGGGGGAGGTGTAAGAGGGATACAGGCCTAGTGTAGGCAAATGGGAATTCGCATAGAAAGGCATCACAGTTGGCATGGATGAGTTGAGCTGAAGAGCCTATTCCTGTGTTTTACCACTTAATGAATCTCAGCCATTCCCAGTAACATGGACACCAAGTTTGTTGGTGGAATTACTCACGTTCTGTCTTGGAATACTATACGCAGCTTTATAATTAGATTTTCTGTGAAGGAAACTTGAACTGCAGCCACTGGCAAATGACAGTAGGCCTGAGGGAAGATGTTTTTGATGTTTTCCATGTATATCAGGACACTTTGACTTTGTCTGTCTGTGTGCTTGGTGAGTGATCGCTGATTGGCTACAACCACATTGTTACCCGAGATACCAAGGACCCCTGTGGCAGAGCTAAATGCCCCTACCCAAGGTTAACACTCTGCCACCTTCACAAGGTGTGTGTTCCCGTCCAAAGATTTGAGCACACAATTCATGGGTGGCATTGCAGTGCGGTACTGAGGGTGTATTATACTGTTAATGTTGATGTTCTTGGAATTAAAAATACAACAGAGGCCCTGATGGCCCTTTCAGGTGAGGATAAAAGATACCTTGGTGCAATTTGAAAATCTAATCCTCAGCTAACATTCCTAATGCTCTGGTTTCCTCCCACATTCCAAGACGTATGGATGAGGGTTAGTGAATTGTGGGCATGCTTGGTCAGCAACACTCAGGGTCACACTTAAGGCTGCCCGTCTCAATCCTCGATAATTTGATTTGACACGAGTGATGCATTTCACTGTATGTTTCAATGTACATGTGACAAATACAGTAAAGCTAATCTTTCTTTCTATCACTCTTATAGAGTCATGGAACACTACAGCACAGACACAAGCTCTTTGGCCCATCTAGTCCATGCCAGCCTGGTTTTCCGCTTAGTCCCATCTAGCTACACTTGGACCATAGCCCTCATTTCAGCTCATAACTCTTATCCATGTCCCTAACCAAACTTTTCTTCAATGGTGCAAATGAACCTGCCTCTACCACTTCCCCTGTTAACCTGGTTGTTTTCACATTGCTGTTTTGCGGGATCTTTCTGTGCTTACGTTGGCTCCTGTGTGCTCCATGCTATAAAGATCACGATACCTAGAACATAGAGCATAGAATAGTACAGCACAGTACCTCATTGCCTGTAACCTGCTTTATGATAGCTTGAGTACGGTCGAAACTTCGACTGTACCTCTTCCTAAAGATGCTGCCTGACCTGCTGCGTTCACCAGCAACTTTGATGTGTGTTGCTTGAATTTCCAGCATCTGCAGAATTCCTCGTGTTTGTGTTTTTAAATTCACTACTGCGAAGCCTCTTCCGTGAGCCTACACTGAAGAAGTTTAAATCTTCTCTTCGACAGGAGTTCAATGAAACCATCTCTCACTGCTCCCCATCTGTAATTTCTTCAAATCTCTTACTAGCTCTTCCTTCAGTTAGTCCTGATGAAGGGTTTCGGCCCAAAATGTCGACTGTACCTCTTCCTAGAGATGCTGCCTGGCCTGCTGCGTTCACCAGCAACTTTGATGTGTGTCGCTTATGACAGCTTGATAGGGATGAGTCAGGCACTACGGAAACGCAAGCTTTTCTTTCTTGGCAGACCATTTGCATCATGCCTTCGATTCTGGGTGCAACTGATATGTTTGATGACCCTGGTGTTAACCCATCAAGTTGTGACTAAGAAAGTCCATGGAGTCTAATATTCCATCATTTTTCAGAATGTGTCACAGCAAGGGACGGTTTGTTTACAGCACATCATATGGCTAATGCAACAATACCTTTTACTGATATGTCTGGGCTCCCAAAAGAGCTGACATATTTTCTGCTTCCCGGTGACATTGTTTTGGCACTTGCCAGGTTCCAGCAGAGATGCGATAGACTGAGGTGCACATAAGAGGCCAAGTAAATGTCTCCCTGAAATGTTTTATTCTCCAACTCTTACAGAGTAATGAGTCACACTGCTTTCACTTGGCGAAGGCAGGTCCTTGGCATACCTATCCTCATCAGGACCGGTGATGTGGGCTCTCTGAAAGATACCCACCTTCTTGTCTGGGTGAAGGTGATGTTGGGAGTATATTAACTGTAAAATAAAAGAGGCCGTTATTGAGTTCAGGAAGGGGGCGGCACACACATCTCTGTATAAATCAACAGTGTTGAGATCAAGAGTGTTGAGAGACCATAAGATATAGGAGCAAAATTAGGCCATTTGGCTCATAGTCATAGTCATAGTCATACTTTATTGATCCCGAGGGAAATTGGGTTTCGTTACAGTTGCACCAACCAAGAATAGAGTATAGATATAGCAATATAAAACCATAAATAATTAAATAATAATATATAAATTATGCCAGGAAATAAGTCCAGGACCAGCCTATTGGCTCAGGGTGTCTGACCCTCCAAGGGAGGAGTTGTAAAGTTTGATGGCCACGGGCAGGAATGACTTCCTATGACGCTCAGTGCTGCATCTCAGTGGAATGAGTCTCTGGCTGAATGTACTCCTGTGCCCACTCAGTCCTTTATGTAGTGGATGGGAGACATTGATGCCATGACGAAGAAAGCTCACCAATGCTTCTACTTCCTCAGGAGGTTGAAGAAATTTGGAGTGTCCCCATCAAGTTGTTACCAGGAAACTACACAGCTGTCTCGCAATCAAGCTGAACTAGGGGATAACAGAAACACATACAAAATGCTGGAGGAGCTCAGCAGGCCAGGCAGCATCTATGGATGTATGGATCAGGTGTCCTGCTGAAGGGTCTCGGCCCGAAACGTCGACTCCACTCTTTTCCATAGATGCTGCCTGGCCTGCTGAGTTCCTCCAGCATTTCGTGTGTGTGGCTCAGATTTCCAGCATCTGCAGATTTTCTCTTGTTTGTAGGTGATACTAGAGTTCCCTCAGGGCTAGCAAGAGAGGTCAGGAGTGACCAGGGTTGACTGGAACAGCGGAGGCAGCTGCTTCACTAACTGTACAATTGTACTGCTTTGGTAGAATCATTCTGTACCTCAAGACAAAGAAGTAGGAAGAAGAAAAATCATTGCAGACCCTGAAATCTTTCTTTTCCAAAAACTCCTCCTAGTAGCCTTAATGGCATTAACTTCATGCCAGTTTAAAAGTTTCTTCTCCCAGGATGTTAATCTAATTAATCAATTTAGTTACCCCTATCCCACCCCTCTAACTATTACCTCAGTCACTGCACTGTAAACATTTTAAACCACTTTTTATGAAGCTGCTAACATTGTAAACACATGCTGGTACTTATGTATTTCTGTACATTTTACTCCATATCCATACTTTAACCTCTAACTTACCTTTATATAACTCTTTAGAATTGTTGAATTGTGTTGTTTCTTTTTGGTGTCACACACCACAGCAAATTCCAAGTACATGTAAATGTATCTGGCAAGTAAAAGTTAATTCTTGATCTTTGACCTAACCAAGGTCCCTCAGCCTCCCTGTTGCTAAAATAAATAACCCTAATATATCGAATCACTCTACATGAACAGTTTTCTCATCTTGGCAATATCCTCATGAATCTCCCATGCTGCCTCTCAGATATCATTTCATCTCTTATATGTGGCAGTGACCAGAGCTGTCTGTGTACAGTACAAGGACTATGATTGAACTATGATATGAATTCTGATGAAGGGTCTCAGCCTGAAACATCAACTGTTCATTTCCCTCTGCAGATGCTGCCTGACCTGTTGAGTTCCTCCAGCATTCCGTGTGTGTTGCTCAAAACCTCCAGCATTTACAGAATATCTTGTCTCTATGATTTAACTAGGGTTGCATGGAGTTCAGGCCTAGACTGATCTTAATTCCTATGTGTTAGCAAACAAAAGGAAGCATATAAATTGCTTTGTGAACTATTCTATCAGCCTGTCTGGGTATCGTTAAGGATCTTAGACATACTTTCCAAGGTTCCACTCTGACTGGTTGCATCTTTTTATTCATTTATTGAGATACAGCACAGAATAGACCCTTCTGGCCCTTTGAACCACACTGCCCAGCAATCTCCCAATTTAATCTGAGCCTAATCATAGGACAAGTTACAATGACTAATTAACCTACTTACCAGTACGTCTTTGGACTGTGGGAGGAAACCAGAGCACCCGGAGAAACCCACACAGTCACGGGGAGAACATACAAACTCCTTACAGGCAGCAATGGAAATTAAACTTGGGTCACCTGTACTGTAAAGCGTTGTGCTAACCACTACACTACTGTGCCATTGGCATCACAGTCTTGGTACGTAGTCTCCAATGCACAGGATCAAAAAAGACTATAAAGGGATGAAGACTTAGCCTGTTTATTCAAGGGCACAACCTCCATCAAGGACATCTTCATTATGTAGTTCCTCAAGGCAGCGGCATCCATCATTAAGTGCATCATCATCCAGGACATGCCCTCTTAGCATTATTACTCTCGGGAGGAGGTACGGGGGTCTGAAGACTCACACTCAGTGTTTTAAGAACAACTTCAACCCCACTGCCATCAGATTTCTGAATGGCCCGTGAGCAGCAGCTTGTTATTTGCCATTGCACTACTTACTTATTTTTGTAGTTTATGTGAATTTTTATGTATTGCACTCTACTGCTGCCACAAAAACGTTTACAACAAGTGTCGGTAATAATAAATCTGATACTTATTCAATTCCTTCGCACCTCGCAATGTCCTGCCCTTTGATGTCTATCCAAGGTCCAACGCCAAGCGGACTCACTGGAATAAAGGAGGACCAGGACCTGGAAGAGTCAAGGCCAGAGTCCTGGAAGAAATGCGAAACATCCATGAGTATCAGGAAGATGGCCCCTAAGGATGACCTGCTAGGAGAAATCTCAGACAACGGGCAAGGGAAATGGAAATGGAAGTGGGTGAAGCAGAGCCAGAGGACCAGAGGCCATGGCAGGACAAGCCACTGTGTGGTATGTACCATTGCCAGGTATCAGAGGTGGCTGACATAAGAAAGTCATACCAATGACTGGAAGTGGCAGGACTGAGGGACAGCACAGAGGCACTGCTCATGGCTGCACAAGGACAGGTGCTGAGCACAAGATCAATAGAAGCAGGGGTCTGTCACACCAGACAAGACCCAAGATGCAGACTGTGCAAGGAATCCACTGAAACCACCCAGCACATAGTAGCAGGCTGCAAGATGCAGGCAGGGACAGCATACCCTGAACAGCACAACCAAGCTGCAGGAACTGTGTACAGGAACATCTGTGCTGAGTATGGATTGGACGCTCCCAAGTCCAAATGGGAAACACCCGAGCAGATAGTGGAGAATGACAGAGCTAAGATCCGGTGGGACTTCCAAATACAGACTGACAAGAAGGTACTAGCCAACCAACCAAACACAGTAATACTGGACAAGGAACAGAAGAAAGCAAAAGTAATGATGTGTCATATTAAAGGGATGACTACTCATGCAATCAATTATTTTGTGTTTTATATTTGTAATTAATTTAGATCACTTCGTAGAGATCTGTTTTCACTTTGGCACAAAAGAGTCTTTTTCTGTTGATCAGTGTTAAAAAAAGCCAAATTAAATCCACTGTGATTCAATGTTGTAAAATAATGAAACATGAAAGTTTCCAAGGGGGTGAATACTTTTTATTGGCATTGTATATTGTATACTGGTGGACTTCGGAGTAAAGGCTTCCGAGGTCGAATCCAGCCGGCTCCCTGGCACGCTTTCCATCCATGCTGGGTTGAGCGTCAAGCTAGCAACTCGACCTCGTAAAAATAGGAAAGCCTGCTAAACAAACACCGTCATGACGGCGTCCCGATGACTCGACTTGGAGTTAAGGACTTTCTTCTTCTTCTTCATATAAAAGTATATCAAAGTTTTAGATGACATGCGGAATTTGCGCAAGCTGCTAACAAAGTTGAGGTGCTATCTTGTCTTATTTATATCTTTGAACATTGAACAGAACAGTTCAGTATGGGCATGATGTTGTTCCGGCCCTTTAACCTCCTCTACAATCAATCTAACCCTTCCCTCCCACATAACTCCCCATTCTTCCTTTATCCACGTGCCCATCAAAGAGCCTGCCAGGGGTGGTGGTAGAGGTAGATATTATCATCATAATATGCTGTGTCGTATAACATGTGCAAACATGGTCTTTTTCTATCCATGACCATAATTGTTCTTGGCAAATCTTTCTATAGAAGTGTCTTCAGTTTGCCATTGCCTTCTTCTTGACAGAGGTATGGGACATTTAAGACACTCTTAAATAGGCATGTGGATGAAAGAAAAATGCAAGGCTATGTAGGCGGGTAGGGTTAAATTAATCTTGGAGTAGGTTATAAAGTTACCATAATTTTGTGGGCTGAATGGCCTGTATTGTGCTGTGGAGTTTTGTGTTCTATGTTCTAAGATAGATTATATCACATAGTAGGATCACAATTAGATCGCTTAGGATGACTAATACCATTATTATTTCTCCAGCCTCCTTTTCTAGCAGTCCTATATTCACTCTCATCTCTCTTTTATTTTTTATGTACTTGAAAAAGCTTTTTATATCCACCTTGATATTATTTGCTAGCTTGTTTTCATATTTCATCTCTTCCCTCCTGTTGATTCTTTTAGTTGCTCTTTGTAGGTTTTTAAAAACTTCCCAATCCTCTATCTTCCCGCTAATTTTTGCTTTGTTGTATGCCTTCTCTTTTGCTTTTGCATTAGCTTTGACTTCCCTTGTCAGCAACGGCTGTATGATTTTGGAATGTATTCAAGGCAATGCCAGATGAACCCATGAGGGAGAATGAAATGGAAATGTAGTTGATGGTTTGGTTGGGCAGGGGCCCGTGTGGAACAGTAAAATAGTGGACAGACAGCTGCCATTAATTTTTCTGTGCTCTAGCTCACTGATCTTCCCGATCTCTCTTGCCAATGTATTGATGCACTGACATCGGATTAATTCAAGCCTTCAGAACTACAGGATGTGAACAGAACAACGCCCGAAAGAGAAATACAAACACACAGAGAGCTGAGGTACCGATTGCCTGGGCATGTAGGTCAAGATGTTTGAGAGGCCACAGTGCAGATGGATGAGAATAGAGTACTTATCCCCCTCCCACCAGCATGACCAAAGCTCCCAGATTGTTTTAAATCAGGCCTTATGCCGCTAAATCTCACGTGTTCCTTTGTCTCTGGAAATATTTCAATTCAATGTCATTTCCAGAAGACCATAAAGAGCTTAACTTAAATAAAGAAGATTAAATTTGTGCAGAACAGTAAGGTTTTAAGTGATTTTTTAAAATTTTATGATTTAAAAAGTCAGGACGAGAAGCTGGTTTACCATGCAGCCTCCCAGCAGGTTTGTGTTCTTATTGTTTGGCCTGATGATTGGAGAGGGCTTTCTTTTGAAGTGAGTGCACAAACTGGGGGGAGAAAAAATAAATTTCTTTTTCATAAATGTTTTGCCTCGGGAGGTTTGGCGAGGTTGATAATTATTTTCCAATTGTGAGCGCAGCTGTGTACGATCTGGGGCTGAGCCTGTTTCAAAATGAGGATGTGCAGGAAGTGTTAACCCTGAACCTCTCCCACAACCTGTCCATGAAACATAGCTGTCCCATTTATTATAAGGCCATTCAGTGCATCAGGTACTTCCCAGCCCAACAATTCCATCCGTTCTGTTTCCTACTTCCTCCCCATTTCCTTCACTTTCTCTCATATGCCCATCCACTCCTTCCCGGTTGCTTCGACTGGGCGGCATGATAGCATAGAGGTTGCTGCAACCATCAGGCTCCTGAGCTAGTGTGGTTAACCTCATACACCTCAATACCAGAAGACCACGAGATATAGGAGCAGAATTAGGCCATTTGGCCCATCGAGTCTTCTCCATCGTTTCGTCATGGCTGATCCAATTTTCCTCTCAGCCCCAATCTCCTGCTGTCTCCCTGTATCCCTTTACGCCCTGTACAATCGAGAATCTATCAACCTCTGCCTTTAAGTATACATCAGGGCTTGGCCTCCACAGCTGCCTGTGGCAAAGAATTTCACAGATTCACCACTCTCTGGCTGAACTGACTCCCTTTTGAGAACTCTAGAGTCATAGAAAAGCACAGCGCAGAAACAGGCCCTCAGGCCATCTAGTCTGTGCCGAACCATTTAAACGGCTGACTCCCATCGACCTGCACCAGGACCATAGCCCTCCATACCCCTACCATCCATGTACCATGCATTTGGGTTTACTGTACAGGCACTCTACAACTTATGTTCTCGGTATTATTTTATCATTTGCACCATTTGTTTTTATGTGCACATTGATTGTTTGTCAGCCTTTGTTTTTCAAAGATTTTCATAAATCTGTTTATTACCGTGGGCATCGCGGTTAGCTTGATGCTATTACAAATGGAGGTGACAGAGTTTGGAGTTCAATTCTGGTCCTGTCTGTACATGCCCCCCCCCCAATGTTCAATAGGTTTCAATAAGTACATTTAATGTCAGAGATATGTATAATGTACATCCTGAAAATCTTTGCTAACATCCACAAAAACAGAGGGGTGCCCCGAAGAATGAATGACAGTTAAAATGTTAGAACCCCAAAGCCCCCCTCCCCAGCTTACCCCTCCCATGCACAAGCAGTAGCAGGGCAACGACCCTCCCCACCCCCACCAGCAAAAAACCATCAGCGCCCTCCACCGAGCACTCAAGCATAGAGCAAAGCATCGATAAAGACACAGACTTGCAGTACCCCGAAGATTACTGGTTCACCCGATAATTCAAGATACCACAGGCTCTTTCTCTCTCTCTCCCTAATAAAGAAAAAGGGGGTGTCCTCATTTCACAGCGAGAGGGGAGACATAACAAACAACTCACAACAAGAGAAAGTCTGTAGATGCTGGAAATCCAAGCAACACACCCAAAATGCTGGAGGAACTCAGCAGACCAGGCAGCATCTATAGAAAAAAGTACAGTTGACGTTTCGGGCTGAACCTCTTTGGTAGGACCTCTCTTTTCTCGCTGATTTACGATGTTAAAAGTCTGTTGCATCACTTTTTCTGAGCTCCGCACCCAGAGAGCCTGCCCCAGAAAGGCGCAGCTCTCTGGACACACATCCCCTGGCAGCTAACCCACTGCTCCTGAAGTTCTGTGTTCTCCTGCGATGCTTCAGTGAGGAACACCAGCTTAGAATCAGCACGTCTCCAGAGCCAGGAAAATCTGGATCCCTGAAGGCCTGCTTCCCTTCCAGGCCGCATCCTAGGGATATCAAAAAGCGGCCGATTGTGAGGCCCTGAGAGCGGTTCCCATTCCCACAAAGAATCAAAGTCAGGAAAGAAAGAGATATCAAAGATAGAAATAGAGCTGTTTCTGAAGATGTAAGCAAAAGAGTCACCATTTAGCACCTTCTTGACTTGTTCCACCCCTGCGAATGGTTAACTTTTGGGCTGTTCTGAACAAGTACTCCAAAGTCCCTTTGCATCTCAGATTTTTGGATTCCCTCCCCATTTAAACAATAGTCTACACAGTTATTTCTTCTACCAAAGTGCATGACTATGCATTTTCCAACATTGTGTTTCATTTGCCAATTTCTTGCCCATTCTCCTAACCTGTACTGAATAACTGCCTGGTGTGTTCATGGATATCTTCAACCTCTCGCTCTGGCAGTGTGTGGTACCTAGCTGCTTCAAACAGACTTCAATCGTACTGGTGCCCAAGGAGAGTGTGGTAACCTGCACAGTGATTAAGTGTTTTCAGAGGCTTGTGTTAAAACATATCAGATCTTGTCTGAGTGGCTATTTGGATCCATTTCAATTTGCCTATCAAAGCAATAATTCCACAGCTGATGTTATCTCATTGGCTCTTCACACAACCCTGGAACATCTCGACAGCAAAGATGCATACATCAAGATGCTCTTTATCGATTACAGCTCAGTATTTAATACCATCATCCCCTCAGAACTAATCAGTAGACTCCATGAACTGGGCCTCAATATCCCCTTGTGTAATTGGATCCTGGATTTCCTTACTTGCAGACCCCAGTCAGTTCGGATTGGCAAAAGCATCTTCTCCACAATCTCCATCAGCACACTTGCACCATAGGGCTGTGTGCTTAGCCCCCTGCTCTACTCACTTGACACCTATGACTGTGTGGATAAGTACAGCTCCAACACCACATATAAGTTCGCTGATGACAGCACTGTTGTGGGCTGTACCAAAGGTGGAGATGAAACAGCATACAGGAGGGAGATTGAAAATTTGGCAGAATGGTGTAATAACAACAACCTCTCACTCAGTGTGAATAAGACCAAGGAACTGATTGTAGACTTCAGGAGAGGGAAACCAGAGGTCCATGAGCCAGTACTCATCAGAGGATCAGAGGTGAAGAGGGCCAGTAACTTTAAATTCCTGTGTGTCACTAACTAAGAGGACCGGTCCTGGACCTATCATATAAATATTATTGCGAAGAAAGTAAAATGGCACCTCTACTTCCTCAGGAATCTACGGAGGTTCGGCATAAAAACCTTGGCAAATTTCAATAGATGTGTGGTGGAAAGTGTGTTGACTGACTGCATTATGGCCTGATATGGGAACACCAATGCCTTTTGAGTGGAAAATCCTACAAAAGGTGTGGATTTGGCCCAGTACATCATGAGCACATCTACATGAAACGTTGCTGTGGAAAAACGGCAAACTTTATCAAAAATCCTCACCACCAAGGCCATGCCCTTTTCTCCCTGCTGCCATCAGGAAGAAGATACAAGTGCTTCAGGACTTGCACCACCAAGGAAAGTTGCTACCCCTCAACTATCAGGCTCTTGAACAAAAGGAGATAACTACACTCATTCTATTTCTGGTGTCTCACAACCAATGGTCTCACTTTAAAGACTCTTTTTCTTGTTATTTCATATTCTAGTTATTTATTGCTATTTATTTACATTTGTATTTGCATAGTTTGTTGTTCATTGATCCTGTTTACAGTTACTGTTCTATAGATTTGCTGAGTATGCCCGCAGGAAAATGAATCTCAGGGTTGTATGTGGTGACATGTATGTACTCTGATAATAAATTTACTTTGTACTTTGTGTTCTTATTTGTACTAACTATGTACTCTCCTAATCCATTCTGGGACATTTTATACTATTAAAAGTTCTGTTTGAGTTCAACATCTTGTGGAAATGTCAGAAATGAGAGCTGCATAGTGACGTGGCAGTTAGCATAGTGCTTTACGACACAAGCAGTCAGAATATCTGAGTTCAATTCCTTCTGCTGTCTTGAAGGAGGTTATACATTCTCCCCGTGACCTAGTGGGTTTCCTCTGGGTGTTCCAGTTTCCTCCCACATTCCAAAGAAGTACAGGTTAGTAAGCTGTAGGCATGCTATTTTGGTAGAAGGATTCTTCATTGCTGTCTCCATAACAATTTTGCTCTACCAGTCAGGGTTGAGTCCCTGAACCTGGAGAACCAGAGGACCACCATTATCTGGTGTCTACCCTTTGACCTGTTTGACATGGGTGACCATACCGAGAGCCAAAGCATGAAGCCCTGACTCCAGTCAGTAAAGCTCTCTGAGTCATTGAGGCATGCCAGTCTCCAGACACTACCACAGGGTTGTGGATCTCTAACATGGTGGAGGAAGCCCTGAACACCACCAGAGATGGAGGTCCATCATTGCTGCCCTAAATGCCAGTGGTGTAATGGGCAGTAACTATGCCTTGTTGACACCGGAAGCATGGCAACACTTGCGTGCTGCCCCTTTGCATATCCTTGGACTGCGTTGGTCAGTGATGCAAGCAACACATTTCACGGTATGTCTCAATTTTTCAATATATATGTGACAAATAAAGCTGATCTTTAATAGCAGAGGCAGACTGCAGCATTGAATGTGTCTGAGCAACTGTATTGTTCTTTTAGATAAAAATCCAAAGATGTTGACAGATTTAATTTGGAAAAATCTTTATTGGGTTGCAGTCTGGAAGCAAACACATGTATTAGTGATGAGTGAGTGCATACCTTATGCTCTATGATATTTATAAGCCCACAATTTCATTGTGCATTAATCAATC
Source organism: Mobula hypostoma (assembly GCF_963921235.1). Taxonomy (NCBI): domain Eukaryota; kingdom Metazoa; phylum Chordata; class Chondrichthyes; order Myliobatiformes; family Myliobatidae; genus Mobula; species Mobula hypostoma. The sequence goes on from NC_086097.1 coordinate 21,933,689, forward strand.
TTATTGCCAATGCAAACCATTCTGCTAAAGTTGCATAATTCATCTTCACCTCCAATCCAACTAAACTTTTTACGGAGAGAATATTTTTATTTATTGAGATACATCGAGGAATAGGCCCTTCCAGCCTTTTGAGCCATGCCACCCAATAACCGTGCCCCCCCCCATTTAATCCTCCGTTACTTGTTTCTTAATTCAAATTCAAGAGTAATTTATTAATACAAGAGGTTCTGCAGATACTGGAAATTTAGAGTAACAAGTTCCCAATGTTTTGTTTTTCATTTTTTTAGTTAGTAGGGTTTTTTCTCTTAGTTAGTAGGAGTTCTTTTTTTTCCTTTCTTTTTTTCTTTCAAAAAATATTCTCAACACTTTATTTTTTCTTATCATTATTGATATATTGCTTAGTTTTGTCAATCAGTTATTTGCTAATTTAATTCTTCATTGTACATATTGACATATTGACTTGATTACCTTAATGTATTTTTGTTGATCTTTAATAATAATTAATAAGAAAGATTTTAAAAATGAAATGAAACTTTTTTTTAAAGCATGGAGTAGTTTTAGCAATATTGTAGTATCCAACAACTATCAACTATTAATCTTGTTCTTGCACCCTTCAACACAACGCAAGGTGCTGAAAATGGCCCAACAGGGGAAAACTGGGTATTGGAGTATTTTCTGAACTGGAAAATTAGCAGAGTACCTCTTTATCCAATCAATTTGAGAAAGAGAATATCATTGCACAGAAGGCAGAATTAGAATTAGAATTAGATTTATTATCACTGACATATGTTGTGAAATTTGTTCTGCAGTAGTAGTAAAGTGCAAAACATAAAATATACAATATGTTACAATATTAAATATTTATATCTATATACAATATATCTATCTATCTATATATGTATATAAAATAATAACTACTGGCTCATGGACCATTCAGAAATCTGATGGTGGAGGGACAGAATCTGTTCCTAAAATGTCAAATGTGCCTCTTAAGGTTCCTGTATCCTGTACATCCTCCCTAATGGTAGTAATGAGAAGAGGGAATGTTCTGGATGGTTTCAGGCCGAGACCATTCTTCGGCCCTCAAATTAACAACCTACAGCCTCAGAGGGAGCCCCGTTCTTCCCTTCCACTCACCCACGCACAAACATGGTCCTGAAGAAGGATCTTGGCCCGAAACATTGACTGTTTATTCATTTCCACAGATGCTGCCTGGCCTGCTGAGTTCCTCCAGCATTTTGTTTGTGTTGCTCTGGATTTCCAGCATCTGCAGGATCTCTCGTGTTCACATCTATAGTTCTCTTTTATCCACCTTGCTTGCCACATCCTCAAAGACCTCAAACTGTGGATCTAGCAAGGATTAAATTTATGAGAGGTGTTGAGAATAGCGAGGGAGAATCTGTTTCTCTGCTGACAGGAAGATTTAAAACCAGGGGGCAAATCAATCAAAATGCACTGCATGTAGAAATTGCTTTGATTTGGAAGGTTCTGACTAAAAGCATAGTGGAAGTAGATACAGACTCAAATTCAGATTCATTTATCGCATGTTCATTGAAACATGCAGTGAAATGCATTGTTCGCATTAACCAACAACAGTCTCAGAGGGAGCTCCAGACCTCCCCCCACCCCACTCACCCATGCACATAGTCCTCCAAGCCCAGGACAGGCCATCTCTGGCCTCCGGCCTTCAGCATCTAGTGGACTCACAGGTTCACAGACAACGGGCTTCAACTTCCTCAGTGGATGTCACTAACCGGGGTACCATAGAGATTTACAAGAGCATTAACAGTACTGGAATACTTGAGTCTGCAGGAGAGGCTGACAGTCTGGGACTATTTTCCCTGCAGCACAGGAGGCTGAGAGGAGACCTTATCAAGGTTTATAAAATCATAATGGCATAAGAAATAGGAGCAGGAGTAGGCCATCTGGCCTGCTCTGCCATTCAATAAGATCATGGCTGATTTGGCCATGGACTCAGCTCCATCCACCTGCCTTTTCTCCATAACCCTTAATTCCCCTACTATGCAAAAATCTATCCAACCTTGTCTTAAATATATTTACTGAAGTAGCCTCCACTGCTTCATTGGGCAGAATTCCACAGATTCACCGCTCTCTGGGAAACGCAGTTCCACCTCATCTCCATCCTAAATCTACTCCTCTGAATCTTGAGGCTATGTCACCTAGTTCTAGTCTCATCTACCAGTGGAAACAACTTTCCTGCCTCTATCTATCCCTTCCATAATTTTATATGTTTCTATAAGATCTCCCCTCATTCTTCTGAATTCCAGTGAGTACATTCCCAGGTGACACAATCTCTTCTCATAGTCTAACCCCCTCATCTCTGGAATCAACCTGGTGAACCTCCTCTGCACTGCCTCCAAAGCCAGTATATCCTTCCTCAAGTATGGAGACCAGAACTGCACACAGTACTCCAGGTGTGGATTCACCAGTACCCTGCAGCAGGACCTCCCTGCTTTTAAATTCAATCCCTCTAGCAATGAAGGCCTACGTTCCTTTTGCCTTCTTGATAGACTGCTACACCTGCAAACCAACCTTTTGTGATTCATCCACAAGCACTCCCAATTCCCTCTGCACAGCTGCTTGCTGCAATTTTTACCATTTAAATAAAAACCTGCTCTTTCATTTTTCTTTCCAATGTGGATGACCTCGCACTTACCAACATTGTACCCCATGTGCCAGACCCTTGCCCACTCACATAACCTATCTATATCCCTCTGCAGACTCTCCATATCTTCTGCACAATTTGCTTATCCACTCAATTTAGTTTCATCAGCAAACTCAGATACACTACAGTCGGTCCCCTCTTCCAGATCGATAATGTATATCGTGAACAGTGTGGGCCCAGCACTGACCCCTGCAGCACACCGCTCTCCACCAATTACCAACCAGAGTAACACCCGTGTATCCCAACTCTCTGCTTTCTATTAGTTAACCAATTTTCTATCCATGTTAATACATTACCGCACCCCCCCCCCAGCATGCTTCCTTATTTGATGGATAAGTCTTTTATGCAGAAGCTTATCGAACACCTTCTGGAAATCTAAGTAAATAATGTCCATCTGTTCCCCTCTATCCACTGCGCTCATCATATCCTCAAAGAACTCATGGACAGGGTGACTAACCAAAGTCTTTTCCTGGGGTTAGGGGAGTCTATCACTCGAGGGCACCAGTCAAAAGTGAGAGGAGAAAGATTTAAAAGGGATCATGGAGGTACAGAGGGAGCTGCTAGAGAAAGTAGTGGAGGAAGATGCAGTTACAACACCTAAGTCACGTTGGACAGTTACGATACTTAAATCACATTGGACAGTTACGTGGATAGGAAGTGTTTAGAGCAGGGATTCCCAATCTGTTTTGTGCCATGAGCCAATGCCATTATGCAAGGAGTCTGTGGACCCCAGATTAAGAACACCTGGTTAGAGGAACATGGGCCAAATGCATGCAAATGGGAATCATTTCAGTTGCACAACTTGGCTGGGATGGCCAAGATGGGCTGAAGGGCTGGTTTCTGCGCTTTTATGGCTCTCTAATACTATATTAGTCACTGCCCCTCTGATGGACATGATGGAAATATGCAGCCCTGCTGCTCTAAAAGATAGAGCATAAAAGATTAGCTTTATTTGTCACATATACATTGAAACATCAAAACATACAGCGGTGTCAATTCAAATCAGCAGGATTGTATTGGGAGCACCCCACAAACGTGGCCACACTTCTAGCGCCAACAGAGCATGCTGACACTCACAAACCTAACCATATGTCTTTCGAATCTGGGAGAAAACTGGAGCAGCCAAAGGAAACTTATGCGGTCACAGGGAGAGCGTACCAACTCCTTACATACAGCGAAGGGAGTTGAACCCCGACCTTACAGCTGGCTGCTGTGAAGCGTTGCGATACCAGCTAAGCTACTGTGCTGCCCCCTACCCTCATGATCTCCATTTCTGGAGACTCTTAGAAACCCTCGGCATTATCATATGCATAAATTGTGTTCAGCTGTTGAGTTGAGTGGTTTTCTTGTGTCGATTAAACTTTAAACAGCCATTTGGTTATGCTGTCAGAGACAGAGCTTAAACCTGATGTGCTGGGACCGAGCTGCCATGGTGTACTGGAGATGTCATCCCAAGACCGTGACTAATCATCCTAAAAAGGTGAATTCAAATCCCTCTGTGGCAATTTGACAGCTTGAATTTAGTCTAAAATGGTCTGTACTGTAGGGAAGAAAACTCGTCATCCTCGGTCAGTCCTGCCATAGACTAACTCTTCAGTTACAAAGCTGCATGAGCTAGCATGTCACATTTACAGAGAGCGCTGCCACAAGAAAGCAGCATCCATCATCAAAGACCCCCTCACCATCCAGGTCGTGCCAATGAGCAGGAGGTAGAGAAGTCTTAGGTCTCACACCATCAGGTTCAGCAACCGTTATGACCCTTCAACAATCGGGCACCTGAACTGGCACAGATAACCCCATTCATCATGGTTCTACAATCTGCCGCGACACTTCCAAGGACTCTTTGTGACTCATGTTCTCAGTATTATTTTTGTTTGCACAGCTCGTCTTCTTTTCCACATTGGTGTTTATCTGTTTATGTATAGGTTTTCGTAAAATTCAAAGAGGTACAGACATTAGGTTTATTTGTCACAGGTACAATACATCGAAACACATGGTGAAGTGCGCCATATGCCTCAAATCCAATCAGTGAGGATTGTGCTGGGCAGCCCACAAGTGTCTGCATGCTTCCTGTGCGATTATTACATGCCCACAACTTTACTAACCCTAACCAGTCAGTCAGTCAGTGGGTGCCGTCCCAGATCGGGGGTTGGTGGCTATGCACCTCCATCTTCTTCGATCTTGTGACAGCACCAACTACAGCCTCTCCTCCAGTTTGTTCTCGCTGGCCGCCTTGGCGCCTCCCGCCACTGCCCCTGCCGAACTCGAGCCCGAGGCCGTGTCGGCCTCCAGCCGCGGCCACTTCTTCAAGCTCGGCCCTTCCTTAGGCGGAGGCCCTGGGCAGGTCCAGGCACACGGTGCAGCGCCCAAGTTCATCATGTCTCTTCTAACTAAGTGCGTAGCATACGATTCGTAGATACGTGGTGAGGCTTTAATCTCTTCCACAGAAGATGGCCGTTGGCTCACAAGGAGCTCATCCGCCCTTTGTCAGGTCTTGTTTTTTTTAAGTCCTACTGGGTGTCCTCACACCCTCCTCACCAGACTAAGTCCGGTGGGGGAGCCGGCCCAAGTCGCCGACCACTCGACCACGGCCCCCTAACCAGTACGTTTTTGGAATGTGGGAGGAAACCAGAGCATCCGGAGGGAATTCACATAGTCACAGGGAAAATGTCCAAACTCCCTACATGCAGCAGCAAGAATCAAACTGCAACTGGTCATCACTGGCTCTGTAAAGCAATATGCTTACCACTCCGCTACCATTCCTACCAAAATTATTTTGTGTTTCTTTCATTTCCTGTCAGTGAATCTCGAGGCAGAATACAACATTAGTACTTTGATAGAAAAGCACACAAAAATGCTGGAGGAACTCAGCAGGCCTGGCAGCATCAATGCGACAAAGTAAACAGGCCAAGACCCTTCTTCAGGACTGGCAAAAAGAGATGAGAAGTCAGTGTAGAAAGGTGGGGGGTGGGGAGAAGAAATACAAGGTTATAGGAGAAACCGGGAGGGGGGGAGCGGTGAAGTAAAGTGCTGGGAAGTCAATTGGTGAAAGAGATGAAGGGCTGGAGAAGAGAGAATCTGATAGGAGAGGACAAAAGGCCATGGAAGAAAGGGAAAGGAGCACCAGACGGAGGTGATGGGCAGGTAAGGAGATAGGTGAGAGAGGGAAATGGGAATGGGGAATGTCGAAGGAGATGGGGGGGGGCCATTACTGGAATTTCGAGAAATTTTAGATTATGAAGACACGTAGTCCCCTTTTATTGTCATTTAGTAATGCATGCATTAAGAAATGATACATTACTTCCTCCGGTGTGATATCACAAAAACACAGGATAAACCAAGACTGAAAAAACTGACAAAACCACATAATCATACATATAGTTACAAACAGTGTAACAATACCATAACTTGATAAAGAAAGTCCATGAGCACAGTAAAGTTCAAAGTTTCTCAAATGTCCCACATCTCACGCAGACAGGAGAGGGAAGAAAAACTCTCCCTGCCATGCCGACCACAGTCCGACTCTGAGTCGTCCGAAAACTTCGAGCTCTGATCAGCTCTCCGACACCGAGTACTGAGCGCCATCTCTGTCCGAGCAATTCGACCTCTTTCTCGGTCGCCAAAAGCAGGCAAGGCCGGGGATTTTGAGGCCTACCATCCGAAAGGTTCCCGACCACACAGTAACAACAGCAGCGAATGGGCGTTTCAGAAATTTCTCCAGACATTCCTCTGTGCTTTCACGTCTATCTCCATCAAATGAGAAATTGTCCACAGCCCCTATTTAACAGATACGACATCATTTTTCACTGGACAGCTGCGCATGCGCGGTGTGCTGCCATCTTCTCCTCCCTCCAACATGATGTCATGCCATCAGGTTGGAGGCTACCCAGACACAATATGAGGTGTTGCTCCTCCAACCTGAGTGTACTCTCATCGTGGCAGTAGAGGAGGCCATGGACTGACATGTCGGAATGGAATTGGGAAGTGGAATTAAAATGAGTGGCCACTGAGAGATCCTGCTTTTTCTGGCGGAAGGAGTGTAGGTGCTTGGCAAAGCAGTCTCCCAATCTATGTCGGGCCTCACCAATATACAGGAGGCCACACCAGGATCACTGGATATAGTATCACAAGTGAAATGTTGCCTCACCTGGAAGGACTGTTTGGGCCCTGAATGGTAGTGAGGTAGGAGCTGTAGGGGCAGTGTGGCACTTGTTCCGCTTGCAAGGGTAAATGCCAGGAGGGAGATCAGTGGGGAGGGACAAGTGCACAAAGGAGGCACATAGGGAATGATCCCTGTGGAAAGTGGAAAGTTGGGGGAGGGAAAGATGTGCTTGATGGGATCTCATTGAAGATGGCGGAAGTTAAGGAGAACATATGCTGGACGCAGAGGCTAGTGGGGTGGTAGGTGAGGACAAGAGGAACCCTACCTGATATCAGAATCAGGTTTATTATCACCGGCATGTGATGTGAAATTTGTTAACTTAGCAGCATTTCAATGCAATACATAATCTAGCAGAGAAAAAAAATAAAATTAAAAAAAAATAAATAAGTAAATCAATTATGGTATGCGAATATTGAATAGATTTTTTTTAAATGTGCAAAAACGGAAGTACTGTATATTAAAAAAAAGTGAGGTAGTGTACAAAGATTCAATGTCCATTTAGGAATCGGATGGCAAAGGGGAAGAAGCTGTTCCTGAATTGCTGAGTGTGTGCCATCAGGCTTCTGTACCTCCTACCTGATGGTAACAGTGAGAAACGGGCATGCCCTGGGTGCTGGAGGTCCTTGATAATGAAACTGCTATTCTGAGGCACTGCTCCCTGAAGATGGCCTGGGTACTTTGTAGGCTAGTACTCAAGATGGAGCTGACTAGATTTACAACCTCCTGCAGCTTCTTTCAGTCCTAAGTCTGACATCTCAGTAGTTCTGGAATGAAAAGCTAGAACTACTGTGCTTGTGTGTGTTATTCTGGATTTCCAGCATCTGCAGTTTCTCTCCTGTTTGTGATACCTAATAAAGTTGCCACTCTAGGTTTCATTAGCTGTAAAATAATGTAGAATGGACTGAAGTCTGGAAATGTGTGATAAAAATCTAAGCATTTCATCCCAGTGCAGTGTAAAGTAACTGGTTGAAGTATACAAAGAAAGATTGGGAATAATCACAACAATTTTTTCTCTTGGAATCATATCTTGGATTTTAAAAGATGTTGCTCTAGCTTCCGTCGAGGCCTTCACACGTTCAGCAGAAGGACTTTGGCTGAGCATTTATGAAAAGTAGTGTTGATCAGATCCTGGAAAAGGAATATTTTACCTTAACTTTTAGAGAACCACCATTGCTTTGTTCATTTCACTTCCCGTGCATAACAAATTAAATAACTGTCCTCATAGAAGTAAGCTTTGGCCTCGGTTTTAGTGAGCCTGCTGAAACTTCACAGTTTGGGAATTCCTGGTGTCTATGGGTGCATAGAAAGGGCTGATTTTCTTTCCCGTGGCGACACTTGGATTAACACAGTGATTTGGCTTTGAGGCATATAGAAGAGTGTGAAAATGGAGAGCCTACAAAAATAGTCGGACCTATGCATTTCAATGTGGCTGAAGAAACTGCAAAGAGCTGTGGACACAGATCAGTCCATCACAGGAAGCAGCCTCCCCTCCATGGACTCCTGTCTACATCTCAAAGTACAAAATTCAAAGCAGATTTGTTCTCAAAGCATGTATATGTCACCATATAAACACCAGAGTTTCTGCAGATGCTGGAAGTCCAGAGCAACGTACACAAAATGCTAGAAGAACTCAGCAATTCAGGGAGCATCTATGGAAATGAGTAAACAGCCAACGTTTCAGGCTGAGACCCTTCATCAAGAAAGGAAAGAAAGTAGGAAGGTGGAGAGAGGGGAAGGAGCACGAGCTACGAGGTAATAGGTGAAGCCAGGTGGAGGGGGAAGCCAGGAAGGATGAAGTACGAAACTGGGAGGTTATAAGTGAAAAAGATAAAGGGCTGGAGAAGAAGGAATCAGATAGGAGAGAAGAGTCAACCATGGGAGAAAGGGAAGGAGGAGCGGCATTGGGGGAGATGATAGGCAGATGAGAAGAGAAGAGGTAAGAGGGGAGCCAGAATGGGAAATTGAAGAAGAAGGAATGGGGACAAGAAAGTTACTTGGAAGTTAGATAAATCAATGCACATGCCATCAGGTTGGAGGCTACCCAGACAGAATATGAGGTATTGCTCATCCAACCTGAGAGTGGCTTCATAGAGGCAGTTGAGGAGGCCGTGGAATGGGAATAGGGTTTGGAATTAAAATGATTGTCCAGACTCGGGGCTAGGGCCATTGGGCCTCGATTTATGGACTCAGATTAAGCTTTTGGTTTCTCTCTGGACTTCCGATTGACCCAGGACTTATCGATGATAATGAATGAGGACCCGAAATCCAGATGTTGAAATCCAGACTCGCCAATGGTGGGATCGTGAACACTAGGGCTCGAAACCCGGTCTCACAATTCGGGTACAATAATACAATGATTCGGATTTAGTCATTCCAATCTCTGATCAGTAAGGATTACCAAACATTTGTTAATTCCTCACACAGCAACTCTTTGACACTTTCCCATGCAGTGGTCTGTAATGTGATTCTTTAAAGGTGCAATGCCTCCCAAGACAATGTATGCAGATGTTTCTGAAAGCTACGATATGATTGGTCCCCATTAGTTACACGTCTTTAGCAAAGGCTGGAGAGTGTCATAGGAATTCACAGCCAAACCTATTAGACAGTACTACCTTATAAAATCATTCTACACATCTCTTGAGAACGTGCAAATCTTATTCCACTTCAAGTATGCTGGCAGTAGCCAAATCGTGAATAAATAATGACGTCTTAATTTGTTGGAAGAATAGGTGGTGAGAACTGAACTGTTCAGTTCAATTCAAGTTTAATTGTCATTCAACCATACATGAATACCCATGAATACAGCTAAATGAGACAGCAAAACACAGTACAGAGTCACACAGCACGGAGCACACAAAGCACGTACAAAATAGCAAGAACATAAAGGTTCAGTAAGATACAGCCACACAATAAAAAAGCCTAAACTCAAGCCACATTCTGCCAAATGAACGCTAGGGGGCAGTACCAACTCCAGCCAGGACGCCACGCCCACTGCCTCTGGCAGCTGTAAACAGGCGACACCGTGGCTTGAGACCTAGACCTTGTACATACAAGGTAGCAAGCACATATCAGTTAAATACACACCACACAGAATATATATATATAATCCATATTATTTCGATGGAGCTCACTGGCTCCGATGCCTCCCTCCTGGTGGCTGTATGCAGATGAAACTTCAGCTGTTTAAGTTTCTCTCAGTTTTTGTGGTCCCACCTGCTTTCTCAGGTGAGCAGCACCGATCCCAGTGCACACCTTCAAAGAAGAAGAGAGAAGTTGTTCAAGATTCAAGATTCAGATTTATTTATTACACATACATCGAAGCATACAGTGAAGTGCGTCATTTGAGCTACCTGGATCAGGGGTTGCATTAACACCCTAGTTCAAGTGTTCTCAACCTGGGGTCCATGGACCCTTTGCTTAATGGTTTTAGTCCATAGCATAAAAAAGATTGGGAACCCCTGCCCTAGAGTGTACTGGGAGCAGCCCGCAAGTGTTGCCTCACCTTTCAGTGCCAACAGTGACTCTGCACAGGAACACAACGCAACAAAACAGAATGCAACAAGCAACAAAACAACAACATCAAAACAAGCCCCTGCTCCTCCCTCCCACCCATAGAGTTGTCCCTGATACCTTGACAATATTTATCCCCAATCCACATCAGCAGAACAATTTTTATGATCTTAATCATAGTTCATCTTGTGTGATCTTTGAGTGTGTCAAGATTGGGTGTGATGTTTCGCACATTACAACAGCAATCCCTGTACAAAACTAATGTATGAGCTGTGTTTGATGGCTTTGGGCCTGTACTTGTTGGAATGTAAAATAATGAAGGAGGATCTCATTGAAAACTATCAAATATTGAAAGGCCTTGATAGAATGGGCATGGAGAGGATGTTTCCCATAGTGGGGGAGTCTAGAACCAGGGTGAACAGCCTCAGAGGAGGAAGATGTCCATTTACAACAGAGATAAGAATTAATTTCTTTCGCTAGAGGGTGGTGAATTTGTGGAATTCATTACTACAGACAGCTGTGGAGGCCAAGTCATTGGGTATATTAAAAATGGAGGTTGATAGGTTCTTGATTAGTAAGGGCATCAAAGGTTACAGGGAGAAGGCAGGAGAACGGGGTTAAGATCAATAGTAAATCAGCCATGATGGAATGGCAGAGCTGACGATGGTCCGAGAGGCCTAATTCTGCTCCTATATCTTATGCTCTCAAATTACTTCCTTGGAGCAAAGCTCTTTTTAATCTCCAGTAACTAAAGACCATAAGATCATAAGATATAGGAGTAGAATTTGGCCCATCGAATTTGACTCATGAAGTTGTAGGTGATGCTGAGGCAGGCAGTGCCACTGAACACATGAGGGGTAGCAGATTGATGTAGTTAGTGGAGCTGCTGTCTCACAGCTCCAGAATTCCAGATCAACCCTGAACTCCACTACTGCCTCCATAACACTTGTACATATTTCCTGTCCCAGTTCCTCAGTACTGTACCGATGCAGTCTCAACCCAAATCCTCCATCAGTTGCTGCTCGAACTGTTGTGCACCTCCAGTAGATTATTTGTCGCTCTAGATTCCAGCATCTGCTATCTCTTCTGTCTCCACTGCAGGGGCTTCATCTGGGTGTTCCAGATTACTCCCAGATCTTCTGCACCAGTAACACCTGAACTTCAATTCCCCTATTTTTTAAATAATCTTCCTCCATTTGATAAACAAACAATGAAAGGGTATGGGCAGTGTAGGAGGGAAGGGTTGGATTGATCATGGAATATATTAAAAGGTTGGTACAACATAGTGGGCTGAAGGGCCTGTACTGTGCTGTAATGTCCTATGTTCTATGTTCTATGAAAACTGATGTGAAGTACTCATTTTAATGCTCTACAATTTCTATATATTCCATCATTAATTTCACAATTCACCTTTCATGGGTCCCATGCTTATTTCTTATGCAACCATGGAATTTCTGCAGAATATATACTTGATCCTCACCCCCACCTCACAAACACACAGACACACTTTCCTTCGCCATCACAGAGACCACCAACCTACGTAGTTTGGAGGGTGTGTCAGCAATGCTGTTTCATTTGGCTATGTTTATGTATAGTTGGATGGTAATTAAACTTGAACTTGAATTTGAATTTGAGAGCCCTAAGTGGTGGAGGATTCACTCAAGCTCTCTGCAGAACGAAGGATAGGGTAACTGGGACAATCCAGGCTGGAGAGGCTACATTCGTGGTCTGATGGATCACAGATGAAGACATCTAGGACTCAGCATGTAGCTTACAATCAGTGTCAACCTTTCAAGTCCGTTGAAGTACCTGCTAGATTCCTGGCTTGCGCCATCAGAATGGAAGTGGGAATCTGGAATTGATTCAAGGATATATTGCTCAGTCCTCTGAATACTGGAGGAGAGGCAGTCTGCAGCTGGCAGGTCTCAGTGGGATCTCAAAATACTGCCAGTTTGCTTCCAGAGTCCTGATTTCGAAAGTTAACAGGGAGTTCGAGACCCTCCCATTCCCCACCTGTCTGGATAGGGAACGCCATGTTGAAACACAGACCCTGAGCCTGGGAGTACAGGTGTATGTACAAACTGACTACTTGGTATTGGTAATTAGTTTATTATTGGCATGTCTTCCAATATGCAATGTAGAGCTTTTGTCTGCACGCCATCCACGAACATCAAGCCATACATGAAGTTGCATAAGACATTACTGAGAACAAATTTGGAGTATTGTGTGCAGATCTGGTCACTTACCTACAGGGAAGCCCTCCCCACCATTGAGCACATCTGCACAAAACATTGTCACAGGAAAGCTGCATCCATCATCAGGGACCCCCCTCATCCAGGACATGCTCTCTTCTCATGGCTGATATCAAGAAGAAAGTACAGGAGCCTCAGGACTCACACCACCAGGAATTGGAACAGTTATTACCCCTCAAACATCAGGCTCTTGAACCAAAGTGGATAACTTCACTCAACTTCACTTGCCTCATCATTGAAATATTCCCACAACCTGTGGGCTCAGTGTCAAGGACTCTCCATCTCATGTTACAACATAGAACATAGAACATAGAATAGTACAGCTCAGTACAGGCCCTTCGGCCCACAATGTTTTGCCGACCCTCAAACCCTGCCTCCCATATAAGCCCCCACCTGAGATTCCTCCATATACCTGTCTAGTAGTCTCTTAAACTTCACTGGAGTATCTGCCTCCACCACTGACTCAGGCAGTGCATTCCACGCACCAACCACTCTCTGAGTAACATCCCCCTTGAACTTCCCACCCCTTACCTTTGTTACGTACCCCGTAACTGGGTTGCCAAACCAGCAGAAATGGATCACTCGGTTGGAGTCTGGAGTACTAGAACTAAGAAAGTTTTTTTTAAGAAACAAGCAACACAGTAATCGAAAGGATAATAAATGCAACAGTTCAGCGATGATAAACACACATGTGCACAGAATTAAGATAACAGCATCAATCAAGCTCTATCGTTGTCTAGGGGTAAATGACCAAATTTCAAAGTGACTCAAAGTTCAGTCCAGTTTAGTAGTTCAGTTCGCAGTAATCGTTGCCATGGCGATGGACAACGTGGGGGGAGAGAGAGAGAGAACAGGAACAACTGATCATTCAGACACTGCTTCACTCACAGACCAGCGAGATGGCTCACAAGCAGCTTTTGGGCAGGTCCTTGGTGATGTCACCTGAGGTCACCGACTGTGACCCCTCCTCCAGATGCGGTCGATCCTCTGCAGTGAACCCGGCACCCAGGCAAGGGCGGACACACACCGGGTTCCCGCTGATCGTACCTTTCCACCCTGTGCGTTGTCCGGTACTTCTCACCAACTCATGAGAGGTGTACCGCTTCCAGGGTCTCGTTACCTCGGGTGGCGTGTGTGTGCTTGTCTTAGCGAACCTGTCCCTTTTTATCCCCCTGCTGGGGTATCGCCTGTCCATCACTTCAAACAGTTCAAGGTTCAAAGGGGGGAGCCGCTCCAGACAGCTCTCTCTCCCACGTCCCTTCATTACACATCTCCAGACGCTGCTCCATTGTTCCTTATCTCTCCTTCCCCTGAGGGCAGGTGGCAGACCACTTGCTGATGTCACTGATGCTAACCCAGGCCAGCAAACATCTTAATTTTATGTGTATTCTCGTCACACTTCCCCCCTTTAAGGATTTTTACCGGGAGGTAAAAATTACAAACATGAATACATTATTTGATACATACACAAATATACATCTTTATCAGCTATTTGGCTAACACAGCGAGTTTGAAGCTGTCAACACCTTGACAGACAGTCATCACATTTTCTATTCCTTTTACACGTGTTATTAATAATCCCTTAGACCAGGCTCCAACTCAGCAAACTTCATAGTGGCCAAAAACACTGACGAATTGCGACCAATGTAACCTCTCATTTGGTTTTTTCCCGGACCACAATAACAAGGGTCGTCCCATTCCGACTTAGTTTTCTCTCGCAAGGGCTTAGTAGGAGGGGGACGGGTATTGACCGCAGAGTTATTGCAAAACTTCCTGCAGTACCCCACCATCTCCAAGAGCCTTCTGAGGGCCCTCTTGTCTGTCGGGGTTGGGAGGTCAGCGATAGCTTGCACTGTAGCTTGCATCACTGCCAGCTGCCCCTGTGTCACCACAATTCCCAGGTAAGTGACCCTCGTGTGGCCGAATTCATTTTTTTCAAGGTTCACTATCAAGCTGGCTTCAGACAGCCGTATTAAATTGCCAATACACACCTCTGTGTTCATCAGCCCTTTAGTCACTGAATTACTCATTATATATGCGTGTTCTTTACTGGGCTGCCCTATTGTAACAGACATCACCCAACGTCCCAGTTCTTTGCATTTCCTCGGGACAATCAAACACACGGGTGCGAGTCGTTTAATTACTTCTTCTAAAGATTCGCTTTGTTCGGGGATTAAGGGAGAGACCTTATCAGTAGACCTGGCCAAAACAATAGCCTTCTCCCATCTGATCGATCCCATACTAATCTTTTCAAAATGGTTTTTTTCTCTTATCAGGGGGCCCCTAGCTTCATTGATTTCCACGCTAACACCGACTAGGTTTGTTAGCATACCAAAAGCCGGTGACCGTCTCAGTTCGCGTCGGTCATGATCAATAACATTTTTCCCCCTGGGCAGCTGGTAAATCTCTTTCATGATTCCACCAACTGTTTCCTTCAGCACCGCAAAATGTCCACCGGGGGGGTACCTCGTGGGCCATGTTAAAAACCTCATCCCCATAACTCTTTTGCACCAGCCCCCACTCCTCATCTGCGGATACTGTACTTGATTTCCCTTTTAGCACTTCCTCCTCCGCACAATAGCCTACTAGTTCCCTTGTCAAGGCTGTGTCAGAGAGAGCGGTCTCTGCCAAAACTATCAGACCCTCGTCTCGCTCCTGCGTCTGCACAAATTCTTTCCTGGCTACTGCTACGTCCGTCCCAGCTCCCTCACTACCTCTTGTCTCACTACACCCCGTCTCATACAAGGTTGGCAGAAATGTTTCAGCTAAATTCACTATCGCGGGCCCGTGATGAACCTGTGAGTCCATGGGCGGGGCCTCAATGCTGGCAGGCTGACCTGTCAATCTCACGACTGGGAACACGATTCCCCCGGCGAGGTCATTACCGAGCAAGACTTCCACGTCTTTCATCGGTAATTCGGACCTCACCCCGATCGTGACTAGTCCAGAGACCAGGTTGCTCTGTAAGTGTATCTGGTGCAAAGAGACTGACTCTGTCCCTTCCCCAACACCTTTGACCTCTACCTCCCCAGTCTGGGTCTCTGAGCTAAACTCTAATACACTCTTCAGTATTAGTGACTGACACGCTCCCGTGTCTCTCCAGATCCGCACTGGAACTGGTTTTAACCCCTCCTTCACTGACACCAGTCCGGCCGAGATAAACCTCTCGCGCCCTTCCTGGACTTTTTCAGACCTGTCCTTCCCTAGCGGTTCGCTTAACAGCTCGATACAGCCATTCAAAATCTCCGCTTTTCCTTTCCCCGTCTCCTTCCTTGGGGCAAAGCACCTGGACGCAAAGTGTCCGACTTTCCCACAATTATAACAGACGACCCCAGGAGACTTCCTACCAGACTGCTCCCGGTCTACCTTATCCTTTTCACTAATCCCCGGCTTACTTTCTGACTTTTCCGGCGGACTCTCCCCGCCGTCCTGACTACCCTTCTGGTAGCCTTTACTCGGGGCAAACTTCATTTTATGCGTCAACGCATACTCATCCGCTAACTTAGCAGTTGCGGCTAACGTGGCTGCCTCTTTCTCATCGAGGTAGGGTCTCATACCCTCAGGGACACAACCTTTAAACTGCTCAATCAAGATCAGTTGTAGCAGTCTGTCATAATCCCCCTCTACCCCTTTCGAGGCGCACCAACGCTCACAATATGTTTGCATTTCACGAGCAAACTCCAAATACGTGCGGTCCCACTGCTTCCTCGCATTCTGGAACCTCTGCCGGTATGCCTCCGGGACCAACTCATAAATTCTGAGGATGGCCTCTTTCACCACCTCATACCTCTGGGCATCTTCCGCGAACAAAGCTGAGTAAGCTTGTTGGGCTTTCCCTTTCAGTACACTCTGAAGTAAAACAACCCACTTATCCCTCGGCCAGTCCTGACTTATAGCCACTTTTTCGAAGTGGAGGAAGTACCGATCCACGTCGGTATTGTCAAATGGGGGAACCAGCCTAACCTCCTGGGTCGCCCGGAACCCTCCACCTTGGTTCGGCACGAGCCCCTGCTCGGCCCTTATCTTTAACTTCTCCAGCTCAAATTCCCTTTCCCTCTGTTTCCCTCTCTCTTCTCGCTCCCATTGCCTCTCTTTCTCCTCTCTCTCTAACTGTCTCTCTCTCTCTTTCTCTTCTCTCTCCAACTGTCTTTCTCTCTCTTGCCTTTCTAACTCTCTCTCCTTCTCTTCGTGTTCTAACTGCCGTACCCGGAACTCGTGCTCGAGTCTCAGTTTTTCAAGCTGTACCTGTACCGCGTCTCCAGCAGGTTTTTCAATATACACCACCCCCAGCTCACCTTGGGGAAACACACCTTTAGATACATAGTGCTCTACAATAGCTCTGTGTATCTCCTCTCTCCTCATTGTCGACTTCACCTTAGCAAGATTCAACTGTTTGGCCACAGCTATCAATTCCGATTTCCTGGCATCCTCTAATGCCTCCAAGGTCAGCGCCTTTATAAATTCCTCAGCCTCCATTTCTGCTGTTTGTCTTTTCTTTCTTTCAGGAATTTTAACCCAATCAATTTACTCCGTCCCAAATTTAGCATTCAAAATCCCGGACGAGCCCCCACTTATGTTACGTACCCCGTAACTGGGTTGCCAAACAAGCAGAAATTGATCACTCGGTTGGACTCTGGAGTACTAGAACTAAGAAAGTTTTATTTAAGAAACAAGCAACACAGTAATCGAAAGGATAATAAATGCAACAGTTCAGCGATGATAAACACACATGTGCACAGAATTAAGATAACAGCATCAATCAAGCTCTATCGTTGTCTAGGGGTAAATGACCAAATTTCAAAGTGACTCAAAGTTCAGTCCAGTTTAGTAGTTCAGTTCGCAGTAATCATTGCCATGGCGATGGACAACGTGGGGGGAGAGAGAGAGAGAACAGGAACAACTAATCATTCAGACACTGCTTCACTCACAGACCGGCGAGATGGCTCACAAGCAGCTTTTGGGCAGGTCCTTGGTGATGTCACCTGAGGTCACCGACTGTGACCCCTCCTCCAGATGCGGTCGATCCTCTGCAGTGAACCCGGCACCCAGGCAAGGGCGGACACACACCGGGTTCCCGCTGATCGTACCTTTCCACCCTGTGCGTTGTCCGATACTTCTCACCAACTCGTGAGAGGCGTACCGCTTCCAGGGTCTCGTTACCTCGGGTGGCGTGTGTGTGCTTGCCTTAGCGAACCGGTCCCTTTTTATCCCCCTGCTGGGGTATCGCCTGTCCATCACTTCAAACAGTTCAAGGTTCAAAGGGGGGAGCCGCTCCAGACAGCTCTCTCTCCCACGTCCCTTCATTACACATCTCCAGACGCTGCTCCATTGTTCCTTATCTCTCCTTCCCCTGAGGGCAGGTGGCAGACCACTTGCTGATGTCACTGATGCTAACCCAGGCCAGCAAACATCTTAATTTTATGTGTATTCTCGTCACACCTTAAAGCCATGTCCTCTTCTATTGAGCAGTGGTGCCCTGGGGAAGAGGCACTGGCTATCCACTCTATCTATTCCTCTTATTATCTTGTACACCTCTATCATGTCTCCTCTCATCCTCCTTCTCTCCAAAGAGTAAAGCCCTAGCTCCCTTAATCTCTGATCATAATGCATACTTTTTAAACCAGGCAGCATCCTGGTAAATCTCCTCTGTACCCTTTCTAATGCTTCCACATCCTACCTATAGTGAGGTGACCAGAACTGGACACAGTACTCCAAGTGTGGCCTAACCAGAGTTTTATAGAGCTGCATCATTACATCGCGACTCTTAAACTCTATCCCTCGACTTATGAAAGCTAACACCCCATAAGCTTTCTTAACTACCCTATCCACCTGTGAGGCAACTTTCAGGGATCTGTGGACATGTACCCTGAGATCTCTCTGCTCCTCCACACTACCAAGTATCCTGCCAGAAATAATAGTTGAGACGGGTACATTCAAAACATTTAAAATCCATCAAGATAAGTAGATAGATAGATAGGAGGGTCTAGACGGCCATGGGTCAAGTGTGGGAGAATCTGACTAGCTCGCTGGGCAATATGGTCTGCATGGATAATTTAGGCTGAAGTGCCTGTTTACATGCAGTCTGGTCCTATAACTCCAATAACTACTGCTTGTTCTAAATGCTGTGACATTACGTAGCAATATATTGTTTTGTTATGGAACGATGAGGTGGATAGTAATATCATACCATGAGACCATAAGATATCAGAGCAGAATTAGGCCAGTTGGCCCTTCAAGTCTTCTCATCATGGCTGATCCAATTTTCCTCAACCCCAATCTCCTGGCTTCTCCCCATATCCTTTCATGCCCTGATGAATCAAGAATTTATCAACCATTGCCTTAAATATGCATAAAGACTTGGATTCCACAGCTACTTGTGGCAAAGAATTCCACAGATTCACCACTCTCTGGCTAAAGAAACTTCTCCTCATTTCGGTTCTAAAAGGACATACCTCTATTCTGAAGCTGTGGTCTTGCACTCTCCCACCAAAGGAAACATCCTCTCCATATCCTTTGCATCATCAGTGGGACAGGAGAGGTTCCGGAGGATTGGAGAGTTGCAGATGTTGTTCCTTTATTCAAGAAAGGGAGTAGAGATAGCCCAGGAAATTATAGACCAGTGAGTCTTATCTCAGTGGTTGGTAAGTTGATGGAGAAGATCCTGAGAAACAGGATTTATGAACATTTGGAGAAGTATAATATGATTGGAGTAGTCAGCATGGCTTTGTCAAGGGCAGGTCATGCCTTACAAGCCTGATTGAGTTTTTTGAGGATGTGACTAAACACATTGATGAAGGAAGAGCAGTAGATGTAGCGTATATGGATTTCAGCAAGGCATTTAATAAGGTACCCCATGCAAGGCTTATTGAGAAAGTAAGGAGGCATGGGATCCAAGGGAACATTGCTTTGTGGATCCAGAAATAGCTTGCCACAGAAGGCAAAGAGTGGTTGTAGATGGGTCATAATCTGCATGGAGGTCGGTCACCAGTGGTGTGCCTCAGGGATCTGTACTGGGACCCTTACTCTTTGTGATTTTTATAAATGACCTGGATGAGGAAGTGGAGGGATGGGTTAGTAAATTTGCTGATGACACAAAGTTTGGTGGTGTTGTGGATAGTGTGGAGGGCTGTCAGAGGTTACAGCGGTACATTGATAGGATGCAAAACTGGGCTGAGAAGTTGCAGAAGGAGTTCAACTCAGATAAGTGTGAAGTGGTTCATTTTGGTAGGTCAAATATGATGGCAGAATATAGTATTAATGGTACGACTCTTGGCAGTGTGGAGGATCAGCAGGATCTTGGGGTCCGAGTCCATAGGCTGCTTAAGGCAGCTGCACGGGTTGACCCCATTACCACTCTGCCATGGACGGTTCCAAGCCCGGCTGTGAAAGGAGGAGGGTTGGGCATGGGGCTAGTGACCCCATCCCAATGCTGACTATTTCCTCTTTTCGTAGATGCTGCCTGGCCTGCTGAGTTCCTCCAGCATTTTGTGTGTGTTACTCAGATTTCCAGCATCTGCAGATTTTCTCTTGTTCAAGAGCATCCCCTTCCCTTCAACCATTCAGTTCCTGACCCAACCTGCACAACCTGAATTACTACCTCAGAGGAGTAACACTGCAGGGAAAAAAGAAATACAATAGAATTGTACGAAAACTCTCCATAAACCAAGGCTGACACACACCAATGATCAAAAGAAGACAAACTGTGTAAATAAAAGTAATACTGAGATCATGAGTTATAAAGAGTCCTGGAAAGTGAGCCTGCAGGTTGGAGATTCAGTTTGAAGTAGTGCTGATTGAAGTTATGTTAGTTCAGGAGCCTGATGGTCGTAGGGTAATAACTGTTCCTGAACATAATGGTGTGGGACCTAAGGCTTTTGAACCTCCTTGCCAATGGTAATAACGAGAAGAGGGTATGGCTTGGATGGTGAGCAGGGGTTCCCAACATGGGGCCCACGGACCCTTTGCTTAATGGTATTGGTCGATGGTGTTAAAAAAAAGGTTGGGACCCTGTGATGATGAGAATCTTTGATGATTTGATTTGATCTATTGGCTAGGCAGGTTTACCTGCACTCCCATGTCTAGGAGTGCTTTAATGTAAGGAAACTCTCCACATTTCATTTCAACTGGCAAAAAGCTTTTTTGTTCCTTCCTACTGCTTTGTTCTGCTCAGTGGCGGAGATAAAAAAGAAGCCCTTTCATTCGTAGTAATCACAGGGGGATAGCAGAACCTGACAGCATTTCTCTCATCAGTTCAATCTGACCTCGGGATATCTCCATGATGTCTGTGTGGGTGGGTTTACATATAATATGTGGATTTTGTCTAAAGTGGATATGTGTGATTGTGTGCACAATTGTCTGTGTATTTGAACATATGCACACGTATTTTGTGTACTTAGAGAACAATGCAACAGGCGCAGTGAGTATCAGATCTTAGTCTCAACATTTACTAGAAATCCCCATGAGCACCTTAATCCAGTGCGTAACCAGAAGCCGTTCCAGCCTCTTATGTACAGGTATTGCAAAACATTGGTCTGTGGTGTGAGTGAGATGCTCGTGGCGTAAAATTATCAACTTCATCTTTAGGATCTGTCGTTTACAGTCCTTGAAGGTCAAAGAAACCACACACGCTGGAAATCTGAAACAAGGCGGTGAGGCAGTGCTGAGGGAAGGGCAGTGTTAAAGGATAGCTCTGGTGGGGGTGGGGGGTAATACCCTAGGAGGGAAGGGCAATGTTGACTGAGGGGCGATGGTGAGGTAGGGATCAGTGCTGAGGGAGGAAGGGGTAGTTTTAAGGGAATGGCAGTGGTGAGGGAGGAAGGTGTACTACATTGGGAAGGAGGAGGCAGTTCTGAAGGAAGCAGAGGCGGTATTGAGGGAGGAGGCCATGCTGAGGGAGGGGCAGTACTGAGGGAGGAAGTAGCGTTGAGAAAGGGGCAGTGCTGAGGGAGGAAGGGGTAGTACATTGGGAAGGAGGAGGCAGTGATGAAGGAGGGGCAATGCTGAGGGAGGAAGGGGTGGTGTTGGGGAAGGGGCAGTGCTGAGGAGGAAGGGGAGTACATTGGGAAGGAGTGGGTAGTGCTGAGGGAAGCAGGGGCAGTTGAGGGAGGGGCAGTACTGAGGGAGGAAGGAGGCAGTGTTGAGAGAGGGCAGTACTGAGGGAGGAAGGAGGCAGTGTTGAGAGAGGGAGGGGTGGTGCTGAGAGATGAGGTGATGCTGATGGAGGGAGGGGAAGAGCTGAGGGAGTAGGGGCAGTTCTGATGGAGGAGGGGCCAGTGCTGATAGAGCAGCATTGCAGTGTTTGCTATGGCCACTGATTTGAGATGCTGCCACTGGGTCCCGATGCTCTTGGAGATGTTATCGAAATTCTGAGATTTATGGATTGGACTGTAGTTCAAACTAACTGTGGTTCATATTGGCCTCTTTCAGTTCTATGTCTTATCGTGTTGTTGCCCATTCTTCCTTGTTGCGGACTGGCGGGTTTGGGTTTGGGTGATCTGTTAGTTTCTGTGCAAGGGAGGGGTTGGGGGTGTTTGGGGTTTGTGAGTTTTTGTTTCTTTTTGTTTTTGTGTTTGGGAGGGGATTGATGTCTTTCTTTCAACTACTTATAGCAGTGGTTCCCAACCTCCGGGCCGTGGACCGATACAAGTTTCCCCCGCCATCCAAAGGTAGAGCATTCCTATGAAACAGTTCGTAAGCCGAAATGTCGTAAAGCGAAGAAGCAATTACCATTTATTTATATGGGAAAATTCTGTGAGCGTTCGCAGACCTAAAGATAACCTACCAAATCATGCCAAATAACTCATAAAACCTAAAATAACAGTAACATATAGTAAAAGCAGGAATGATATGATAAATACACAGCCTATATAAAGTAGAAATACTTTTCCACAATCATTGCCGGCACAGATCTCCGTAGCGAAAATCTCATGCAAGCGCCGTTGGCAGAAAATCTCACGCAAGCACTGTTGGCAAAAACACGACGCAAGTGCTCTCCAGTAACCTTTAAGCTATGAAGCTGCCAAATCATACCAAATAACACGTAAAAATACACAGCCGATATAAAGTAGAAATAATGTATGTACAGTGTAGTATCACTTATGGGAATCGGGAAGACAGCGAGCACACTGATGCTGGTGTGTTAGACTTAGTCGTCGCAGGCTGGGGTGGTGCAGTGGCCCCCACCCTCCAGGCCACTGAGCGATACATTGCCGCGAAGAACGCAAGGGTCCAGCGGTAGCCAGGAGGCACACAGCAACACCTTTAAGAAAAAAGCCGAAACAAACATGCTAATTAATTAGGTGCCGCCCGTAATTGTCAGCCCAGATCAGTGCCGATTTCCGATTCCTTCCATCATTCTGAGTGTGTTTCCCTCTGTGTGTTTCTGCATTTCACAGTGTGTTTCGATGCTTCAATTTACATGTGACAAATAAGGTTAAACTTTTTCTTTTGGCGTGTGCCTGCGTGCGTGCGAGTCTGTGCATGTCCGTGCGTGCACGTCTGTGCGTGCGTCTGTGATGATATCTTTTTCGTGGCTTTTTACAAGGCGCGGAGCGAGAGAGAGACTGTGTGGTACGCCACCCCTACACAGACATTTTCACAGTATTTTTCCCTTTATTTTTACGAGGTCGAGTTGCGATCTCGACACTCAACCCGGCACAGATGGAAAGCGTACTCGGGAGTAGACCTGACTAGTTTCGAACCCCGGAACCTCAGCTCCCGGGTCCGGCGCCAATGTCGTTGTGCCACCAGCCAACCCATAAATAAAGTTAATCTTTAACATCAGGGGTTTCCTTTGGCTACTCCAGTCTGTTCCCACATCTCAAATATGTGTAGTTTCATTGGTTAATTGGTCATCGTAAATTGCTTGTTGTATTCTTTGTTGTTCTGCCGGACATTGTGGACATGCTCTGTTGACATCAGAATGTGCAGCGACAAATGTGTGTACACTGTCACAAAAACAACAAATTTCACTACAATTTCAGTGATAGTAAACCCGGCTCTGATTTTGATTTGGGGATTCAACGGTTTGATGTTTAATGTTCTGCGTGTAATTTGTTCACTTTTTGTTGATTGCGTGATTTGTTCTTTTTTTTGCATGTTGGATGGATTTGTTGTGTAAGACTTTTATTTATTTTTGTTTTATTGAGATTAGATTATGAGAACACTCACTCCTCGTTTATTGTCATTTAGAAATGCATGCATTAAGAAATGATACAATGTTCCTCCAAAGTGATATCACAAGAAAACACAGGACAAACCAAGACTAAAACTGACAAAACCACATAATTATAACATGTAGTTACAGCAGTGCAAAGCAATACCATAATTTGATAAAGAGCAGACCATGGGCACGGTAAAAAAAAGTCTCAAAGTTCCGATTGACTCCCAATAGTCCCGATAGCAGGCGGCAAAAGGGAGAAACTCTCCCTGCCATAAACCTCCTGGCGCTGACAACTGCCGATGCATTCAAAGCACCCGACCACAGCTGACTCTGACCGCGTCTGAAAACTTCGAGCCTCCGACCAGCCCCTCCGATACAGCCTCCCGAGCACCATCTCTGCCGAGTGCTTCGACCCCACCCCGGCCGCCGAGCAACAAGCAAAGCCGAGGACTCGGAGCCTTCCCCGCCGGAGATTCTGGATCACACAGTAACAGCTACAGCGAAGAAGGCATTTCAGAAGTTTCTCCATCAAATCAGGATTGTGCATGGCACCCTACTTGATAAATAACAGATATCATTCACCGGAGTGGCTGCTGCGCGCTGTGTCGCGCCGCCATCTTCTCCTCTCCTACAGCATAGAGTAGGGACTTTGGTCCCTTTGAGCCGCACTGCCCAGCAATCCTTGATTTAATCCCAGCCTAATCATGAGACAATTTACACTGTTTTTGGACTGTGAGAGGAAACCAGAGCACCTGGAGGAAACCCACACAGTTACAGGGAGAGATTACTAACTGGCAACAGTGGGAATTATGCTCTGCGGGTCTCGGCCTGAAACGTCCACTGTACTCTTTTCCATAGATGCTGCTGGGTCCCTCCAGCATTTTGTGTGCGTTTCTTTATTTTGTGGCTGCCTGCAAAAAGAGGAATCTCACCTGCTCCAACACCTCCTCCCTCACTACCATCCAGGCCCCCAAACAGTCCTTCCACGTGAGGCAACACTTCACCTGTGAGTCCGTTGGGGTCATTGACTGTATCCAGTGCTCCCAGTGTGGCCTCTTGGTGAGACCCAATGCACCTACACTCCATCAGCTGGAAAAAAGCAGGATCTCCCAGTGGCCACCCATCTTAATTCCACTTCCCATTCCCATTCCGACATGCCAGTCCATGGCCTCCTGTACCAAAATGATGAGGCCACACTCAGGTTACCCTATTTTCCGTTTGGGCAGCCTCCAACCTGATGGCATGAACATTGATTTCTCAAATCTCCAGTAATGCCACCCCCACTTCACCATTCCCCATCCCCTTTTCCTTCTCTCACTTTATCTCCTTATTTGCCCATCACCTCCCTCTGATGCTCCTCCCCCTTTTTCTTTCTTCCATGGCCTTCTGACCTCTCCGATCAGATGCCCCCCTTCTCCAGCCCTGTATCTCTTTCACCAATCAACTTCCCAGCTCTTTACTTCACCTCTCCCCCCATCCTCCCGGTTTCACCTATCACCTTGTGTTTCTTCCTCCCCTCCCCCCACCATCTTCCTCTGACTCCTCATGTTTTTTTCTCGATGAAGAGTCCCAGCCCAAAACGCCGACTGTACCCTTTTCTATAGATGCTGCCTGGCCTGCTGAATTCCTCCAGCAATTCGTGTGTGTCTCAAAATTGTACACTATATACATACTTTGATAATAAATGTACATTGAATTTTGATTCTTATTAAGAGTAACCCCTGTCAGAAGTCCATTTCATTTGCAGCATATCAATGTGTTTCACAGAAGTGTTGTCAAAGATAAGTCCATGGCACAATCAAAAGGATATACAAACGTTTGTATTAATGCAAATGATCATACTCTAGGTCAGAGCGGCAGGTTGTACCGAGAGTCTTAGAGGAAAGAGGGGGAGAGAATGTGGAGAGTTTTGGGGATGAATTTTCTGAGCCCTGAATTTTCAGCAGCTGAAGACTCAACTACCGGTGATGGAGCAGCAAAGGTCAGAGATGTATGGAACGAGTTCGTGCTGAGATCGAATCGCATTCTGATGGCACCATTCTAATACAACAGAAATATCGATGTAGAATGATTGATTTTCTCGTAAATTATTTGAGCAGGTTAAGCAGTAGCCATATGTCTGAAGAGAAATATAATTAGTTCATAGAACAATAATCCAATAAGATAAACCTGTAGTGCAATCTCCAAATTTATTGTTATAGTCGTAATTTGAGACATGATGCCAAATACTATAAAGTTTGAACAAAAAGAATAACCTCTGGAATATCCAGTTACCTTTGATTAATATAGAAAGTAATTTACCTAGCGCTACTCACTGTGTTTGGAGCCTCATAAATATTAATGAATAGAAGCCATTTTAGTACTGTACGCGAGATAATAGCATGTAACAAACCCAGAGACAGGAATACAGTTCCCAGACACAAAATCATCTAGTATCAGGCAGCCAACTGCTTCCAATCAATAGTTTTGATAGATCAGTTAGAAATAAATTAGGTTCCACTCAATGTAAATCTCACCTTGCAAATATTATGCTGCATGTTTCCTCTGTCGTGTGTGTGTGTGTGTGTGTGTGTGTGTGTGTGTGTGTGTGTGTGTGTGTGTGTAACTAAGAAGTTCATCTGTGGTATCGTATCCCAGCTCCTGGAGAGTTTTTGACCTCTGGCAAATTCTCCAAGGCCTGCTTTACACAAAATCAAAATCGGTTTATTATCGCTGGCATGCACTTCACGGCCACTTTATTAGACACACCTGTACACCTGCTCATTAATGAAGATATCTAATCAGCCGATCATGTGGCATAAAAGCATGCAGGCATGGTGAAGAGGTTCAGTTGTTGTGCAGATCAAGCATCAGAATGGGGAAGAAATGTAATCTAAGTGACTTTGAATGTGGAACAATTGTTGGTGCCAGATGGAGTAGTTTGGGTATTTCAGAAGCGTCCTCTGGAGTTAATAGAAAATGATGTGAGAAACAAAAAAACACATTCAGCGGTTTCTGTGGGCGAAAATGCCTTGTTAGTGAGAGAGGTCAGAGGAGAATGGCCAATAGTTTAAGCTTTCAGTACCCTGGATGAACTCAGCAGGTCGGGCAGCATCAGTCAGAAACGATGAGTCGACGTTTCAGGCCAGAACCCTTCGTCAGGACTGAAGAATGAAAGATGGGGAAGGATTTGAAGAATGCTTGTAGCGTCAGTTGATAGACCAGTAATTTGAAAGACAAAGGGGTGGGGGAGGGGAAGCATTGACGTCATAGCCCTGAAAACAATGGGTGGTGGAAGAAGGAGGCGGAACCATGAGGGAGCTGCTTAAGCTGACAAGAAGGTGTCAGTATCTCAAATAACCATGCATCATAACAGTATCGTGCAGGAGCATATCTGAATGCATAACACGTCGAACCTTGAAGAGGAAGGGCTACAGCAGCAGCAGACCATGAACATACACTCAGTCACCACTTTGTTAGGTACAGGAGGTACGTACCTAATATCTCAGTGTATGCCATGAAATCTGTTGCTTCATGGCGGCTGCACAGTTCAAGGCAGAAAAATTACCATAAGTTACATAAATAAATGAATGAATCATGGCATTGTTCTTTTGTGGTAGCATAACAGAACAGACATAAAATGACAATAAAATATGAAATTATGTAAACGGTACAAAGAGGAACAATGAGGTGGTGTACATGGGTTCATAAGACATGGGAGCAGAATTTGGCCTTATGCCCTTTATCGTCTGCTCCGTCATTCCTTCATGGCTGATTTATTATCCTTCTCAACCCCATTCTCCTGGTTTCTTCCTGTAACCTTTGATGTCCTGACTAATCAAGAAACTTATTAACCTCCATTTTAAAGATACTCAATGACTTGGCCTCTACAGATGCCTGTGACAATGAATTCCACAGATTCATCACCCCTAGCTCAAGAAATTCCTCCTCATCTCTGTTCTAAAGGGATGTCCTTCCATTCTGAGGCTGTGCCTTCTGGTGCTCGACTTACCCACTATAGGAAGCATCCTCCTCAAATCCATTCTATCCATACCTTTCAATATGTGATAGGTTTCAATGAGATCCCCCTTCATTCTTCTAAACTACTTCATGTACAGGCCCAGAGTCATCAAATGCTCTTCATACTGTATGTTAACACTTTCATTCCCCGAATCATTCCCATGAACCTCCTCTGGAATCTTTCCAATGCAAGCACATCTTTTCTTAGATTAGGGGCCCAAACCTGCTCGTAATATTTCCGTGTGATCTGATCGATTCTTTATAAAGCCTCAGCATCACATCCTTGCTCTTATATTCTAGTCCTCTTGAAATAAATGCTAACATTGCATTTGCCTTGTTACAGAAAAAGAGTGCAAAAAAGGAATAGGAAGGTATTGTTCATGGCACTGTTCTGAAATCTTATGATGGAGGAAAGAAGCTGTTCTTGAAATGGTGAGTGTGCATCCTCAGGCTCCTGTGTCTCCTCCCTGATGGTAATAATGAGAAGAGGGCATGATCAGGTTCCTCAATGGGGGATGCCACTTTCTTGAGGTACCACCTTTTGAAGATGTCCTCAATGATGGGGAGCCTTGTGCCCAAGATGATCCTACAACCTTCTGCCGGCTTTTCCAATCCTGTGCATTGGAGCCTCCATGCCAGGTGCTGGTGCAACCAGTAAGAACGTCTTCATAGGACGTCTGGGGAAATTTGTTATACTCTTTTCTGACATAGCAAATCTAATTTAATTCTTAATGAAGAGCTGCAGGCATACCTTCTTCATGACTGCATCAATGTGAAGATCCCAGGATAAATCCTCTCAACTGGGTCCAAGATGGATCATCTGAGATGTTAATGCCAGGAGTAGAAAGCTGCCATTCTCTCCACTCCTGATCCCCATGTGCAAACTGGCCCGTGTTCATCCTTTTGCTCCCTTCGTTAAGTCAACTATCGTTTCTTTAGCAAACCTGCAAAGAGTAGTGGATATGGACCAGTCCATCACAGGGAAAGCCCTCCCTACCACTGAGCATGTCTTCATGGAGTGTTGACACAGGAAAACAGCATCCATCATCAGGGACCCCCACCACTCAGGTCATACTCTCTTCTCGATGCTGCCATCAGAAAGGTGGTACAGGAGCCTGAGGACTCACACCACCAGGTTCAGGAACAATTATTACCCCTCAGCCATCAGGCTCTTGAACCAAAGGAGATAACTTCACTCAACTTCACCTGCCCCATGACTGAAAAGTTCCATAAGAGCATAAGATATGGGAGCAGAATTAGACCATATGGCCCATCGAGTCTGCTCCACCATTTCATCATGGTTGATCAGTTTTCCTCTCAGCCCTAGTCTGAGTATCCCCTCATGCCCTGACCAATCAAGGATTTGTCAACCTCTGCCTTAAATATACATCAGGACTTTCCCTCTACAGCTGCCTGTGGCAACAAATAGACACACAACCTATAGACTTACTTTCAAGGACTCTTCACCTCATGTTCTCAATATTTATTGCTTTATTATTATTATTATTATTATTACTTCTTCTTCCTTTTTTGTATTTGAACAACTTGTTCTCTTATGCACACAGTTTGTACACCCAGTTGGTGTAGTCTTTCAGGGGTTCTATTATGGTTGTTGGATTTATTGAGTATACTTGGAAGAAAATGAATCTCGGGGTTATATATGGTGACATACAGTATATGTACTTTGATGATAACTTTACTTTGAACTTTAGTTTTACTGACGTTGAGAGAAAGATTGTTGTTGCAGCACCAATATTCTGTAAGTTGTCAGCTCCTAGCTTCCGATTTATCAACTTACTAATTTCTCCAATACTCATATTTAACTAATGCCAATGCCTTTATTTAATTTTAGAGCTTCTGTTCTCCACTACTTCCAGCAGGTTTTTTGTGCCTTCTTCCAAAGACAAACACAAATTGTTTTTCTGACATTTCCTTATTCTACAATATAATTTCTGCTCTATTTGTCAGTAAAGGACACACATTAAATATTGCTAATATTTTTCTTCTTACATATCAGTCACTTTTTTTTGCCCAAAAATTAGTTTCCTATTATATTTTCAATTTCCTTATCAGGTTCTTGGCGCTGCTTTGGTGAATTGTGAAGTTTTCCCAATCCTCAGGCTCACTGTTATTTTTATCAACACTATAAGCCTTTGCCTTTGATCTAATACTATGTTTAACTTCTCTTGTTAGCCGTGGGTGGGCCACATTTTCTGTTCACTTTTGTTTTGCCTTAAAGGGATATTCATTTGCTGCAAACTTTGCAGTAAATCTTTAACTGATAGCCCTCGTTTATTGTCATTCCTTTAAATGTTGGTTCCCAATCGAGCATAGCCTCCAACCTGATGGCATGAATAGCAATTTATCTAACTTCCAGTAATTGCTCCCCACCTCCTGTTCTCTCTTTTTCCCATTCCCTATTCTATCTTGTCTCTTACCCCTTTTCTTCTCCAGCTCCTTCTGGTGCCTCTCCTCCTTCCCTTTCTCCAATGTTCCACTCCCCTCTCCTGTCAGATTCCTTCTTCTTCAGCACTTTACCACCTTCAACTCTTACCTCTGAACATCTCACTTCATCCCCCTTTAGCTACCCACCTGCCTTCCCCCTCACCTGGCCTCACCTATCACCTACCAGCTCGTGGCCAGAGATAAGCAAAAATATCTGCTAGGGCCTCTTAATTTCTTCTCTAGAAACACACACAAAATGCTGGAGGAATTCAGCAGATTCCCCTTCCCTCCTCTCCCCCCCCCCCCCACCTTCTTATTCTGGCCTCTTCCCCCTTCCTTTCCAGTCCTGATGAGGGGACTTGGCCTGAAACATTGACTGTTTGTTCCTCTCCATAGATGCTGCCTGGTCCGCTGAGTAAAGGGAACTACAGAGGCATGAGATAGGAGCTGGCCAAGATATCAGGGATGAGTCAGTGGCTGTTGTTTACTTGGATTCTCAGAAGGCCTTTGACAAGGTGCCATGCTTGAGGCTGCTTAACAAGATAAGAGCCCATAATATTACAGAAAAGATACGAGCATGGATACAAGATTGGGTGACTGGTAGGAGGCAAAGAGTGGGAATAAAGGGGGTCTTTTCTGTTTGGCTGCCAGTGACTTAGTGGTGTTCTGCAGGGGCCGGTATAGAGATTGCTTCTTTTCATGTTATATGCCAATGATTTGGATGGTGGATATAATACATTTGAGGGGCAGGTAATGTTGGGGAAGCTGGGTGTCTGGAGAAGGGTTCCGGCCCAAAACGTTGACTGATTGTTTCTACGGATGCTGCCCAACCTGCTGAGTTCCTCCAGCTTGTTGTGAGTGTTGTCTGGAGAAGGTCTTAGGTAGATTAGGAGAACGGGCAAAAAAGAAATTTAGTGTAGGGAAGCGTATGGTCACAAACTTTGGTAGCAGGAATAGAGGCATCGACTATTTTGTAAATGAAGAGAACATTAAAAATCAATGCTGCAAAGGGATTTGAGAGTCCTTGTGCAAGATTCCCTAAAGAAGGTTGAGTCTGTGATGAGGAAACAAAGGCATTGTTTGCATTCATTTTGACAGGACTAGAACATAAGAACAAGGATGTGATGCTGACAGTTTATAAGGCGTTGGTCAGACCGCACTCTGAGTATTGCCAGCAGTTTTGGGCTCCTTATCTCAGAAAAAAATGTGCTGACATTGGAGAGAGTCCACAGGAGTTCATGAGAATGATTCCAGGAATGAAAGGGTTAACACGTAATGGGCGTTTGATGGCTCTGGCTCTACACACGCAAGTTTAGAAGAATGAGGGAGATCTCATTGAAACCTATCAAATACTAAAAGGCCTAGGTAGAGTAGATGTGGAGGGGATTTTTCCTATTGTGGGCGAGTCTTGGACCAGAGAGCACAGCCTCAGAACAGAAGGACGTCCATTAGAACAGAGATGACGAGGAATTTCTTCAGCACAGACAACTCTGGATGCCAAGTCATTGGGTATATTTAAAGTGGGGGTATATACAAATACCCATGAATAACGCTGTGTCCTTTGGCTAAATTCATCGATATTCATGTATGATTGAACTTAAACCTGAAACTTGAACTATGAGAAGTTCTTGATTAGTAAGGGTGTCAAAGGTTACAGGGAGAAGGCAGAAGAAGGCAGAAGGGGTTGAGAGAGATAATAAATAGGATGGAACGGTGGAGCAGACACAATGGGGCATATGACCTAATTCTACTCCTATGTCTTGTGGTCTTATGGTCTTGTAATAAGACGCACAGATAGAGTAGCCAGCTGAAGACTTTATCCCGGGGTGGCAATAGCTAATATGAGGAGGCATCATTTGAAGGTGATTGGAAGAAAGGGGGATGTCAAAGTAGTTTTTTCACTCAAGGAGAGGCAGGTGCATGGAATGCCCTGCCAAGGATGGAGGGTTGAGCTGGATACATTAAGGAGATTTAAGGGACTCTTAGATAGGGGTCCATGGCATAAAAAAGGTTGGGAACCCCCGGATTGATCTCAGAGTTGGTTGAAATGTCCACACAACATCATGGGCTGAAAGGCCTGTATTGTGCTCTAGTGTTCTGTGTTGTATATCTTGCTACATTTGACAATAATAAATCAATATCATCAGCTCACCAAACCTGTTCTTAGAAGTAAATGTTGAGCTTTAGCATCAGTTTTACTTTTTAACAATTTTCGACATCCCGTGCTCAAAGGTAGAAATGCTCAGCTATAGACTGATAGTGGTACTCTGTGCTAATCCACTGGCATCAAGTATAAACCTTGTGGGCCCAAGTGCCAAACTGCTCTGTGTTCTACATGGTACGTTTAACTCCATGATTCTAAAGGAGGTATTGTACTGAGGGAAGGCAGCATTGATCGAGTTATATTGAAGGTGTGTTTTCTTGCCAGGGTTACCATACTGAGAGTGTGCTGCACTATCAGAGATGTTGTTCCAAGTGTATGCTTTACAGTCAGAGTGGCCATCCTGAGGGGCTGGAGACCTGTGTGACAGTGAGTGCATGCCGCATTATTGCTGGCCCTGCAAAGGAGAAGGTCGCAGTCTGAAGGAGCCCACAGATGCTGCCTGAGTTCTTCCGTCATTTCGTGTGCATTGTTCAAGATTTCCAGCATCTGTAGAATCTCCAGCGTCTCTATGTCCATTATAACTTTGTATGAGGTTCATTTCTCAGCTGGTTTGCGTGTTGTACTATGTTGTATTGAGGAAGTGTGGCACTTTTGGAGATACTGTATTGAGGGATTTCTGCATAATCAGAGTGTACATAGGTGAGTAAATAGATATCATGGATAGCTCTGGGACCTGCTCCATTCTCTAGAGCTCTTTAATAGTTCACAGTAAGCTCCCGTAAACAATGACAATAGCTGATTGGATTGTTATGTTGCAGTTGAACAAATGAATGAAGTCACTACTGAGGTAAATTCAAGTGGATCCATTTAGGCAAACATGCAAATCTAGAGACTGGATTTTCCCTTCAAATCTATCCTCATCCACAAGCTACCCCATCCACGAGTTACCCCATCCATGATCAACCCCATCCGTAATCTACACCATCCATGATCTACCCCACAGCATGATCTTCTCCACATTGTGAACTACCCCACACCATGGTCTACCCCATCAACGACCAACCCCACAGCATGATCTGCCCCACACCAGGATCTATCCCAACACCACGAACTACCCAATCTACAATGTACCCAACACCATGATCTATCCCAGAGCATAATCTGCCACATACAACAATCTACCCTGTATCTTGACCTGCCCCATATCACGATAGATTCCCTCTGTGATCGACATTGGCATTAGTCCACCCTTCTCATTATTGGCCCCTTACTGTTGTCACGTACCCCGTGACGGGTTAAAGAACCAGCAGAAATGGAGAACACTTTGGAGTCCAGTATTGCTATTAACAAATGGTATTTATTAGTAACTACGCAATACAAATGCAGATATATCAAATAGGTTAGCAATGATTAAGTATATAAGTAAGTGTGGAAATATATGAAAACCAAGCTTCTTCAAGTCTAGGGGTAAATAAATAGTCTTACGATGATGAGTAAAGTTCAGTTCAGTTCGTGGTATTGAGTTAAGTAGTGATGGAGAGAGAGAGATTTGAGTCTTCAAGTGAGCTGATGCCATCGATCTTCCCATTGTCCTCTGAAATCCTTTAGAAGTCACCGACTGTGACCACAACAAAGGGGACCGTTCTTCTGTGGTGGAATTATCAACCCAGGCGAGGGTCGGACACACAAATAACTCCCCACCAGTCACACCCTTTTCACACTGCGAGAGCCACTGATCGATCCGCCTGATCGATCCTCCAAAACCCACCTTTTTTGTGGGGCACAACAAAGCTCATTCAGTGTCCAAAACCATGTGTCTGTAGGTCTATCATCTGACCTTCTATTTATCTCACCGTGCTGAATACCAACTGTCTCTCAAACAGCTCCTCCCTTCTCTCTCTGTAAGAATTTCCAAGCAGGCAGCGTCCTTGTAGAAAGTATAAACATGCTGTGAGCAGTCTTCCCCTCTCTCTCTCTTTCTTTCGCTCTCTTTTTAACAAGGTGTTTGTGTTGGGCACTTCTTTCTCTCTCTTTTCAAAAGCACAGTTCATAGGGGTAATTCAGGACCCTGTCACACTGTGAATTCAGTCTGTAGTTGTAGCCATACTGTGATGGACAGTCTATTTCGTACCTCCCCCCCCCCCATAGGCCTGTATCACAATCAGCCAATTGCACAATTGGCTGGCACAGATCACTGCATGTCAACAGGGTGAATTATAAGAGATATCTGGTACTAATTCCCAGTGGGAGAGTCATTGGGAAGTGGACACAGGTGCAAAATGTTCGACTTATGGAAGATGAAGAAGGATAATTTTTTTTCCTTTTCCTATTATTTCTGGGTTTTAGTCTTCCCATCAATGACTCAGGAGTAATTTTTCTTGCGCAATAATACCTGTCCTTAGGCCATCTTGCAGTACCCTCCCTTTGTTTTCCTTTATAACCAGGCTTCAGCTTATATTCCACAGCTTCATTCCCAAACTGTGGTTCAACCTTTGATGATATCCTGTTCAAAGGTAGATCGGCAGTTGCCCCTTTGAGGATTGAATTTATTCCCATCCTTTGCAATAAGTCAGTTGAATCTCACTGGGAATAAGTATTGATAAGAAGTTGCCATCAGCAGCAGTTGGATCAATTGCAAACATTTAAAGCTCTATAATCAGGAATTTCAGTGCTCGAATATAAGCTGCAGATAACTTCGCCCCAGTTGCAGGTTTCACACATGCAAAGGTTGAATAAGGAACTCCTCCCTGGAGCACAGGAGAATGAGGCAAGATCTCTTTGAGATACAAGATCATCAGAGGGTAAATGCATGCAGGTGCGGTGAGATTAGAACTAGGGGTCATAGGTTTAGGGTGAAAAGTGAAATATTTAAGGGGAATCTCGGGGGGGAGAACTTCTTCACTCAGAGGGTAGTGTGAGTGAGGAATGAGCTGCCAACAGAATTGGTAGATTGTAACATTTAAGAGAAGTTTGGATACTGTAGGTTCATGGATGGAAGTGGTTTGGAGGTCTATGTCTAGGTGAAGATAGATGGGTCTAGGCAGAAGACCAGGCCAGCACAAACAAGATGGGTTGAAGGGCTTGTTTCATAGAACACAGAACATAAAACAGAGAAGAGTATGGCAGAAGAACAGGCCCTTCAGCGCACAATATCGTGCTGAACCAATTAAATTAGTAACAAAAGGTTAACTAAATGAACCTCTTCAGCCTACACGGTGTCCACATCCTTCCATTTTACTCACATTCATAGGCCTGTCTAAACTTCAATTAAAAGTCCTTTATGTTTCTGCCTCTACCACCACCCCAGGCAGACCATTCCAGGCACCCACCACCCTCTGTGTAAAAAACTTGCCTCTCACATCTCCTTTGAACTCAGTCGAAGTTTCAGGTCGAGACCCTCTCTCCATCTGTCCATTTCCCTCAATACTGTTTGACCTCCTGAGTTCCCCCAGTAGCTGGTGTGTCATTTCAGAGCCAGTCACCTTGGCACACATTCTCTCCTGACAGGCATCAGCCAGCCAGATTTTAACAATAATCCTAAACACAGGAGATTCTGCAGATACTGGAAATCCAGAGCAACACACACAATGCTGAAGGGACTCAACAGGTCAGGCAGCCTCTACGGAGGGAAATAAACAGTCCACATTTTGGGTCGAGACCCTTCATCAGGACTGGAAAGGGAGGGGGAAGACAACAGAATGAGAAGGTGGGGGAGGAGGTGGAGGTGATGGGTGAGATGAGTTGAGGGGGAATGTGGGTGGGTGGAGGAGGTGGGAGTGAAGTGGGAACCTGGGAGGTGACAGGGATTGAGAAGGAATATGATAGGAGAGGAGTGAGGACCATGGAAGAAAGGGAAGGAGGCGGGCACCAGTGAGAGGTGATGGGCAGTTGAGGAGGGGTAAGGGGGGGTCTAGAACAGGGAATGGATAAAGAGAGAATGGGAGGGGAAGAAATTACTGGAAGATAGAGAAATCAGTCATGTTGTCATGTTGGAGACGACCCAGATTGAATATGAGTTGTTACTCCTCCAGCCTGAGACAATAATCTAGCAGCTTTGTTGCCGTTATTGAGTTGTGGTGATTCTTGCCTAAGTTTAGTTTTCTTAAGGTATTGGAAAAAGATTCACCAATGTTCCACACGATCCTCCAAGTTCACTGGACAGATAAGCAGAGCAACATCAGTGTCCTCTCTGAGACCCTGCACTGATTCCCTTGTCACTTCCAGTGGCTAATTTGGGCTGGCCCAACACTACTAAGTGCGAGGAGACGACTGGGTCTCCATGACAAAAGATTTAGGTAGGCACTACACAAGCTTACTGGAGGAAGTGGAACAGCACCATTGTCTCTGGGGAACTTTTGTGCATGACTGCTCCTTGATGGAGAAGGTGCATTAGAAATTGTTCATGGTCATGAACTGGGAAAACACAGAAGTCCTGGATAAGAGATGGAAGGATTGCAGCACCTTACAAACTATCCACCCGCTCCACTCATCCTGTCAGCCAGTTCCTGCCCCATCTGTGGAAGAGACATTCTTCCCCTCAGGGCCTCATGAGTCGCCTCAGAACCCACCAAACCAGAGTGGAGCAGGTCATCCCTGATACTGAGGAGAAGATTCCTAACCAGTTTAAGATTTCAGATTACTGACCAGATTTAATTTCCACAGCTGCTGTGGTAGTATTTGAACTCAGTTCTCCACACCTTTAATCCAGGCCTCTGGTAACTTCAGAATCAGAATCAGGTTTAACATCATTGGCATATGTCACGAAATTTGTTGTTTTGTGGCAGCAGTACAGTGTAATGCATAATTTAAAATACCATAAATTACAAGAAGAAAATCTAAATCAGTAGTGCAAAAAGAAAGCAAAAAGGTGAGGTAGTATAATCTTCTATAATCTTATAGATTCCCACAGCTATCTTGATGATACCTCTTCCTGTCCTGACTCCTGTAAAAATGCTACTCACTTTTCTCAGTTCCTTCGTCTCAGCTGCATCTGTTTCCAGAATGAAGCTTTCCTTTCCCGGACATCAGAATATCCTCCTTCGTTCAAAGAACAAAGTTTCAGTTTCTCCACCATTGATGCTGCCCTCATCTGCAATTCTCCATTTCCCGGACATCTGCACTCACTCCATCATCCTGCTGCCTTAACACAGATTGAGTTCCTCTTGTCCTCACGTACCACCCCATCAGCCTCGACATCCAACACATCATTCTCCGCATCTTCCGCCACCTTTAACAGGACTCTACCACCAAACACACCTTTACCTCCCCCCCTCCCCACTCTTCATTTTCCACAGGATCACTCCCCCAGTGACTCTCTTGGCCATTCGTCCTTCCCCACTAATCTCCCTCCTAGCACTTACCCGTGCAGGCGGTCAAACTGCTACACCAGCCCATTCACCTCCTTCCTGGGTCCTAAGCTTGCCCTTCCAGGAGAGGCAACACTTCACCTGCGAACCTTTTAGGGGTCGTCAACTGTATCCAGTGCTCCCGACGTGGCCTCCTCGACATTGGTGAGACCCGACATAGGTTGGTGGATGACTTCGTTGAGCACCTCCGCTTCATCCGCAAGAAGTGGAAATTCCCCTGGACAACCGTTCTTATTCCTATCCCCTTTCCTGTTCCGACATGTCAGTCCATTGCCTCCTCATCTGCCACTGTCAGGATGGAAGAGCAACACCTCATGTTCCATCTAGGTAGCCTCCAACCTGATGGCATGAACATTAATTTCTCCAACTTCTGGTAATTTTTCCCCTCCCCTCCCCTCCTCTTTAATTTCCCACTCTGGTCTCTTACCTTGTCTCCTCACCTGACTATCACCTCTCCCCGGTGCCCCTCTTCTTCCCCTTCTCCTGTAGTGTATTCTCCTCTCGTATCAGATTCCCTCTTCTCCAGCCTTTTGCCTTTTCCACCTATCACCACATCCCAGCTCCTTACTTCATCCCCCAAACCCCACCCACCTGGCTTCACCTATCACCTTCCAGCTTCCCCTCTTTCCCCTCCCGCCACCTTCTTATTCCCTTCCTTACTGACCCTGATGATGGTTCCCAGCCCAAAATGTCAAGTATTTGTTCATTTTCGTTGATCCTGCTTGGCCTGCTGAGTCCCCCCAGCATTTTGTGTGGATTGTTCTGGAAGGAATAGGCTGAAGATGAGGGGATTTAAAAGGAACCTGAGGGGCAATTTTTTTTTTGCACAGAAGTTGGTCAGTCTATGAACTGTCGGAGGCTGGTACAGTGATGACACTTAAGAGGTATTTGGACAGCAATATGGACAGAAAAGGTTTTGAAGGATATGGACCAAACCCAGGGAAATGGGACTAGCTCAGTTGCCATGGACAAGTTGGGCTGAGGGGCTTGTTTCCATGCTGTATGTCTCCATGCACTGGAACACCGAGCTTCCCGAAATATATTTGACAGATGCTGATAAAAGCCATCAAGGAAGTTTGTTTATTTTTAAATTTTATTTTATTGAAATACAGTGTGAAATAGGCTCTTCTGGCCATTTGAGCAACCCAGCAACCCCCCCCCCCCCCCCAATTTAATCCCTAGCCTAACTACAGGACAATTTACAATGACTAAGTAACCTACTAGTAGGGATGTCTTTGGACTGTGGGAGGAAACCAGAGCACCCGGAGGAAACCCATGTGGTCACGGGTAGAATGTACAAGTTCTTCACAAGCAGCAGGCAGGAATTGAACCCCAGGTCATTGGTACTGTAAAGTGTTACGCTACGGTGCCAACCACAAATGCGCTCACCTGTAAAAATGTGTGGTCTCATCCCAGTTCTCTGACACTTGTTTTATTGACATTTTGAGAC
Source organism: Mobula hypostoma (assembly GCF_963921235.1). Lineage (NCBI taxonomy): Eukaryota > Metazoa > Chordata > Chondrichthyes > Myliobatiformes > Myliobatidae > Mobula > Mobula hypostoma. Next base: position 21,972,824 of record NC_086097.1, read on the forward strand.
CTTCCACAATTCTGGGATATCCAGAATGTTCTTTTTTTTCTCAGTTTTATACATGACATATCATTGCAACATCACTTATTATTGTACATTTCCAGTTTTAACTTGGTAACAGAGTCAGTTAATCAATTCACTCAGCAGAACATCTGTCTTACCTCAGAACGACAGCTGTTAAATGCCACTCAAGAAGCAAAAGACAGATGCTTCTGCCTCAGGAGGGCTGATCCTAGAAACACTGAGGTCTCCCTGTCTCGGGTGTCACCAGCCAAGAGGCTGGCAATGGGCAAAGGTGCAAATATACCACAGCTTTCTCAAGTCTGTCGCTCTGTGTTGGTCGGTGGCGATAGGATTGTTCTATTCGACAGGGGGAGGAAGGAATTGTTCTCATAGAAGAAGAAGGGCTTGATTTAATAGAGTGCTCAAAAACATGCCAGATTTCTCAGGAGCATTCAGAGATAATAGAACATAGAACATTACAGCACAGCACCATGTTGTGCTGACCTTTTAACCTATTCTAAGATCAATCTAGCCCTTCCCTCTCATATAGTCTTCCATTTTTCTTTCACCTAAGAGTCTCATAAATGTCCCTCATGTATTTGCCTTGAACATCACCCCTGGCAGTGCATTCCTTGCACTGGAGACCAGGTTACTGGCACTGAACATGAGTCTGCGGTGCAGAAGAAGAAGAGGGAGAAGAGGGGAGTGGTAGTGATAGGAGACTCAATAGTCAGTGGAACAGACAGGAGATTCTGTGGATGTGATTGGGACACTCAGATGGTATGTTGCCTCCCAGGAGCCAGGGTCAGGGACATCTCAGATCGCATCCACAGCATTTTGGAGGGGGAGGGAGAGCAGCCAGATGTCTTGGTACATGTTGGTACCAATGGCATAGGATGGAAAAGTAAAGATGTTCTGAAGAGTGAATTTAGACAGCTAGGCTGAAAGCTGAGAAGCAGGACCTCTAGGGTAGTAATTTCTGGATTGCTACCTATGCCACACGGCCAGTGAGGGTAGAACCTGGATGATCTGGCAGATAAATGTGTGGCTGAGAAGTTGGTGCAGGGGATAGGGCTTCAGGTTCTTGGATCATTGGGATCTCTTCCTGGGAAGTATGACCTGTACTAAAGGGGCGGGTTACACCTGAGCCCGAGGAGGACGAATATTCTTGAGGGCAGGTTTGTTAAAACTGGTGGGGAGGGTTTAAACTAATTTGCAGGAGGGTGGGAACCGGAGTGAAGGGACTCAGGATAGGGATGGTAAAAAAGCAAAGATAGCATACAGTCAGACTGTCAGGAAATGCAGGCAGATGATAGGACAAAATTGCAGCCATCAGGGTGAGTATCAGTGCACTAGGGATGCAGAATCAAAAAGGGTAACAAATACAGTAATCAAAGTGTTTTATCTCATTGTGCAGAGCAGAGAGTATAGGAAATTAGGCGGATGATCTTGTTGTGCATTTACAAATTGTCAGGTATGATGTTGTGGCCATCACTGAATCATGGCTGAAAGATGATCGCAATTGGGAGCTGCATGTCCAAGATTATACATAGTATCGGAGCGATAGGAAGGTAGGCAGAGGGGGTGGCGTGGCTGTGCTAGAAAAGTATGGCATCAAATCATTAAAAAGATGTGACATAGGATTGGAAGATTTGAATATTTGTGGATTGAGTTAAGAAACTGATGGCAGTTATACACAGGCCTCCAAACAATAGCTGGGATGTGGACTACAGATTACAATGGGAAAAATGAAAGGCGTATCAGAAGGGCAATGTTATGATTGTCATGAGAGATGTCAACACGCAGGTCAATTGGGAAAATCAGATTGGTCATGGATCTCAAGAGAGTGAATTTGTTGAATGCCTATGAGATGACTTTTTAGAGCAGTTTGTCATTGAGCCTACTAGGGGATCGGAGGCCCTTAGAGAGCTTAAGTGATCACAATTTGATAGAGTTCAACTTGAAATTTGATGTAGCAGTATTTCAGTGGAGTAAAGGAAATTACAGTGTTATGAGAGAGGAGCTGGCCAAAGTAAATTGGAAGGGGCTGCTGGCAGGGATGACAGCAGAGTATCAACGGCTTGGATTTCTGGGAAAAATGAGGAATGTGCAGGATAGATATACTCCAGGAATGAAGAAATACTCAAATGGTAAAATATTATAACCATGTCCGACAAGGGAAGTCAAAGCTAATGTAAAAGCGAAAGAGAGGGCACACAACAAGGTAAAAAAAAGTGGGAAGACGAGGACTAAGCAACTTTTAAAAACCTACAGAAAGCATCCAGAAGAAACATTAGGAGGGAAAAGATAAAGTATGAAAACAAGTTAGCAAACAATATGAAGGTGGATAAAAAAATCTTTTTCAAGTTAAAAAAATAAAACAGAGGTGATTATGGCTGTAGAACCACTAGAAAATGAGGCCGGATGTTCTACATCAGTTTTCACTGTGGAAGATACTAGCAGTGTGTCAGGTCTTGAAGGGTGCGAGGGAAGAGAAGTAAGTACAGTTAATACAGTTACTATTACAAGGGAGAAGGTGCTCAAAAAGCTGTAAGACTTTAAGGTGCATTAGTCACCTGGACTAGATGAACTGCATCCAAGGGTTCTGAAAGAGGTGGTGGTAGAGATTGTGGAGGCATTAGCAATGATCTTTCGATAATTATTGGACTCTGTCATGGTTCCGGAGGACTGGGAAATTGCAAATGTCACACCACTCTTTAAGAAAGGAGGATGTCAGCAGAAAGGAAATTATAGACCAGTTAGCCTGACCTCAGTGGTTGGGAAGATGTTGGAGTCAATTGTTAAGGATGAGGTTATGGAGTAATTGGTGACACAGGACAAGATAGGACAAACTCAGGATGTTTTCCTTAAGGGAAAATCTTACCTGATGAAACTTGGAATTCTTTGAGGAGATTTCAAGTAGGATAGATAAAGGGGAGGTAGTGGATGGTGTATATTGGATTTTCAGAAGGCCCTTGACAAGGTACCACACATGAGGCTGCTTAGCAAGTTAAGAGCCCATTGTATTACAGGAAAATTACTAACATGGTTAGAGCATTGGCTGATTGATAGGAAGCAGTGAGTGGGATATAAAAGGATCCTTTTCTGGTTGCTGCCAGTGACTAGTGGTGTTCCACAGAGGCTGGCGTTGGGACTGCTTTTTTATGCTGTATATCAATGATTTAGATGATGGAATAGATAGCTTTGTTGCCAAGTTTGCAGCTGATATGAAGATTGGTGGAGGGGCAGGTAGTGTTGAGGAAACAGGTAGGCTGTAGAAGGACTTAGACAGATTAGGAGAATGGGCAAGAAAGTGGCAAATGAAATACAGTGTTGGAAAATGCATGGTCATGCACATTGGTAGAAGAAATAAATGTGCAGACTATTTTCTAAGCGGGGAGAAAATCTAAAAATCCGAGATGCAAGGAGACTTTGCAGTCCTTATGCAGAACACCCTGAAAGATTAACTTGTAGGTTGAGCCGGTTGTGAGGAAGGCAAATGCCATGTTAGCATTCATTTCAAGAGATCTAGAATACAAGATCAAGGATGTGATGCTGAGGCTTTATAAGGCACTGGTGAGGCCTCACCTTGAGTATTGTGAACAGGTTTGGGCTCCTCATCTAAGAAAAGATGTGCTGACATTGGAGAGAGTCCAGAGGAGGTTCACAAGGATGATTTCAGGAATGAAAAGGTTATCATATGAGGAACGCTAGATGGCTCTGGGTCTGTGCTTGCTGGAATTTAGAAGGATGAGGTTGGAGCTCATCAAAACCTTTCGAATGTCAAAAGGCCTAGACATGGACAGGATGTTTCCCATGGCGGAGGAGTCTAGGACAAGAGGGGCACAGCCTCAGGATAGAGGGGTGTCCATTTAAAACAGAGGTGCGGAGAAATTTCTTTAGGCAGAGGGTGGTGAATTTGTGGAGTTTGTTATCACAGGCAGTTGTGGAGGCCAGGTTGTTGGGTGTATTTCAGGCAGAGATTGATAGATTCTTGATTGGCCAAGGCATCAAGGGTTACGGGGAAAAGGCTGGGGAATGGGGCTGAGGAGGAGCAGAAGGATCAACCATGATTGAATTGACTCAATGGGCCAAATGGCCTAATTTTGCTCCTATGTCTTATGGTTTACGATCCCTTTCCTCCAATCACCTTAAATTTATGCCCCCTTGTATTAGCCACTTCCATCCTGGGAAAAAGTCTCTGGCTCTCCACTCTACCTATGCCTCCTATCATTTTGTACAGTTCCTTCAAATCATCTCTCATCTTCCTTCACTCTAAAGAGTAAAACCCTAGCTCGCTCAACCAATCCTCATAAGGGTTGCTCTCTAAACCAGGCAGCATTCTGGTAAATCTCATCTGCAGCTTCTCTAAAACATCCCCATCCTTCCTGTAATGAGATGACTGGAAATACTCCAAGTGTTGTCCGGCTAGAATTTTACAGTGCTGCAATATTACCCTGCAGCTCTTGAACCCAGTCCCCTAACTAATGAAAGCCAACACACCAATCACCTTCTTTCTGTAGAGGTAGCATCTCCACAGAAACCAGAGGAACATTTGTCCTGAAGTAGAGAGAAAGGATATTATTTTCTAAAATGTAGCATGTTTTTAATTCAGGGTATTTGAAGTTGAAACACTTTGTCTATTAGTGCATACTGTCAATCCCCTCTTTCAAAGAAGCATTAATCTCCTTCCTGAGACTGGTATCTATGACAATATTAGAAGCAAAATATATCTCAAGACTTGCTTGTACCGAACACTGAAATAATCTGTTGATTAAGATTAATAAATGGTTGGTGGGTCAGGCAGCATCTATGGAAAAGAGTAAAGAGTCGATGTTTTGGGTCGAGACCCTTCTTCAGGACTTAATAAGTGGTCTTTATTAAATAAAGCCACAGCAATATCTAGCTGGAATGGATATCCAGCAGCAGCTAAAAGGATCCCCTAACACGATTTTTTTTTCTTTTACAAAACTGTGAATTACCAAACAATGCCTCTAGGTATGCCCTTCTTACAGTGCAACAACCATGACATAAACTAAAAAAATCTTACCTTCTTGTACTGTATTCTGCATTGTATCTTACAATACTAACAGCAGTGTATTTTCTTTTACTAACATAGTCTAATAAACCTTTTACTTCTCACCTTGGAACTTAAAACATGTGTGACTTTGCCTCAAACTGTGTGAGACTGTATGTAGGTCTAGTCTCTGTATCTAACTGATTTCCATTTTAAATGTACAGTATTTCTGCATTTCCTTTGGAACATCTTTTCCTTCTGTTGGCCATCTATTCATTGTAATGTCTCTTAGCATTTGCATTTCAGGATCATCTGCAGTCGCTTTCCTGAACATGCTCAACTTCTCCTCAGAGATGGGTAGCTGAGGTGTAACCCAGTTCACCTCCAACTCTCTTCCTAGCAACTCTTCCTTTTGCAGTAAGCATGGCTCAAAGCATCAGCAATGTACAGTTCTTTTCCTGGCTTATAGGTGACTGTGAGAGTGTACCTCTGTAGCCTGAGAAGCATCCTTTGCAGCCTCATAGGAGCTTGGTGGAGTGGCTTGTTGAAGATGCTCTCAAGTGGTTTGTGATCACTCTCAACCTGGATTTCTTTGCTATATACATATTGGTGGAACTTCACACACCCATAAACTATGGCAAGTAATTCCTTCTCGATATGAGCATATCAGCGTTGACAGTCCGTAAGTGCTCGTGATCCATACGCCACAGGCCTCCCATCCTGCAGTATAACAGCTCCTATTCCCTCCAAACTGGCATCCACAGACATCATCACCGGTTTATTGACAAATAGAACTTGAGTGCTGGTGCATTGGTAACCAACTGCTTCAATGTGTCAAAACTTTTCTTTTTTTCGTCTTCCCAATGCCATTCAGCGTTGCTCTCTAGTAGCTTTCGGAGTGGAGCGCTGACCTCTGATAAGTTGGGAATGAATTTGGCAAGATACTGTATCACGCCCATGAACCTCAATAGTTCTTGCTTGTCTTCGGGTGGTGGTAGCTGTACCACAGCTCTGACCTTTTCATCATCTGGTTTTAGCCCATCAGCACTGAGTACATGACCTATGTATTTGATCTCTGTAGTTCTGATCTTACATTTACTTTTGTTCAGTTTTAGGTTGTACTCACGTGCTCTCTCCAGGAGCTTCCTCAGTCTCTGATCATGTTCCTCAATTGTGTCAGCCCATATCAGCAAATCATCAATGTTGTTGGCCACCCCATCCAGGCCTTCAATCATTTGTGCCACGGATCTCTGGAATACCTCTGATGCAGAAGAAAGGGTAGACGCAGGAAACGATATCTCCCTATGGGCATGTTGAAAGTACATAATTTGGAACTTTCTTCATCCAGCTTGATCTGCCAGAAGCCTTGATTTGCGTCTAATACCGAAAAATATTTCGCATTAGGCATGTGGGATACAACCTCTTCAACCGTGAGCAGTGGATAGTGCTCTCTTTTGATGGCTTGGTTGAGTCTTGTGGATCCATGCAAATCCTCGTCTTTTTTTCTGTGACCACTGTCACCATACTATTCACCCAGTCGCTTGGTTCTATTTGTCTTGTTATGACTCCCATCTGTTCCATTCTGTGTAGCTCCTCCACTACTTGATCCCTGAGAGCTACTGGAATCTTTCTCAGGGCATGCATGACTGGTGCAATAGTTGGATCAATCTTGATATGGTGTTTCCCGGGTAAACATCCTAATCCAGAAAACAAGTCATCGAAGTCTTCGAGAATGTCATTTTCTTTTTCAACACCATAGATTCGCTTCACCAGGCCTAGTTTTGTGCAAGTTGCTTTGCCCAGTATGGCTGGAACATGTTGCTGTACTATTTCAAACTCTATCTTGTGTTTTTGTCCTTTGTACACACAGGTGAGTACTTTTTTGCCCAGTGGCGCCGTCTTGTGGCCGAAATATGCAACAAGCTTGCAGGTGGATTTTCTCAGTCTTCCGCTGATGTCCAGTGAGTTGAATGTTTCTGCTGACATTACATTGCACTTTGCCCCAGTGTCAAGCTTAAATGTCACATTCCTCCTGTTCATTATCAGATCTTGAGTCCAATCATCTTCATCCTCCATCTCTGCATTGTCAATATTCTTGATGCATACCTCCTGTTCCACTTCAACTGTGCCAATGAATATGTTACTGTTGCCCTCACTCTATTCCACAGCATGCATTTTCCTTGCGTGCTCCTTCGATTTGCACATCTTTGCAAAGTGATTTCTTTTCTGGCATAACTTGCATGTCTGACCAAAGGCTGGACATTTTCTGTATCCATGTTTATAACCACATCTGTTGCAGTTAACTTCCTTTTGATCATCCTGTGGAGCTGGCTTTGTCCTACTCTTGTCAGTTTTCACAGTTTTTATTTTGTGCACTTCAATCTCTTCATTGAGCACTTTAACCTGACTTGACGTGATCTCGCTGGCACGGCAAACATCAATCGCCTTTTGTAATGTAAGATCCGCCTCTCTCAATAGCCTGCCTCTCACTTGATCATCCTGTATGCTGCATTCAATCGTGTCACGTATTAAAGAGTCATGCAGTTGTCCGAACTCACAGTCTTTTGCCTTGCTCTTCAAATCTGTTACATAGGCGTCTATGGTCTCCATTGGTCCTTGAGCCCTCATGAAAAACCTGTGTCGGATGTACGGTAGGTTTTTTCTCAGTTCGCAGTAATCTTGAAACTTTTTCTTCAACACTTCAATTTTATCTTGCTCATCATCTTGGAAGACAAACATGTTGCAAACCTTTATTGCCTCTTCCCCCGCCACATGCAGAAACGTAGCATATTGCACTTTCTCCGTCTTTTCAGCTACGCCGCTAGCGGTGCAAAACAGCTCAGACTTCTAGATCCATATTTTCCAGTTCTCAGCAAGATTACCTTGTAGGCTTAAACTTGACTGTGGCTGTAACTGTGACATCTTTTACGTGTCTTCTCTTCCTTTTTTTTCGCGATTTCTTCTGACACCGTTTAATATTGATGTGACTCGGATACCGCTGCAGATTGAACAATCACGTTTATTCACCAGGCTTCCATTTTTACCTCTCCACATCCTGACATCATACGCACTCGGACGCTACGAATACTCACACAATACATTACAGTGCTCACATCCATCATAGTCCCATAGTCATTTGATGGATCTGGGCCCGTACTCGCATGAGTTTAGAAGAATGAAAGGGAATCTCATTGTAACCTATCAAATATTGAAAAAACCTAGATAAAGTGGACATGCAGAGGATGTTTCCTCTGGTGGGGGAGTCTAGAACTAGAGGCTACAGCCTTAGTATAGAAGGATGTCCCTCTCGAAGAGAGATGAGGAGGAATTTCTTTAGCAAGGGGTTGGTGAATCTTCATTGCCATGGAGGCTGTGGAGGCCAAGTCATTGGATAGATTTAAAGTAGAAATTGCTAGATTCTTGATTTGCAAGATCATGAAAGGTTACATGGAGAAGGCAGGAGAAATGGAGTTAAGGGGGATGCCATGATGAAATGGTGGAGCAGACTCAATGGGCCGAATGGCCTAATTCTAATCGTCTTATAAGATGAGGTACTAAATATTTTCACAATCTGCTAAGTTTAAAGGGACTGTGGGAGCAGTTTAAAGTGTGTATGGGAACTGGAGGCCCAGTGAGTGGAAGAAGGGTATAGAAATCTAGTTCTGGTGGATAGAAAAGCTGTACGGCAAGCATTGCCCAGTGAGGTGATGCTGAACCATTGGGGTTTCTGAATGGTTGAGTCGTGGATTATTGCTATTTTAGTGCCTATATTATTCTTTGTAAAAACCACCAAACTCCTCAATTATATTTCACTCCCAAACATGCCTTATCCCATATAAAAAATGTGGATTAGATTTCCAGCCTGTAGTTTACTCCCCGGGACCTATTATCCAATATATGATCTTACAAACTTCATTTAGATTCCAGCCTGCGACTCCCTTCCAGGTAACCATTATCCCATATAAAACAACTCAACCTTGGGTCAGATTCCAGGCTGTGGTTTACTTCCAGGCACACATTATTCCAAGTGTAAATCATTCAAAGTCCTCAATTAGATTCCAGCCTATAGCTCCCTTCTAGATACCCATTATTCCATATAAAACAACTCAACCCTAGATTAGATTCTAGTCTGTAACCCACTCCCAGGCATTTATAATAAACCAGCTAAACATCACTGTAGCTAAACAGCCCTTAGCTTTTTCACAGCTCTCAGTTCTTTTGACTGTAAACCCCCTTGACAACGCAATGACATTCCAGCCTGTATCTTGCTCTAGTCATCCAATATTTAGCATATGAAAAGTAACTCATCCTACACCAAAACTGATCAGACAGGCCAAAATTTGTAAAGCTCCTAATCAGATTCTACATTCAGTTTTCTTTGCCCGCTGTCGAACTGAATGTAGAATCTGATCAGGCTTTGCAGAATTATCATTTCTTTCAGTTTACAGAATGCAGCAGATTGGAGAGCAGTTTCTCGTGCTGACCCTGGGCAATTGTGTGGTGGCAATGTAATTTTCTCATTGGGTCAGCAATCCTAAAGCAGCCACTTCTAACACCTAAGTGATAATTAAGTCAGTGACAACTAAGGCCTCGCTGATTTCTGACTGTTGCGTTGTCTTGGTTACCAGCATCTGGCAGCAAACTCCGAAAAGGTGGAGCATTGCAGATGTGCACTCACTGACCACTAGCTGATGAATTGAAGGAGAAATAATCGAAACTCACAGACCCCGCTTCTGGCATGAAGTGCTGGATTTTGTGGAGCAGTGGATTTTGTGTTGGCTCTCTCTTGTTCGAGGAGTCTTGAGGGAAATCTCCCAGCCTGCTGCGATCTGTAAGGCTGATCTCTAGTGTAAGGAATCTGACTTACAAGAAGCTTTGATTTGTTATCCTCAAAGTAGACAACGGTGTCAACGTTAGAGCAGGTAGATATTTTCTCTGCGAGCCACTCCCTCCACAGAGTCCGCAATCATCTCCTCTGCATCCCATTGATAGAGGCTCAGCCTTCAACAGAATTGGCTTGTCCACAGAAAGCAGTGGGTGGTAAACATAGAAACATCGAAAACCTACAGCACTATACAGGCCCTTTGGCCCACAATGCTGTGCTGAACATGTACTTACTTCAGACGTTACCTAGGGTTACCCATAGCCCTCTATTTTTCTAAGCTCCACGTACCTATCCAGGAGCTTCTTAAAAGACCCTATTGTATCCCTATTGTATTGTAGTAGATGGACTGTAGTCTCTCTGGAGGTCAGTGATCCACAAGGATCTGTTCTGGGACCCCAGCAGTTTGTGATTTTTATAGATGACTTGTGTGAGGAAGGTGGTAGTGTGGGTTCGTGAGTTTGCAGATCACACACAAAGGTTGGTGGTGTGGTGGACGTGTAAAAGGTTGTAGATTACAACGGGACACTGATAGGCTGCAGAGCTGCCCTGAGAAATGGCTGATGGAGTTCAGTCTGGAAAAGTGTGAAGAGATTCACTTTGGAAGGTCAGACTTGAAAGCAGACAGCAGGGTTAATGACAGGATTCTTAACAGTGTGGAGTCCACGTCCATAAATCCCTCAAAGCTGCAACACAAGTTGATAGAGTGGTTAAGAAGGTGTATGGTATGTTGGCCTTCATCAGACGGGAGACTGAGTCCAAGAGCCACAAGGTAATATTGCAGCTCTATAAAACCCTGGTTAGACCAAACTTGGAGTATTGTAAAAACGCAACAACAGGAATTCTGCAGATGCTAGAAATTCAAGCAACACACATCAAAGTTGCTGGTGAACGCAGCAGGCCAGGCAGCATCTCTAGGAAGAGGTACAGTCGATGTTTCAGGCCGAGACCCTGTTAGAGGACTCTTCCTTCAGTTAGTCCTGACGAAGGGTCTCGGCCTGAAACGTCGACTGTACCTCTTCCTAGAGATGCTGCCTGGCCTGCTGCGTTCACCAGCAACTTTGATGTGTGTTGCTTGGAGTATTGTGTTCAGTTCTGGTCACCTCATTATTGGAAGGATTGAAAGCTTTAGAGAGGGTGCAGAAGAGATTTACCAGGACACTGCGTGGATTAGAGAAGATGTCTTTTGAGGTGAAGTTAAGCAAGCTAGGGCTTTTCTCTTTGAAGTGAAGGAGGATGAGAGATGACTTGATAAAGGTGTGTGAGATGATAAGAGGCTTAGAGAGAGGATGCCAGCACCTTTTTTTTCCCAGAGTGGAAAGGGCTGATATGCGAGGACTTAATTTTCAGGTGGAGAAAAGTATAAGGGGATGTCAGAGGTAGGTTTTTTCACAGAGCATGAAAGTACATAGAATGCCCTGCTATGGGTGGTGGTAGAGGCAGATACATTAGCAAGATAGGCACAAAGATGAAACGCAGGGCTATGTGGGAGGGAAAAGTTAGATTGATCTTAAAGCGAGTTAAAAAATCACCACAACAGAATCAGGAACAGCATTCAGCAGAAAGAAAAACATTACTTAGACCTAAATTGGATCCATTTTTTTTTACAAGAAAGAACGTAATTGGAACAAAAAACCCAAAATGCTTTGTAATGCGAAGAGGTCAAAGTAGTAAGAATGTTGCTATATTAAAGTAGTGATTTGAGTTATGCAGGTTGGTTCAAGAACTGTATAGCTGAAGGAAAGTAGCTTTTCTTGAACCGGGTAGCGTGGGTCTTCAGACTTCTGTACCCAAGTCTGAATCTTCTTGAGTCCTGTTGAAGGGTCTCGGCCCCCTCCATGGATGGGGAGGAGGTGTGTGTGTGTGTCTCATCTGCAGAATCCTTTCTGTTTCTGTGCTCAAGGCTGGGTCACTGTGTCCAAGGAAGGGGGCACACATTCAGGCTCGAGGCAGGGAGTACACGCTCAAGCCCAGGTTTGTAGGACACATGGATGGTGTACATTTGGGCCCAAGCCTGGGAGCACAGACACAGGCTGACTTTGATGCCTGAGGCTGAGTTTACATGAAAGCATACTTGAATGGCACTTATACATGGGCCCAGCATCGGGTGCAGGTGTGATGGAGAGGTCCGTTGGTTTTCTGGGACCTGAAGTTTGTTCTGGACCTCCCTGAGCCCCAGTATCTTACCCTCCTCAGCAGAACCTCAGATAACCTGCTCCTCGTCCTTCAGAATGGTAGTTTTGGGAGACGTTCCAGAAATCCTGTAAAGTTGCCCTAGTGTATCTTGTACACAGTCAGAATCAGAATCAGCTTTATTATCACCGTTTTATATGGTGTAAAATTTGTTTTGCAGCAAAGATGTAAAATTGATATAAATTACAAAGTGTGGAAAAAAAAAGAAATAATGAGGTAATGTTCATGGGATCATGAACCATTCAATACCTGATGATAGAGGGGAGGAAGTTGTTCCTGATTCACTGAATGTGTCTAGGCTCCTGTATTTCCTTCCTGAGGGCAGTAATGAACATATACTCTGCAGTCACAGTGGAGTGGCAGAACGGTTGGAATTCATTCTTTCATCTCAGATCCTCCTGTGTACAATATATCTATCTGGACTCAGCCTCAGAATAGAGGGGTGTCCTTTTAGAACAGAGATAAGGAAGAATTCCTTTAGCCAGAGAGTGGTGAATCTGTAGAATCAATTGCCACAAGCGGCTGTGGAGGTCATTACTTTATGTATATTTAAGGCAGAGGTTGATAGATACTTGACTGGTCAGGGCATAAAAGGATATGGGGAGAAAGCTGAGAGGAAAATTGGATCAGCCATGATATAATAGTGGAGCAGACCCGATGGACTAAATGGCCTAATTCTGCTCCTATATCTTAAGGTCTATCTATTATTTATCTACCTATCTTTTATAGGCATCCGTTAGTCTCATGAGACCATGGATTTGCACCTTGGAAGGTTTCCAGGGCGCAGGCCTGGGCAAGGTTGTATGTAAGACCGGCAGTTGCCCATGCTGCAAGTCTCCCCTCTCCACACCACCGATGTTGTCCAAGGGAAGGGCATTAGGACCCATACAGCTTGGCACCGGTGTCATCACAGAGCAATGTGTGGTTAAGTGCCTTGCTCAAGGACACACACGCTGCCTCAGCCAAGGCGCGAACTAACGACCTTCAAATCACTAGATGAACACCTTAAACACTTGGCCACGTGCCAACACCCTATCTTTTATATATTGTTTATTTAGTGATTTATCTATCTTCTATTTATTTATTGTTTGTTTATTTATTTTTGAGATACAGCCTGATAACAGGCCCTTCTGAGTCAATAAACCCAATTACAGCCATGTGACCAATTAACCAATGCTAACCCATGAATCTTTGGAATGTGGGAGAAAACTGGAGCCCTTGGAAGAAACCCACCTGGTCATGGAGAGAAGATACAAACTCCTTACAGCGATGCAATTGAACACGGGTCGCTGGCGCAGTAAAAGCGCTGTGCTATTGTGCTACCCCAATATATTCCCTTCAATATACTCCCTTTTCACTCGTACCCTTCCTGCTGATATTCCCAGCCTGGAAAAGGACCTGGTCAAGAGCAACCAGTCTCCTGCAACGCCTCAGTTTTGGGAATATAAGACCATTGCAAACCAAGACTGTCTAATGCCCCTTTTGAACGCACTGTGATTTCTGTGTAGAGTCATTGTAAATGGGTTTCCTTTTCAAAATCCAACTGGAATCTGGTTTCCATTGATGTGATTTGACTGATTAAATTGCTTGATAATGGATAACCTTTGGAACAACAGGGCATTCCTAGCTATTCAATGCAAATAGATGCTAAAAATAGCAAGCAGCACTGTGGGAAAATGTAATTAAATGTAGTTCTCATGCAAAAGATCTAATTTGCTCATGCCTCAACTGTAAGTACAGGAGAACAATGAGACTGAGAGCATTAAAAGATACCATGTCTGTTCAATAAAAAAACAAAGCTGCTGGTTCTAACAACAATCTGCTGTTGAAATTCCTGCAACCCGACAAGTTACACAAGTAATATTTTAATGGAGATCAATATCTGTCATAGACAGCATAAAGATGAAAAACACAAGAGCTTCTGCAGATGCAGGAAATCCAGAGTAACACACACAAAATGCTGGAGGAATTCAGTAGGTCAAGCTGCATCTGTGGAAATGAATAAACAGTTGCCGTTTCGGGTGAGTGCATGGAATGGGCTGCTGGCGGAAACGACGGGATCTTTTAAGAGACTCCCGGTTAGGTACATGGAGCTTAGAAAAATAAAGGGCTATTGGTAAACCTAGGTAGTTCTAAGGTAAGGACATGTTCAGCACATAGTCATACTTTATTGATCCCCGGGGAAATTGGTTTTCGTTTTTCCCCTGGGATCAATAAAGTATGACTATGACTATGACTATGACTATGAGCACAGCTTTGTGGGCCGAAGGGCCTGTATTGTGCTGTAGGTTTTCTATGTTTCTATGTTTCTAAATGTTGTAATTATACTCACCTCTACCACTTCTTATGGCAGTTCATTCCATTTACTCTCTGCCTTCTCACTTCGAACATATAGATTCATAGAAAAGTACAGCACAGAAACAGGCCCTTCAGCTCATCTAGTCCATGTCAAGCTATTCCACCTGCCTATTCCCAATGACCTGCACCAGGTCCATGGCCCTCCTTACCCTCCCCATCCATCTTCCCATCCAAACTTCTCTTAAGCATTGAAATCGAGCTTGCATGCACCACTTTTGCTGGCAGCTCGTTCCACACCCTCACAACCCTCCAAGTGAAAAAGTTGCCCCTCCTGTGCCCTATAAACTTTTCACCTTTCACCCTTAACCCATAACCTCTGGTTGTAGTCCCACCCAGCCTCAGTGGAAAAAGCCTGCTTTCATTTACCCTCTCTATACCCCTCATAATTTTATATGCCTCTATCAAATCTCCTCTCAACCTTCTGTGGTCCAAGGAATAAAGTCCTAACCTATTCAACCTTTCCTTATAACTCAGGTCCTCCAGACCTAGCAATATCCTTGTAAATTTTCTCTGTACTCTTTCAACCTTATTTACATCTTTCCCGCAGGTAGGTGTCAAAAATCTGCACACAGTACCGCAAAATAGTCCTCAACAATGTCTTATATAA
Source organism: Mobula hypostoma (assembly GCF_963921235.1). Classification (NCBI taxonomy): domain Eukaryota; kingdom Metazoa; phylum Chordata; class Chondrichthyes; order Myliobatiformes; family Myliobatidae; genus Mobula; species Mobula hypostoma. The sequence goes on from NC_086097.1 coordinate 21,987,875, forward strand.
CTTCAACATAACATCCCATCTCCTGGACTCAGTACCCTCTATGCCCTCTGGTTTAAAATTTCCCCCTCTGTAGTTGAGGGAGAGTAGTAAGATGGCTGGAGAGATGAGTAGATTAAGGCTTCTATTCTCTAGAGTTTCATAAAAAGAAAGTCAACCTTATTGAGACATACAACATTAGACAGTCAACAGCATAGATCAGGGAGGATGAGGAGCCTGGAACCAGGTTCATAACACAAAATAAGGCATCGGCTTTTAAGACCTGATGAGGAGAAGTGTCTTCACTCAAGGGTGAGTCTCTGATCCCCAGAAGACTATAGAGGCTCAGTCACTGACTGCATTCAGTCCAGACATTAATAGATTGCTGGAACATAGCGGAATCAAAGATGTTAGGAATGGGAGAGGAAAATGGTGTTGAGAATGAAGATTAGCCATGATCTTGTTTAATGGCGAAGCCGACTCAAGAGGCCTGTTAACCTACACCTGCTCCTGTTTCTTCCAATTTACTATGCCCAATGTGAACACTTGCAAACATTGAAGTTGATTTCTCTCAGTCTTATTCAGAAGATCATTCTTGATAGCTCTTTGTAATGCAATACTACGTACAATGCTGCCTTTCCCTCTATAAGCAAACGCGGCTTTCTGACCAGCCATTTATAAATATAATGGACCTTTATGGCCCCGGTAGTCACATGCTGCTAATTTGAGTGCTTACCATTATCCATCTGCGTCTTGCCACTCAGCTAAGTGGGTCAATAAATCAATAGATGCTCTCAGTTAGAATGATAGCAGGTATTCAAAAGCCGACCAGAGAGAAAAAGGTTAAAATATGGCGATATGAAGTAGATATGTTCCCTTGGGTATTGAAGGATAAAAGGTGATCAAGCCTGGATGTTTTAACTGACAAAATGAGATACTGGGAAAAATCAAGTGATGTAGCGTCTGAATCAGATAGTCTACGCTGATCTCACAAAGTCTGGGCTCCCTGATCTCACAAAGTCTGGGCTTCTAAATCCCTCAAATTTACCACACAAGTTGATAAGGTGGTTAAGAAGTCATGTGGTGTATTGGACTTCATTAGTGGGGGACTGAGTTCAAGAGCTTTGAGGTAATGTTGCAGGCTCTATAAAACTCTGGTCAGATCAGAGACCTAAACACTTGGAATATTGTGTTTAGTTCTGGTCACTTCATTATAGGAAGGATGTAGGAAGCATTAGAGAGAGTGTAAAGGAGATTTACCAGGATGCTTCCTGAACTAGAGGGCATGTCTTCTGAAGATAGGTTGAGTGATCTAATGCTTTTCCCTTTGGAGTGAAGGAGGAAGGTCTTGTCCTGGATTGTCGACTGTTTGCTGTTTGTCGTAGGCGCCACCTGTCCTGCTGAGATCCTCCACCATTTTATGCGTGTTGTTTGGAATCTCCAGCGTCTGCAGATTTTCTCATGAAATGATAGATCTGTGCAAGATGATAAAAGGCGTTGATAGAGTGGATAGCCAGCGACTTTATCCCAGGGTAAAAATGGCCAATACAAGGGAGCATAATTTAAGATGATTGGAGGAAAGTATGGGGGTGGGGTGAATGTCAGAGAGTGGTGAGTGTGTGGAATGCCCTTGCAAGGGGTGAGGCTAGAGGCAGATACTATACATTTAAGATGCTCCTAGATAGGAATATGGATGATGGAAAAATGAAGGGATATGTATGAGGGAAGGGTTAGATTGATCTTAAAGTAGGTTAAAATGTTGGCACAACATCATGGGCCAATGGACCTGTACTGTGCTGTAATGTTTTATAACCCCCACCCCCTACCTCCCACCCAGCTTCTTATTGCCTTTGAATAAGGTGAGAGCAACATCAAGAAAAATAAAGTTTGAAGTTTATCATGTTGCTCTGCAGCCTTTTTGGAAGGACATTTTGTCTCAGAGATTTCTCAATCTAAATTAATTACAGTGAGGCCATCTGATCCCTTGTTAGATTCAAGTACTGTCCTCACAGGCAGGGGTGGCTAGATCCATCTCTCACACAATGTGACAACGCAGCCCATGTCCAATCGAGATGTCTGAATTCATATGTGTTCTATTGGAATGTGGCTGGTATTCATCCTTACCTTATTGAGAGGTTATTGGGATCCATCCATTTTATAGACTTGCAGCTTGGGAAAAGGAATCCTGTATAATTGTGTATAATTTATGTTTCTCTTTAAAAACATTTTAATTTTGACTTTGGCTCAATTTGTCATGCTAAACAAGGTGCCTTCCTGGGCTCGAACCATTTGCCCGTGTTTGGTCCGTATATCCTTAAGCCTTTCAATAGGTTTTAATCGGTACATTTAACGTCAGAGAAATGTAATCAATGTACATCCTGAAATTCTTTTTCTTCACAGACGTCCACGAAAACAGAGGAGTGCCCCAAAGAATGAATGACAGTTAAATGTTAGAACCCCAAAGTGCCCCACCCCAGCTCCTCCCCCACACACAAGCAGCAGCAGAGCAACGACCCCCCTCTCCCACCAGCAAAAAAGCATCTGCTCCCTCCACCAAGCACTCAAGCATGCAGCAAAGCATCAATAAAGACACAGACTTGCAGTACCCCAAAGACTACTCGTTCACCTGGTAATTCGACATACCACAGGGTCTCTCTCTCCCTAATAATGGAAAAAGAGACGTCCCCATTTCACAGCGAGAGGGGAGACATAACAAACAATTCGCTGATTTATGATGTTAAAAGTCTGTTGCGTTGCTTTTTCCAAGCTCTGCATCCAGAGAGCTCAGGTCTCTGGACACACAGCATGTGGCAGCTAACCCGCTGCTCCCGATGTTCCATGTTCTCCCTCGACGCCTCAGTTGGGGGCACCGGCCTTGAATCAGCCCATCTCCAGAGAGACAAAAATCCAGAACCCTGAAAGCATGCTAGTCTTCCAGGCTGTGTCCTTGGGATATCAAAAAGCGGCCAGTCGTGAGGCCCTGAGAGCAGGTCCCATTCCCGCAAAGAACCAAAGTCAGAGTGTAACTCCAGGTCAGGGTCTTCAAAAGAATCTTGAAAAGGAAGAAAAGGAGATATCAAAGATAGAAATAGAGCTATTTCCAAAGATGCAAGCAAAGCAGTTGCCACTTAGTGCCACGTTCTTACCCACGTATCTGTCCAAATATCTTTTAAACATTGTAAATGCCCTTGCCTCTGGCACTCGTTCCATGTAACCTACCACCCTCTATGTAAGAGCCGCAGGTCCCCTTTAAATATTCCCCCAAACTTAAACCTATGCCCTCAACATTTAGACTCCCCTCATGTGAGAAATGGCTGGCAGGGTGGAAATCAAAAAATCTGAGATGCAAAGTGACTTAGGAGTCCTTGCGCAGAACACCATAAAGGTTAACTTGCAGGTCGAGTCGGTAGTGAGGAAGGCAAATGCCATGTTAGCATTCATTTCAGGAGGTCTAGAATACAAGACCTCAAGAGCAGGGATGTGATGCTGAGGCATTATAAGGCACTAGTGAGGCCTCACCTTTATTGTGAACAGTTTTGGGCCCCTCATCTTAGAAGAGATGTGCTGGCATTGGAGAGGGTCTAGAGGAGGTTTACAAGGATGATTCCAGGAATGAAAGGGTTATCATACGAGGAACATTTGATGGCTCTGGGTCCGAACTTGCTGGAATTCAGAAGGACAAGGGGAGATCTCACTGAAACCTTTCGAATGTTGAAAGGCCTAGACAGAGTAGATGTGGAAAGGATGTTTCCCATGGTGGGAGAATATAGGACAAGAGGGCACAGCCTCAGGATAGAGGGCAGCCCTTTCAAAACAGACATGCAGAGAAATTTCTTTAGCCAAAGGGTGGTGAACTTGTGGGAATTTATTGCCACATGCAGCTGTGGAGGCCAGGTCGTAGGGTGTATTTAAGGCAGAGATTAATAGGTTCTTGATTGGACATGGCATCAAAGGTCATGGGGAGAAGACTGGGAGCTGAGGTTGAGGAGGAGAAAAAAAAGGGTCAGCCATGATTGAATGGCGGAGCAAACTCAATGGGCCAGATGGCCTAATTCTGCTCCTATGTCTAATGGTCTTATGGATACGTTTCTACCTAAGGAAGTGTAGGGCCTTTCTTGCCTCCGCACCCTTGGGCAAGGTGTAGTACCTGCTTAAACACCACCCCCCCCCCCCCCGTTAACAGAGTCGCATGAAACCATGGGAGCAGGTGGGTAGATGGTTGTACGAGCAGCTGGTGCATATCACAAGTCCTGGTATGGAAACACTGACTCCAGGCAGACAATCTCTGAAGAGTATTGATAATGGCTGGGATCACCCATCTTGTAAAAACACTGCCCAGAAGAAGGCAATGGCTAACCACTTCTGTCGAAAAATTTGGGAAGAACAATCATAGTCATGGAGAAACCATGATCACCTCCATCATACAACATGGCACATAGCAAACATGAGAACAAGACTGTGACCATTCACTTTACCTATGACCTTATGGGGATGTTGCTCAGACACATTTGTGTACCATTGATAAACTGGTCTGTTATTGTCACACATACAGTAAAAAGTCAGAATCAGAGTTGTGTTTTATATGACGTGAAAGCTGTTGTTTTGCACCAGCAGTACTGTGCAAAAACATTAAAATTACTATAGACTACAAAATAAATAAGTAGTGCAAAAAAAGAAAGGAATAACGAGGTTCCTGGTGCATTCAGAAGAAGGAACCTCACAGAAGAGGAGAGTAGACCACAGGAGAAAGGGAAGGAGGAGGGGCACCAGGGGGAGGTGATAGGCAGGTGAGGAGAAGAGAAGAGATAAGAGGGAGCCAGAGTGGAGAATGGAAGAAGGGGGAGGGGGGGAAAATTGTCAGAAGTTAGAGAAATCAATGTTCATGCCATCAGGTTGGAGGCTACCCAGACAGAATATGAGCTGTTGCTCCTCCAACCTGAGAGTGGCTTCATCGTGGTAGTAGAGAAGACCACATAGGGAGGGACGAATGGACAAGGATATCACAGAGAGAGTGATCCCGGCAGAAAGTGGAGAGTGGGGAGGGGTAACGACATGTTTGGTGGTAGGATCCTGTTGAAGATGGCAGAAGTTAATAAGAATGTTTGCTGGATTTGGAGGCTCATGGGGTGGTAAGAGGAACCCTATCCCTGTTAAGGCAGTAGGAAGGTGTCGTGAGGGTGGCGGAGATGCAGGTGAGGGTAGCATCAATGGTGTGGGAAGGACAACCTCATTCTTTGAAGAAGGACGGCATTTCTGATGTTCTAGAAAGGAAAGCCACATCCTGGGAACAGATGCTGTGGAGACAAAGGAACTGAGAAAAGGGAATGGCATTTTTACAGGTGACAGGGTGGGAAGTAGTCAAGATAGCTGTGAGAGTCAGTAGATTTATAAATGATTTGTAGACAATTTGTCCTCTGACTTGGAGACAGGGAGATCAAAAAAAGGGTGAGAGGTGTCAGAAATTCCAAGTGAATCTAAGGGCAGGGTGGAGGCTGCAAGTAAAATTGAAGAAGTTTTTGAGCTCAGCATGGGTACATGAAGCAACACCAATGCAGTCGTCAATGTAGCACAGAATGAGTTAGGGAGCGTTACTAGTGAATGCTTGGAACATGGACAGTTCCAAGTAGCCAGTGAAACGTCAGATATAGCTGGGGCCTATGTGGGTGGTTATGGCTACCCCTTGGGTCTGGAATACGCAGAGAATGGAGGGATGTGGATATGGGCAGGCAAAAGAGAGTTAGTTTAATTTTCCATTGTATTTGGCACAGACACCATGGGCCATAGAAGCCTGTTCTTGTACAACACTGCTCTTCATCCATTGGCTTCCTGGACAGGAGGGCAAAACTAACGACTCTGAACTATAACCACTGTGTTACAATAAATAAAATAATCAACGTCACTTTGCTGGGTTCAAACCCAGACTACGACGATGAAAGGAGTTCCCAACTTCATTGCAGTTATTCATTACTCATGAGATCCTGGAGGACTGGCGAGTAGCTGATGTCGCACCGTTATTCAAGAAGGTAAAGGGGATAGTCCTGGAAACTACACACTGACTGTGAAGGAACAACATGCTGAGGAAATAAGAAGATAACCAACACTCCATTCAGAGTTACTTCGTTCAGTCTCTCTGCCCTGAGTCTGAGAGTCTACTGGGGAAGTCGAAGGCCCCGATGTCTGCATTGACAAGCCCAATGGAGGCTGGTAGCCTGGAGTTGGCTTATCCTAGAATTGGAGGAGTGTGTGTGAGTGAGTGAGTGAGTGGACGGGAGGGTGGACAGGAGCTTGTTCTGCTGTTGTTGGCTTGTGTTGCTCTGCTGAACATGGCGGGCATGCTATGTTGCACCAAGATGTGTGGCACCACTTGTGAAATGCCCCCAGCTCAACCTTAGGTTGTGTTGATTGTTGATGCAATCGATGCATTTCACTGCGTGTTTTGACGTTCGTGTGGTAAGTTGAATGACTCTGAATCTTTAAATAAACTCCCTCTCACACATCCACTGAAACTAAGGGTCAGTTGTAAATTCCATGTCTGAGGGTGTTTGAGTTTTGTGGGGCTCAGGGTTAACAGATGATGCAACTGAGGGATCTGAGATACAGATGAACAGTGGTCTAATTTACAGCAGAACATGGAGTGGGTGCGGCAACTCCCCACCCCGACGTGCTCCTAAAGTTCAAGGTGATTCAGTGCAGAGTTTGTCACCAATTACCCAGCCTTCATTTGGATATCAGAACCCAGTGAAGGTTGACTAACCAGCTCACCTTAATCTCCATATATCTTTGGAGAGTTACCTACATGCTGCTTCTGAAGCTGAAATACTGCTTGGTTCAGTATAGACAAAAACAAATGATAATGGTAGGTGACTACGCAGCTTATCTGTTGCAACAGAGCTGTCCTTTAAGTGGATTTGACTGAACCGGTACCTGCATCTGTAATAATCACAGATCCGTACATTATCTGGCTTGCTGGTTTCCCACCGCAAACCCCTTCCAAACGGTACATGCCTTCAACATTAGGTTGCAATTTGAGTAAGATTTTTTTTTCCTGTTTTTACTTATGAAGTATTTTTTATTTTGCACAAAGGCTTATGTTTCATCAAAGCAAATATTGCAAACTGTGGAAGCTAGCAGTACAGCTGGCTTCGTTAATCATTTGTGCTTCAGTGAGCAGCACGTGGAGCATACCGCATGGGCCACAGCTCAAGAACGCCATCCACCACCTGATTCCTCAGGGGAATTAAGGATACTGAAATACCAGACCTGGCCCATGACACTGTCATCTCATAAATTAATTTTAAAAATCTTCTCATCCCTTTAGTCACGTGCTTGTGGGTTTCAGTCTAACTCCAGAGAGTTGAACACAGGACAAAGGCTGCAGCTTCACTGAATGTGTTCAACAGAGACTTCCCTTCTTTGGAAGAGACTACCTCAGTACAGCAACACCACTTTGACCACTTTGCACTGCAATGGACTTTGATTTGATTTTTGTTCTAATTGTGTTCTTCCTTGTAAAATTGGTGTTTCATTTATTTGACCCTCTTGTGAATTCTGCTTTATGATGCTCTGTGATGCTGCCCCCAGGAAGTTTTTCATTGCATCTGTGCACATATGTACTTGTGTATATGACAGTAAACTCAAACTTGGCTCGACTTAAGACATCGAGCTGTGGCCTCCCTGACCCTTCAGGTGATGTTAAATATGACGTGACATGGCTTCCCTGTGACTTGACTAATATGTTCCCTGACTGCCAGCAACATAATTGTCTGCTCATTGATCCTGTTGCCATTTGCAGGATGTAGCTGTGCACTGACTGGCTGTCCTGCTCCCTGCTTTCCAACAGTGACTGCACTACATGTGTTCCTCATTGCTGTCAACGACTGCAGAGTCCTGAGACTGTGAAATGCCTTTCTTTGCTTCTCCAAAGGAGGGAGAAATTTTCCAGTGTTGTGCTGCTCAGGTGGAGACCCAGCCCATTGGGAATGCGCATGGAAAGTCCAGGCTACATTTTCCAGAGACTTATGAATAGCAAAATTAAGGATCCAGGTAACTAATCACAGCAGACTACATGCAACAGGCTAAGTGGTTTCATTTTACTGGGATGTGAGGGCATCCATCGCACCATCGGGCAGGTCCTTTGATGGGAGTTCAAGGTGGTTCTGTATATCACCAAAGACACGAGAATTTTCTATAGATAGAATTAGAATTTATTTCAAACTTACATCCATCCCACAATGTGAGGGAGTAAAAGTCTTTATGCCATGACTTCGTTGCAATGTACAGAAATGTGAATTTAAAAGTCTAATTTCTTGTAGAAAGAAGCTGCCCCGTTGCCTGTTGGTCCTGGCTTTAATGCTGCGGTACGTTTGCCAGACGGAAGCAGCTGAAACAGTTTATTGTTGGGTGACTGGTGTTCCTGATGATCTTCCTGGCCTTCTTTCTGCACCTGCTGCTGTAAATGTCCTCAATGGAGGGAAGTTCACATCCACAAATGTGCTGGGCTATCTGTACCACTCTCTGCAGTGCCCAGCGATCAAGGTTGGTACAGTTCCCAAACCAGGCGGTGATACAGCCAGTCAGGATGCCCTCAGTGGTGCAAAATTAGGGATCCAGGTAACTAATCACAGCAGACTACATGCAACAGGCTAAATGGTTTCATTTTACTGGGATGTGAGGGCATCCATCGCACCATTGGATGCGCAAGGGCAGGTCCTTTGATGAGAGTTCAAGGTGATTCTGTATATCACCAAGGTCTAGAGGATCTGGGGGCCCATGCTGAACTTCTTCAGTTGTCTGAGGTGGAAAGGACGCTGTTGTACTTTTTCTGCCACAAAGCTGGTGTGTACAGTCCAGGTGAGATCATCGGTGTGTGTACTCAGGAACTTGAAACTACTCACCCTCTCAACAGCAGACCCGTCGATGTTGATTGGGCAGAGCCTGTCTCCGTTCCTTCTGTAATCCACAATCAGCTCTTTTGATTTTTGGACATTGAGGGAGAGGTTGGTATCTTGGCACCACTATGTCAGGCTGTCAACCTCTCCTCTGTAGGCTGTCTCATTACCACTCGGAATAAGGCCGATCAAAGTCGTGTCATCTGCGAATTTGATCAGCAGATTGGAGCTGTGTGTGGCAGTACAGTCATGGGTGTAAAAGAAGTAGAGAAGGGCCTCAGTACACAACCCTGGGGGGGGCACCTATGCTGACAGTCAGAGGGGCAGAGGTGAGGGAGCTCATCGTTACCACCTGTCGGCGATCCAGTGGGAAGTCTCGGATCCAGCTGCACAAAACGGGGTGCAAGCCGAGGTCTCTGAGCTTCCTGCCATGTCTGGAGGGAATTATGGTGTTGAATGCTGAACTATGGTCCAGGAACAGCATTCTAATTTATAGATCCTTCTTCTGCAGGTGAGTGAGGATGGTGTGTAGTGCAGTGACTGTGGCGTCATTGGTAGACCAGTTTTGTTGATAGGCGAGTTGTAGGGGGTCCAGTGTGGGTGGTAGCATGCTGCCGATGTAAAGTTGAGAGCATTCTGACTGGTTGCACCACAGCCTGGTGTGGAGGCTCCTATGCACAGGATTGCAAGAAACTGCAGTGTGTTGTAAACTGTCAGAGAATTTTTAAATTAAAGCTTGATACCAGACTTCAAGTGGTGAATATTTTATTTTTGCATGGTGTCATGGAGAGTCCACATGAGTGGAACTTTTGAGTTACAAGGGAAGCAGCTTGTTTATACCAAGTAGCAGACAAGTGAGCAAGATCAGTACCACCGCCTCCTCCCTTAGATGTCAAGGAGTTGACACTCCATAGTGTCTTTTCTCATGATTTGTGGCACCTTTGTCTATGCTTATCTTGGTTATCCAGCTGTGTTATCACTGCAAGGAGCAGTATTAGTGCCTAGCACAATAATCTTGGTTATGCAGATTTGCGGCTTAATTGGAAAACACAGGATGTCCACAAGGTCACAAAGCTTTAGCAACACAAAGCTCTTTTAATCCTATGTATGAAATTTTCTTCCACACAGACTCAGCCGGCTCACTCATGGACACAAGCTGGCATCCATCACTGAGGGTCATCACCAGCTGGGACACGGTAGCGTAGTGGTTAGTGTAAGGTTATTGCAGGGCCTGAGACGCAGGTTCAATTCCTGCCACTGCCTGGAAGGAGTTTGCTCGTTCTCCCCACTACCGTGTGGGTTTCCTCCGGATGCCCCGGTTTCCTTCCACATTCTAAAGACGTACAAGTCAGTAGGTTAATTGGTCACATGGGTGTAATTGGGCAGAGCGGACTCACTTGTCTGAAGGGTCCTGTTACCATGTTGTATCCCTAAATAGAGAAAAAAAAACACTGGAATGCGAGGACATTTATCCCACACGTTGCATCTCCCAAGGGCAGATTTGTTGATGGCAGTTTGAGGATATTTGATATATCACCAAAGAATCTGACAAAATTTCTATAGATGTAAAATGGAGAGTGTTCTAACTGGTTACAACGCAACCTGGGTGGAGCTCCAATGCACAGGATTGCAAGGTTCTGCAGAAGGCTGTAGACTCAGTCACCTCCATCATGGGCACTAGCCTACCCTCACACCACTGAGGACATCTTCAAGAGGCAGTGGATCACCATCGCTGAGGACCCTCACCATTTGGGACATCTGGGGTGACACGGTAGCATAACGATTTGTCTAACATTATTACAGCGCCAGTGACCCAGGTTCAATTCCCACCACTGTCTTTAAGGAGTTTGCACGTTCTCACCATGGACATATGAGTTTCCTTTGGGTGCTCTGGATTCAGAATCAGAATCAGCTTTAATATCATTATCACCTACATATACTGTGAAATTTGCAGTACAATGCAGTACATAACCATAGAAAAAACATGAATTACCATGAATTACAGTAAGTGTACGTATACCCACTAGTTAAATTAAATAAGTAGCGCAAAAAGAGAAATTAAAAAGTAGTGAGGTAGTGTTCATGGGTTCAATGTTTATTCAGAAGTCAGATGTTGGAGGGGGAGAAGCTGTTCCTGAATCTTTGTGTATTTGCCTTCAGGCTTCTGTACCTCTTTCCTAATGGTAGCAATGAGAACAAAGCATGACCTGGGTGATGGGGGTCCTTAATGATGGTCGCCACCTTTTTAAGGCATTGCCCCTTGACGATGTCTTGGATACTATGGAGATTAGTGCCCATGATAGAGCTGATGAAGGTTACAACCCTCTGCATCTTATTTTGATCCTGTGCAGTAGCTCCCTTCCCCCATACCAGACATTCCTACCACATTCAAAAGATATTCAAGTTGGTAAGCTAATTGGTCACATGGGTGGAATTGGGCAGCATGGACATGTTAGGCCAGAAAGGCCTGTTACTGTTCTGTATCTCTAAATAAAATAAAATAAAATAACTCTTCTCATTACTACCAGTAGGGAGGACGTACAGGAGCCTGAGGACCCACTCTCTGCGATTCAGAAACAACTTTTTCCACTCTGCCATAAGGTTTTTGAACGGACCATGAACCCATGATCATTACCTCATTATTCCGTTTTTATTGCACTATTTATTTTTATTTTTATAACCTCTAATAATTTTTATGTCTTTGCACTGTGCTGGTGCCACAAAACAACAAATTGCAAGTCAGGGATAATAAATCAGTTTCTGCATCTTTATCTAAAATCCACAAAAAATAGTAATCCAAACAAAGTAGCGGGAGAGTGGAATGGTGATGGGAGAAGAATACATCTAAAAGTTACCTAGATGAACACCTCGGTGAACCAGTCCGCACGGACTCCTTTCTCACCACTCCCCCTCTCTTCGTCCCATTGGCCATCTCGCCTCTCTCCTCTCAATCGTGATGTCAGGTTTTGACTCAAAATGTTATAGAGCCAGAGAAAAGTACAGTACAGAGACAGGCCCTTTGGCCCATCTCATCCATGCCAAACTATTTAAACTGCCTACTCCCATCAACCTGTGGGACAATGGCCCTCCATACCCTTCCCATCCACGCACCTATTCAAACTTCTCTTAAATGTTGAAATCGAGATCACATCCACCACTTGTACTGCCAGCACGTTCCACATTCTCACAATCCTCCGAGTGAAGAAGTTCCCTCTCATGTTCCCCTTAAAGGTGCTGTATATAAATGTACATGGCATTCGGAATAAGATGGACAAACTCGTGGCGCAATTGGAGATTGGTCGGTATGACGTTGTGGGCATCACTGAGTCGTGGCTGAAAGAAGGCCATAGTTGGGAGCTTAACATCAAAGCATATACTTTGTATCGAAAGGACTAGCAGGAAGGCCTAGGCGATGGTGTGGCTCTACTGGTAAGGGATGGAATTACATTTTCAGAAAGAGGTGACATCGGGTCAGAGAATTTTGAATCTTTGTGGGTGGAGTTAAGAAATTGCAAGGGTAAAAAAAGCCATTATGGGAATCATATATGGGCCTCCAAATAGTAACCAAGGTGTGGGATTGAGATTGCAAAGGGAGCTGGAAAAGGCATGTGATAAGGGTAATGACATAAATGTAATGGGGGACTTTAACATGCAAAGGGATGGGAAAATCAGGTTGGTGTTGGACCGCAAGAGAGGGAATTTGTTGAATACCTATAAAGGTGGCTTTTTAGAGCAACTTCTGCTTGAGCCTTAGATTGGGTGTTATGTAATAACCCAGATCTTGTTATGGAGCTTAACATAAGGGAACCCTTAGGAGGCAGTGTTCATAATGTGATTGAATTCATACTGCAATTTGAGAGGGAGAAGCATAAGTCACATGTATCAGTATCGCAATGGAATAAAGGGAATTACAGAGGCATGAGAGAGGAGCTTGTGCAGGTGGATTGGAGGAGGATACTGGCAGGGATGGTGGCAGAAGAGAGATGGCTGAAGTTTTTGGGAATAGTTCACAAGGCGCAGGTTTGTCTCCCAGAGAAAGAAATTCTCAAATGTCAGGGGTAGGCAACTGTAGCTGACAAAGGAAGTTAAGGACTGCATAAAAGCCAAAGAAAGGGTATATAAAGTGGCAAAAGTGGGTGGGAAGTTGGATGATTGGGAAACTTTTAAAATCCAACAAAAGGCAACTCAAGTCAAGTCAAGTTTATTGTCATTTCGACCATAAGCTGCTGGTACAGTACACAGTGAAAATGAAACAATGTTCCTCCAGGACCCTGGTGCTACATGAAACAACACAAAACTATGCTAAACTATGTGAGACAGCACAAGGCTACACCAGACTATGTAAAACAACATAAAAACTGCACTAGACTACAGACCTACACAGGACTACATAAAGTGCACAAAACAGTGCAGGGCAGTACAATAATTAATAAACAAGACAATAGGCACAGTAGAGGACAAATTACAATATAATAGTAAATGATGTAGATATCAGTCTAGACTCTGAGTATTGAGGAGTCTGATGGCTTGGGGTAAGAAACTTGCAGAGTGGTCATGAGAGCCCGAATACTTCGGTACCTTTTGCCAGATGGCAGGAGGGAGAAGAGTTTGTGTGAGGGGTGCGTGGGGTCCTTCATAATGCTGTTGGCTTTATGGGTGCAGCGTGTGGTGTAAATGTCTGTAATAGCGGGAAGAGAGACCCCAATGATCTTTTCAGCTGACCTCACTATCTGCTGCAGGGTCTTGCGATCCGAGACGGTGCAATTTCCGAACCAGGCAGTGATGCAGCTGCTCAGGATGCTCTCGACACAACCTCTGTAGAATGTGGTGAGGATGGGGGGGGTGTGGGAGGTGGACTTTTCTCAGCCTTCACAGAAAGTAGAGACGCTGCTGGGCTTTCTTGACTATGGAGCTGGTGCTGAGGGACCAGGTGAGATTCTCTGCCAGGTGAACACCAAGAAATTTGGTGCTCTTAACGATCTCAGCGGAGGAGCTACCAATGTTCAGCGGAGAGTGGTCGCTCCGTGCTCTCCTGAAGTCAACAACCATCTGTTTTGTTTTGTTCACATTCGGAGACAGGTTGTTGGCTCTGTACCAGTCAGTTAGCCACTGCACCTCCTCACTGAATGCTGACTCATCATTCTTGCTGATGAGACCCACCACGGTCGTGTCATCGGTGAACTTGATGATGTGGTTCGAGCTGTGTGTTGCAGCACAGTCGTGGGTCAGCAGAGTGAACAGCAGTGGACTGAGGGGGGGCCTCCGTGCTCAGTGTGATGGTGTTGGAGATGCTGCTTCCAATCCGGACTGACTGAGGTCTTCCAGTCAGGAAGTCTGGATCCAGTTGCAGAGGGAGGTGTTCAGGAGTTTCAGCTTTCTAATCAGGTGCTGAGGAATGATTGTGTTGAATGCTGAAATGAAGTCTATGAACTGTATTCGAACGTATGTACCTTTTTTGTCCAGGTGGCTGAAGGCCAAGTGGAGGGTTGTGGCGATGACATCGTCTGTTGAGCAGTTGGGACGATACGTGAACTGCAGGGGGTCCAGTGAGGGGGGCAGCAGGGTCTTGATGTGCCTCATGACAAGCCTCTCGAAACATTTCATGATGATGGATGTGAGAGATGGATGAGAGGTAGTCGTTGAGGCAGGACACTGAAGACTTCTTCGGCACGGGGACGATGGTGGCAGCATTGAAGCACGTTGGAACGACAGCGCTGCTCGGGGAGATGTTGAAGATGTCAGTGAGAAAAATGCAAGAAGAAAGGAAAAGATGAAATATGAGGGCAGACAGGTGAATAATATAAAGCAGAATACCAAAAATTTTTTCAGTTATATAAAGAGTAAAAGGGAGGTGAGAGTTGATATTGGACCACTGGAAAATGATGCTGGTGGGGTAATAATGGGGACAAAGAAATGGCAGATGAACTTAATGGGTACTTTGCATCTGATTTCACTGTGGAAGACACCAGCAGTGTGCCAAAGGTTTGTGAGTGTCAAGGAGCATGAGTGAGTGACATTGCTATTACAAAGAAAAAAGTGCTAGGCAAACTCAAAGGTCTTAAAATGGATAAGTCACCAGGACCAGACGGAGTACATCCCAGAGTCCTGAGGGAGGTTGCTGAAGAGATAACGGATGCATTGGTTATGGTCCTTCAAGAATCATTTGATTCTGGCATGGCCCCAGAGGACTGGACGATTGAAAATGTCACTCCACTGTTTAAGAAGAGAGGAAGGCAAAAGAAAGGAAATTATATGCCAGTTAGGCTAAGCTCAGTGGTTAGGAAAGTTTTGGAGTTTATTATTAAGGATGAGGTTTCGAGGTACTTAGAGACTAATGTTAAAATAAATCGAAGTCAAGTCAGCATGGTTTCTGTCAAGAGAAATCTCGCTTGACAAATCTGTTAGAATTCTTCGAGAAAGTAACAAGCAGAGTGGACAAAGGAAAGGCAGTGGATGTCATTTACTTGGATTTTCAGAATGCGCTTGATAAGGTTCCACGCACGAGGCTGCTGAACAAGATAAAATTCTATGGCATTACAGGAAAGATACTGGCATGGATAGTAGAATGGCTAACAGGCGGGAGGCAGTGAGTGGGATTAAAAGGGGACTTTTCTGGTTGGCTGCCGGTGACTCGTGGTGTTCTTCAGGGGTCATATTGGGACTGCTACTTTTCACATTGTTTGTCAATGATTTGGATAGTGGAATTGATGGGTTTGTGTCAAAGTTTGTGGATGATACGAAGACAGGTGGAGGGGTAGGTAGTGCTGAGGAAGCAATGTGATGCAGCAGGGCTTAGACAAATTGGAAGAATGAGCTAAAAGGTGGAAGATGGAATACAGTGTTGGGAAATGTATGATAATGCATTTTGGTAAAAGGAACATTAGTGTGGACTATTATTTAAATGGGGAGGAGGTTTAAACATCAGAGGTGCAGAGGGACTTAGGAGTCCTCGAAAGACTCCCAGATCACCAAGTTCGCTGATGACACGACCGTGGTGGGTCTCATCAGCAAGAACGATGAGTCAGCATACAGAGAGGAGGTGCAGCGGCTAACAGACTGGTGCAGAGCCAACAACCTGTCTCTGAATGTGAACAAAACAAAAGAGATTGTTGTTGACTTCAGGAGGACACGGAACGACCACTCTCTGCTGAACATCGATGACTCCTCCGTAGAGATTGTTAAGAGCACCTAATTTCTTGGTGTTCACCTGGTGGAGAATCTCACCTGGTCCCTCAATACCAGCTCCATAGCAAAGAAAGCCCAGCAGCATCTCTACTTACTGCGAAGGCTGAGAAAAGTCCATTTCCCACCCCTCATCCTCATCACTTTCTACAGAGGTTATACTGAAAGCATCCTGAGCAGCTGCATCACTGCCTGGTTTGGAAATTTCACCATCTCAGATCGCAAGACCCTGCAGTGGATAATGAAGTCAGCTGAGAAGATCATCGGGGTCTCTCTTCCCATCATTACAAACATTTACACCACATGCTGCATCCGCAAAGCAAACAGCATTATGAAGGACCCCACGCACCCCTCAGACAAACTCTTCTCCCTGCTGCCATCTGGAAAAAGGTACCGAAGTATTCGGGCTCTCACGACCAGACTATGTAACAGTCTGTTCCCCCAAGTCATCAGACTCCTCAATACCCAGAGCCTGGACTGACACCAACCTACTGCCCTCTACTGTGCCTATTGTCTTGTTTATCATTTATTGTAATACCTGCACTGTCTTGTGCATTTTATGCAGTCATGGATAGGTCTGTAGTCTAGAGTAGTTTTTGTGTTATTTTACGTAGTTCAGTGTAGTTTTTGTATTGTTTCATGTGGCACCATGGTCCTGAAAAATATTGTCTCGTTTTTGCTGTGTACTGTACCAGAAGTTATGGTTGAAATGACAATAAAAAGTGACTTGACTTGACTTGAGAAAGTCAATTTGCAGTTTGAGTCTGTGGTAAAGAAGGCAAGTGCAATGTCAGCATTTATTTCAAGGGGAATAGAATATTGTGAAAGGGAAAGACAAGATAGAGGCAGGAAAGTTGTTTCCACTGCTAAGTGAGACTAGAACTAGGGGACATAGCCTCAAGATTCAGGGGAGTAGATTTAGAGTTGAGAAGGAATTGCTTTTCCCAGAAGGTGATGAACCTGTGGAATTTTCTGCCCAATGAAGCAGTGGAGGATACCTCAGTAAATATATTTGAGACAAGGTTGGATAAACTTTTGCATTGTAGGGAAATTAAGATTTATGGGAAAAAGGCAGATAGGTGGAGATGAGTCCATGGCCAGACCAGCCATGATCTTACTGAATGGCGGAGCAGGCTCGACGGGCCAGATGGCCGACTCCTGCTCCTATTTCATATGTTCTTATGAAGGGAAGGAGAGGATGTTGAGCCTTCACAAGGCACTAGTCAGGCTGTACTTGGAGGGTTGTCAACAGTTTTGGGCACTATATCTCAGAGAGGATGTGTTGTCATTGGAGAGAGTCCAGAGGAGGTTCATGAAGATAATTCTGGGGAAATCTCATTGAAACCTACTGAATGTTGAAAGGAAAAGATAGGATGGATGTGGAGAGGATGTTTCCTATGGTGGGGGCATCCAAAACTAGAGGACGCAGCCTCAAAACTGAGGGGTGACCCTTTCGAACAGAGGTAAGGAGGAATTTTTTTAGATAGAGTAGCCAGACTGCGGTGGAGGCCAAGTCCGTGGGCATATTTAAAGCGGAAATTGGTCGTTCCCTGATCGGTCAGGGCATCAAAAGATACGGAGAGAAGGCAGGTATATGGGAGTGAGTGGGATCCAGGATCAGCCATGATGGAATGGTGGAGCAGACTCGATGTGCTGAATGGCCTAATCTGCTCTTATGTCTTATGGTCTTAGACATTCCACCTTTCACCCTTAAACCATGACCTCTAGTTGTAGTCCCACCCAATTTCAGTGGAAAAAGCCTGCTTGCATTTACCTTATCTATACCCCTGTTAAGAATTATGTCAATAATTCTTTTCCTCCCGTAGATGCTGCGTGACCCATTGAGTTCTTCCAGCAGATTGTTCGTTGCTTCAGCTCTGATGTAACCAATAGAACTTTAGGTCCAGAGTTACAAGATGGGATCAGTTAAATAGCCTTTTTCTGGCTGGTATTGGGATTGGTTTATTGGCTTATTACCCTCACCTGGACCAAGATATAATGAAGAGCTTGTCTTGTGCACTGCCTATAAAGATCAAATCATTACCAAGGAGGGCCATGGTAACATAGTGTTCGGCGCAGTGCTCTTATAGCTTGGAGTATTCTGAATTTTGGAGTTCAATTTTTGTCGCAGTCTGCAAGGAGCTTGGCTTCCTCCCACAGTCCAAACACATACCGGTTAGTTGGTTAGTGGTCATTGTAAACTGTCCTGTGATTAGCCTAGGGTTAAATCGGTGGGTGGCTGGAGGAGCATCTCGCTGGGTCGGAAGAGCCTATTCCATGCTGTATTTTTCAATAAGATAAATTACACCGTGTATTGAGCTAGAAGATTAGATTAGATTATGAGGACACGCAGTCCCCTTTTATTGTCATTTAGTAATGCATGCATTAAGAAATGATACAATGTTCTTCCAGAATGATATCACGGAAACCGACTTAAAAACTAACAAAAACCATATAATTATAACATATAGTTACAACAGTGCAAAACAATACCGTAATTTGATAAGAACAGACCATGGCACGGTAAAAGTCTCAAAAGTCTCTAGAAAGTCCCACCATCTCACGCAGACGGTAAACTTCCAGCGCCGCCAACTTGCCAATGCAGCATCCTGGAAGCATCCGACCACAGTCCGACTCCGAGTCCGTCCGAAAACGCCGAGCCTCCGACCACCAGGTTCTGATGAAGGGTCTCGGCCCGAAACGTCGACTGTACCTCTTCCTAGAGATGCTGCCTGGCCTGCTGCGTTCACCAGCAACTTTGATGTGTGTTGCTTGAATTTCCAGCATCTGCAGAATTCTTCGTGTTTGTGAAACCTATTGAATATTGAAAGGCCTAGATAGAGTGGATGTAGGGAGGATGTTTCCTGTAGTGGGGGAGTCCACAACCAGCCGCAGAATACAAGAACGTCCCTTTAGAACAGAGATGAGGAGGAGGTTCTTTGGCTAGAGGGTTGTGAATCTGTGGAATCCATTGCCACAGATGGCTGTGGAAGCCAAATCATTGGGTACATTTAAAGCGAAGGTTCATATGTTCTTGATTAGTGAGAGTGTTTAAGGTTACGGTAAGAAAGCAAGAGAATGGGGTTGAGAGAGGTAATAAATCAGCCTTGATGGAAAGGTGAAGCAGACTCGATGGGCCGAATGGCCCAACTCTGTTCCTATGTTTTATGCCCTTATGGTCTATGTATATTTTTCCATACAATTTGCATTTCTTTTTATTCCTTTAAATGCCTGTAAAGAAACAAGTCTCAAGGTACTATTTGTTGATATATATGTGCTTCAATACTAAATTTATTTAGAACTTTTAAAGTGGAATACTTTGCAATTGATTTTCTGTGTCCAATTTTATCTGATGTTTCTCTGCAAACGTGCCATTTGTTTCAATGGTAGTCAAGTGTCCCAGTTGTTTTTCAGGATGTGGAGATTAGACTAAATGCAGCTAAGTATCTACCTCGCATCAATGAACTGCTGAACAAAGTCCCTCGCCAAATGCTGCTGCTCCTAAAGACTAACGACTTGCTTCGAGGGATTGAGACGTCGCTGCAGACACGAGCCAGCGCCAGTTCCTTCATCACCATGTCTCGCTGCTGCATCAGAGCTGTGTCTAGGTTGGTTAAAGCGCCTGAATGTCATCATTCATCAGCTCAAAGTGGAAGGGTTGGATAATTCCTGCATCCAAGAGTGCTTAGATCGCCTGGGCACTGAGCAAGAGGAGAGACCTATTGGTGCATGTGGTTAAAATTGGGAATGCTCCTCCTCGTAGATCGGTAGGAACAGATCCACTGAAAGGAGACTGCATAAGTACAATCAGAATCAGGTTTAACATCACCGGCGTATGTCATGAAATTTGTTGTCTTTGCGGCAGCAGTACAATGAACTAGGCAATGATAGAGGGAACAAAACCGTGAAATGGGGAATGAGCAGAGCCAATAGATTGTTCTCTTGAAAGGAGTTAGAACTTCGTCGATGGGTAAAATGGCCCCCTCAAATGGTACATTACTGTAAGTCTATAAAAAACAGGTTAAGTTGCCATGAAATTCGTCCCCAGCCTAGTTTTCTTTGTGTGTTTACTCTCCTTACTGGCTACCTTATAATTCTCAAGAGCCTGCCTGATCTTAGTTTCCTGAACTTTCAGTATGTCTCTGTCTTCCCCTTAACCAAGTGTTCCACTTCTCTTGTCAACCACTGCTGTGAATCTATGAAAATTAGGTCACGTTACCATGAAGTTTCTCCCCGACCTAGTTTTCCCTACGTGTTTAGAGGTCAAATGCGGGCAAATGTGACTAGCTCACTGCACAGGACTGTTGACCTGGATCAGTTAGGTCGAAGGGCTGTGTGACTCTATGGCTCTATGATACAGGCCAGCAATACCTTTTTGTTGTTCGTTTGTAACCACATTGTGCATTGCTAGACCTCCCGCCCCCACACACCCCAAGAAATTCCCAAGTTCATTCTCCGGTCTCTGCTGATGTTGCTGTCAGACAGCTCCCACTGTTATTGAGGGTGTATTTGCTAATGGTGTCACATCTGATGGCTGCCTGGTAACTTCTCCTGAGTTATAAGGTGAGAACAGGTAATGGAACTGACCATTGTCACATTCATTACCATAACATCAATAAGTTATGGTAATCAGCCTCTTTGAGCCCTGTTGGCATTTACCTACCAAATGAGCAAATAGCTCGAGTCAACTCTTTTGTTCCCATGCACCTTCAGTCCTTTTTCCTCAGTATATCTGATGCAATCTTAAACGTTTCTGGCTCAGTCAGTAACCAGGGAAGTCAACTCCACAGCCCCTGTTAAGCAATTGTACGTGCATGCGTGTGCGTCTGCATGCCGTGTATGCGTGTGTGTGTGTGTGTGTGTGTGTGTGTGTGTGTGTGTGTGTGTGCCTCTGCTTGTGTGTGTATGTGTGTTTGCAAGAGTGTGTGCATGTATGTATGTGTGAGTGTATGTGTGTGTTTGTGTGTGTGGGTGCATGTGTGTGGATGTGTCTGCATTTGTGTGTGTGTGTGTGTGTGCGCACGTGTGTATATGTTCCTACTTTCACTTAGTTGATACTTCCCTTAGTTTGTTGCTGCCTGTTCTGTTCAATCCTTTGTTTACAAACAGTGAGTAAAAGTGACTCCCAACAACACACACGAAATGTTCAATGAACTCAGCAGGTCAGGCAGCATCTATGGAGGAGAATAAATAGTTGACATTTCACGCTGAGGTCCTTCATCAGGACTGAACCCTGTGTAACCTTGTTCCTCACTTGTAAATCAGACAGGTTATAACCATATAACAATTACAGCACAGAAACAGGCCATCTCGGCCCTTCTAGTCCGTGCCGAACTCTTACTCTCTCCTAGTCCCACCGACCTGCACTCAGCCCATAACCCTCCATTCCTTTCCTGTCCATATAGCTGTCCAATTTAACTTTAAACGACAACATCAAACCTGCCTCAACCACTTCTGCTGGAAGCTCGTTCCACACAGCTACCACTCTCTGAGTAAAGAAGTCCCCCCTCATGTTACACCTAAACTTTTGTCCTTTAACTCTCAACTTATGTCTTCTTGTTTGAATCTTCCCCACTCTCAATGGAAAAAGCATATCCACGTCAACTCTATCAATCCCCCTCATAATTTTAAACACCTCTATCAAGTCCCCCCTCAACCTTCTACACTCCAAAGAATAAAGACCTAACTTGTTCAGCCTTTCTCTGTAACTTAGGAGATGAAACCCAGCCAACATTTTACTAAACCTCCTCTGTACTCTCTCAATTTTATTGATATCTTTCCTATAATTCGGTGACCAGAACTGTACACAATACTCCAAATTTGGCCTTACCAATGCCTTATACAATTTCAACATTACATCCCAACTCCTATACTCAATGCTCTGATTAATAAAGGCCAGCATACCAAAAGCTTTCTTCACCACCCTATCCACATGAGATTCCACCTTCAGGGAACTACGCACCATTATTCCTAGATCCCTCTGTTCTACAGCATTCTTAAATGCCCTACCATTTACCATGTATGTCCTATTTTGATTAGTCCTACCAAAATGTAGCACCTCACATTTTTCAGCATTAAACTCCACCTGCCATCTTTCAGCCCACTCTTCTAACTGTCCTAAATCTCTCTGCAAGCTTTGAAAACCCACTTCATTATCCACAACGCCACCTATCTTAGTATCATCTGCATACTTACTAATCCAGTTTACCACCCCATCATCCAGATCATTAATATATATGACAAACAACATTGGACCCAGTACAGATCCCTGATTAAGTGATGCGTCTGGATCTGCTAGGTTTATTCCCCAGTTTAAAGTGGAAGGTGCCGTGACTCAGTTGTAATGCCCTGAATCAGAGTTGAGGGTTCAATCCAACTGCGGGGATGTGCCTGATCTGGGAAGCTATTTTGGCACTGCTGAATTGTTGGCAATGCTGTTTTCTGAATGTGCAGTGAGCACTCCTCTCCTGTCTCTATACATTTCAGTTTTGGCTCTACAACTGTTAGAAACAGTTTGCTTCTGGTTGTATTTCCCGTCCATGCCCAGTCACATAAAGTCTATTGTGCAGATCACTCATAGAGTCATAGAGCACTACACTACATGCCTTTCGGCCCATTTAGTTCATGTTGAATTATTATTCTGCCTAGTCCCATTGACCTGCACCTGGGACATATCCCTCCATACCCCTCCCATCCATGTACTTATCCAAACTTCTCGGAAGTGCTGAAAATGAACCTGTATTGGCAGCTTGTTTCACACTCTGAGTGAAGAGGTTCCCCAGCAGGTTCCCGTTAAACATTTCACCTTTAACCCTTAACCCATAGACCAAAACGTTGACTGTTTCTTCCCCTCCTTAGAATATCCCTAATTTACTGAATTTCTTCATCATTTTGTGTATGTTCCCTCTTTCAGCATGTCTCCAAGGTTTCTATAGCCAATGAAATACTGTTTGAAACATTAAAATGTACTTTGGTAGGTACATGGATAGGAAAGGTTTAGACAAATGTGAGCCAAACATAAGCAAATTGGTCTGGCTCAGATGTTAGTTGGCATGGACCAGGTATATTTCTGTGCTCTATGACTATGTATTGTATGAAACAAATCAGCCAAGTTATAAGACAATAAGACAAAGGAGCATAATTAGGCCACTTGGTCCATTGTGTATTCTCCATGATTTCATCATCATGGCTGATCCATTTCCCTCTCAGCCCCATTATCCTGACTTCACCCCATAACCTTTCATGCCCTGACTAATCAATCTCTATCAACCTCTACCTTAAATACACCCAGAGACCTGGCCTCCATGGCTGCTTGTGGCAATGAGTTCCACAGATTCACCAGCTTCTGGCTAAAGAAATTCTTCCTCATGTCTGTTCTAAATGGATATTCCGCTATTTTGAGGCTGTGCTTTCTGGTCCTAGACACCCCCATGAAAGGAAATATCCTCTTCAAGTCACTCTATCTTGGCCTTCAACATTCCATCGGCTTCCATGAGATTCCCCACCTCATTCTGCTAAATTCCAGCAAGTTCAGGCCCAGAGTCATAGTCATAGTCATAGTCATACTTTATTGATCCCGGGGGAAATTGGTTTTCGTTACAGTTGCACCATAAATAATAAATAGTAATAAAACCATAAATAGTTAAATAGTAATATGTAAATTATGCCAGTAAATTACGAAATAAATCCAGGACCAGCCTATTGGCTCAGGACGTCTGACCCTCCAAGGGAGGAGTTGTAAAGTTTGATGGCCACAGGCAGGAATGACTTCCTATGACGCTCTGTGCTGCATCTCGGATGAATGAGTCTCTGGCTGAATGTACTCCTGTGCCTACCCAGTACATTATGTAGCGGATGGGAGACATTGTCCAAGATGGCATGCAACTTAGACAGCATCCTCTTTTCAGACACCACCGTCAGAGAGTCCAGTTCCATCCCCACAACATCTCTGGCCTTACGAATGAGTTTGTTGATTCTGTTGGTGTCTGCTACCCTCAGCCTGCTGCCCCAGCACAAAACAACAAACATGATAGCACTGGCCACCACAGACTCGTAGAACATGCTCAGCATCATCCGGCAGATGTTAAAGGACCTCAGTCTCCTCAGGAAATACAGACGGCTCTGACCCTTTTGTAGACAGCCTCAGTGTTCTTTGACCAGTCCAGTTTATTGTCAATTCGTATCCCCAGGTATTTGTAATCCACCACCATGTCCACACTGACCCCCTGGATGGAAACAGGGGTCACTGGTACCTTTGCTCTCCTCAGGTCTACCACCAGCTCCTTAGTCTTTTTCACATTAAGCTGCAGATAATTCTGCTCACACCATGTGACAAAGTTTCCTACCGTAGCCCTGTACTCAGCCTCAACTCCCTTGCTGATGCATCCAACTATGGCAGAGACTTCGATCACTGCTCATATGATAACCTTTTCATTCCCAGAATCACTCTCGTGATCCTCATTTGTACCCTCTCCAATGCCAGCACATGCTTTCTTAAAGACTGCTCGTAATACTCAGTGAGGCCTCACCAGAGCCTTGTACAGCCTCAGCATTACATCCTTGCTTTCAGATTCTAGTCCTCTTGAAATGAATGCTAACATTGCATTTATCTTCCTCACCACTGATTCAACATGGAAATTAACCTTTCAGAAATCCTTTACAAGGGCTCCCAAAGTCCTTTGCATCTAGGATTTTTGAATTTTCTCTCCATTTTGAAAATAGTGGACCTTTTTATTTCTTCTACCAAAGTGCCTGACCATACACTTCCCAACACTATATTCCATCTGCCCCTTCTTTGCCCATTCTCCTAATCTGTCTTAGTCCTTTTGTAGCCTCTCTAATTCCTTAAAACTACCTGCACTTTCACCTATCTTTGTATCATCCACAAACTTGGTCAGAAAGCTATCAATTCTGTCATCCAAGTCATTGACATGTAACGTAAAAGCAGTTCTAACACAGACCCCTGTGGAACACCACTCATCACCAGCAGCCACCAAAAAGGCTCCCTTTATTCTCACACTTTGCCTCCTACCAATCAGCCATTGATTTATCCATGTTAGTATCTTTTCGGTAAACCATGAGCTCTTAACTTGTTAAGCAGCCTCATGTGTGGCACCTTGTCAAAGGCCTGAAAATCCAAGTACGCAACTTCAACCAATTCTCCTTTGTCTATCCTGCTTGTTATTTCTTCCAAGAATTCCAACAGATTTGTCAGGCAAGTTTTTTCTTAAGAAAACAATGCTGACTACAGCCTATTTTATCATGTGCCTCCAAGTATCCAGAAACCACATCCTTAACAATCGACTCTAACATCTTCCCAACCACTGAGGTCAGGCTAATTGGCCTACAATTTTCTTTCTTTTGCCTCCTTTCCTTCTGGAGGAGTGGAGTGACATTTACAAATTTCCAGTTCTCTCGAACCAAGCCTGAAACTATTGATTCTTGAAAGATCATTACTAATACCTCCACAATCACTTCAGCTATCTCTTTTAGAACCCTGGGGTGCAGTCCATCAGGTCCAGGTGACTTATTTACCTTCAGACCTTTCAGTTTCCCAAGCACCTTCTCCCAAGTAATAACAACTGCTCTCACTACTGCCCCATGACACTCTCAAACATCTGGCATATTACTAATGTATTCCGCAATGAAGACTGGTGTAAAATACTTATTTGGTTCGTCCTCCATTTCCTTGTCCCCCATTTCTATCTCTCTAGCATCATTTTCCAGCAATCCAATATCTACCCTGACCTCTCTTTTACCCTTTATATCTCTGAAAAAAACTTTGGTATCATTTTTGATATTATTGACCAGCTTACCTTCATATTTCATCTCCCTCCCCTTATGTTTTTTTTCAGTTTCCTTCTGTTGGTTTTAAAAAAATTCCCACTCCTCTAACTTTCCACTAATGTTTGCTATATTATATGCCCTCTCTTTTGCTTTTATGTTGGCTTTGGCTTCCCTTATCAACCACAGTTGCATTATCCTGCCTTTAAAATACTTCCTCATCTTTGGGATGTATCTATCCTGAGCCTTCTGAATTGATCCCAAAAACTCTAGCGATGGCTGCTCTGCTGTCATCTTTGCTAGAGTCCCCTTCCAATCAACTTTGGCCAGTTCCTCTCTCATGCTTCTGCTCTACTCTGCTGTCATACTGATACATCTGACTTTTGCTTCTCCCTCTCAAATTGCAGAGGGAATCCTATCATATTATGATCATTGATTCCAAAGGGTTCCTTTACCTTAAGCTCCCTATACTTAGCATGTTCTAAACAAATAGCGAACTGATAATAAGGATTATTTTTTAATAATGTTAGTTGGATGATAAATATTGGACCAGACTCTGCAGGCAGCTCCATGGGATCTTTCCCACCCACATGAGAGAACAGAAAGGACTTTAGTCTCACATCTCACGTGAGGGGCAGCAACTCAGATGCTGAAACCTCTCTGCTCTGTGGAGAAGCATCAGGCTCTGTTGAATTTAAGTCTTGAGAAGGACTTGAATCAGAATCAGTCTGAATATCACTGGCATATATCATGAAAAGTTTTGTGGTAGCATTACATAAAAAATATAAATTACAAACAAAGGAAGTATATTCTTTAATTTAATTAAGTAGTTCAAAAGGAGAAAAGAAAAAGTGAGCTAGTGTTCATGGGTTGGTTCATTGTCCATTTAGAGACCTGATGGCAGAGGGAAAGAAGCTATTCCTGAAAAGTTGAGTGTGTGTCTTCAGGCTCCCTTATCTCCTCCTTGATGGTAGCAATGAGAAAAAGGGATGTACTGGGTGATGGGGTTCCTTAATCATTTTGAGGCATTGCTGATTTACGTCCTTTTAAAGAACCCAGTACTTTAGGATACTGAGCAAAAGGTACCGCCCCCAACATAGACTCATATTTAGCTGTCAGATCAAACCTCATGATGCCTGCATTCTCTCAGCTCTCAGCAATTCAACTTGGCTATCCTGTTTGATCTGGCAGATACGAGAAGGATGCTTCAACGTCTTGGTACAGAAAGCTGAAGATCTCCTTAACCGAAGCTCTCGTCCTTTGGCAGATCAGTCTGTACGAGATCCTGCTCTGGATTAAGTCTTCATCACTGGGCAGTTGGATCAGTGGCATCGATACACGTGATCACCCTCTACAGTGAAGGAACTCTCTTGGCCAGAGAAAGGACTGGATCTCCTTTTTTTGTACGAACCATTCTGCCCATCTCTAGCTTTGTGGCCTGCTGTGCTGTTCAAATAGGCCAGGGCCTCATGGATTTCTGGCCTCAATAGAATTCTCCTCTGTCGAAGTGGTTCTCGTTAAAGTTGTCATTTTTTCAGCTGTTTATTTGGGTTTTCAAAACAGATGTGCAGCTACACTCCACAATACCACCCAAAATGCTCCAAACTCAAGTCCCAATGAGAAATCCGTCCTGAGGTCACACTGTAGCTAAAGAAAGTGCTGAATTGCCTATCCACGACCAGATATTACTATGACCTTTAAGTATTAAGATTGAGATGTGATCTAATTGCAGTGTTCACGATGGTTAGAGTTGTATGAAGGTGTGATGGCATTGGGTTTGCTCACTGCAAAGTTCTAAACACAAATGAAGACCTTAACCCCTATCAGATATAAATAGCCATGAGTACTCTCACTAAAGTGAGATTATACTGTAACTACCTAATCTTCAAAAACTAGTTCACTTCCCTGTTTGTTCTCTGCAGTGAGTTTAGCTGCGAGCATCCACTGTTTGAGTGTTGGGTCCTTCTCCCTACCAAGGAGAAGATACCTCCAGCTAACAAAGTAGTTTAAAACAGTTCATTTATTTTTAGTGGTACACATTTAAATTGAAACAACATTCTTAAAACACATTTAAAACTCACAGAGCATTTCTATCTTAAAATTTCCAAATATAAACCATTTCTAAAAAACAATTTCCAAGACATAGAACATAGAATAGTACAGCACAGTACAGGCCCTTCGGCCCACAATGTTGTGCCGACCCTCAAACCCTGCTTCCCATATAAGCCCCCACCTTAAATTCCTCCATATACCTGTCTAGTAGTCTCTTAAACTTCACTAGTGTATCTGCCTCCACCACTGACTCAGGCAGTGCATTCCACGCACCAACCACTCTCTGAGTAAAAGACCTTCCTCTAATATCCCCCTTGAACTTCCCACCCCTTACCTTAAAGCCATGTCCTCTTGTATTGAGCAGTGGTGCCCTGGGGAAGAGGCGCTGGCTATCCACTCTATCTATTCCTCTTATTATCTTGTACACCTCTATCATGTCTCCTCTCATCCTCCTTCTCTCCAAAGAGTAAAGCCCTAGCTCCCTTAATCTCTGATCATAATGCATACTTTTTAAACCAGGCAGCATCCTGGTAAATCTCCTCTGTATCCTTTCCAATGCTTCCACATCCTTCCTATAGTGAGGCGACCAGAACTGGACACAGTACTCCAATTCTGGCCTAACCAGAGTTTTATAAAGCTGCATCATTACATCGCGACTCTTAAACTCTGTCCCTCAACTTATGAAAGCTAACACCCCATAAGCTTTCTTAACTACCCTATCTACCTGTGAGGCAACTTTCAGGGATCTGTGGACGTGTACCCCCAGATCCCTCTGCTCCTCCACACTACCAAGTATCCTGCCATTTACTTTGTACTCTGCCTTGGAGTTTGTCCTTCCAAAGTGTACAACCTCACACTTCTCTGGGAAGAACTCCATCTGCCACTTCTCTGGGAAGAACTCCATCTGCCACTTCTCAGCCCACTTCTGCATCCTATCAATGTCTCTCTGCAATCTTCGACAATCCTCTACACTATCTACAACACCACCAACCTTTGTGTCATCTGCAAACTTGCCAACCCACCCTTATACCCTCACATCCAGCTCGTTAATAAAAATCACGAAAAGTAGAGGTCCCAGAACAGATCCTTGTGGGACACCACTAGTCACAATCCTCCAATCTGAATGTATTCCCTCCACCACCACCCTCTGCCTTCTGCAGGCAAGCCAATTCTGAATCCACCTGGCCAAACTTCCCTGGATCCCATGCCTTCTAACTTTCTGAATAAGCCTACTGTGTGGAACCTTGTCAAATGCCTTACTAAAATCCATATAGACCACATCCACTGCACTACCCTCATCTATATGCCTGGTCATCTCCTCAAAGAACTCTATCAGGCTTGTTAGACACGATCAGCCCTTCACAAAGCCATGCTGACTGTCCCTGATCAGACCATGATTCTCTAAATGCCCAGAGATCCTATCTCTAAGAATCTTTTCCAACAGTTTTCCCACCACAGACGTAAGGCTTACTGGTCTATAATTACCCGGATATCCCTACTACTTTTTTTGAACAAGGGGACAACATTCGCCTCCCTCCAATCCTCCAGTACCATTCCCGTGGACAACGAGGACATAAAGATCCTAGCCAGAGGCTCAGCAATCTCTTCTCTCACCTCGTGGAGCAGCCTGGGGAATATTCCGTCAGGCCCCGGGGACTTATCTGTCCTAATGTATTTTAACAACTCCAACACCTCCTCTCCCTTAATATCAACATGCTCCAGAACATCAACCTCACTCATATTGTCCTCACCATCATCAAACACAGGTACAATTCTTATAAAAACTGAAAAGACATATCAACCATACAGATGAATGCATTGTCCTTTGCAGAAATTGAAGCTAGAGGAATGTATTCTGGTTCACCCCGTTTCATTCACTTTTCTTGTTCCTTACCCCGTTCCTAGTAATACTCTTTTTTTCTGCCACATGTGTGACTTCACATGCATATGATATTTCCTCAGATACCCTTTTTACACAATTAATCTAAGAGCTATCTGAAGACACAGAACCAAGCTTCCCATAGTTAATGTTGTAAAGCTAGCTTCTCTGAGTACATAAACCTTCCAAATATAAGCATATCAGTCGTTTGATATGCTAAATAATATTATCCATTTGGTCTGAAAGCTTCCTTGATTTAAACAACTTAGTCAGCTTGTCCGTTTTAAAACAAGGCAAATTAAATAGCCCATTGTCTTAAACTGCACCTCTTAAGAGCAATAAAGCAGGTGTAGTGGGCTAGCTGTCTGCTCCATAGAGTTTGTTTGCAAAGATACTCTATACACTCTGCTTGTTTTAACTGCAAAGTGATTACTGCTTGCAATTTACATTTTAAGAACTAGACTGGCTCCCATTTACCACCCAAAGCTAAACAACTGTTTAATCCTACAAGTGGCAGCTGCTGTATTCAGAAAACCAAGCCCGGCAAAGATGAGACCTCCTGGCCCAGGAAGCAAATGTCTATCACAAAGGAAACTGATCAGGCAACTTGTATATCAAGGATCAAAGATCAACTTTATTCATCGTATATGTTTACATGTATTAGGAATTTACTGTGGTGTGTTAGTCAGGGTGTGACATGCAACAACAAAACAGCATTCAACAATGACAAAGAATAGAGAATTAAATAAAATTAAATTAGAGATTAAAATGCAAATATGGAATAAAATGTGCATAAGTACATAAATAGCAGCATGTATTTACAATGCAGACAGCATTGTGGTTAAGAAGGCATACGGTGTAATGGCCTTCATTAATTGTGGAATTGAATTGAGGAGCCGAGAGGTAATGTTGCAGCTATATAGGACCCTGGTCAGACCCTACTTGGAGTACTGTGCTCAGTTCTGGTTGCCTCACTACAGGAAGGATGTGGAAGCCATAGAAAGGGTGCAGAGGAGATTTACAAGGATGTTGCCTGGATTGGGGAGCATGCCTTATGAAAACAGGTTGAGTGAACTCGGCCTTTTCTCCTTGGAGCAGAGGAGGATGAGCGGTGACCTGATAGAGGTGTATAAGATGATGAGAGGCATTGATCGTGTGGATAGTCAGAGGCTTTTTCCCAGGGCTGAAATGGCTGCCACAAGGGGACACAGGTTTAAGGTGCTGGGGAGTAGGTACAGAGGAGATGTCAGGGTAAGTTTTTTAGCAGAGAGTGTTGAGTGTATGGAATGGGCTGACGGCAACGGTAGTAGAGGCGGATACAATAGGGTCTTTTAAGAGACTTTTGGATAGGTACATGGAGCTTAGAAAAATAGAGGGCAATGGGTGAGCCTAGTAATTTCTAAGGTAGGGACATGTTTAGCACAACTTTGCGGGCTGAAGGGCCTGTATTGTGCTGTAGGTTTACTATGTTTCTATTATAAAAAGTGTTTTGAAGTGTTTACAGTGCAGTGACAAGGGTAACAGATAGAGGGGTGTGGGAGGAGTGGTTGGTCCTGTATGGGGGAAGAAATTTTTAAGTTGGCACGAATTTTGTTTTAGTCGCCCTATAGAGCTCTCAGGAAGAGAATATTGTGATGAGGGGCTGGAAGCAGGTGGAGGTAGGGGCGATGGAGTGAGTGCTGGTGGAAGCAGGTGGAGGTAGGGGCGATGGAGTGAGTGCTGGTGAAAGCAGGTGGAGGTAGGGGCGATGGAGTGAGTGCTGGTGAAAGCAAGTGGAGGTGGGGTCAATGGAGTGAGTGCTGGTGGAAGCAGGTGGAGATGGGGGCGATGGAATGAATGCTGGTGAAAGCAGGTGGAGGTAGGGGCGATGGAGTGAGTGCTGGTGAAAGCAAGTGGAGATGGGGGCGATGGAGTGAGTGCTGGTGAAAGCAGGTGGAGGTAGGGGCGATGGAGTGAGTGCTGGTGAAAGCAGGTGGAGGTAGGGGTGATGGAGTGAGTGCTGGTGGAAGCAGGTGGAGGTAGGGGCGATGGAGTGAGTGCTGGTGGAAGCAGGTGGAGGTGGGGGCGATGGAGTGAGTGCTGGTGGAAGCAGGTAGACGTGGGGGCGATGGAGTGAGTGCTGGTGGAAGTAGGTGGAGGTAGGGGCGATGGAGTGAGTGCTGGTGGAAGTAGGTGGAGGTGGGGGCGATGGAGTGAGTGCTGGTGAAAGCAGGTGGAGGTAGGGGCGATGGAGTGAGTGCTGGTGAAAGCAGGTGGAGGTAGGGGCGATGGAGTGAGTGCTGGTGGAAGCAGGTAGACGTGGGGGCGATGGAGTGAGTGCTGGTGGAAGTAGGTGGAGGTAGGGGCGATGGAGTGAGTGCTGGTGGAAGCAGGTAGACGTGGGGGCGATGGAGTGAGTGCTGGTGGAAGCAGGTGGAGGTGGGGGCGATGGAGTGAGTGCTAGTGGAAGCAGGTGGAGGTGGGGGCGATGGAGTGAGTGCTAGTGGAAGCAGGTGGAGGTAGGGGCGATGGAGTGAGTGCTGGTGGAAGCAGGTGGAGGTGGGGGCGATGGAGTGAGTGCTGGTGGAAGCAGGTGGAGGTGAGGGCGATGGAGTGAGTGATGGTGGAAGTAGGTGGAGGTGGGGGCGATGGAGTGAGTGCTGGTGGAAGCAGGTGGAGGTGGGGGCGATGGAGTGAGTGCTAGTGGAAGCGGCAAAGCAG
Organism: Mobula hypostoma; assembly: GCF_963921235.1. Taxonomy (NCBI): domain Eukaryota; kingdom Metazoa; phylum Chordata; class Chondrichthyes; order Myliobatiformes; family Myliobatidae; genus Mobula; species Mobula hypostoma. The sequence continues at coordinate 22,020,335 of NC_086097.1, forward strand.
GAGTTTGTTAGGAAGAAGGAGGACAATCCACTGAATTGATGACAACCCTACCAATGAGTGGTCAGGAAATGGTCTGACAGATAAGATAAGGGGGTTGAACGTGAGCAAGGTGAAATTTGTTTGCAGAACTACTGCGGACAACAGCTCTAGTAAAATTGTCGCAAAATATTCCATCTTGTTCCTAAATCAGGCTTTCTCTCCGACAGACCTGCACTGATGAAGTACAAAGCCACTTAGCAACAGAGCAAATCAACAAACACAAAATATGAAGGAGACGATTGGTATTTCCCTGGAGGAGTTGAGTTGCGGAGAGTTAAGATAATTTGCTTTTAAATCTTATTCTTTGGCTCAGCATTGATTTTGCCAGGGGTTACTTGGGAAGGAATAAAAGATCTGAACTATTAAAGCAGCAATTTGTGAAGGCAGCTTTAAGGTGTAATTGAATTGCTATTGACAGCTCAGTTCTTGCAGGACAGACACATAACACCAATTTGCATCTTTAAATGGACGATTAGCTGTAAATCCTGAAATGGCCCAAACCTTCTCGGCTTGTTGACAGACATCTGTCTGTACACCAAGGCTGCTTGGAAAACTGCTGTGACTGAATGCATGGACAAGAATGTTTAATGGAAGCATTTGTTAATTGTTGGTGCTGGGGGTGGGATCATGGATGGGATTGAGATCACCAGCTGGTTGGAGATGTGCAGATGTTGCAAGTACAAATGCACAAGGATCCAGCCATTTAAAATGGGACAGGCTTGAGCTAACTTGCATCTTGCACATTCCTTTCAGGACATCTCAAAGTACACTCAGGGGCCACATTATTAGGAACCTCCTGCTCGTGAGCTTCTGCACACGTAGCCTAAATGCTTCAAGGTGTGCATTCTGAGATTCTCTTTTGCACACAACTATTGTAACGCGTGGTTATCTGAGTTACCGTCACCTTCCTGTCAGCTTGAACCAGTCTGGCCATTCTCCTCTGACCTCCCTCATTAACAAGGCCATTTTGCCCCCGGAACTGCTGCTCACCGGATTTTTTTTTTGTGTGTTTTTCACACTGTTCTTTGTAAACTCCGGAGACTTGTGCGTGAAAATCCCGGGAGATCAGCAGTCCCTGAGATACTCAAACCTCACTGTCTGACACCAATAATTATTCCACGGTCAAAGTCACTTAGATCACATTTCTTCCCCATTCCGCTGTTTCGCCAACTGAACCTCTTAACCATGTCTGCCTTGATTTGCTGATTAAAATTCAGAATTCAAAGTAAAATATATTATCAGAGTTGTCATGGTCCGGTCCGTGAAGTCCGCGTTCCGGTTCAAGGTCCGGTCCATGGACTCTGGACTCTGGGTCTTCCGTCTGTCCCTTGTTTCAGTTGGGCTTAATCATAGGCACCTGATGCTTGTCTTGGGTCTGGGAATGTAAGTGGCCCTGGGTTCGAGTGTGGGTGCTGGTTTGTCTTATCAGTATCCTGTCCTCGCCTCTGTGGGGTAAGTCAGGCTGTCTTTGTCGTTACTCTGTGTTTGGATCTGTCCCTTCCTCTCCTTGCCTCCGTTGGGTAAACCAGGCTGTCTTTGCCGTTACCCTGAGGCTGGACTGTTCCCTTCCCCTCCTCTTCCTTCTGGGGCCTTGCCTGCCACCTGTGTCTGGGGCCTTGCCTGCAACCTTGTCAAGTTCAACCACCGGAGCGAGACCGGAGCCTTGCTGTGTCAAGATAAGGAACTGTTTATTGTTGAGTTGGAACTGACTTTGTGTCCACGCCTTCGCTAGGTAGGTCTGGCCATTTGCCGCTACCTAGTGTTGGGAACTGTCTTGTCGTGTTCAGCATTCTGTGTATGAGTCCCAGCCCTACGTCCTGTTCCCAAGGAGGGGTCCGGCTCTGTGTTCCATGTTCCTGTCTCTCAAGTCCAGGGCTCCGTGTTCCTGTGCTCGAGACCAAGGCTCTGTGTTCCTGTCTTCCCCAAGACCAAGGCTCTGTGTTCTGCATTCCTCTCATCCCAAGTCCAAGGTTCCGAGGTTCCTGTTGTCCCAAGTCCAAGGCTGAGCTGTTCCTGAGTACCAAATCAAGGCTTCGTGTTCTCGTCCTGTCCATGTGCTTCGTCCTGTGCTGGAGTTTCCTCGTCCTGTGCTGAAGTTCCCTCGTCTTGCTCAGGAGTCTCTCGTTCTGTCCTGTATCCTCACCTAGTCCTGTCTCCCCGTTTGAGGTGGTGTTAATCCCTCTCAAGGTCAGACAAACCCTCCCAACTATGTGACTGACTTACTTTTTTAACTTGGCCTCTGATAAACCCTATCATTGTGAGAAAGGTAATAACTCTCTGCTGGGGACAGATATAACAACCCAGCTCAAGGGGAGTACTCTCGACTGTGGGGAACAATTAATCCTCTCTCCAGGATTCTGCTCGGCCATGGCACTGACGCACTCACCCAACTGGAAAATTGATGGAATCACTAGGTGGTGGGACTAATTAGAGTCAGCCGAGGGTGGAGGGTGTATGGTGGGATGGATGGAGTCTAATGTACTGTTTTAAGTGTGGGACATGAAACTCTCAGCTGGGGACTGACCTCCTATCTCAGGAGCAACAGATAAACCTCATCTGAGCTAGGGACTGCTAAAGCCTGTCTGGAGGAGATGGATGAAATTTCTGATTCCCTAAGGCATGTAGGTCGGTAGGTTATTTACCCCATAATGGTCAGTCCGTGTTGGAAAATGGTGAGGGAATGGGAATGAGAGGGGAATGACGTGAGTGGTAAAGGATTAGTATGTGGGAGCTTAATGGTTAGTACAGACTTGATGGGCTGAATAACCTGTTTCTGTGCTGTATCTCTCTATGATTCTTGGAATAGCAGTTGCTTGGATAAACAGTCTGTTAGAGGAATTCAGGAGGTTGAGGGGCAGAGGGGAGGTGGAATGAATTATCAAAGTTTGTGGCCAAATTGCTGCATCAGGTCCAAATTTCTGTAGCATCCCCTCGCTTTCCCCACTCTCCTACCTGATTGCAGTCTCCTGAATCTCCATTGGAACCACTTCTTTCCTTGTTCATCCAGATTGCACCATAACCACTTCCTTATGTCCCCAGCTGCATGCGTGAACTCCCTGAGCCAACGGACTGTTAAGCCTTTTCAGCTGGGGCCCTGATGCCCCCTCCTAGTCGTGTGACTGTCAGAGAACTCCTTCTGCAGCACTGCAAGTCCCTCTCTGCTGAAGAACTGATCTACCCTTGCACCTGGGAATATAAAACCCTCTCACTAATCACTGATAAAACCCTCTCCGCTGGGGACAGGTAAAAGCTCTTAGACGTTGCGGTTATATGCATTCAGTGCAACACGCAGAAAATGCTGGAGAAGCTCGGCAGGTGAGACCAGCATCAATGGAGAGGAACAAAGAGTCAGGCCCCTTCATCAGGACTGGAAAGGAAGCCAGAATAAAAAATGTAGTGAGGCGGGCTAGGGAAGGCCGACAAGCTCGAAGGTGACCAGTGAAGTCAAGTGAGGGTGGGTGTAGGTGTGTGCATGAGAGGGGATGAATTGAGCAGCTGGGAGGAGACTGGTGGAAAAGGTGAAGTGCTGAAGAAGGAAAACTTTGATAGGAGAGGAGAGTGGAGCCTGGGAGAAAGGGATGGAGGAGGGGCACCAGAAGGAGGTGATGGGAAAGTGATGATGAAAGAAAGGGTAAGAGGGAGCCAGAATGGGGAATGGAAAGGTGGGGGGGGGGGGGAGAAATTACCAGAAGCTGGAGAAGTTGATGTTCATGCCATCAAGTTGGAAGCTACCCAACTGGAATATGAGATGAAGGCTGGGTTTGATAAGCTCCCTCCACAGATAAAAAAAAAACTATACATTGGTGTTCTTTCCTCTTTGGTATTTCCTATAGCCTATAAAATAATTGGAAAAATTGGCAATTGGTTTATTGCAGTAATGTCCACAGTGATGAGCTGCCATTGGAGAGAGAGTCCAGAGGAGGTTCAGGAGAATGATCCCAGGAATGAAAGGGTTAATGAGTGAGGAGCTTTTGATGTCTCTGGACATGTACTCACAGGAGTTCAGAAGAATGAGGGAGGAACCCATTGAATATTGAAAGGTCTAGATAGCGTGGATGTGGAGAGGATGTTTCCTATAGTGGAGGAATCTAGGACCGGGGGTTCAGCTTTAGATACAAGGACATCCCTTTAGAACAGAGACGAGGAGCTATTGCTTTAGCCAGATGGTGATGAATCTGTGGAATTATTATTTAAAGCGGGCTGCTGGGTTCTCAATTACTAAGAGTGTCAATAGTTTAAGGGAGAAGACAGGAGAATGGGTTGAGAGGGATGATAATTCAGCCATAATGGAATGGCAGGGCTGACTTATTAGGCAGAATTATCTAATTCTGCTCTTTTGTCTTATAGTCTAACATTTCAACCGTTCCAGACCTACATGAGACTTGTAGGTTGTCTCTTTCACTGCCCTCTAAAACATGGAGTTAGAATCAGAATCAGGTTGATTATCATTGACATATGACATGAAATGTCTTGCTTTGCAGCAGCATTATAGTGCAATCCAAAAAAAATTACCACAATTTACAATAAGAAATGTAAAAACGAATTAACATAGAACATAGAAATCTACAGTACATTACAGGCCCTTTAGCCCACAATGTTGTGTCGACCATGTAACCTACTCTAGAAGCTGCCTAGAAATTCCCTAGTGCATAGTCCTCTATTTTTCTAAGCTCCATGTAACTATCTAAGAGGCTCTTAAATGACCCTATTGTATTGGCATCCACCACCGTTGCTGGCAGTGCATTCCACGCATCCACCACTCTCTGTGTGAAAAACTTACCCCTGACATCCCCTTGGTACCCATTTCCAAGCTTCTTAAAACTATGCCCCCTCAGGCTAGCCATCTTAGCCCTGGGAAAAGGCCTCTGGCTATCCACATGATCAATGCCCTTCATCATTTTATACAGTTCTATCAAGTCACCTCTCAATCTCCGTCGCTCCAAGGAGAAAAGGCCAAATTCACTCAATCTATTCTCTTAAGGTACACCCTCCAATCCAGACAACTAAATGAAAGTCTTTGCACTCTCTCTACAGTATCCACATCCTTCCTGTAGTGAGGTGACCAGAACTGAATTAGTGCAAGAACAGTCAAAATAGTGAGTTAGTGTTCATAGGTTCAAGGACCATTAAAAAAATTTGATGGCGGAGGGAGAAGTAGCTGTTTCTAAAATGTTGAGTGTGGATCTTCAGGCTCCTGTGTCTCCTGCCTGATGGTAGCCATGAAAATAGGACATGTCCTGTGTAGTGGGGGTCCTTAATAGGATGCCACCTTTTTCATGTCATGCCAATGTAACAATTTGAATTGAAGCATAAAGACCAACCAACAGAACTTTAAATTTACTTCCTATTGCTACTTTAAACAGAGAGAAGTGAATCTGTGGAATTCTTTGCCACAAACAGCTGTGGAGGCCAAGTCTTTATGTATATTTAAGGCCGAGGTTGATAGATTCTTGATTGGTCAGGGCATGAGGGGATACGGGGAGAAGGCAGGAGATTGGGGCCGAGAGGAAAATTGGAACAGCCATGATGAAATGGTGGAGCAGACTTGATGGGCCAAATGGCCTAATTCTGCTCCTGTGTCTTATGGTCTTATGATGTTCTTGCTCAACTAAGTTATTTTTTATGATGAGTAATCAAAGATTCCTTCATCAATAAAAGGCCAAGCATCAGTAAATTACAGAAGGAAATAAACTTTAATGAATCAAGTGTCCACTGAGACTCATATCTTCCCCTCATTCAAAGAATAAATTCAAAGGGATTTTAAATAACTTTCAAATTGTGTTAAAAACAGTTTTATCAGGATTTCCCCTGCTTTTCTATATTTCATGATATTGAAGAACGATGCTTCAATAGGGAAAAGGCCACTTGAGACATCATAACTATCCTGGATCATTTGCGGAAGCATCCAATTAGTCCCGTTCCCTTTTATTTTTTTACCATAGCTCATTAACTTGTGGAATAAAATGCACACTTCAGTGTCACTTAAGATTTGCAGTGCCATTCAGGAGAAAGTAGCCCATTTGGCTTCCCCATCCAACACTCTTTAAAAAAACCCCTGCCTAGCAATAAGGCCAACATGGCTACAGAGTGTATCATCTGGGCAGCAGGTGCACCCTGCAGCGATCTCCCATTGCACGCCATCCTGATATGGAAATATAATGGAGTTGCTTCATCATTGCTAGGTCTAGAACACGGAATTCTCCAGCCGTGCTGTGAAAGTACCTTCCCCCGAGGATGAGGCTCACGCTCATCTTCCCGGGAGTGGGTATGGAGAGGCAATACATGCTGCTCTTGCGGTGATGCCTAAGTCCAGGTCCAGTGATGCAAATGAATAAAGGAAGTCTCCTTTAATTAGGAACAGTTCTCTTGTTAACGGTTTTAATGAATTTGTTTCCAGCTCCCTGTCAGAAAATAGCTCAATAACTTGTTAACTTGGAACAAATCTGGCTCAGAGAGATTTGTTATATCTGCTGTTTCCTGGAGCCATGAGGTAATCTTGCAGCTCTACTAAACCCTGGTAGGACCACATTTGAAATACTGTGGTCAGTTCTGATCACCTCGATGTGGAAACGTTAGAGACGGTGCAGAGTTTTACCGGAACGTTGCCTGGATTAGAGAGCATGCCTTATAAGAATAGGTTGCACGAGCTAGGGCTTTTTCTGGGGGGCACTGCGTAAAGGTGTGCAAGATGATACAAGCAATAGATTGAGTGGATAGTCAGAGACATTTTCTTAGGGTGTGGTGATGGCTTGCTCGTAATGCCACAGACGTTTAGGGCAGCAATGAAGATCTTCCATCTCTGTTTGTCCTTGGCCATCTTTTCTATTGTGTGGTTTAGGGTCCTCATTTCTGCTTTCTCTAGCTGTCTCTGAGTCCAGCCTGTTTGCCAAAGGAACACAGGCACTGAGTTTTCTCCTGCGTGTGCTGGTGTGTTTGTGATAAGTACCTGGCCATTTTTGCCAGACATGCAAGTCCCAGGTGGAGACTCAGGTATACCATTGCGCACAGATATAGGATTCTTCATTGCTGTTTCTGTAACAATGTTTTTTGACCAATCAAGGTTGTTGGCCCTGAGCTGAACCCCCAAACCTGGAGCACCAGTGCACCACTCTTAGTCTGGCCTCTAACCCTTGATCTGTTTGGCATGGTGACCCTACCAAGAGCCACAGCACAAGACGCTGACTCCAGCCAACATAGCTCTCCGGGTCATTGAGGTACGCAAGCCTCCAGACCTTATGGCAAGATTGTAGTCCTCTTGGTGGTTTTCTCAGGCTGGAAATGGCTAATTTGAGGGTATAATTTTAAGGTGACCGGAGGAAAGTACAAAGAGGAGGAGCTGTCAGAAGTAAGTTTTTTATTCTGAGAGTGTTGGGTTCATGGAAAGCTCTACGAGGGGTGGTGAGAGAGGCAGAGACATTAGAGGCGTTTAAGAAACTTTCAGATAGGCATGCAGATGATTGAAAAAAATGGGGGGCTATGTCGGAGGGATGGGTTAGATTGATCTTAGTGTAGGTTAAAAGACCAGCACAACATCATGGGTCTAAGGGATTGAACTGTGCTGTAAAGTTCTATGTTCTATGATTGGAGGATGTAAAATTATGAGGGGTATAGACAGGATAATCTGCAGGAAAGGTTTCCCCAGAGGTAGATAAACTAAAGGACATAGGTTTTGGGGGTAACAAGAAAAAGATTTAGAGGGCACCTAGGGAAACCTTTATCCCCCGGGGTGGAAGCGCTTACAGGAGATACATTAGAAAGATTTACGGGACTCTTAGATATACACATGAATGAAAGAAAAATCGAGGACTCTGTGGGAGGGAAGGATTAGATTGATGTTGGAAAGTGTTGGAGCTACATCAAGGTGCTTGGAAGTGAATTAAGTGCCTCTCACCCTGCAATCAAGGAAGTAGTTACACAGTTCAGGACAAAGAGAGCTGGTTTAAACAAGAAAGCTCTTTTAACACAGCTGTTAACAAATGTTATGGGAAAATAAATATTTAATGCAGACTATATTGTGAAATTCAGAAATGCTAATGATATGGCTGTCAGCTCCATGAAAATTTATTTTAATGGCTATGTTTCTTCAATTAACATGACTGTTTAGACATAAGCTTTCAGAAGTTTAATGCTTTGTTGGATATATTAGCATATTTTATAAGCTGCAGTCATGGGGAATTAGACTGTAAGGGTTTCTCTCAGATGGAACAATTAGGAGAATGCTTTTGTAGCTATATAAAGTGCTGAACATTTCAGAAGTAAATACAATAACATTGGCAAACTGCAGCATGTGGTTAGGTCAGACACAATCTAAGGTAATGTAATTGGAGGTCATGTGATCCTCCAGCCATCGACCAACCCACAACTCATCCACCTGAGCCTCGAGCCTTGATTTGAGAAGCTGCTGCCCACAACTGGCTCCGTTGGCGCTGGAATTATGGGGACGCCTGCAGGCTGCCCCCAGGACGACCTGATGCAAACGACACATTTTGCTTTATGTTTTAATGTACATGTGAAAAATAAAGTCCTAATCTTTATCTTTAATTCCAAAGCACTTGAGCAGACAACATGAATTGGCATGGTCTGCTGACATCTAGAAGGCCACCCTCTGGATAGGCTAAGGACTTAAGAACTTCACAGGCTGTGAAGACACTCCTGAACCCTTCCTAATTAACCATTCTTATATGCAAGACAGCAATATACAACCTCCTATGTAATGGGTAATTGCAACATATATGCTTGTATATATGGACCACACTACACAGTAAGAATAAATTTACCAGTCTTCTTCAAGGGTCTTGGCCTTGTCATGGTGGAGAAGCATGGGAGTTCCTGAGATCCCCAGAGTGATACCGTGTGGAGTTTAACTATCTGGTGCTTAGTTCCTGGTTGGGTCACCCATGGTGGTAAGGTCAAGGGAGAGGTTCCAAAGATCAATCCAACCAAGATATTGGTGGTAGAGCTGATGGAAGGCGATGACACGTCACAACAGTGGTGAAGACAGAGGAAGGCTCCAGCAATGAAGGGGCTCCAGTTGTCTTGCACCCTGTGCCACTGGATCCTGACCCGGAACTCCCATGGATTATGGGTGGATGTCCGCACATCAGCTTCCCCATGTTAAATAAAGTCATGCTCAATCATTCTTTATTAAGGGTATCCACCTAAACATTCTGGAGTTCTGTGGAGCCCAGATAGGCATCTGTAGCCACCTGTGGACTCACCAATAGACAACCCCATAGGAGAACATCATACTCAATGTGAGTGATTGTACTGCTACCTACCAATGATTATCAATACTTTTTTAAATGCATTCTTTTTCCTGGATTTCCTGCTCTTAAACCGAGGCTTGCCAGATGACTTCAAAGGACAAATTGATGTCAACTATATTGAGGTTTACTTGAAGGCTTAAAAAAAAGATAGGTTTTCGCTATTAAGCCAATCTTAACCTTCAAACCCTCAACTGTAGCTGGCAAAAGCTGTGCTAGTGGGATGATGAATTTTGCCATTTCCGTGTCTGCCTTTGCCTAAGAGGGGCTCCTGTGATATAGGGAATGATCCATGTTCTGCTGGGTCTTGTCATGGAGCTTTAATATTAGAGAGAAATAAGGCTATAAGACATAATTGGGCCATTCAGCCCTTCCAGCTTGTCATTTTGTCAAGGATGATTTATTATTCTTCTCAAACCCATTCACCTGCCTTTTCTCCATAACCTTTGACACCCCGGGGGGATAAAGCTTCTTGTAGTCTGAGGCTATGCTCTCTTGTCCTACACTGTCCCACAGGAATGATACAGTGAACACAGTTAAGTTGAAGACCATTGCTTTGTGAATGTTCAGTGTAAGACACGTTCACTTGCATGCTTCAGTGAGCCAGTCAACAAAACTAGGAGCTTGACCTTTGAATGAAAACATTTGAAAGCATTGATGTACTGCACTTTAATGACTGAGGTTGATATGAACTTGGATCTGAAGTTGAGACAATATTGGTCGAACAATTTTCACAAAGATTAGCTCCTCTCCAGCAGGAAGCTTATTGGAGGATGAGGTGAAGAACTGTGAGGATAAAATGCCCATATCCCTCCATTCTCTGCATTGGTGGATGCGAATTCAATCTGAACATCTAAGGATAAGCACATCTAAGAATCATGAATGGGGAGGGTATGGAGTTCAGGTTGATGGAAATAGGCAGAATAATAGTAAAACACAAACTAGATGGGCTGAAGGGAAATGCAAACAACAGGAATTCTGCAGATGCTGGAAATTCAAGCAACATACATCAAAGTTGCTGGTGAACGCAGCAGGCCAAGCAGCATCTATAGGAAGAGGTGCAGTCGACGTTTCAGGCCGAGACCCTTCGTCAGGACTAACTGAAGGAAGAGTGAGTAAGGGATTTGAAAGTGGGAGGGGGAGGGGGAGATCCAAAATGACAGGAGAAGACAGGAGGGGGAGGGATAGAGCCAAGAGCTGGACAGGTGATAGGCAAAAGGGGATACGAGAGGATCATGGGACAGGAGGTCCGGGAAGAAAGACAAGGGGGGGGGTGACCCAGAGGATGGGCAAGAGGTATATTCAGAGGGACAGAGGGAGAAAAAGGAGAGTGAGAGAAAGAATGTGTGCATAAAAATGAGTAACAGATGGGGTACGAGGGGGAGGTGGGGCCTTAGCGGAAGTTAGAGAAGTGGGCTGGTCTGTTTCTGTGTTATAGTGCTCAATAACTTTATGAAAAAGCTTTCTTTTTTAATGACCCAGCCTTTCTTGCGAGGGTCTGCAGTGACAGTAGTGATATGCTGAATTGAACTGCATTGTCAACTTCTTTTTAGCAATCATTCCAATATTTATGAGCTTCCTTCCCCACTTCTCTTTGATTTATCTGCCTGATCCCTTTTGAACTCTTGGGGATTGGTTTCAGTTCACGGAGCCCTTCAGTTCAACTGCAAGAAGCAGGATTTCCCATTTTGATTCTACTTCCCATTCCCATTCCAACATGTTGGTCCATGGGTTCCTCTACTGCCATGAAGAGGCAACTCTCACTTGGGAAGAGCAAAACTTCGTAGTTCATCTGAGTAGTCTCCAACCTGACAGCATGAACACCAACACCGATTTCTCCAACTTCTGGTAGTCTACCCCACCTTCTCTCTCTATCCATTCCCCATTCAGACTCCCCTCCCAAACCTTCCTTTCTCCTTATCTGCCTATCACCTCCCTCTGGTGCCCCTCCTCCTTCCCATTCTCCCATGGCCCACTGTCCTCTCGTATCAGATTTGTTCTTCTTCTGCCTTTTACCTTCTCCACCTAACACCTCCCAGCTTCTTTCTCTATCCCCCACCTCCCAACCCACCCATCTCTCTCCTCACCGGGCTTCACCTCTCACTTGCCAGCTGGTACTCCTTCCACCTTCCTCCACCTTCTTATTCTGGCTTTTCCCCCCTTCCATTCCTGTCCTGATGAAATGTCGACTCTTTACTCCTCTCCACGGATGCTGCCTGCTTTGCTGAGTTCCTCCTGCATTTTGTGTGAGTTACTCTTGAGTACCAGATGTGGTTGCCTTAACTCCATCTCTCAAGAGGCAGAAGCTGAAAAGTGCTTGCCTCCACAATAACCTTTCCTGGCAAAAAATAGTGAATAAACACAATAGATGAACAGCCACATTTGCAATAACAAAGACATGATTCTCATATTTAATAACCAACTTTGGAGATTGATTTCAAGGCTGCAATCTGATCTCACTGCTCAGATGGTTGATGTAGACTGCTCAGAGCTAAACCCTTCAGAGACTAGCCACAAAGTCTAACGTATCACTTTCAGCTCTCTTGTAACATTGCAGAAACAAAGCTGAATCCGTAACATGAATCCTGGGGAGGTGAGAACACATGTGGTTTCACTTCAGTTCCTTTGTCTCCTCAGATACAACTCACTGAGTTTCTTAATGAATTATCCTGCAAGAGGTGGTGTTAAGTAATGTTACGATTCAGCCTTGGAACAATGAACTGTTTGATTTTAAGTGGGCCCTTGTGTTCCAGATTAAATGTGGCCACCAGGCTCTTGCTGCTACTCTTCCGCACCAATTTGGCAGCTGGATGTACTTTGAGGTGTATGCTGCTGGTGTTTAGGGCAGCAAAAAAGATCCTCTATCTTTGCCTGTCTACACCATCGCTCACATATAAAAAGGGATTCTTCATTGCTGTTTCCGTAACAATTTTTTTTTGACCAGTTAGGATTGTTAGCCCTGAACTGAATCCCCAAACCTGGAGGACCGGTGGACTACTCCTAGTCTGGTCTCTACCCTTTCACTTGTTTGGCATGGGTGACCCTACCAAGAGCCAAAGCACAAGGCCCTGACTCCAGCCAACATAGCTCTCTGGATTATTGAGGCAAGCCTCCAAACCCTACAACAAGGTTGTGGTCCTCTTGGAGATGTGAATCTTAAGAGTTTCCCATTTTCATGGGGAGTGCAGACTTTACCCAGCCTGCTCATCTATCTTGAATGCATGTACTGATCCAGTACTAAAATCCCTGTGCACAGGAGAACTGCCACTGGCTTAGCACCTTTTAGCTATTTGTCTAAACACATTCTATCTCATAGTGAGGACAGATTGATATACTATGGAGATACTGACAGGAACAGAGGAGGCAAATCTCCCAGGAACAATTCTTTGTCCTGTGCAATAAAAATAATTTTTTAACATCACTCAGAGAAATTCACCATGCAGAAGTTATTTGGACCATTGTGTTGATACTAGAGGAGTAAAAACAATCATAGTCAAACTAATTTAACCTTGGTTCAATTCCTGCCATTGCCTGTAAGGCGTTTGTATGTTCTCCCCATGACCACTCTGGTTTCCTCCCGCAGTCCAAAGACATTCCAGTTGGTAGGTTAATTGGGGCTTTGTAAATTGTCCCATGATTAGACTAGCATTGTTGGGCAGCATGGCTCAAAGGAGAGGGAGGGGCTATACTGTGTTGTATCTGAATGAATGAATGAATGAACGAATAAATAAATAAATACATTGAATATCAAAGCATGCATGCTCCCATATACGACCTTCAGATTTATTTTCTTGTAGGCATTTCAGGAAAATAAAGAAATACAATAGGATTTATGAGAAAGACGTATAGAATGACAAACAATTAATGTGTCAAAGAAGACAAATTAAGCAAATAAAAAACAATAATGTTGAAAGTGGCTCACCTGAGGACTGGGAGAAATTCAGAGTTCAGCAGAGGAGGACAAAGGGCTTAATTAGGAAGGGGAAAAAAGATTATGAGAGAAAACTGGCAGAGAACATAAAAACGGACTGTAAAAGCTTTTATAGATATGTAAAAAGGAAAAGACTGATAAAGACAAATATAGGTCCCCTGCAAACAGAAACAGGTGAATTGATTATGGGGAGCAAGGACATGGCAGACCAATTGAATAATTACTTTGGTTCTGTCTTCACTAAGGAGGACATAAATAATCTTCCAGAAATAGTAAGGGACAGAGGGTCCAGTGAGATGGAGGAACTGAGCGAAATACATGTTAGTAGGGAAGTGGTGTTAGGTAAATTGAAGGGATTGAAGGCAGATAAATCCCCAGGGCCAGATGGTCTGCATCCCAGAGTGCTTAAGGAAGTGGCCCAAGAAATAGTGGATGCATTAGTGATAATTTTTCAAAACTCGTTAGATTCTGGACTAGTTCCTGAGGATTGGAGGGTGGCTAATGTAACCCCACTTTTTAAAAAAGGAGGGAGAGAGAAACCGGGGAATTATAGGCCGGTTAGCCTAACGTCGGTGGTGGGGAAACTGCTGGAGTCAGTTATCAAGGATGTGATAACAGCACATTTGGAAAGCGGTGAAATGATCGGACAAAGTCAGCATGGATTTGTGAAAGGAAAATCATGTCTGACGAATCTCATAGAATTTTTTGAGGATGTAACTAGTAGAGTGGATAGGGGAGAACCAGTGGATGTGGTATATTTGGATTTTCAAAAGGCTTTTGACAAGGTCCCACACAGGAGATTAGTGTGCAAACTTAAAGCACACGGTATTGGGGGTAAGGTATTGGTGTGGGTGGAGAATTGGTTGGCAGACAGGAAGCAAAGAGTGGGAATAAACGGGACCTTTTCAGAATGGCAGGCGGTGACTAGTGGGGTACCGCAAGGCTCAGTGCTGGGACCCCAGTTGTTTACAATATATATTAATGACTTGGATGAGGGAATTAAATGCAGCATCTCCAAGTTTGCGGATGACACAAAGCTGGGTGGCAGTGTTAGCAGTGAGGAGGATGCTAAGAGGATGCAGGGTGACTTGGATAGGTTGGGTGAGTGGGCAAACTCATGGCAGATGCAATTTAATGTGGATAAATGTGAAGTTATCCACTTTGGTGGCAAAAATAGGAAAACAGATTATTATCTGAATGGTGGCCGATTAGGAAAAGGGGAGGTGCAACGAGACCTGGGTGTCATTATACACCAGTCATTGAAAGTGGGCATGCAGGTACAGCAGGCGGTGAAAAAGGCGAACGGTATGCTGGCATTTATAGCGAGAGGATTCGAGTACAGGAGCAGGGAGGTACTACTGCAGTTGTACAAGGCCTTGGTGAGACCACACCTGGAGTATTGTGTGCAGTTTTGGTCCCCTAATCTGAGGAAAGACATCTTTGCCATAGAGGGAGTACAAAGAAGGTTCACCAGATTGATTCCTGGGATGGCAGGTCTTTCATATGAAGAAAGACTGGATGAACTGGGCTTGTACTCGTTGGAATTTAGAAGATTGAGGGGGGATCTGATTGAAACGTATAAGATCCTAAAGGGATTGGACAGGCTAGATGCGGGAAGATTGTTCCCGATGTTGGGGAGGTCTAGAACGAGGGGTCACAGTTTGAGGATAGAGGGGAAGCCTTTTAGGACCGAGGTTAGGAAAAACTTCTTCACACAGAGAGTGGTGAATCTGTGGAATTCTCTGCCACAGCAAACTGTTGAGGCCAGTTCATTAGCTATGTTTAAAAGGAAGTTAGATATGGCCCTTGTGGCTACAGGGGTCAGGGGGTATGGAGGGAAGGCTGGGTTCTGAGTTGGATGATCAGCCATGATCATAATAAATGGCGGTGCAGGCTCGAAGGGCCGAATGGCCTACTCCTGCACCTATTTTCTATGTTTCTATGTTTCTAAAACGTAAGTTGTAGAGTCCTTGAAAGTGAGTGTGTAGATTGTGAATCAGTTCAAAGTTGTGAATGAAGTTATCCACGCTGGTTCAGGAGCATGATGGTTGGATGGAAATAACAGTTGCTGAAGCAGGTGGGGTGGGATCTCAGGCTCCTGCACCTCCTACCTGAGGACAGATGTGAGTAGAGAGGATGGCATGGGTGGTGGGCATGCTTGGTGACGGATGCTGCTTTCTTGTAGCAGTCCTCCTTGTAAATATACTCATTACGACAGCTTCCAGCACTCAGTCCATAGCCATGAAGTCACACTCTTGCAGTATACATCCAAGTACTGTTAAAATGTGATGACAGGTCTCTGGCTCTGCTGCCCTCTGAGGAAAAAGTGATTCCCCATCTCCTCTCCAATCCTTCCTCCAGTTACTTTCAAATCTACACAGCCTCAGTTTTGACCCCTCTGAATGAGGGCAGCTTCAACAATACTCAAGAAGCTTGACATAATAAGGACATAGCAGCTCAATTAGTGGGCAACTTATCCATTCACCACTTCACCATCAATGCACAGGAGCAGCAGTATGTACCACCTATAGGATACACAATAGCTGACTCACCAAGATTCTGTAGACAGCACCTTACAAACTCTACTAGTTGGGACAAGGACACCAAAAGCATGGGAACATTACTACCTGGAAATTGCCCTCCAAGCCCCACGCCATCCTGACTTGAAAAAATATCATTGTTCCTTCACATTGACAGCTGGAAGATTGGGGTTCAGTTCCCAATCAGTATGTAAGGAGGTTACATGTTCTCTCCATCACCGTGTGGGTTTCCTCCTACATTTCAAAGACATGTAGGTGAGGGTTAGTGAGTTGTGGACATGTTACATTGGCACTGGAAGCATGGTGACACTTCCGGTCTGCCCAGCACAATCTTCATTGATTTGATCCAATGCAATGGCACGTTACACTGCATGTTTCAACATACTTGTGAAAAATAAAGCTAATTTTTATAAAGCAATTCTTTATCTTTTTTCTCTTCATAGACAGCACCTTCCAAACCCACAAACTCTACCAGTTAGAAGAACAAGGATACCAAAAACATGGCAACACCGTCATTTAGAAGTTGCCCTGCAAGCCACACACCATCCTGACTTGTAAATGTATCATCATTCCTTCACTGCTGCAGGGTCAGAATTCTGGAACTACCTCCCTAAAAGCATTGTGGTTGCACCTGCACCTCAAGTAGGGTGGCGGTTCACCGCTCACGAGTAATAAGGGATGGGAAAATACTACAGATACAAGCTCAGCCTGTGAAGCTCCCGTCCTTTAAATAAATGAATAAATATATATGGAAATGGTCCACCAAGGACAACCGAGAGAAAAGAGTTGAGACCTGACTGAAGTCAAGTGATTAAAAGCAGAGCCTTTTCCCAGCTTGGAAGCTTTTAGGAGAGTTGAGTAAGCTCCGAGATTTCTAGGCATCCATAGATCCTTCAAAGTTGCCATGCACATTAATAAGGTGGTTAGGTTACTATCTCTGATATCTTTCCCTCCCCCTTGATACTTTCCTCCAATTGACTTCAATTTTTAATAACTGGACAATTGTGAAAAAATTTTTTCTTCACCTACTGACCTACCCTTGTTTCAAAAAGTCAGATATGTACAGTAGTTGAGGGCTTTCAGAATTTCTAAATTTATTTCCTCATGGGATGTGGGCATCGCTGGTGATGCCAGCATTTATTACTCTTCCGTAGTTGCCCCTGATTTGAGAGTCAACCACATTGAGATGTTGGGAGGGGATTTCTTGCAGTTAATGCAGTCGAGGGTACACCACAGTACAATCGCGGTTGGCATGACACTATTACATCTTGGGGCATTCCAGAGTTCAGAATTCAATTCCAGTGTCCTCTGTAAAGAGATTGTACACTCTGCCCGTGAACGCATGGGTTTCATCCGGGTGCTCCAGTTTTCTCCAACGGTCCAAAGGCATAGGTCAACAAACAACAGTTTGTAGGTTAATTGCTCATTGGAAATTGTCCTCCGATTCGGCTAGTGTTCAGTAGGTGGGTTGCTGGGCAGTGAAACGTGTTGGGCCAGAAGGGCCCACTCTGCAGTGTATATTTATATAGAGAGAGATAAGTAAAATCTCAAGGCTGTGACACTGGGCATTGTTCTTCTCTGAGAGTTTACAATAGGTAACTCACACTCGATGTTGTAGAGAGCAACAGGATGGGATTCTCTGTGCCGGTTGAAAGCATTGTTGCGTGTAGGGTTAGAGGAAGGTAGAACTTGGAGGTCAGCCTTGTGCTGTTTCTTTCAAAGGCTCGAAAGGCTCAAATAGATCTAGGTGGCAAGTGAAACAAGGTTATTGTCAAAAACATTCACAGCAATGACATGAATATCTGAAATGCTGAGACCTTGGGTAAAGATAAATTGGCTTCCCATTCTCAAAATTCTTGCACATAGTTTAACCATTGCAGAACCAATCCTGAGTTAGCTTTTGTTATCCAAATTTAAAGTAAAAGGTAATTGCAAATTGGTTTATTATTGTCACTGATACCAAGGTACAGTGAAAAGCCTTTGTCTGTGTACAATTCCAACCCCCAGCAGTCACTTATCGAGGAGATGCTACAGGTCCATCATCACCAGGAGTACACATCATCTCTGAGGTTCTTTCCTGTAGCTATCCAGCTTCTCAACAAAACTCCACCCTAGTGGTCCTTACACAACATCCATTGAATGGTCCTTCCTGCTCTCCTTGTTCAGCTGATATTATTCCGTTCAAACAGTCACATTTGTTCAAGCTTCATTATTGATGTTTGCGCTAATTGTTGATTAGTTGCTCATGGCTATTTGCTATTTACAATTGTCTTGTAAATTGCTGGCTGCTGTTGTGTTGTCTGTTATGGTATTGTCCTGTGTTTTATGCTTGGCACTGAACCACAATCAATTCTGGTATGTTTCTGACTCTGATTCTGAATTCAGATAGATCGTTCCACAGATAAGTATATTGAGGTAGTACGAGAAGGGGAAATAACCACAATGGCAAAAATAGTGTTACAGACAAGGTGCAGTGCAGGACATACAAGTGCCTTGACAAGGCAGGTGGAGATATCCAGACTTCATCTTTATCAGATAAGAGGCCCATTCAAAAGTCTTCTAACAGCAGGATAGAAGCTGTCCTTGACCCTGTTGGGTTCTGTTCTCAGGGAAGAAGAAAGAATGAGCAGGGTAGGAGGGGTAAAAAAGTTAAGTATGAGAAACAGAAAATAGAACAGTTCAGCACAAGAACAGGCAATTCAGCCACAATGATGTGCCGAATCAGCTAAAAAGTAAACTTTAAAAAACCCAAACTATCCCTCCGAACTACGTAATGCTCATATTCCTCCACTTCCTCATATTCATGTGCCTATCCAAATGTCTCTTAAAGACCTCGAATGTATTTGCCTCTACCACATGCCAGGCAGTGCATTCCAGGCATCTGCCAGTCTCTGAGTAAAAAACCTTATCTCTTACATCCTTTGAATTTATCCCCTTTCACCTTCAATGTATGCCCTCTGGTGTTAGACACCTCCAGCCTGTCTATCTATGCCTCTCATAATCTCAAAAACGTCTATTGGATCTCCCCTCCAGAGAAAATAACCCAAGTTTGTTCAGCCTCTCATGCCGTTTAAATGAGGCAGCCTCCTGGTAAACCTCTCAACAGGTGATCAGTCAGCATCTGAGGAGAGAGAAACAGAGTTATTGCTTCAGGTCTGCCCGACCTGCTGAATGATTCCAGTTTTTTTTTATTTGCAGTTAATGCAATTTGTTACTATCCATGCTTACCCAGTCTAGCCATGACCAATGCCGCCAGATTGCTGATTTGAGTCTCAAGACTCTACCACTCTACTACCACACTGTGCTCCTAGACTAGGTCTCTAGGCGCAGAGTGGAGGGTAGGTTTCAGCCAAGATTCTTTAAACCTCATCAACAATTGACACCCAGCCACATCAGATCATGGTCCTACTAACCTACTGAGTGAGATAGGTTAACCCTGGGGACATAGTTTCATTAAACCAATTCACCAGTCACTGAACTTTGTGTGTTAACATCACCACTAAGATCTCTGGCAAGTAAATGCTGTTTGTTTCACTTACGGGAAGATTCTGATCAATGAAGTATCTATTTCTCAAATGTAAATAACGTAATATAAGAATTACAGCTGCTTTATTGATCTTAATTCTCTGAGCAATTGTTCCTTAAGGTGTCTGTGTTGGCATTGGAAGCACAGATTTTTTTTATTTTGTGCATTCATGGAACACAAGTGACATCTCGCTGACCATGACAAGGTGACAGTAAGATATTGTGAACATACACAGGTTTATGCTGCCTGGTTTAGAGGGCATTAACTACCATAAGAGACTGGATGAATCATAAGACTATAAGACATAGTCATTTGGCCCATCAATCTGCTCCACCATTTAATCATGGCAGATCCTTTTTTCCCCTCTTCAGCCCCATTCCCTTTAGCCTTTGATGCTGTGTCCATTCAAGAAACTGTCAAGCTCTGCCTTAAATGCACCCAACGACCTTGGCTTCCACAGCTGCCTGTGGTAACAAATTCCACAAATTCACATCCATCTTGCTAAAGAAATTTCTCCACATCTCTGTTTTAAATGGACGCCCCTCTTTCCTGAGGCTGTGCCCTCTTGTCTAGACTCCCTCACCATGGAAAACATCTTTTCAACATCTACTCTGTCTAGGCCTTTCAGCATTTGAAAAGTTTCAATGAGGTTCCCCCTTATCCTTCTAAATTCCAGTGAGTAGAGACCCAAAGCCATCAAATGTTCCTCGTATGATAACCCTTTCATTCCCAGAAGCTTCCTTATGAACCTCCTCTGTACCCTCTCCAATGCCAGCACATCTTTTCTTACATGAGGAGCCCCGGACTGTTCACAATACTCAAGGTGAGGCCTCACCAGGGCCTTATAAAGTCTCAACATCACATTCCTGCTCTTGTATTCGAGAACTCTTGAAATGAATGTTGACACTGAATTCACTTTCCTCACCACTGACTCTATCTACAAGTTAACCTTTAGGCTGTTCTGCACAAAAACTCCCGACGGTTGTTTTCTGTGGAGCGCCAGAGGCTGAGATGAGATCTGATGGAGGTTTTCAAGATTATGAGAGGCATAGATAGAGTGGACAGAAAGCATCTGTTTCCCTGGGTTGAAATGTCTAATTCCAGAGGGCGGCCATTGAAGGTGAGAGTGGTAGGTTCAAAGGGGATGCGAGGGGCAAGATTTTAGTCAGAGTCATGGTTGCCTGGAATGCACTGCCTGGTAGGGTGATAGAGGCAAGTACATTAGAGGCTTTTAAGAGACGTTTGGATAGGCACATGGATGCAAGGAGGATGGAGGGATATGGAGATGGTGTAGGTAGGAGGGATTAGTATTTGGGTGTTTTTTGATTTGCTTTTAGGCTTGTTTGGCACAACATTGGCCTGTTCCTGTGCTATACCCTTCTATGTTCTATGTTCAATCTATCATGGTCTAGCGAGAACTAAATGGTTTTCTGAGCCAGTACTGGTGGCAAATTGAATAAAATTCAACTTAATTGTCATAGGGACCAGGTAGGAATGGCATGAAAATTAGTTTGTTGCAGCAACAGCACTGTATGTTATTAGCATAGCAAACATATATTAACATAAACTTAACTGAACCCAACTTCATGACAAAATTTACAGAAGAACATTAGTCCGCAATCTGAGAGAGAGAGAGAATCAGAAGTACAGTATAGTCAGAGGTGGAATTAGGATATTTTAGGTTGGCTCAAGGGCCTAATGGTATTGGGGGAGAAGCTCTTTTTGAACATTGAGGTGTTGGACTTCAAGCTACTTTACCTCCTGCTTTTTGGCAGCAGTGGGAAGAGGGCATGGCCCGGATGGAGGTGGGAGGGAGGGTGATCCCTGATGATGGATGTTGCCCTCCTGAGATATTGCCTCTTGTAAAGTCCTTAATTGTGGGGAGAACTGTAAAAAATGATGGAAATGGCTGCTTCTTTCTAAACACAAGATCCTTTTCTCAAGGGTAGCCTCCAACCTGATGGCATGGACAGTGATTTCTCAAATTTCCAGTTATGCCTCCCCCCAACCCTTCACCATTTCCCATCCCCTTGTCCCTCTCTCATGTTATCTCCTTGCCCGCCCATTGCCTCCCTCTGGTGCACCTCACCACCCCACCCTCCTTTTTCTCTTTCTTCCATGGCCTTCTGTTTCTTGCACAGATCAACTTCCCAGCTCTTTACTTCATCCCTTCCCCTCCATGTTTCACCTATCGCCTGGCATTTCTGTCTCCCCTCCACCCCCCCCCACCTATCAAACCTACTCCTCAGCCTTTTTCTCCAGTCCTGCTGAAGGATTTCAGCTCAAATCATCGACTGTACTTTTTTTCCATAGTTGCTCCCTGGCCTGCTGAGTTCCTTCAGCATTTTGTGTGTGTTGAGAAGATCCTACCTGCTCCCATCCACCGCAACCCTTCCTTGTCTGGCAGAACTGGTCCTTCCCCTTCGCTCTTCCCACTTTCTTCAGACTCAAAGCGCCACAGCTATGCCTGCCTTTTCATTGGCTGCATAGAATAATCCATGTTCAAAGCCTTCTCTGTTAATATTCCCCAACTCTTCCTGCTGAGCTCGTCAATTTCATCAACTTGGTCCATTTCTGACACTTCTTTCTCCTTCTTGATATCTGTCTCCATCTCTTCGGACAAACTGACTGCCAACATCTTTTATAAACCTACCAATTCCCACAACTATCTTGACGATATCTTTTCCATCCTGTCTCCTGTAAAATTCTATTCCACTTTCTCAGTTACTTCATCTCTGCCGCATCTGTTCCCAGAATGAAGATTTCCTTTCTAGGACATTAGGGATGTCCTCCTTGAAAGAACAAAGAACAAATTTTCCCTTCTTTCAGTATTGATGCTGCTCCGTTCGGCAACTCTTCCATTTCCAAGACATCCATGCTCGTCCCATCTTGCTGATTACTTAACAGGGATAGAGTTCCTCTTGTCCTCACCTACCACTCCATGAGCCTCTGCATTCAACACACCATTCTCCACATCCTGCGCCACCTTCAATGGGATTCTATCATGAAACACATCTTTATCTCCACCCCCCTCCCCACCTGCTCTCTGCTTTTTGCAGGGATCAGTCCCTCCATGATTCCCTTGTCCACTTGTCCCTCCTCATTAATTTCCCTCCTGGCACATATCACTGCAAGCCACAGAAGTGCTACACCTGCTCATTTGCCTCTTCCTTCACCTTCATTCTGGGCTCCAAGTGAGGCAACTCTTCACCTGCTAATCTGTTGGGGGTCATCTATTGTGTTCAATGCTTCCGATGCAGCCTCCTGTACACTGGTGAGACCCAACGTAAGTTGGGGGACTAGTTTATTGAGCAACTCCACCCCAACAGCCAAAAGCAGAATTTCCCGGTGGACAACAATTTTAATTCCTATCCATTTCCCCATTCTGACATGTCGGTCCATGGCCTCCTCTTTTTCTATGATGAGGCCTCTCTCAGGGTGGAAGAGTAACACCTCATATCCTGTCTTGGTAGCCTCCACCCTGATAGCCTGAACATCGATTTCTCCTTCAGGTAATTTTTTCCCCTTGCCCTTCCCTCTTCTATTCCCCAGTCTGGCCTCTTACCTATTCTCACCTGCCTATCACCTCCCACTGGGTCCCCTCCTCCTTCCCTTTCTCCTATCGTCCACTCACCTCTCCTATCAGATTTCTTCCTCTCCAGCCCTTCACCTTTCGCACCCACCTGGCTTCCACTCCTCCCACTTTTTTATTTTGGTGTCTTCCCCTTCCTTTCCAGTCCAGAAGGGTCTCAGCCCAAAACAGCAACCGTTTATTTATTGCTATTGATGCTGCCTGACCTGCTGAGCTGCCCCTGCGATGTGTGTGTTTTACAATGGAACAGGCTGAGCCCATTGCACTCTGAAACCTCGTGCGTTTTCTGAAATATTGTGAAAAGCTTGTCTTGCATACGGATCAAATCATTACACTGTATATCTATAGCAGTTTAGTCCATAAGATACTAGAGCAGAATTAGGCCAATCAACCCATCGAGTTTGCTCCACCATTCGATCGTAGTGGATTTATTTTTCAAATCAAACATTCACTGTTTTATATATAAAACAATGGGTGCTTGTGAGTGAGTTACAGGCTGGATGCTATCAAGGTGTTCAGGTGGTTTAATATAAACAATAATGTTCACCTGAGAGTGAGCTACAGGCTGGTATCTAATTAAGGGATTCAAGTGGTTTATACATAGAATAATGGATACGTGAGAGAGTGTTATTGGCTGGCATCTAATCAATGGATTCAGGTGGTTTAATATAACGATTAATGTATAGCCGGAGGGTATTCCTGGATGGAGCCTAATCAAGGGGTTCTGGTGGCTTAATATGGGATTAATAAATACCTGGAAGTAAGATACTGGCTTGAATCCGAGGCCCTCAGGCAAAAGAAAGTGTTTACCAAGGTATGACAGCAAAATAGTAATTCATTCAAGGATTCAGCAGATATCAGAGCCCAGAGGAGAGGATTAGGTAGTTTAAATCCATAATGTGAATGCTGAGATTACAGAACAGGCTTGAAATTAGATGTCCCATCCTTTTCTTGTAGCAGTAATGGATTTTTGGGAAGGTTTTACTGAACCTTCAGGCAAACCGTGGGACATCTGATTGAAAATTTGTCGTCAGTGCACTAAAGCAGAGATTATATTTGGTCAAGAACTAATTTCTTATTGATTACTAATAAATTATTATGCACTGCCAACCCAGCAAACTGCATTTTCCAAAAGCTCCCTTCTGGAAATTGCTATAGGGCTATTAAAAGAAAAAGTTCACACCATCTTAAAAAATTCTTTCCCCTCCACCCACTCAGGCAGTTTATCTGATCGCCCATTCTAGTTTGCTTCCCCCACCCCACCTGTTCCCCTCCATCTATTACCTCAGCCACTGCACTGCAACTTAAACACTTAAAACCATTCATAATGCTATTTGTATCGTAAATACAAGCTGATATCTATGTACTTATGAACATTTTATTCCATATCTGTACTTTCTATCTTTTTAATTTAATTCTTTATTCTTAATAATTGCTGAATATTGTTGGTTTTTGTTGCATGTCATGTCCTAACCTATACACCACAGTAAAAACCTAATGCATGCAAATATATATGATGAATAAAGTTGATCCTTAATCCTTGGTAATCAATAAAAATATAAATTGGAAGAATTAGGTTCCGCGGGTGCTTTGAGCACTCCTCCCACACACCTGATGCTTCTTACCTTTAATTATCTCAATTGCCTGAATATCCATAAATCTATCGACCTCTGCCTTCCATAAATTCAGAGACAGAGCCCCCAGTAGTCGTCTTGCGTACAGAATTACACAGATTCACTACTCTCAGGCGAAGACATTTTTACTCAGTTATGATGGGAAGGTGAAGAATGTGCAGAGCCAAATAAAAGTATTCAACCCCACCCCTGGAAGTTCTCATGTTTTATTGTTTTACAGCATTGAATCACTGTGGATTTAATTTGGCTTTTTAAGACACTGATCAGCAGAAAAAGACTTTTCATGTCAAAGTGAAAACGGGTCTCTACAAAGTGATCTAAATTATTTACAGATATAAAACCAAAAAAATTGATTGCCTAAGTATTCACCCCTTCAAGTCAGTATTTAGTAGATGCACCTTTGGCAGCAATTACAGCCTTGAGTCTGTGTGGATAGGTCTTTATCAGCTTTGCACATCTGGACACTGCAGCTTTTCCCCATTCTTCTTCACAAAACTGCTCAAGCTCTGTCAGATTGTTTGGGGACCGTGAGTTAACAGCCCTCTTCAAGTCCAGCCACAAATTTTCAATTAGATTGAGGTTTGGACTCTGACTTGCCCACTCCAGGACATTAACTTTGTTGTTTTTAAACCATTCCTGTGTAGCTTTGTCTTTATGCTTGGTGTCATTATCTTGCTGGAACACATATCTTCTCCCAAGTTGCAATTCTCTTGCAGACTGCATCAGGTTTTCCTTCAGGAATTCCCTGTATTTTGCTGCATTCATTTTACCCTCTACCTTGACAAGCCTTCCAGGACCTGCTGAAGTGAAGCATCCCCACAGCATGATGCAGTCACCACCATGCTTCACAGTAGGGATGATGTGTTTTTGATAATGTGCGGTGTTTGGCTTACACCAAACGTAGCATTTAGTCTGATGGCCAAAAAGCTCAAACTTAGTTTCATCAGACCATAACACCTTCTTCCAGCTGACTTCAGAGTCTCCCACAAGCTTTCTGGCAAACTCTAGCCGAGATTTCATGTTAGTTTTTCCCAACTGTTGCTTTCCCTTTGCCACTCTCCCATAAAGCTGCGACTGGTGAAACACGTGGGCAACAATTGTTGTATGCGCAGTCTCTCCCATCTCAGCCACTGAAGCTTGTAACTCCTCCAGAGTTGTCATAGGTCTCTCAGTGGCCTCCCTCACTAGTCCCCTTCTTGTACAGTTACTCAGTTTTTGAGGATGGCCTGCTCCAGGGAGACTTACAGCTGTGCCATATTCTTTCCGTTTCTTAATGATTGACTTAACTGTACTCCACAGGATATTCAGTGTCTTGAAAATTTTCTTGTATCGATCTCCTGACTTGTGCTTTTCAATAACCTTTTTACAGAGTTGCTTGGATTGTTCTTTTCGTCTTCATGGTGTAGTTTTTGCCAGGATGCCGACTCACCAGCAGTTGAACCTTCCAGATACGGGTGTAGTTTTACTATAATCAATTGAAACTCCTTGACTGAACGCAGTGATATCCTTTTAACTAATTATGTGACTTCTAAAACCAATTGGCTGCACCAATGATGATTTGGCGTGTCATATTAAAAGGGGAGAATACTTATAAAGTCAATTGCGTGCAATAAAGGAACAGCAGTTATAATGGGTGACTTCAATCTACATATAGATTGGGTGAACCAAATTGGTAAGGGTGCTGAGGAAGAGGATTTCTTGGAATGTATGTGGGATGGTTTTTTGAACCAACATGTCGAGGAACCAACTAGAGAGCAGGCTATTCTAGACTGGGTATTGAGCAATGAGGAAGGATTAATTAGCAATCTTGTCGTGAGAGGCCCCTTGGGTAAGAGTGACCATAATATGGTGGAATTCTTCATTAAGATGGAGAGTGACATAGATAATTAAGAAACAAAGGTTCTGAACTTAAAGAAGAGTAACTTTGAAGGTATGAGACGTGAATTAGCTAAGATAGACTGGCAAATGATACTTAAAGGGTTGACGGTGAATATGCAATGGCAAGCATTTAAAGGTTGCATGGATGAACTACAACAATTGTTCATCCCAGTTTGGCAAAAGAATAAATCAGGGAAGGTAGTGCACCCATGGTTGACAAGGGAAATTAGGAATTGTATCAATTCCAAAGAAGAAGCATAGAAATTAGCCAGAAAAAGCGGTTCACCTGAGGACTGGGAGAAATTCAGAGTCCAGCAGAGGAGGACAAAGGGCTTAATTAGGAAAGGGAAAAAGGTTATGAGAGAAAACTGGCAGGGAACATAAAAACTGACTGCAAAAGCTTTTATAGATATGTGAAAAGAAAAAGATTGGTTAAGACAAATGTAGGTCCCCTACAGACAGAAACAGGTGAATTGATTATGGGGAACAAGGACATGGCAGACCAATTGAATAATTACTTTGTTTCTGTCTTCACTAAGGAGGACATAAATAATCTTCTGGAAATAGTAGGGGACAGAGGGTCTAGTGAGATAGAGGAAATGAGGGAAATACATGTTAATAGGGAAGTGGTGTTAGGTAAATTGAAGGGATTAAAGGCATTTAAATCCCTAGGGCCAGATGGTCTGCATCCCAGAGTGCTTAAGGAAGTAGCCCAAGAAATAGTGGATGCATTAGTGATAATTTTTCAAAATTCTTTAGATTCTGGACTAGTTCCTGAGGATTGGAGGGTGGCTAATGTAACCCCGCTTTTTAAAAAAAGAGGGAGAGAGAAACCAGGGAATTACAGACTGGTTAGCCTAACATCGGTGGTGGGGAAAATACTAGAGTCAGTTATCAAAGATGTGATAACAGCACATTTGGAAAGCAGTGAAATCATCAGACAAAGTCAGCATGGATTTGTGAAAGGAAAATCATGTCTGACGAATCTCATAGAATTTTTTTGAGGATGTAACTAGTAGAGTGGATAGGGGAGAACCAGTGGATGTGGTATATTTGGATTTTCAAAAGGCTTTTGACAAGGTCCCACACAGGAGATTAGTGTGCAAACTTAAAGCACACGGTATTGGGGGTAAGGTATTGGTGTGGGTGGAGAATTGGTTAGCAGACAGGAAGCAAAGAGTGGGAATAAACGGGACTTTTTCAGAATGGCAGGCAGTGACTAGTGGGGTACCACAAGGCTCAGTGCTGGGACCCCAGTTGTTTACAATATATATTAATGACTTAGATGAGGGAATTAAATGCAGCATCTCCAAGTTTGCAGATGACACAAAGTTGGGCGGCAGTGTTAGCTGTGAGGAGGATGTTAAGAGGATGCAGGCTGACTTGGATAGGTTAGGTGAGTGGGCAAATTCATGACGGATGCAATTTAATGTGGATAAATGTGAGGTTATCCACTTTGGTGGCAAAAACAGGAAAACAGATTATCATCTGAATGGTAGCCGATTAGGAAAAGGGGAGGTGCAATGAGACCTGGGTGTCATTATACACCAGTCATTGAAAGTGGGCATGCAGGTACAGCAGGCGGTGAAAAAGGCAAATGGTATGCTGGCATTCATAGCAAGAGGATTTGAGTACAGGAGCGGGGAGGTACTACTGCAGTTGTACAAGGCCTTGGTGAGACCACACCTGGAGTATTGTGTGCAGTTTTGGTCCCCTAATCTGAGGAAAGACATTCTTGCCATAGAGGGAGTACAAAGAAGGTTCACCAGATTGATTCCTGGGATGGCAGGACTTTCATATGATGAAAGACTGGATCGACTAGGCTTATACTCGTTGGAATTTAGAAGATTGAGGGGAGATCTTATTGAAACGTATAAAATCCTAAAGGGATTGGACAGGCTAGATGCAGGAAGATTGTTCCCGATGTTGAGGAAGTCCAGAACGAGGGGTCACAGTTTGAGGATAAAGGGGAAGCCTTTTAGGACTGAGATGAGGAAAAACTTCTTCACACAGAGAGTGGTGAATCTGTGGAATTCTCTGCTACAGGAAACAGTTGAGGCCAGTTCATTGGCTATGCTTAAGAGGGAGTTAGATATGGTCCTTGTGGCTAAAGGGATCAGGGGGTATGGAGGGAAGGCAGGTGCAGGGTTCTGAGTTGGATGATCAGCCATGATCATACTGAATGGCGGTGCAGGCTCGAAGGGCCGAATGGCCTACTCCTGCACCTATTTTCTATGTTTCTATGTTTCTAATTATTTTGTGTTTTATATTTGTAATTAATTTAGATCACTTTGTAGAGATATGTTTTCACTTTGACACAAAAGGGTCTTTTTCTGTTGATCAGTGTCAAAAAAAGCTAAATTAACTCCACT
This sequence comes from Mobula hypostoma, assembly GCF_963921235.1. Taxonomy (NCBI): domain Eukaryota; kingdom Metazoa; phylum Chordata; class Chondrichthyes; order Myliobatiformes; family Myliobatidae; genus Mobula; species Mobula hypostoma. The sequence continues at coordinate 22,049,110 of NC_086097.1, forward strand.
GTGATTCAGTGTTGTAAAACAATAAAACAGGAAATCTTTCGGAGGGGACAGTGAATACCTTTTACCGGCTCTTTACCTGGCATGTTGGCCTTCATCAGTTAGGGCACTGGAAGCGGGAGTCGGAACATCATAGTTCAATTATACAAGATGCTGGCGAGGTCGCGTCAGGAGTATTATGTACAATCTTGGTTACCTTGTTATAGGAAAGACTTCATTAAGATGAAAAGAGTGCAAAGAATATTTACATGAACGTTGCCAGCGTAAAAAGATGCAGAAAGTTTTCAACGCTGCAAGCTGCATCAAGGGCACTAGTCTGTTCAGTGGCATACATCATTAAGGACCCACATCATTCAGGACATGCCGTCTTCTCATTGCTGCAGGAGCCTGAAGACACACACTCAACATTTCAGGAGAAGCTTCTTTCCCTTTGCCATCAGATTTCTGATTAGACAATGAACATTACCTCAGTAATTTTTATCCCTCTGTTTTGCACTACTTATTTAGTTTAATTTTCTTTTTTATGTCTGACTTATTGCATTGTATATTTTTAGTTAATATATATTACAATGTACTGCTGCCATAAAACAACAAATCTCACGCCATATGCCAGTGGTATTAAACTTGATTCTGATTTTCAACATAGTGTTCGGTTCTGGTTGCCTCATGTAGGAAGGATGTGGAAGCTTTAGAGAGGGTGCAGGGGAGATTTACCAGGCCACTGCTTGGATAATAGAGTGTGCCTTCTGAGGACATGTTGAGCAACCTAGGGCTTTTTCTCTTTGGAGAGAAGGTGAATAAGAGATGACAATGGAGGTGTACTAGGTGATAACAGATATAGACAAAGTGGAGTGCTAGAGACTTTTTCCCAGGGCAGAAATATCTAATACGAAGGGGCATAATATTAAAGCGACTGGAGGAAAGTAGAGAAGGAATGTCCGAGTTCCGTTTTTTTACACAGAGGCTGGTGAGTGCATGGAATGTACCGCCAGCAGTGGTGGTAGAGGCAGTTACATTAGGGACATTTAAGTGACTCTGAAAGGCCCATGGATGATAGAAAAATGGATTTATGAGGGAGTGAAGGGTTAGATTGGTCTTGGAATAGGTTAAATGGCCAGCACAACATCGAGGGCCAAAGGGCCTGTACTGTGCTGTAGTGTTCAATGTTCTATGTTCAGGGACTTGGGAGAGGTTGAGCAGGCTAGAACTCTAGACATTGGAACCCAGGATACTGAGGGGTGACCGATAGAAAATCATGTGGGGAATAATTTATTTGTTTAGTAATACAGTGTGGAGTGCGACTTTCCGGCCCAGCAAACCCCTGGCAAGCCCAATTAACCCTAACCTAATCACATGACAATTTACAATGACAAGTTAACCTACCTGGTACATCTTTGGATTGTGGGAGGAAATGAAGGACCCTGAGAAAATCCATGCATTTGATGTGGAAGTTGTACAGGGACTCCTTACAGAACAGCACTGGAACTGAACTCCGAAATCTGGAATCCCCCGAGCTGTAATATCGTTGGGCTAACCACTGCGCGACTGTAGCACCATAAATGCACACTGTCTATTTCCCAGGGAAAGGAAATCAAAAACTAGAGGGCAAGTTTAGCAGAATGAGTGGAATTTTAATCAAGTATATAAAATTCTTTACAAGCTTGACAAAGTTGAAGTGGAATTCAAGCTTGCTCTGTCTGGGATGACTTTGACCTTGGAATAATTGTTGGTGCCTGACAGGGTAGTTTGAGTATCTCGGAAACGATTGATCTGGAATTTTCACGCACAACTATCTCTGGAGTTGACAGAGAATGTTACAAAAACAAATAAAATATGAAGGCATAGTTTTCAAGTGCATAAAATCAAAAACTAGAGACCATAGATTTGAGGCGCCTAGATTTAAAAGGAATATGAGGGCAACTTCTTCATGCAGGGCATGGTGCATATATGGGAAAAGCTGCCCAATGAATTGTGAGGCAGGTACAACGAGAGCATTTAAAAGATTCCTGGATTGGCTCGGTGGTTAGGAAAGGTTTAGAGGGATGTGGGCCAAACACGGACAAATGGGACTTGCTTAGAAGGGCATTGTGGTCGGCATGGATGAGTTGGGCTGAGTGGACTGTTTCCAGGCTGCATTGCTCTAGGACTGTGTACTGAATTTTTATTTTTGTTTTATTTAGAAATACAGTGCTGACAGGTTCTTCCAACCCGATGAGCCGTGCTGCCTGACAACCCACTTGTTGAATCCTAGCCTAATCACAGGGCAATTTACAATGACCAATTAACCTTTAGTTAATTTCTTTCCACTGTCCAAAGACCAATGCATCTTTGGACTGTGGGAGGAAGCTGGAGCACCCGGAGGAATCTCATGCGGTCCTGGGGAAATGTACAAACCCCTTACAGACGGCAAGAGAATTGCACTCTGAACTCTGACACTCCAAGCTATAATAGCATTGCACTAACTGCTATGCTACAGTGGTGCCCACGGACTGGACTCTCATTTTGAGAATGTGATCCAGAACTGCTGCTCACTTGATGTTTTTCACACAATTCTCTGTAAAATCTAGAGACTTGTGTGTGAAAATCCCAGGAGATCAGTCTGAGATACTCAAATCACCCCTTCTGGCACCAACAATTATTCCACAGACAAAATCATTCCAGACAGAGCAAGCATGAACTTCACTTCCTTGTCACACCCCTTAAGGATTTTAAATACTTGATTAAAATTCCTCTTATTCTGCTAAACAAGTACAAGCCAAATCTGCTCAATTTCTCCTCATAGTTTGGGAGGTGAATCAGAATCAGTTTATTATCACTGACATATGTCATGAAATTTATTGTTTGTGGAAGCAGTACATTAAAAAAATCACTATAAGAAATGCATGATAAATAAATAGTGCAAAATAATGAGTAGTATTCATGAGTAATGGACCATTCAAAAATCTAAAGGTGGAGGAAAAGAAGCTGATCCTAAAACATTGAGGCTCCTGCACTTCCTCCCTCACGGTAGAAATGAGAAGGCATGTCCTGGCTTATGGGGGTCATCAATGATAGAGGCCACCTTCTTGAAGCATTGCCTTTTGAAAATGCCTTTGATGGCGGGGAGGCTAGTGTCCATGATGGAGCTGGTTGAGTTTAGAATCCTCTGTAGCTTTTTCTGATCCAGTGCAGAGGTGTGCTCCTTCTACCATTTTCCTTGAGTGTTCTCCCAAAAAGGAGAATTCAAGGTGCTCAGCACTTTCCCAGACACCCCTCTCTATCTTGAGAGGGTTTCAGGCCAGAGACTCCCATCAGTCCATGAGGATGTTGTATATTTTTTCAATGGAACTTTGGGAAGAACGTTGAAGTGTCTGTACTGATGGAGCTTAGAGCAGAGGGCCCCTTGTGGGAGCCTGGTGATGTGCATTTCAACAACATGGCATCCCCATCAGAGCATGACAATGTAATTAAAACCACACTGTTGGCACTGGCATTGGGTTGCCAGTAGATCTGGAGGACTTTATGGTGATGGTACTTCCCTAGTGCCTTGAGGTGCCCATTGTTGATATTCCATGTCTCCTAAGAGGACAGGAGAGCAGGAATCACTTCCACCCACTGGACTGTGTGCTCTATATTATAGAGTTTTAGGCTTAGATCTGGATAGAGTGAACATTGAGAGTATGTTTCCAATAGTGTGAGATATAGGGCCAGAGGTCACAGCCTCAGAATAAATGGATGTCCCTTTAGAACAGAGATGAGGAGGAATTTATTTAGCCATAGGGTGGTGCATCTGTGGAATTTATTGCCACAGACAGCTGGTCTATTTAAGGTGGATGTTGATAGGTTCTTGATTAGTAAAGGCATCAAAGGTTATGGGGAGAAAACAGGAGAATGAGGTTGAAAGGGATAACAAATCAGCCATGATCCAATGGTGAAGCTGACTCAATGAGCCAAATGACCTTTGGCTTTATGGTCTTAAGAGTTATAGAATCATACAGCATGAAGAGGCCATTCAGCTCACCATGTTCATACATACCAGTGGGCACTGATCCATAATAATTCCATCTTCCAACACTTAGCCTGTAGCCTTCAATGCCAAAGTGATTAAAGTGTTCACCAGGAAGTGACCCTCTCTGCCAGTATATTCCAGGTGCTCACCGCTCTCTGGGTGGAAACGTTTCTCCTCAGATCCTTCCTAAATCTCTTCCTGTTACTCTCAAATCGATGTCCTCTAGTTTATGCATCTTTGTCTTTTCAACATTACTTCTACCACACCTCCTTCCAGCTCTCTCCAGAAACCTACCATTCTTATTAAAAAAAAACCTTCTCTTGTAAAGCTCCTTTAAAGTTTTAAAACACCCACCTTAAATCTATACACTCTAGTATTCGACAATGGGACTTTAAGGAAAAAAAAGCTTCTGACTGTCTACCCACCCTCTGCCTTTCATACTTTTAAATATGTTTATCAGATCATCCCCTCAGCCTCCGATGCTCCAGAGAAAATAATCCAAGTTTGCAAATGGTTATTATTGTCACATGTACTGAGATAAGCTGAAATACTTTTGATAATGTGCCTTCCAGACTGAATTCTGTACTTAAGTATTTTTATTGTTCATCCATCGTCGACATCAATGAGGACCTTGACACCATAATGATGGTGTCGAGACTAGCCCGTGATTTGGACTTAAGTGAGGGAGAGTTGCGCAGCGTCAGCCTCACTCTCTCTTCACAATTTCCATCTGGATCCAGTGCCAATACAGAGTCGAGATGGCTGGAGATGGGACTAGGCGCAGTGGATGACCAGGATGTCTTCTGCATCTTGTCCTGCTCTACACATTCCATGACGCCTGCAGAGACCGCCTTCTTGACCGTTGGACCTTCCATAGGTCTCGTCCACTCAATCCGTCAGAGTCTGTCTTCACATGCTGGGATAGACAACTCCCTATCTCACCGAGGGTTTGAGACCCGTCAGCTACCCTCACCTGGTTTAGCCGGCTTGTCGAAGCTGTTTGCATGTGTACTTAAGTACATTGAGGTAGTATAGTGTTTTAAGAACAGCTTCTTCCCACCCGTTATCAGGTTTCTGAATGGTCCAACACCACTATCAAAAACACAAGACAGTCTGCAGATACTGGAAATTCAACATAACACACACAAAACACTGGAGGAACTCAGCAGGTCAGGCAGCATTTATGGAAAAGAATGAACAGTCGACGTTTCGGGCCAAGACCCTCCTTCAGGACTACCTCACTTATCCTCTTTTGCATACCTCATTTATTTATTTGTTTATTTTTTATCATCACTTATAACATTGGTTTTGTTTGCTCTCTCCCCATTTTCCACAACACAGGAGGTCCCCCAGGGCTCTCACAGACGATTGCCCGGGCAAACACCTGAGGAATCACATTGTCAAGTTCGCCGATGACATGGCAGTGGTGGGGCTCATCACCAACAATGATGAGATGGCCTACAGAGAGGAGGCAGAAGAGCTCGAGGCCTGGTGCCAGGCAAATAACGTCTTCCATAATGTCAACAAGACAAGAGAACTCTCACCACTCACAACCCCCTTTACATTGGTGGCACAGCAGTGGAAACTGCAAGCAGTTTCAAATTCTTATGAGTGCACATCACACACAACCTCCCTCGGTCCCAGAACATTTTCTACACAGTTATAAAAGCTCACCAATCCTCTACTTTCCAAGGAGGCAGAAGAGAGCTGAACTATGCACGGCCTTACTCACATCATTCGACAGATGCACAGTAGAGATCACCCTAACAAGCTGCATGAAGCTACTCAAAGCATCACTGGCACCGGCCTAGCTGCCTGCAAGGGCATGCTGTATATACAGAACGGTGCCAGAAAAGGGCCAGTAACAGCACGAATGATCCCACCCACCCTGCTCATGGACCATTGGCCCCACTCCCATCAGGGAGTAGCATCCACACCAGGACCACCAGGTTCAAAAAACAGTTCCTTATCCCAAGCAGTAAGGCTAATCAACACCTCCACCTACTAACTCGGTCACTACTTCACCACACACAAAATGCTGGAGGAACTCAGCAGGTCAGGCTGCATCTATGGGAAAGAGTAAACAGTCAATGTTTCGGACTGAAGCTCCTTTACTATTTCCTATCAGTCACCTTATGTGTAGCCTAGCATCACTCTACAGGCATACTATCAATTTACTGTATGTATATAAGCTATCTTATGTATTTATATTTATTGTTTATTTTTATTATTGTTGTATTCTTTATCTGTTGTGTGTTTTTGTGCTGCATCAGATCTGGACTAACAATTACCTTGGTTTCCTTTACACTTGTGTACAGGGAGTGAAATTCTTGAATCTTGAAAGTACCGAGACAGTGTGAAAAGCTTGTCTTGCATATTGTTTATACAATCAAATACAGATCTCAATGCACACAGAACATTGAGCTAGAATAAGGTAAAACAATAATAATGCAGTATAAAGTGTATAAGATACCAAAAAAGTGCCGTGTGGGTGAATACTAAGGTACAAGATCATAATGAATTAGTTAGTGAGGCCAAGAGACTATCTATTATTTAATTATTTAATAATAACATTTTATGACTTGTACTGTACTGCTGCCACAAAATAACAGACTTTGCAACAGATGTGAATGATAATAATCCTGATTATGATTCATATTCAACTGGAAGCAATAAAAATGCAGAACCAACTACACCTTGTAACTTACAGTCTCTACTCCAGGAAGCATCCTGTTAAACTTCTTTTGCACCCTCTCTAGAGCCTCCACCTCCTACCTGTAACTCAGCGATGAGAATTGCACACCGTACACCAAATGTGCGTCCACCAAAGTTTTGTTGACCGTCAGACACTCTTACCTCAGGTGGGCACAGTCTGTGCTGGAGCACAGAAAGTGACGCGCAATTTCATCTCCACCTTCTTCCTACAGTAAAGATGTCGATAAGATTGAAAGAGTGCAGAGAAAATTTGCAAGGATGTTGCTGGGACATGAGGACCTGAGTTATTGGGAAAGGTTGAGTAGGTTCAGACTTCATTCCCTGGAGTGCAGGAGGATGAGGGCAGATTTGATAGAGGTATATAAAATTATAAGGGGTATAGATAGGTTAAATGTAAGCAGGCTTTTTCCACTGAGGCTGAGTGAGACTAGAACTAGAGATTTTAGGTTAAGAGTGAAAGGTGAAATGTTTAAGGGGAACTTCTTCACTCAGAGGGTGGTGTGGGTTTGATTTCAACATTTAAGAGGTTTGTATAAGTACATGGATGGAAGGGGTATGGAGGTCTATTGTCCAGGGTTGATGGGACTAGTTTAGAATGAACTAGATGGGCTGAAGGGCCTGTTTCTGTGCTGGAATACTCTAAGACTCGGTGACTTCACGGCAGCATAGCTCTTGGGGTATGGAGCGTGAGTCACGCTGTGTGATCACAGAGCCACATTCTGAAAACAAACACTTAGCACTAATCCCAGTCCCTGCAAGGCATCCAACTGAGCTCACAACCGCAAGAGAAAATAATTATAACTCATTTGCACAGCACTGAAAATGCTTCAAATGGAGAAGATGTCACATCAGAGTGGTGCCGAGTTGGTTCAGCCCTGTCCCTTGGAGAAATCTCTGCCAAACCAGGTGCTGACATGTCCTCTAGACAGTGATATGTTAATACGGAGACTGAGTGAAAGATGCGCTCTTCAGTGGAATCTCCAGAGGGATCCTCTACTTCAGCTTCAGCCAAGTGAGATGCACTTCCCGTGGATTAATACAGAGAGCATTAAACTGCATCTCAAGAGCAGGATCAGACTTGTCTGGTGCTGGGAGGTGAATGCACTGTCTCATTGAATGTAACCAAGAGACAGTCAGAAGCCTGCAGATGTTAACTAATGCTGAGCAACCACTTGTTGACAATCAACATCAAGGATGGTAGGTGACATGACAACACGAGACATACCACTTATTTTAATGACGTTAACTTTCTGACAAATGGCAAAAGAAATCCTCACCTTCTCTTCAACTTGCTGTGCAGTTTGTCAACATAATTGAATGGTGTACACATCATGGGAAATGTTAAAATACAAAGGTGAGATTAGCTTTATCTGTCACACGTACTTTGAAACATACTGTGAAGTGCGTCATTTGTGTCACGTCAGATCAGCGAGTATTAAGCCATCATGTCGCCACGCATCTGGCACACAATTTACCAACTCCTTTGGAATGCGGGAGAAAACCAGAGCACCCAGAGGAAACCCATGCAGTCACAGGGAGAATGGACACACTCCATGTAGAAAATGGCCGGAATTGAACCTGAATTTAAAACAGCAGTCCTGGTGAAGGGACTTGGCCTGAAACGTCGAGTATTTACTCCTCTCCATGGATGCTGCCTGATCTGCTGAGTTCCTCCAGCATTTTGTGTGTCTTGCATTGCAATGTAAAGCATTGCACTAAACTTTATGAGACTATAAAACATAGGAGCAGAATTAGGCTATTTGGCCCTTCAAGTCTGCTGCACCATTCTATCATGGCTGATTTATTATCCCTCTCAACCTCATTCTCCTACCTTCTCCCCATGACCTTTGACATCCTGACTAATCAAGAACATATCAACTTCTGCTTTGAGTATACCCAATGACTTGGCCTCCACAGCCACCTGTGGCAATCTTCATCTGTGTTCTAAATGGAAATCCTTCTAGTTTGAGGCCATAGACTCTGGTCCTAGTTTCACCCACCTCCCCCACTCTGTCTAGACCTATCAATATTCACTAGATTTCAATGAGATCCCACCCCGCCCCCCCCACTCATTCTTCTAAACTCCACTGAGTACAGGCCCAGAGCCATCAAAGGTTCCTCATACGTTAACCTTTCCATTCCGGAATCATTCTTGTGAACCTCCTCTGGATTCTCTCCAATGCCAGCACATGTTTTCTTAGATAAGGGGCTCACAGTACTCGTGTGATCTGACCAGTGCCCCATAAAGACTCAGCCTTACATTCTTGCTCTTATATTCCAATTCTTTTGAAATGAATGTTAACTTCACATTTGCCTTCCTTACCACCTGTAAGTTAACCTTTAGGGAATTCTGCACAAGAACTCCCAAGTTTTGCACCTCATATACTTGGATTTTCTCCCCATTTATAAAGTAAACTATGCCTTCATTCTTACTACCAAAGTACATGACCATACACATCATTACACAATATTCCATCCACCAATCCATTTCCCGTTCTCCCAATCTGTCTAAGTACTTCTGCAAGCTCCCTGTTTCCTCAGCCACCACTCGCCCTCCCACCTATCTTCCTACCATCCACAAAGCCATCAGTTCCATCATCCAAATTATTTACAAATAACGGGTAAGAATCAGTCCCAACACTGACCCCTGTGGAACATCACTTATCAACAACAGCAAATCAGAAAAAGCCCCTTTATTCCCATTCTTTGTCTCCTGCCAGTTAGCCAATCTCCTATCGATGTTAGTAACTTTCCCATAATACCATTGGCTCTTATTTTGTAGTGTGGCACTTTGTCAAAGGCCTACTGAAAATCCAAATAAACAACATCAACTGACTCTCCTTGATCTATCCTGCCTGTTGTTTCCTCAAAGAATTCTAACAGATTCGTCAGGCAAGATTTCCCCTTCAGAAAATCATGCTGACTTTGGGCCTATTTTATCATTGCCACCAAGTACCCTGAAACCTCTTACTTAATAAAGGACTCTAACATCTTTACAACCACTGAAGACAGGCTAAATAGCCTATAATTTCCTTTCTTCTGCCTCCCTCCCTCCCTTCCTAAGGAGTGGAATGGCATTTGCAATTGTTCTTTCCTGCCGAAGCATTCCAGAACCTATTGATTCTTGAAAGATAATTACTACTGTCTCCACAATCTCTTCAGCTACCTCTGGGCGGTCATCCATCTGGTCCAGGTGACTTATCTATCTCCAGCCTTTTCAGTTTCCTAAGATCCTGCTCCTTAGTAATAGCAGTTATGCTCACTTCTGCCCCCTGACACTCTCTCATTTCTAGAATACTGCTAGTGCCTTCCACAATGAAGCCGGTCGCAAAATACTTATTAAGTTCCTCCTTCATTACTACCTCTTCAGTTTCATTTTCCAGCAGTAAGATAGCCACTGTCTTCTCCCTTTCAGTCCTTATATATCTGAAAAAACTTCTTGTATCCACTTTTATATCTTGGCTAGCTTGTCTTTATATTTTATCTTTTCTTTCTTTATGGCTTTTTAATTGACTTCTGTTGGTTTTTAAAATCTTCACAATCTCCTACCTTCCCACTAATTATATGCTCTCTCTTTTGCTGTTATACTGCCTTTGACTTCCCTTGTCAGCCGTAGTTGTACTGCAATTGTACAAGGCCTTGGTGAGACCACACCTGGAGTATTGTGTGCAGTTTTGGTCCCCTAATCTGAGGAAAGACATTCTTGCCATAGAGGGAGTACAAAGAAGGTTCACCAGATTGATTCCTGGGATGGCAGGACTTTCATGTGATGAAAGATTGGATTGGCTAGGCTTATACTCCCTGGAATTTAGAAGATTGAGGGGGCATCTTATTGAAATGTATAAAATTCTAAAGGGATTGGACAGGTTAGATGTAGGAAGATTGTTCCCGATGTTGGGGAAGTCCAGAACGAGGGGCCACAGTTTGAGGATAAAGGGGAAGCCTTTTAGGACCGAGATGAGGAAAAACTTCTTCACACAGAGAGTGGTGAATCTTTGGAATTCTCTGCCGCAGGAAACAGTTGAGGCCAGTTCACTGGCTATATTTAAGAGGGAGTTAGATATGGCCCTTGTGGCTAAAGGGATCAGGGGGTATGGAGAGAAGGCTGGTGCAGGGTTCTGAGTTGGATGATCAGCCATGATCGTACTGAATGGCGGTGCAGGCTCAAAGGGCTGAATGGCCTACTCCTGCACCGATTTTCTATGTTTCTATGTTTCTATGCCCCATTCTCAGTGCTATCATTGCAGTTCCCATCCCCCTTTCAAATTAGTTTAAACACTCCCCACCAGCTCTAGCCAATCTGCCGGCAAGGATATTGGTCCCCCCTCAGGTTTAGGTGTAACCTATGCTTTTCGTACAGGTTATTCATTCCCCAGAAAGATCCCAATGATCCAGAAATCCAAATCCCTGCCCCCTGCACCAATTCCTCAGCCATGCATTTACCTGCCAAATCATCCTGTTCTTGCCCTGGCATGTGACACAGGCAGTCAACTGTCCTGGAGATCCTGCTTTTCAGCTTAATAGAAACATAGAAACATAGAAAATAGGTGCAGGAGTAGGCCATTCGGCCCTTCGAGCCTCCACCGCCATTTATTATGATCATGGCTGATCATCCAACTCAGAACCCCACCCCAGCCTTCCCTCCATACCCCCTGACCCCTGTAGCGGGTGCACTACCTTCCTTGATTTATTCTTTTGCCAACTTCTTTTGCATAACTTCCTATATTCTCTCTTCAGGACTTCCTCCATTTTCCAAACTATGTAGTTGGTACCAATATGTACCACGACCTCTGGCTGCTCACCCTTCCCCTTTAGAATGCCATGGGCCCAATCTGAGGCATCTCTGACCCTTGTACCTGGGAGACAACATACCATCTGGGTGTCTTTTTTCACATCCACAAAATCTGCTTTCTGCTCCTTTAATTATGGAATTCCCTATCACCACTGCAGTCCTTTTCATCCCCTTCCCTTCTGAGCCACAGAGCCAGAGACCTGGTCACTGTGGCTTCCTCCTGGTAGGTTGTCTCCCTCCTCTCCTCACTCCCCTCCACAACAGCATCCACAGCAGTATGCTTGCTATTGAGGGGGATCCTCACAGGGGTACTCTGCACTGGCTCTTATTCCCTTTCCCTCTCATGAAAGTTACCCAGGGACCAGTCTCCTGCAACTTAGTGGTGACTAACTCCCTGCAGCTCCTATCGATCACCTCCTCATTCCCCCATATGAGCCAAAGGTCATCGAGCTGTAGCTCCAGTTCCTTAACGCAGTCGCCAAGGAGTGGCAGCTTGATGCATTTCATGCAGGTGTAGTTGTCAGGGAAACTGGAAGTCTCTCAGTATTCCCACATCTCAGACAAAGAACATACCACTACCGCTAGATCCATTCTCGGGGGACTAGCTGTGTACCAAAAGAAAAAATCACCAGAAACTTACTCACAAAGTCTGCATGTGCTGGCCCAAGCCCGTTTTCGCTCAAGCTCATTGAGCCAAAGCCGGACCACTCTAACAATGCCCCACTTCAACAATGGCCGCTCTGCATACACCACCTGAGTCAAAAACCGAAAGCACCTGAGCTCTTTTTAAATGTCGCACTGCATCACCAACGAACAACCTACCGTGCTGATCGCCGCTGGCTGAGAAAGTCAACGTGGGTCTTGAGGGAAAGGAACTAGATTGAAACTTCGAGCCAGATTAAAAACATTAAGGAGTCAAGCCAAGGGTGGAGGATGAACCGGTGTTGAGCTCACTACCCCGTGTCTTACTCGCCTCAGCACTGAACTGACTCTGCACCTGTGGCCTGCAGCCATCGGGCTCCTGGCCCGCTTGCACTCACCTCAGTGCTGAACTGCCTCCGTGGCTGTGGACTCACTTTCGAGGACTCTGTGTTCAGTGGATTATTAGTTTACTTTTTTATTGCTTGCACAACTTGTTCTTTTTCTTTGCAAGCTGGGTGTTTGACGGTCTTTGTTGTGTGTTTTTCTTCATGGATTCTGTTGTATTTATTTGTTTTCTGGTTGCTTGCAAGAAGATGTATATGATAATACTTTGATAATAAATGTACTTCGAACTTGGAACTTTGAAGGAAGGGGATGTGGTTAGAGGGCTATTTGTTTCTTGAGATGAAACAGCTAAATTCCCCACTTTTGATCCATCTCCCTACTTGTGCTTTGTGATAACCTTTTCACAGAGTTGCTTGGATTGTTCTTTTGCCTTCAGGGTGTAATTTTTGCCAGGATACTGACTCACCAGCAGTTGGACCTTCAAGATACAGGTGTACTTTTACTACAATCAATTGAAACACCTTGACTGCACACAGGTCTCCAAAAGTAGATTACCATGGAACTAATTATGTGACTTTTAAAACCAATTGGCTGCCTCAGTGATGACTTGGGGTATCATATTAAAAGGGGAGGGGTGAATCCTTATGCAATCAATTATTTAGTTTTTTTATATTTATAATTAATCCAGATCACTTTGTAGAGATCTGTTTTCACTTTGACACGAAAGAGTCTTTTTCTGTTGATCAGTGTCAAAAAAGCCAGATTGTTTCCATTGTGATTCAATGTTGTAAAACAATAAAACATGAAAACTTCCAAGGAGGGTGAATACTTTTTATAGGTAATGTATATTTTAGTCCTCTTGAAGTGAATGCTAGCATTGCATTTGCCTTCCTCACCACAGACTCAACCTGCAAATGAACCTTTAGGGTATCCTGCACAAGGATTCCCAAATCCATTTGCACCTCAGTTTTTTTTCTGTATTTTCTCTCCATTTAGAAAACAGTCAATCCTTTAATTTCTTTTACCAAAGCAGTATCGAGCTAAAGAGGTGTTGCTGTAGTTGATAGCTGGTAATTGTCTTACTATTGTCACATATACAGTGAAAAGCTTTGTTTTCCACACCGTTCAGGCAGATCATTCTTTACATAGTACATGTGGTACAACAAAAGGAGTACAACAGCAAAATGCAGAATCTAGTGTTGCTGTTACAGGGTTTGGAAGGCAATGGCAAACCACTTCGGTAGAAAAATTTGCCAGGAGCAATCATGGTCACAGAGTGACCATGATCGCACAGGTCATACAACATGGCACACACTGGTGGAATGTTACTGGGAAAGTACAGAGCAGGTGTAAGCAGCAAGGGCCACAGCGAGGTAGTTTGGGAGTTCAAAAGATCATCTATATAGTACGTGACCCTGTGGTGCAGAAGGGTGGGACGGAAAAGGGGAGAGCTGTCGTCATTGGGGACTCTATAGTCAGGGTAGCAGACAGGAGATTTTGTGGACGTGAGAAGGACACCCGCATGGATTGTTGCCTCCCGGGTGCCAGGGTCCGGGATGTCTCTGACCAGGTGCACGACATCCTGGTATGAGAAGGAAAGCAACCAGAAGTCGTGATACATGTTGGTACCAACGACATAGGCAGGAAGAGGGATGAGGTCCTGAAGTGTGGGTTTCGGGAACTAGGCAGAAGGCTGAAGAACAGGACCTCAAGGGTGGCCTTCTCAGGATTGCTGCCAGTGCTACTTGATAGTGATGATAAGAGATGGCAGTTGAATTTGTGGCTGAGGAGTTGGTGCAGGGGACAGTGTTTTCGATTTTTGATCACTAGGATCTCTTCTGGGAAAGGTGGGACTTGAACAGATTGGATGGGTTGCACCTGAATTTGAGGGGGAGCAATATCCTTGCAGGTAGGTTTGCTAGCATGGTTGGGGAGGGTTTAAACTAATTTGCAAGGGGGATGGGACCTGGAGCAATAGAGCAGTGAAAGAAGCGCATGGAGTAAAGCCAGATCTAACATATAAAGAGGCTTTGAGGAAAGAGAAGCAGAATAAAGGGTGTAAAGGTAGGAAGGTAGAAGGGATAAAGTGCATGTACTTCAATGCAAGAAGCATTAGGAACAAAGGTAATGAACTGAGAGCTTGGATACATACGTGGAATTAGGATGTAGTGGCCATTACAGAGACTTGGCTGGCACCAGGGCAGGAATGGATTCTTAATATTCCTGGATTTCAGTGCTTTAAAAGGGATGGAGAGGGGGGAAAGGGGAGGAGGGGTGGCATTACTGGTCAAGGATACTATTAAGCTACAGAAAGGGTGGGTAATGTAGCAGGATCCTCTTTTGAGTCAGTATGGGTGGAAGTCAGGAACAGGAAGGGAGCAGTTACTCTATTGGGAGTATTCTATAGGCCCCCTGGTAGCAGCAGAGATACCGAGGAGCAGATTTGGAGGCAGATTTTGGAAAAGTGCAAAAATAACAGGGTTGTTATCATGGGTGACTTTAACTTCCCTAATATTGATTGGCATCTTATTAGTTCCAATGGTTTAGACGGGGCAGAGTTTTTTAAGTGTGTCCAGGACGGATTCCTGTCATAGTATGTTGACAGGCCGACTGGGGGATTACCATACTAGATCTAGTATTAGGTAATGAACCGGGTCAGGTCACAGATCTCTCAGTAGGTGAGCATCTGGGAGACAGTGACCACCGTTCCCTGGCCTTTAGCATTATCATGGAAAAGGATAGAGTCAGAGAGGACAGGAAAACGTTTAATTGGGGAAGGGCAAATTATGAAGCTGTAAGGCTAGAACTTGCGGGTGTGAATTGGGATGATGTTTTTCCAGGGAAATGTACTATGGACATGTGGTCAATGTTCAGGGATCTCTTGCAGGATATTAGGGATAAATTTGTCCAGGTGAGGAAGATAAAGAATGGTAGGGTGAAGGAACCATGGGTGACAAGTGAGGTGGAAAATCTAGTCAGGTGGAAGAAGGCAGCATACAAGAGGTTTAGGAAGCAAGGATCAGATGGGTCTATTGAGGAATATAGGGTAGCAAGAAAGGAGCTTAAGAAGGGGCTGAGGAAAGCAAGAAGGGGACATGAGAAGGCCTTGGTGAGTAGGGTAAAGGAAAACCCCAAGGCATTCTTCAATTATGTGAAGAACAAAAAGATGACAGGAGTGAAGGTAGGACCGATTAGAGATAAAGGTGGGAAGATGTGCCTGGAGGCTGTGGAAGTGAGCGAAATGTTCAATGAATACTTCTCTTCGGTATTCACCAATGAGAGGGAACTTGATATATGAGGACAATATGAGTGAGGTTGATGTTCTGGAGCATGTTGATATTAAGGGAGAGGAGGTGTTGGAGTTGTTAAAATACATTAGGACGGATAAATCCCTAGGACGGAATATTCCCCAGGCTGCTCCACGAGGCGAGGGAAGAGATTGCTGAGCCTCTGGCTAGGGTCTTTATGTCCTCGTTGTCCACGGGAATGGTACCGGAGGACTGGAGGGAGGCGAATGTTGTCCCCTTGTTCAAAAAGGTTTTAGGGATAGTCCAGGTAATTATAGACCAGTGAGCCTTACGTCTGTGGTGGGAAAGCTGTTGGAAAAGATTCTTAGAGATAGGATCTATGGGCATTTAGAGAATCATGGTCTGATCAGAGACAGTCAGCATGGTTTTGTGAAAGGCAGATCATGTCTAACAAGCCTGATAGAGTTCTTTGAGGAGGTGACCAGGCATATAGATGAGGGTAGTGCAGTGGATGTGATCTACATGGATTTTAGTAAGGCATTTGACAAGGTTTCACATGGTAGGCTTTTTCAGAAAGTCAGAAGGCAAGGGATCCAGGGAAGTTTGGACAGTGTTGTGGATAGTGTAGAGGATTGTCGAAGATTGCAGAGAGGCATTGATAGGATGCAGAAGTGGGCTGAGAAGTGGCAGACGAAGTTCAACCCAGAGAAGTGTGAGATGGTACACTTTGGAAGGACAAACTCCAAGGCAGAGTACAAAGTAAATGGCAGGATACTTGGTAGTGTGGAGGAGCAGAGGGATTTGGGGGTACATGTCCACAGATCCCTGAAAGTTGCCTCACAGGTAGATAGGGTAGTTAAGAAAGCTTATGGGGTGGTAGCTTTCATAAGTCGAAGGATAGAGTTTAAGAGTCGCGAGGTAATGATGCATCTTTACAAAACTCTGGTTAGGCCACACTTGGAGTACTGTGTCCAGTTCTGGTCGCCTCACTATAGGAAGGATGTGGAAGCATTGGAAAGGGTACAGAGGAGAAATACCAGGATGCTGCCTGGTTTAGAGAGTATGGATTATGATCAGAGATTAAGGGAGCTAGGCCTTTACTCTTTGGAGAGAAGGAGGATGAGAGGAAACATGATAGAGGTATGCAAGATATTAAGAGGAATAGATAGAGTGGACAGCCAGCACCTCTTCCCCAGGGCACCACTACTTAATACAAGAGGACATGGCTTTAAGGTAAGGGGTGGGAAGTTCAAGGGGGATATTAGAGGAAGTTTTTTTACTCAGAGATTGGTTGGTGCATGTTATGCACTGCCTGAGTCAGTGGTGGAGACAGATACATTAGTGAAATTTGAGAGACTACTAGACAGGTATATGGAGGAATTTAAGGTGGGGTGTTATATGGGCCGCAGGGTTTGAGGGTCAGCACAACATTGTGGGCCGAAGGCCCTGTACTGTGCTGTACTATTCTATGTTCTGTGTTCATGAGGTCCGTTTGAAGAATCTTATGAGAGTGGGTTAGCAGGTTCCCGAACCAGCGTGGATAACTGCACTCACCTCAGCTCAGTACTGATTCCACAACCTACAGATTCACTTTCAATGACTCTTTCCATCTCATGTTCGCAGTAGTACTTTTAAAAGTTTGTCTTCTTTTGCACATTTGTTGATTGTCAGTCTTTGTGTAGATTTCCCACTGCTTCAATAGTATTTCTCTTTTCTACTGTAAATGCCTGCAAGAAAACGAATCTCCAGTTCCTATATGGTGACGTGTGTGTATTTGATATTGAACTTAACTTTGAACTTTGATCCTGTTGGTACATGTTCTCCAGCTTTTGCATCTTCTGCCCAATGAAACAGGAATAATGGATGACTTGGGAGAGAGGGGTTTTTGATTATTTTAGTTGCTTTCAAGTTCAAGTTTATTGTCATCCTACTGTACTTATATACAGCCAAATGAACAAACCAAGTTTGTCTGGATCATGGTGCACCCACAAAAGATGCTTCACACATAGCACATGAAACAAAATATTACCACAAATACCGTAATGAACTATAATTCATAATGCATGTGAGGTGTGCAGCTCAGGTAAGCAGTAAACAATACAGTCCCAGTGACAAGACCTTAGTGATGACAGGGTATCCATCATTCTCATAGCCTGGGGGAAGAAGCTGTTACCCCATCGGGCAGTCCCAGTCCTGATAGTCTGTACCTCCTTCCTGTTGGTATTAGGGTCAAAGAGATTGTGAGGTGGGTGGCAGGGATCTTTAATAATGCTCCGGGCACTTTGGGCTGGTTAATGTCATGAATGGTGGGGGGGGCGGAGATGGGGAAGAGAGACCCTGGTGATTCTCTCAGTGGTTTTTACTATCTTCTGTAGCATCTTGAGGTCTGAAACCTTGCAGTCTCCATTCCCCAAATTGATGCAGCCAAGTACGATGGAGCTCCTGTAGAACGTTGTTAGCATGGTGGAGGGGAGCCTTGCATAACTCAGTCTCCCCTGAAAGTGTAGATGTTGCTGTGTCTTCTTGACTAAGGCAATCAAGAAGTGCTTCTGAAGGCAGTGGGAAGTGTCTATGAGGGGAGGCTGGTTTTCGCGATAGGCTGGGCTAGTGTCCACAACTCTGCACTTTCTTGCGGTCCCAGGCAGAGCAGTTGCTACACCAGGCTGCAACGCAGCTGGATTGCTCGTCTAGAGAGGACAGCTTGGGATAGGGGCCAGTGGGGTGCAGCTGGAGAGCAATCTGTTTCCACAAATGTCTCAAAGACATGTCCACCTCAGGGAGATTGACCTTAGCAGAGAGACAGGAGTGGGAAACAAATAAAGGGAGCAAAATAGCATTTAAATGGTGGAAAGAAAGTGTTTTCGTTCAGGGCCTTCTACGGCCCCAAGATGTTCCAGAGTGCTTTACAGCCATTTCCGTCCTTTTGAAGTGTAGTCATTGTTGTAATGTAAGATAAAACAGTGGCCACTTTTCACACAGCCAGATACCGCAAGAAGGAATGAAATTGATGCACCATTTCCACTCTGTACAACGGTCCCAGCCCTGCAGCTGTCCACAGAATGATTAGAAAGATTCAGTACCTGCTGGTCAACAGAAAAGTAATTTGCCAGGAGACTTCTTCAAACGGTAATCTATCTGGTGCCATACAGAGTACCACGCTCTATTCTATCTCTTTCAATCTTGACCTCTGTGTGACATTTTCAAACTGCTACTGAACACTATCTGATGAGTTTCTTTAATCATTCTTAGATCGGGACTGAACTTATAATATGGGATCAGGCTAGTTGGCCCGTCTGGACAATGCTGTTCCCAGCTCTGCACCAGCCTCTTCCTGATGCAGGGCTTCACACTAAAATGTTAACAATTCCCTTCCTTCCACAGAAGCTGCTCTGAATCAGGTTTACTTGACCACTGAGTTCCTCTAACAGCTGTTTTATTTTTTTCAGATTCCAGCATCTGCACTCTCCTGTGTCTCATTGCCTTGTTTCCTCTAACATTATTAATGTAGGACCAGCCTAGTAGATACAAAATGTCTACATGAAGAAGAAGCTATGTGTCTCAATTTCATGTTCATTTAACATCTCCACTGCTCTTGGTTCTTTTCTGTTACCCCAATGGTGTCAGATGGTGGTGATGAAGCTCAGCGACTGATTGTTGGTGGCAAATAAAACAAAGAAAACAACTAAATACTTCTTTAATGGCACTTTTTCTGTTAAATGATCTCTGCAAACAATAAACTGTAACTTCCCAGTCAGTGCTGGGTTTTGAACCGCTGTCTGACCTGGCATTTTTGCAGTGGAAGCTGAAGTCTCGGAGGTGCAGGATGACTGAGGCATGGTGAATCAAGGCGGCAGGGAATGAGTCAATGTTTGGCCATTCTTGGAGTGAATTTGGAGACAATTGGATTCAGCAGAACCAAGGTGAGGCAATGCAGAGTTGAGGAGGCGGGGCCTGAACCCAGGCCTGAGAGCCAGGAAAGACCCGAGGTTTGATCGATTTAAGAGCCTAGCGGAATTGGAAAGTTGGGTACGGGCTGAATTGGGATGGTGGGGTACGGGCTGAATTGGGATGGTGGGGCACTGGTCCGAGAGCGTATCGACACAGCAGGATCTGGGTCTGAGAGCAAGGGCTGGATGATTTAAGCGCTGGGCCAGATGGCAAAGGACAGTGTGTGGGGGTCGGAGATGAGGCACGTGCCAGTTCAAATAGCTGCTCCGTGAGCTTTACTCACCTCTGCGCTGAACTTCAACTCGTTACTCCGTGAGCTTTACTCATCTCCGCGCTGAACTTCAACTCGTTACTCTGCGAGACTTACTCACCTCTGCACTGAACTGTGGCTGTGGCCTGCAACTATCACAGTGTGAACTCACTTCTGTTAACTTCAGTTCTGAATGCTATTTGCTTACTTTCACTGTTTGCACTTTTTTTTCCTTTTTTTCTCTCTGCATGTTGCGTGTTGGACGATCTTTTTTTGTTTTAATGGGTTCTGCTGGGTTTCTTTGTTTCATAGCTGCCTGAAAGGTGATGAATCTTGACATTGCATGAAAGATACTTACTTTGATAATACATGTACTTTGACTTTTGACTTAATCAGGGCCCAATTGGGACTTATGAACATTCTGATCTTCTCCAGCAGGCTAGAAACAATTTATGCCTCTGTGCTTCAAAACCTCCCCAAATTCAGCCACTCTGTGTCCTGAGCACTTGAGTTGTAACTAGAACCATCACTATCACGAGTACCGTCATCACAGGACTTGTATGTGCCCAGGACAAAAAAGTGGCAAGAAAATTATTATGGATACTATCTGCCCAGTAAACTACTTTTTTCCAAAAAGCCCCCTTCTGGAAAGCACTTTAGGGCTATTAAAACAAAAACAAAAAAACTGTATGTCATCTTAAAAGTTCCTTCCCACGGGCAGTTAATCTGATCAACCATTTTAGTTATCTCCGCCACCTCCTCTATCAATTACCACCATCCCTGCACTGCATTGTAAGCATGTTAAACTACATTTTATAATGCTGTTTATATTGTAAATACATGCTGATATGTATGTATTTATGCACATTTTGTTCCATGTTTATACTTCTATCATTAGAACACAGGTTCTGACGAATTCGCCACATGGATATCAGCAGGGATCAGATACCAGAACATGGAAGGTGAAACAGAACTTTACAGTACAGTGTGGGGATCCTTCTGCCCACAATGTTATGTTGTTATGTACCAGCAGCAATAGATCACAAATTGAGTCAGGTTTTAATGTTAAACCACTATATTTATTACTATCTACTCAAAATATAAAAGATTAAACAAAATAAACAGAAGTTAACAGTGTTATGTGTGTGTGGCTCCCAAACTGTCAAGCTTAGGAACAGTTCATAAAGTCTGAGGATGGCAAACTAGAAAGGTCCAGTAATCCATGGAATAAGTGAGGGGAGAAACTTGTAAATCCACATTAAAATGTAGAAAGGAGGCGATTACGAAAGATTCCATAGGTTCCACGCTGGGAGAACGAAGTAACAGTCGCCGAAGATCCTATCCGTCGAGTCGTTCCGAAATCCACGTAGAAATATCCCCAAAGGTGACAGTCACGGAATATTCCTTTAGCACAAGTGGTTACCACACAACGTACCTGAAACCATGCAACGGGTAAGAAAAGTGGTCACCACAGGATAATCCAGGGAAATCCACATATGGATCATACGAAGTGAGAGTCACACATCCAATGTGCATTGGGTGCTGTTGATCAACCCAATTCTCAGGGCATGGGAAACTATCAGATTTTACCCATCACTGCAGCAAGCTCGTCCAGCGGCTGGCGGTCCAAAGCTTCCACACTTTCTCTCTCTCTCTCCTCTCTGAAAGTCCCAGCGGTCTGTCGCAGCTTGTTATACTGGTGTCATAGTCCTACCTCATTCAGGCGTTTTAAAGTGGCACCCCTAGTAAATGAAACAGTGGTCACGTAACAATGTCAAACTTTTAACCTATGCTAAGATCAATCTAACCCTACCATAGCTCTCAGTTTTGCTGTCATCCATGTGCCAATATAAGAGTCTCTTAAATAACCCTTGTGTATCTGCCTCCAACTCCATCCCTGGCAGGGTGTTCCATGTACTCACCATGCTCTGTAAAATCTGTACTTTACCAACTCCATTCAGGTGGAGAGAGAGCCTTCACTTTTAACCCAATGGTTGGAAGGGAACCCCTTTGGTGTTCCACAAGTGTTTCTCCCACCTAATATATATCTCCACCGAGAATGAGCTTTATAATCTGCCAGGATGGGTTCGGTTAAAATTTCCTGCAGCAGACAGAACTTACTTCCCCAGGGTAGAATGTATTTATGTATTTATGCAGATTTTATTCCATGTAACCTCAAACTTTATTATTTATATAATTCAGCATTCTTTATTATTACTTACTGTTGTGGTTTTTTGTTGCATGTCATGACACACACCACAGCAAATTCCAAATACATGTAAACTTATACGATGAATAAAGTTGATCCTTGATCCTTGAAACTAAGGAGTCAGAGGTCTTTTTTTTTTCCCCAGCACAGAAATATCAAATACTGGAGGACATGCACTTAAGGTGAAAGAGGGCAAGTTTAATAAAAAGATTAGCTTTATTTGTCACATGTACATCAAAACGTACAGAGAAATGTGTCTTTTGCTTCAAATCAAATCAACAATGTTTGTGCTGGGGGCAGCCCATGGGTGTCACCAACATAGCTCTCCCATAATTTATTAGCCCTAACCCTAACTGTACATCTTTGGAATGTGGAAGGGAACTGGATCATCCACGCATTCACGGAGAGGAAGTACAAACTCCTAACAGACAAAGCTGGCATTGAACCCCCGATCTGTAATCGCCGGCACTTGTAGAGTGATTTCTCTAACTGCTATACCACCTTTTAAATGAGATGTGGGGGTTGGGGTGGGGGCAAGCTTTTACACAGAAAGCGGTAGGTGCTTGGAACGGATGCCAGGCGATGGTGGTGGCAGCAGGTATATGATAGTGGCATTTGAGAGGTTATTAGATAGACCCATGAACAGGCGGTGAGTGGAGGGATGTGGATCATGTGCAGGCAGAAGAAGTAGTTTAAGTTGACATCACGTTCAGCACAGACATTGTGGGCCGAAGGGCCTGTTCCTGTGCTGTACTGTTCAGTGATCTTTCACATTTAATACTCAAATGGACCTGTGGGGAAAAATACTCAACATTTTAGATGGTGTACTTGACACTTCCTTGTGACTGAGGTGTCTGACAACGTATCAGTTTCCGTCACCAACCTTATCTAGGCCAGAAATGTTTCTTCTCCAAATGATGTTGAATGGTAGCCTTAGGATCCTCCATCTCCTCCAGGGTCTGCATGAACACAGGCTCTGACTGATTCATCCCATGAATGTCAGCAGGGCTCAGATTCCAGAACATAGAACATGAAATATTGAATACTACAGCATAAGTAGTGCTCTCTAATACAAACAGCATTTTGGTAAATCTCCCCTGCACCGGCTATAAGTCGTTCTGCCCACGAAATGTCAAACTTTTAACCTACTCTAAAATCAACCTAACACTACCAACCTTACACATAGCTCTCAATTTTTCCACCATCATGTGCCTATCTAAGAGGCCCTTAAAGGACCCTAATGTATCTGCCTCCACCACCACCCCTGGCTGGGTGTTCCATGCACTCACCACTCTCCGTGTAAAAAAATCTTACTTCTGACATCCCTCCTATACTTTCCTCCAATCACCCTAGCTCGCTTAGTCTTTCCTCATGACATGCTCTCTAATACAAACAGCGTTTTGGTAAATCTCCCCTGCACCCTCTCCGAAGTTTCCACATTCTCCCTATAGTGAGGCGACCAGAATTGAACAAGGCTGTGGGTTCAAGTTCGGAGACCTGTGTACAGAACTCAAGCCAGTTGAGATATTAATATGAGCCCCTACAAATCCTCACAGGTACAAAAAGACATGCAGCACTGAATTAAAGGATAGGAGCTTTCCCTGATTTCCAGCCAAAGTTGTTCTCCCAAATAGCCTCTGACAACCAAGCCAAGCTCCTGGCCTTCACGTGTGGCTTAGCTATGAAACCCAGCAGGACAGTTTTTATTGACAGGAGAAGGGGTAAAGATGGGTACTGGTGCCAGAATCAGTTGCTTTGGACAGATGGGGCTCGTCAGCTGAGGTTGGCCGCTCACCTACGAGAAGGAGAACTCTGATCTCAAACTTTCGCTATACCCACTCATGGGGAAGGCTTAGGAAGTAAATCCTGAGCGGGGGGGGGGGGAATAGAGCTGCAGTCTCCAAGGCAGTCCCACGTTGAGTTAAATGCTGACCGGCAACTCCTGCAATGCTGCTGGTGCCAAACTGTGTTGGCCTCTGCCGTTTCTTTGAATTCATGAGCTGCGTAGAGAGGGGCAGCCAGCTGCATGGGCAACAGCCTGCTCTGCACAATGTGCTGCTCGGGCTGGAGTAGACAGCTAGGATGCAGCATCCATGGTCGACCCTGATCAATGGAGGGCCTACATTGTTCTCTCAGTCAGAATCAGATTCAGATTAGTTTATTGTCCTATTCACCAGGATGCAAAGAAATTCCTTGGTTGTGTGGATCTCTCAGATTAAGTACTGTGGATTTTAGTGATAAATGCAAAAATCCATACAGCAATGAGTGCAGAAGATTAAAATGGTGCAAAGTTCAAGTGATATCTCCCTTGCTCTCTTTTCCCCTCTCATTCTCCGCCTTTCTCTTCCATGGTCAGGCATTATTTCATATTTCATCACATAAATAGGCCAATTGGCCCATCAAATCTATGCCAACTCTCAGCGTAATTCATGACCCCCAGTTGTTTCGATCTTGCACGTCTGTTAATGGCACGGCATACCATCTCCCCCCTCCACCCATGCACAGACAATTCTGCTACTGTGGGGGTAAATTATAGTGGTCAAATACATAACAGCCTTTAGGATGTGAAACAAACTGACACATATAACACTGGAGGTCAGGACTGAACCTGTGTCTCCGGGTCTCGAGAGAGAAGTTTCAGCTGCACTACCTGCAATATCACTGGTCATTGATGATGTTATCCTTATAGCACTTGTGAACTGGTCAGTAATGAACAAAAACAGTTAACTCTTTACCCTCCAAGCTACGGTTGGGTATATAAATTCTTGTGACCACATTGGTCTCATTCAGGTGCTCAGGTTTCCTCCCGCATTCCAAAGGGTTAGGGTTAGGTGTGGGCGTGCTATGTTGGCACCCAGGAAACTTGAGTCATAAAGGCACATGGCATGGTTTAGGCTTTGTGGCCCATTATGCCCATGCCAACCATCATTACTGATCTCATTTACCAACGCTTAGTCCAAAGCCCAAAGCCGGCATGCTAGCATAACGGTTAGTGTAATGCTTTACTACGCCAGCTGTAAGGTCGGGGTTCAACTCTCACAAGGAGTTTGCATGTTCTTCCCATGACTGTGTTGGTTTCCTCCAGGTACTCTGGATTCCTCCCACATGAAATCATAGAGTCATACCGCACAGAAGCAGGCCCTTCAGTCCATCTAGTCCCTGCTGAGTCACGTAAGCTGCCTGCTCCCATCGATCTGCAGTGGGACCACATTACAAAGACGTACGACTTAGTGTGTTAATTCACATCAGTGGAATTGGGTGGCACGGGCTCATTAAACTGGAAAGACGTTACTGTGCTATATCTCAGGATAATTAAAAAAAAGTGGCTGGGGATCCATTGGGAAAGGGATTTGACAGAGGAGATTGCTTCAGGAGTCTAGTCTGGCTGTCTTGTCTTTCATGCACCGATATCTTCTCCCAGAAATTAGAAGAGAGAAAAGGGAATGGCCAGGGTGGCAGATATCCTGATGCACCACACCTCGGAGATGGGCTGAGTGGCTGGAAGTGATGAGCGTATGATAGACATACACAAGCAGGTTAGCCTTTCAACATCTCATTACTCCTTGTGACAGCTTGCTACCCATACCTTACCTACTGATTTTCCCCGGTGTACAACAGACTGCCTCAAAGTTCAATGTAAATTTATTATCAAAATACATATGTCACCATGTACTACCTATTCATTTTCTTGTGGATATTCATTCACAGTAGAACAAAGAAATACAATAGAATCAGTGAAAAACTGCCCGCACAAAGACTCACAAACAACCAATGTGCAAAAGAAGACAAACTGTGTACATATAATAAATCAAATGATAATAAATAAATAAATATTGAGAACATGAGATTTTAGAGTCCTTGAAAGTGTGTCTAAACCGCTTCTAAAAGCTTGACTGAACAGCTTCATTTTCAGAGTTCTGAGTTTCTGAGAAGTTTTCTAAACACGTAAGATCTTTTTCTCTAGTGTATTTGCAGCCTAAGCCAAAATAGTTGAGGGTGGTTTTAAATTCTGCCTGGAGCAAAAGAAAAATGCAGGAACTGAAAATCCGGAACGAAAACTGTAAAGCGTTGGAAGTGTTCAGGTGTCAAGCGGTGTCTGTGGGGAGAGAAACAAATTCAATGTTGCCAGCCAAGGAGCAGAAACGGTTTTTGGCAAGAACAGGTGAAGGTTCTAAGTAAGACTTTTTTTTCTCTTTCTTTGTCTATTAGTACATAGCTAGTATGTTGGAGAATGGATCCAGGATTACTGGTATGTTCCATGTGTGGGATGTGGGAATTCTGAGACCTCCAGTCTCCCTGATAACCACATCTGCACAAAGTGCATCAAGCTGCAGCTCCTTGGAGATTGCATTAGGGAACTGGAGCTGCAGCTGGCTGACCTTCAGCTCGTATGGGAGAATGAGGAGGTGATAGATAGGAACCACAGGGAGGTAGTCAGAAGGCTGCAGGAGGCAGGTGGCTGGGTGACTGTCAGAAGAAGGAAAGGGAATAGGCAGCCATTGCAGGGCACCACTTTGGCCATTGCCCTCAATAACAAGTATACTATTGGGGCGAATAGCCTACCAGGTTGAAGCCTCAGCGATTGGATCTCTGGCACTAAGTCTGGCTCTATGGCTCAGCAGGAAAGTGGGAGAAGAGGAGTGTAGTAGTAATTGGGGATTCCACAGTTAGAGGAACAGACAGGAGATTCTGTGGACTTGAAAGAGACACCCAGATGGTATGTTGCCTCCCAGGTGCCAGGGTCAAGGATGTCTCAGATTGAGTCCACAGCTTTCTAAAGGGGGGAGGGCAAACAGCTGAAAGTCATGGTGCATTCTGGTGCCAATGACGTAGTAGGAAAAGGGAGGAGGAAGCGTTCCTGTAGAGAGAATATGTGAGGCGAGGTAGAAAGCTGAAAAGTCGGACCTCAATGGCTGTCTGTGCCACACACCAGTGAGGGTGAGAATAGGATGATTTGGTAGATGAATGTGAGGCTGAGGAACTGGTGTGGGGCATGAGGCAGGGTTTGATACGTCTGGATAACTGACGTCTTTTCCGGGGAAGGTATGACATGTATAAAAGGGGTGTGTTACACCTTTAGCAGGCAGGTTTGCTAGAGCAGCTGGGGAGGATTTAAACTAATCTGTCAGGGTGTGGGAACCAGAGTGACGGGGCTGAGGATGGAGCAGTTGGTTTACAAGCAGCTGCTGTGTGTCGTGAGACTGTGAGGAAGGACAGGCAGATGACAGGGCAGAGTTGCAGTTAGTGGGCTGAGTTGCCATGTAACAAGGAGGCAGCATCAAAAGGGTGATGAAAACAGGACTTGAAGGTGTTATATTTGAATGCGTGCAGTATAAGGAATAAGGTAGTTGATATTGTGGTGCAGTTAGAGATTGGCAGGTATAACGTTGTGGGCATCATTGAGTCATGGATGAAAGAATATCATAGCTGGGAGCTTAATATCCAAGGATACACATTATACTGGAAGGACAGGCTGGTTGATAGAGGGGATGGCATGCCTTTGTTGGTAAAAATGAAACCAAACCCCTAGAAAGAGATGACATAGGATTGGAAGATGTAGAATCCTTGTAGGTAGAGTTAAGAAACATCAAGGGTAAAAAGACCCTGATGGGAGTTATATACAGGCCTCCGAACAATAGCCAGGCTGTGGGGTACAAATTACAATGGGAGATAGAAAAGGCATGTCGAAAGGGCAACGTTATGATTGTCATGGGGGATTTCAGTATGCAGGTAGATTGAGAAAATCATGTTGATGCTGGACCCCAAGAGAGGGAATTTGTAGAATGTCTACAAGATGGTTTCTTAGAGCAGCATGTTGTCGAGCCCACGAGGGGAAAGACAATTCTAGATTGGGTGTTGTGTATTCATCTAGGGAGCTTAACGTAAAGGAGCCCTTAGGAGACAGTGATCACAATATGATAGCGTTCTCACTGCAGTTTGATCGTAAGAAGCTAAGGTCAGATATATCACTCTTACAGTGGAGTAAAGGGAATTACAGAGGCATGAGAAGAGAATCGGCCAAAGTTGACTGGAAGGGGACACTAGTAGGGTTGATGGCAGAACAGTAATGACTAGAGTTTCTGGGAGCAATTCAGAAGATGCAGGGTAGGTACATCTCAAAGAAGAAGTATCCTAAAGGGAGGATGACGTGATTGTGGCTGACAAGGGAAGTCAAAGGCAGCACAAAAGCAAAAAAAGAAAGAGAATGGGAAACTAGAGCATTGGGAAGCTTTTAAAAACCAACAGAAGGCAACTTTAAAAATCCATATGCGGAGAAAAGATTAAATATATAAACTAGCCAATAAAATAATAGAGGATACAAAAAGGTTTTTCAAATGTATAAAAAGTAAAAGAGAGATGAGAGCGAATATTGGACCATTGGAAAATGATGCTGGAGAAGGAGCAATGGGGGACAAAGAAATGACGGAGGAACTTAATCAATATTTTGTGTCAGTCTTCACTGTGGAAGACACTAGCAGAATTTTGAGATTGTCAAGGGGCAGAAATGAGTGCAGTTGTTATTACTAAGGAGAAGGTGCTTGGGAAGCTGAAAGATCTGAAGGTAGATAGGTCACTAGGCCCAGATGGACAAAGAGTATGAGTTTAAACTAGAGTTGCGGGGCAATGGGAACCAGAGTGCTAGAACAGATAGTGGAGAGGTTGTGGTGACAGATGTTGTTAAGACTTCAGACAGAGTCAGGAATAATAAGGTTGAGCATGGTGTGACTAATGTCCTGAGCTGTACAGGTATATATTTTAATGCAAAATTATTGTAGGAAAGGAAGATAAGCTCAGGGAATTTGACTAGTTACAACTCCTCAGTGAGGACAGTACAGCCTTTATAGATGCTATTTAGATTATACAGGAGGAGGATTTTGTTGTCTTGAGGCAAATAAGGGTGGATAAATCCCCAGGCCTGACAAGTTGTTCCCTCAGACACTGTGGGAGCTAAGTGCAGAAATTGCAGGGGCCCTAGCAGAGATATTTAAATCATCCTTAGTGACAGGTGAGGTCCCAGAGGATTGGAAGATAGCTAATGTTGTTCCACTGTTTAAGAAAGGCTCTTAAAATAAACCAGGAAATTACAGGCCAGTGAGTCTGACACCAGTATTGGGAAACTTTGGGAAGGTTTTCTAAGGGACTGGATATACGAATATTTGGATAGACTTGGACTGATTAGGGATAGTCAGTATGACTTCATGTGTGGTATGGAGTTTTTTAAGGAAGTTACCAAGAAAGTTGATGAAAGCAAGGCAGTGGATGTTGTCTACATGGACTTAAATGAAAGGCATTTGACCAGGTCCAGCATGGGAGGTTGGTTAAGAAACTTCAGGCACTTGGCATTCAAGAAGATGTAGTAAATTGTATTAGTCATTAGCTAAGTAGGTGAAGCCAGAGGGTAGTAGCAGATGGATGCCTCTGGAGGCCTGTGACTAGATCAAGAGGTTAACTTTATCAGCAAATTTGCAGACGACTCCAAGGTTGGGAGTGTAGAGGACAGAGAGGAAGACTATCTGAGCTTGCAATGGGATCTGGACCTGCTGGAAAGATGGGCTGAAAAGTTGGAGATGGAAATCAGTGCAGACAAGTATGAGGTGTTACACTTCGGTAGGACCAAGCGTAGTAGGTCCTACACAGTGAACGGTAGGACACTGAGGAGTCCTTGTGATCTGGGAATGCAGGTCCATAATCAGTTGAAAGTGGTGTCACAGGTAGATGGGCTTGTAAAGATACATTGGCACATTGGTCCTCATTAATCAAAGTACTGAGTATAGGAGATCGGATGTTATGTCAACGTATAAGACATTAGTGAGGCCTAATTTGGAGTATTGTGTGCAGTTTTGGTTACCTACCTACAGGAAAGATGTAAATAAAATTGAAAGAGTATAGAGAAAATTTACAAGGATATTTCTGGGATTGGAGGACCTGAGTTATAAGGAAAGATTGAATAGGTTAGTCCTGTATTTTTAGAACATAGAAGATTAAGGGGAGATTTGATAGAGGTATAAAAAATTATGAGGGGTATAGACAGGGTAAAGGCAAGCTGACTTTTTCCACTGAGGTTGGGTGGACTACAGCCAGAGGTCAAGGGTTCAGGGTGAAAAATGAAAAGTTTAAGGAGAACATGAGAGAAAACTTCTTCACTCAGAGGGTGGCGAGAGTGTGGAACAAGCTGTCAACACAAATGGTGCATGTGAGATTGATTTCATTGTTTGAGAGAAGTTTGGATAGTTACATAAATGGCAGGGTATGAAGCACTCTGGTCCCGGTGCAGGTTGATGGGAGTAGGCAGTTTAAATGGTTCAGCATGGACTAGATGGTCTGAATAGCCTGTTTCTGCACTATACTTTTCTATAACTCTATAACTCTAATACTTTAAAATCCAGCAAAAGAAAAAATAAAAAATAATTTTAAAATGAAAACCAAAGTACCAACACATCTGGGTGATCGCATTACAGAACTCCCCATTCATCCCATAAAGGCAACCATAAGACCATAAGACATAGGAGCGGAATTAGGCCATTTGGCCCATCATTTCCACTCCACAATTCTATCATGGCTGACTTATTATCCCTCTTTACCTTGTTCTCCTACCTTCTCCCCATAACCTTTGACACACTTACTAATCAAGAACCTATCAACCTCCACTTTAAATATACTCAACGACCTGTATGTGTATGTGGCAATAAATTCCATAGATTCACCAATGCCTTGCTAATGAAATTCCTCCTCATCTCTGTCCAAAAGAGAGGTCTTTGTATCTGAGGCTCCACCTCTTTCGGAAACATCATCTCCACATTCACTCCAACTCATTCTTTCAATATTTGTTAGGTTTAAATGAGAGACTCCAACAAGTTCAGGCCCAGAGCCATCAAATGAAAATTAACCTTTTCATTCCTAGGATCATTCTTGTGAACCTCCTCTGGAGCTTCTTTAATGCCAGCACATCCATTCTTTGTTTCAAATTAGTTTCTTTGTTCTTGGATAATATGTTTGTCGATGCTGGAATCCAAAACAAAAGTGGAAAGTGCTGAAAGAGTTCAGGCAACTGATGGAAATCCCATCAGAGAGAAGAAGAAAACTTCTTCAAGGTAGGCATACCTGGAAGAAAAGTTACAGATACAGTCTGAGTTCTTTCAGTGTTTCTTCTTATAGTTCCTTTTTGTCTGTATCCACTGTTTTCTAAATTAATAGAGCCATGAAAGACTGCAGGTGCTCAAATCTGGAGCAACAAAGCTGGAGGAAGATTTGGAGATAAAGATTAGCTTTACTTGTCAGTGGTACATCGATACATTCAATGAAATATGTTATTTGCATCAACAATCAATACCATCTGAAGGCAGTCCACAAGGGTCGCCATTCCTCTGGTTCCAACATAGGACACAACCCTCTAACTCTAATGTACATCTTTAGAATGTAGAAGGATGCTAGACTGCTCATAGGAAACCCACCCTGTCACATGGAGAACGTAAAAACTCCTTACAGACAGTGGCAGAAATTAAACCCTGATCTTTCGATCGCTTGCGCTAACTGCTCTGCTATTCTGCCGACCAACTCAGAGGGTCAATCAGCTTCCATGGGGAGAAAAAGTAATTGTCAATTTTCAGGCCAAAGCCCTACATCAGGACCTTGACAACACTGGTTAGCATTTGTTCTGTTCTTCCCACCCTTCCCCAACTCTCTGACTTAAAACACGTCGGTTTTCTCTCTTAAACAAGAACAGAAATGCTGGAAGGACTCAGCCAATCAAGTAGTATCTATGGAAAGAGAAATTAGTTAGGAATTTAAAGAAAAGGGTTGTATGATGTACATTGAAATATACATAAAGTAAAATGTGTGGTTTGTGTCAAATCAAAGCAGCGAATATTGTGTGAGGCATCCATAAGTGTCACTATGCTTTCAGTGCCAACATAGCACGCCCACAACTCACTAACCCTAACCATGTTTGTTTTGGGATGTGGGACAAAACCAGTGCACGTGGAAAAAACACACTCAGTTACGGGAGAATGTACCAACTCCTTACAGCAGGTCAGGAATTGAGCGTTAATCTGGCAGTCGGTCGGTGCTGTAAAGAGTTGTGCTAACTGCTACTCTACTGTGCTGCCTGTATTTAAAGTTCAAAGTAAATTTATTATTAAAGTACATATATGTCATCATATACAACTCTGAGATTCATTTTCTTGTGGGCATACTTAGTAAATCCATAATAGAATAATAATCATAATAGAATCAATGGAAGACTGCACCGACTTGGGTGATCAACAGTGTGTAAAAGACAACAAACTGTGCAAGTAGAAAAAGAAAGAAATAACAATAAATAAATATGCAATAAATATCGAGCACACGAGATGAAGAGTTCCTGAAAGTGAGTCCATAGGTTGTTGGAACATTTCAGTGTCTTGGATCAGAGTTGGGGCAAGAGCGGAGGGGTATCTGGTTCTAAAGCAGAGCTGGCGCGGGGTGTGAGGGAGTGAGGTGTAAGAAAGATTATACGGAACACAGAACATAGAACAGTATTGCACAGGAAGGTTTATCTGTGCCCAGCACGATGCCTTATCAAACTAATCCCTTGCGCCTGGGCATGATCTATTTCCCTCCATTCCCTGCATGTCTGTGAGCCTAACAGCTTCTTGAATATCACGATTGTCTCTTCTTCCACCACTGCCCCTGACAGTGAGTTCCAGACACCTACCGCTCTGTGTGTAAAAAAATACTTGCCTCGCACATCGCCTTTAAACTTTCCCCTCTCACTTTAAAGCTCTGCCCTCTAATATTAGACCCTTCTATCCTGGGAAAAGGTTATGGCTGTGTGCCTTGTCTATGCTTCTCATAATATAACTATGCTGCTCAACACTACGTAATGCATTGAATATAAATACAAGAGTGAAAAGGCACGGTTTAATCTTGTAAATTATTTTTATCATGTATAAAGTCTGTATTGCTTAAAAATAGATGTTGTACCATCAGGTCTCCCCTCAGCATCCGATGCTCCATAGAAGACAATCCAAATATGTCCAACCTCTCTTATCCAGGCAACATTCTGTAGACCTCTTCAGCATTCTCTCCAAACCCTCCACGTCCTTCCTGCAATGGGAAGACCAGAACTGCACGCCAAACACCAGATGCAGCCCAGCCAAAGTTCTATACAACTGCATTTTGACTTCTTGACCTCAAACATAGAACACAGAAAAGTACAGTACAGGAACAGGCCTTTCGGCCTACAACGTTGTGCCAAACCAATTAAATTAACTCAAATAGCTAATTAAACTAATCTCTTCAGCCTACACAATGCCCATATCCTTTGATTTTCCTCCTGTTCACCTGCCTATCTAAATATCTCTTAAAAGTCCCTATTGAAGACTTATCCCATAGACTTATCCTCTTTGCCCCTAGTGTGAAGAGCAGGCATTACCAGGGGCATAGAATATAGAGTAATCCCATTGGAGAGGATTAGCGATGGGCGCTCAGGCAAATACGAACATACCATATGCTTCCATGGAGATTCCACAGATCAAGTGATAGGAGCATGATTACTGACCATTAGTGGTGAATTTTATAGAAATGGGGTAAGATAAAGGCATGGTAATGGGAAACAATATATTTATTCACCTGCACTTCTTCAGCAAGGTCAGATCCCAGTGCTTTAGCTATGATATCCAAGATGACAGCACCGGGATATGTATGAGTAAGCATCTCTCTTTGGGGAAGTGGAACTTGTGCTGGAAAGGGCAGTGAAACTAATACTTGTCACATCTACGCTGTCACAGAAAGCTACTGTTGTAACACCATTTATAATGGTATTCTATACACCAACGGAATCACTACAGCATGGGTCATTTCTTTTCTCAGAAGAGTTATTTTCAACTTTGTGCAGTGGCATAGACAGGCAAGTCTCTACTTACACCACCCTCTTCATTTTCATCTCCAGTGATTCTAATTGAAATGAAAATCATGTGATGAGTAGCTGAATGAAAAACAGCCTGTGTACACTATCACCCAAAAGCAAAATGATCCCTTTCCCCTTCATTCAGATAGATGGGGACATGGTATTGGAGATGGCCAATGTGCAAACATACAAAAAGTGATGGATATGGCCAGTAAAAACCCTTCTCACCATTGAGTACACCTACAAAGAGCGCTGCCACACGAAAACAACATCCATCCTCTTGGACGCACACCATCCGGGCCATGCTCACTTCTCACTGCTGCCAGTCAGGAAGGAGGTTCAGGTGCCTGAGGTCCTATACCACTAGGTTCGAGGATAGTTATTACCCTTCAACCATCAGGATTCTGAACCATTGTACACATCTCCACTTAACACAACACTGAAATGATCACTCAACACAACCATCAAGGACTCTACAACTTAAGTTTGCAGGATTTATTTATTTATTTAAATTATTATTTGTTTATTTTTTACTTGCACAGTTTCCTTTGCACATTGATTGCGTGTCAGTCATCGTGTGTAGCTTTTCATCGATTCTATTGTACTTCATTGTTCTACTGTGAATGCCTGAAAGAAAATGACATTATATATATATGTCATTTAAAATGACATTATATATATGTCCCCCAGGACATAGCAGGAGGCTCTATTCAGATCTTGATACACTCTCCTGTTGGAAGGGAAGGCAGAGAAAGATGTCTCATTTCCAGCAGTTCAGAGAGAGGAGACAGAGCAGCGCACCTGCGCGTGCGCAGCCCTCCGGTGAAAAATGATATTGTATCTGTTAAATAGGGGCCGTGGACAATTCTGATTTGTTGGAGAATGGATGTGAAAGCACAGAGGAACATCTGGAGAAATTTCGGATACGCTCGTTGGCTGCTGTCATTACTGCGTGGTCGGGAATCTTTCGGAGGATAGGCCTCAAAATCCCCAGCTTTGCCTGCTTTTGGTGACTGAGGCTGAGGTCGAATCGTTCGGACAGAGATGGCGCTCAGTACTCGGTGTTGAAGAGCTGATCAGAGCTCGAAGTTTTCGGATGACTCAGTGTCAGATTGTGGTCGGCATGGCAGGGAGAGTTTTTCTTCCTTCTCCCGTCTGCGTGAGATGTGGGACATTTGAGAGACTTTGAACTTTTACTGTGCTCACAGACTTCGTCACCAAGTTATGGTATTGTTGCACTGTTGTAACTATATGTTATAATTATGTGGTTTTGTCAGTTTTTTCAGTCTTGGTCTGTCCTGTGTTTTGTGATATCACACCAGAGGAAATATTGTATCATTTCTTAATGCATGCATTACTAAATGACAATAAAAGAGGACTGCGTGTCTTCACAGTCATATCATAATTGGTATTTGGTTTATTACTATCACACATTCCGAGATACAGTGAAGAGCTTCTGTTTTCATGTCATCCAGGCAGATCATTCCACACATAAGTGCATCAAATTAGCACCAAAGGAAAGGAAACAAAATGCAGGATATAGTAGTTACGGTTACAGAAAAAGTATCACAATGGCCAGCTCACTGAAAACATCGCTAGTAGAACATCAGACCATGTGACCTCTCTGGTAAGAGCTTGAGACTGCAGTCTATAGTCCTCAGGCAATGACATCACTTTTCTAAGCACTGCAGCATACCACAGCCCTTGTCACTACCTTAGTATAGTAACACTATAATCACTTTGCACTAGAATGGATTTTGTACTTCTGGCTTGTATTATTTCATATAATTTAAGTTTTCCTTGTGGAAGTTGTGTATCTGATGCTAGGTGCCTGTGATGCTGTTGCAAGTTTTTCATTTCACCTGTGCGTACATGAAGTTGTCCACATGACAATAAACTTGACTTTGATGAAGGAGAGCACTCTGAGGGATGCCAAGCTCCGCAGCCCAAGGATTGGTCAGATGGATGTCAAAGGCCTCATAACATAGCCATTCTTGAGGTGAATTTTGTTCCTTTTCCTTGTTAACTTTCTATAAGCTATAGAGTACAGCAGCACAGTAACAGGGTGTTTGGCCCATCTAGTCTGTGCTGGAATGGTCTTCTGCCTAGTCCCATCTATCTGCACCCAGACTATAGCACTCTATACCTCTCTCATCCATGTACTTATCCAACCTTCTCTTCAATGTTACAATTGAACCTGCATGTAACAGCACATCCCACATTCACATCACCCTCTGAGTGAAGTATGTAGGTTTTGAGAGTGAGGCCTCTGTTGACCACTGGTTGACTGTGGGTATTGTGTCCTATATCTCAGGTGCACAAGTATGGGCAGTATGATACGGAGAGCATGCTGTTGCCCATGTAGCAAGCTCCCCCTCTCCATGCATCTGATGAACCCAAAGGAATGACAGAGACCGGTACAGTTTGGTACCAGAAATGTCGCAGGAGTTGCCTGTCAGCATTGAACTCAATGTAGGACTGCCTTAGGGACTCCAGCTCTGGAATTTTCCCTCAGGGTTTACTCCCAAAGCCTTCCTCATGAGTGGGTACAGCTGCAAGGCAGCAGAGGTTTGAGACCAGTGTTTTCCTTCTCCTAGTTGAGCTGCCAAAGGGACATAGGAGTCCTCATGTAGGACTCCCAGAAGGTTAATTTACAGGTTGAATCTGTGATAAAGAAGGGAAATGCAATATTGAAATTTATTTCAAGGGGAATAGAAAATAAAAACAACAGGATAATGCTGAAGCTTTGTAAGACACAATTCAGGCAGCACTTGGAATATTGTCAACAGTTTAGGGCTCCTTATCTTAGAGAGGATGTATTGTCATTGGAGAGAGTCCAGAGGAGATTCACGATGATGATTCCAGGAATGAAGGGGTTAACATATGAGGATCGCCTGTCAGCTTTGGGCCTGCACTCACTGGAATTCAGAAGAATGCGTGGGGAGTAAAAGGATTGTAAGGGATAAAATTGGTCCTCTTGAAGATCAGAGTGGTTGGCTATGTGCGGAACCAAAAGAAATGGGGGAGATCTTAAATGGGTTTTTTGCATCTGTATTTACTGGCAGATGGAGTTTAATACAGACAAGTGTGAGGTATTGCACTTTGGAAGGACAAACCAAGGTAGAACATACAGGGTAAATGGTAAGGCACTGAGGAGTGCAGTACAACAGAGGGATCTGGGAATACAGATACAAAATTCCCTAGAAGTGGCATCACAGGTAGATAGGGTCGTAAAGAGAGCTTTTGGTACATTGCAACACACATCAAAGTTGCTGGTGAACGCAGCAGGCCAGACAGCATCTCTAGGAAGAGGTACAGTCGACGTTTCTGGTACACTTTTTGGTACATTGGCCTTTATTAATCCAAGTATTGAGTATAAGAGCTGGAATGTTATGATGAGGTTGTATAAGGCACTAGTGAGGCTGAATCTGGAGTATTGTGTTCAGTTTTGGTCCCCAAGTTACAGGAAGGATATAAATAAGGTTGAAAGAGTGCAGAGAAGGTTTACAAGGATGTTGTCGGGACTTGAGAAACTCAGTTACAGAGAAAGGTTGAATAGGTTAGGACTTTATTCCCTGGAGCGTAGAAGAATGAGGGGAGATTTGATAAAGGTATATAAAATTATGATGGGTATAGATAGAGTGAATGCAAGCAGGCTTTTTCCACTGAGGCAAGGGGAGAAAAAAACCAGAGGACATGGGTTAAGGATGAAGGGGGAAAAGTTTAAAGGGAACATTAGGTGGGGCTTCTTCACACAGAGAGTGGTGGGAGTGTGGAATGGGCTGCCAGATGAGGTGGTAAATGTAGGTTCTTTTTTAACATTTAAGAATAAATTGGACAGATACATGGATGGGAGGTGTATGGAGGGATACGGTCCGTGTGCAGGTCAGTGGGACTAGGCAGAAAATGGTTCGGCACAGCCAAGAAGGGCCAAAAGGCCAGTTCCTGTGCTGTAGTTTTTCTATGGTTTCTATGGATCTCATTGAAATCTACTGAATGTTGAAAGGACTAGATAAGGTGGATGAGGGGAGGATGTTTCCTCCGGTGGAGGTATCCAGAACTAGAGGGCACAGCCTCAAAATTGAGGAGCAACCTTTTAGAACAGAAGCAAGGAGGAATTTTTTAGCCAAAGGGTGCTGAAACTGTGGAATGCTCTGCCACAGACTGCGGTGGAGGCCAAGTCTGTGGGTATATTTAAAGTGGAAGTTGATAAATTCCTGATTGGTCGAGACATCAAGAGATATGGTGAAAGGGCAGGTGTATGGGTTGAATGGGATCTGGAATCAGCTATGATGAAATGGTGGAACAGACTCGATGTGCTGAGTGGCTAATTCCACTCCTATATCTTATAGACTTATGGACTGGTTTTCAAGTATCTCACATACATAAGTTCTTTGTCCTTCTCCCTCCTTGTGAGTCAGACTGATTACCCTCCCATTTGTGAGGTCTGTCCAAACAGCTTCCATTTCATTTAATTTCAGATTTTTTTAGACTGTATTTTTACATCAATTCATTGGCTGCGCAGCAAGGCTAACATTTCTCGCCCATTGCTCCTTGTTAGGTAAAGGTGGTGGAGAGTACTATCGACCCTTTGGTACAAATGAACTGGAATTGGAATTGTTAATGGGGTTACTATTGTCATGACTACCAAGATACAGTGAAAAGTCTTTCTTTACCTGCCATCCAGACAGATCATTCTAAACATAAGTATATAAGACCATAAGACAAAGGAGCAGAAGTCGGCCATTCGGCCCATCAAGTCTGCTCTGCCATTTTATCATGAGCTGATCCATTCTCCCATTTAGTCCCACTCCCCCGCCTTCTCACCATAACCTTTGATGCCCTAGCTACTCAGATACCTATCAATCTCTGCCTTAAATACACCCAATGACTTGGCCTCCACTGCCACCGGTGGCAACAAATTCCACAGATTCACCACCCTCTGGCTAAAAAAATTTCTTTGCATCTCTGTTCTGAATGGGCGCCCTTCAATCCTTAAGTCATGCCCTCTCGTACTAGACTCCCCCATCATGGGAAACAACTTTGCCACATTCACTCTGTCCATGCCTTTCAACATTCGAAATGTTTCTATGAGGTCCCCCCTCATTCTTCTAAACTCCAAGGAGTACAGTTCAAGAGCGGACAAACGTTCCTCATATGTTAACCTTCTCATTCCCAGAATCATTCTAGTGAACCTTCTCTGTACCCTCTCCAACGTCAGCACATCCTTTCTTAAATAAGGAGCCCAGAACTGCCCACAGTACTCCAAGTGAGGTCTTACCAGTGCCTTATAGAGCCTCAACATCACATCCCTGCTCCTATACTCTATTCCTCTAGAAATGAATGCCAACATTGCATTCGCCTTCTTCACCACCGACTCAACCTGGAGGTTAACCTTAAGGGTATCCTGCACGAGGACTCCCAAGTCCTGTTGCATCTCAGAACTTTGAATTCTCTCCCCATTTAAATAATAGTCTGCCCATTTATTTCTTCTGCTAAAGTGCATAACCATACACTTTCCAACATTGTATTTCATTTGCCACTTCTTTGTCCATTCTC